>NC_067416.1:34433641-35058641 GCF_009764475.1 Pristis pectinata
TTTCAAAAGATTAAGGTATCAGCATGACAATGTGAAATTCAGGGTTAACAGCTAAAATTAACGTCCACTGCATGTGATGTCCCTTCTAAACTTGATTTGTGTTTCAGGTTCAAAATCAGCTGAAGAGCCCTCAATGTATTACCAGATTGGTGCTGGGCGTGCTGATTGCACCGGGCCAATAGCAAACCTACCTTTGGTATGATCATTTGTTTGCAGAGCTGTTTGTTGTGTTAGCTCCTCTGTGCCAGTGTACCTTTATGATTTCCAATGCCTTGCATCATATCCATCTACCCTGCAACCTGTTCTACCCTTGTTCTGGATTCCTCCTCAAAGTAGCGTTTTCTCTTTATGAACCTAATTGGGTCCTTCTACCATTTTAAAAGTCAAAGTTAGATTGGCCCTCTATCTTATGCACTACAAATAGTAAAGGACATAAAGTTTATGAGACCTGTTTTAATAATTTAATCCTTTAAACCCTGGTATAATCCTGGTGAATTTGAGCTGCACCTGCTCCATGGCCTGAGGGACTATGCCTGCAACTGATTACACTACTACAAACAGCATTTGCTGAAGGTTCTACAGAACTGAAGTGTGCATTCTTGCCCAACAAATGAAGCCCAACATTAATCTAACCTTGTTATTTGTGACTTGTATCTTTAGCTTTTACTGATTAATATACATGGATACACACATCTTTGATCCTGCAAAGAGTAGTTTGTCAAATCTAGAGAAATGTATTTTTAAATCCAAAGTCACTGTCAGACAAAAACATGATGCTGGAGGAACTCAGCATCAGTGGAGAAAAGCAGGTGGTCAACATTTCGGGTCAAGACCCTTCTTCAGGACTGAAGATAGGAAAAGGGGAAGCCCAATATATAGGAGGGAAAAGCAGAGCAGTGATTGATGGACAAAGGGGGAGGTGGGGTAGGCACAAGGTGGTGTTAGGTAGATGCAGGTAAGAGATGGTGACAAGCAGGTGTGGGGGAGGAGGGGAGAGCAGATCCACCAGGGATGGGTCAAAGGTAAGGAGGAAAAAAGGGGATAGAAAGAAGAGAAGCTAGGAAAGGGAAGTCAAGAAGAGGCATGGGGGGGGGGGGTGTGGGGGGTTACTTAAAGTGAGGAGAGTTCAATGTTCATGCCATTAAGCTGCAAGGTTCCAGGACAGAAAGTGAGGTGCTATTCCTCCAGTTTGCGCTTGGAATTCTTCTGGCAGTGGAGGAGGCTGAGGACTGACATATCTGTGATAGAGTGGGAGGGGGAGTTGAAGTGACTGGTAACGGGGAGATGCAGATCGCAGTTACAGACAGAGCGCAGGTGTTCTGCAAAATGGTTACCTAGTCTGCGTTTGGCCTCACCAATGTAGAGGAGGCCACATAGAGCACTGAATGCAGTAGGTGATATTAAAGGAAGTGCAGGTGAATCTGTCTCGCCTGAAAGGACTGGGTCCCTGGATAGAACTGATGTAAGGGCAGGTGTTGCACCTATGGCGGGAGTAGTGGAAAGTTCTTGGGGTGGTAGCGGGATGGGTGGGGGGAGCGAGGAGTGAACTAGGGAGTCGCGGAGAGAGTGATCCCTGTGAAAGGCAGAAAGGGGTGGGGAGGGCAAGATATGCTTGGTGGTGGGGTCCTGTTGGAGATGGTGGAAGTGGCAGGGAATGATGTGTTGGATACATAGGCTAGTTGGATGAAATGAGGACAAGGGAGACTCTCTCCCTGTTGGGTCTGGGAAGGGTGGGGGTGACAGAAGTACTGGCAACGGGGAGATGCAGATTGTGATTATGGACGGAGCACAGGTGTTCTGCAAAAAGGTCACCTGGTCTGCATTTGGTCTCGCCCAATGTTGAGGAGGCCACGCTTGGAGCACCAAATGCAGTGGATGATACCAAATGCAGTGGACAATATTAAAGGAGATGCAGGTAAATTTGTTTCACCTGAAAGGACTGTTTGGGTTCTGGATGGAGGTGGTGTAGGGGCAGGTGTTGCATCTATGATGGGGGCAGTGGGAAGTTCCTGAGGGGGGGGTGGAGGAGTGAACTAGGGAGTCGCAGAGAGAGCGGTCCCTGCAAAAGGGATCAGTACACCAAACCTTTTTTTTTAACATTGGTGTCTCCTCACTTCATCTGTCCGTGCCCACTTTGAAATTTCTGCTCTTGTCTGCACTATTTACTCTGCCTCCCAACATTGGACCAAATCTTCCAATGGGAAGAAAGCTGACTGAGCCACACTAGTTTCTTCCAGTGTTCTCCTGAGCTCAGTCTCCCAGCAGGTGGCCAGCTCCCACCTTTGCCCTGGACCTATCTGAATATGAGCAGCCGGTCCTGCCTCTGAAATGGCCTTGACAACCGATGAAGTCCTGCCCGCAGGTTCCCCATCTGTCAACAGCAGTTACTGGTCCAGGTTTGTTTTTATGATAAATCTTTAGTGTCAATAACTCACTGAAAATCTTTCAGCTATTGTGATTATAACTTTGGAAAGTAGTCAGAAAGCCCTTTGAGAAACTGTTGTGCTTTGTCAAATTTCTGATAGCCCCAGCACGCTCATATTTTCGCCTGTCACAAGCCACTTCCACCTGGGTGAAGTTATAACTGGGAGGTCACACATTATTGATGAGTGGATCACAATGTAAGAAAAATGTCTTCAATATTTTCCAGTAACTAAGTGCACAATTCTGTTTATTGCTGTTTATGTCTGAAATCAATAGAATTTGAGAAGGATTTTAGTAATTTGAGAACAATTTCATCTCTTTACCTCTCTGGTGATCACTATCTATCGAGTGTCTTTTTTTTATTTCCAGCCCCTTTATACTTTGTTACCCAGAGTCAAATCTAACATTATTTTCTGAGTCACTCATGTAACAAGCTTAATGAAGGTAATAAACCTGGGTGTGTTCTGGAAACCCTTCCTACATTAACCATAACATGCTCCCAGAATAATAGATCCTTTATTATTTGTTAATTCACCTGGGTGGACTGTGTGAGCAGCAGCATCTGTTGAAAAACCTCCTTTCAGTATCCATAAATTGATCCCTGAATTAACCATAGCTCCACCCACTATTCTCTCTCCCTCATGAAACTATAAAGACAGAAGTTCATTCCAATCTGGCTCCTGCCCAAGTTTACACCAAAGCTGTAACATGATATCCCTCTATTCAGAAGACTGCTTTCATTCCTAATATTTTACATTTACAAGTGTAAAAACAAGAACATGAGTCAAAAAGACTTCCTAGTACTTTTTTCCTTCATTTCTTCACTTCTGCACGACTCTTTTTCACTGTCTCGACGTTTACAAGGTTTCTGAGCTAGCTGCTTAAGGCTGGTTTTGCTCTGCTTATTCTCGGGTGCCACAGCCATGCAGCTAGTGGAGCAGTTGCCTCAGCTGTAGTGACCTGGATTCAGTTCTGACCTCTGGTACTCTGTGTGGAGCTCTCCTAGTATGGATTTTCTCTGGGTGCTTCAGTTTCCTCACGCATCTTGAAGACATGCGTGTTGGTAGCTTAATTGGCCACAGATATTGCCCTAGTGTGTTGGTGAGTGGTAGAATCTAGGCAGAGTTGATAGGATTGTATGGATAATTTTTAAAAATGGAATTATTGTAGGATTAGTGTAAATGGGTGCTTGATGGTTAGTGTGAATTTGATGGGCCAAAGGGCCTGTTTCTGTGTTGTATGACTCCATGATTCTCTGAAGTAAGCCTATACACCATAAATATTAGTTTAAGATCTCACACTAGGGCACTTGGTATCAAGCTCAATCTCTGTCTCCTGTTTAAACCCTTACTTTTCGCTCCACACATTTCCAGACTTCAGTTGCTTCTAACTGGATCTCTGTTGGCTTTAATCTAGAGAGTCTATTTTTTTTAAGAGTGCAAAAAAATTCTACTTGCTCAAAAGCTATTTTTATAACAGGACATTCACCCCCCCCCCCCCCCACACACACACACACACATATCTGTGAATCGGCAAATATCCCGAATGAACACATTTAATTTTTTAAAAAAGTGTTTTAGACTTTGTCACACCAGTCCCATGATGAGAATATCCAAATCATTCATGCAGAAATTCTGCAGCTGCCAGAGAGCGAGCTTTGGCTGCATTGGTTGGCAGTGGGTTGTAAGCACTTGGTATCAAGATCAATCAATGAGGAAATTCCAACAGTTATATATAGAACTGGCAGTGTTTCTCTGCAAAATCAGAGGCATAACATTCTGAAAGGGATTGATAACATGGTTGCCGAGTAGGTTTTTTCCCTTGGCTGGGGAATCTAGAACTGGGGCAATGTCTCAGGTCAAGGGGTTGAGCACTTAGGGCTGAGACAGACAATTTCTTCACTTGGAAGTTCTAAACCTTTGGATTTCTTTGCTGATGGATACTCAATAATTGTGTACATTCCAAGGCTGACACTGATATATTTCTGAATTAAATTAATTAAATTCTTTTATTATTTTTGAATTAAATTTAATTTTCGAGTTAAATTAAGGAATGTATTGATAGGTTGGGAAGGTGGATGAGGTAGAACGTCGACCATAGTCTTACTAAGTAGTACAGGGGGTTCAACGTGATCTAATCCATTTCCTATTTCTCACATTTTTCAATTGTGCTCTAAAACTGCAGAAATAGTTATCAAACATAATTAGAATGTGTGTCATTCATTTTATTAGGAATGAGAAAATATGCAATGTTCAATTTCTTTGCACTGAGTAGAAATAACCAATAGCCATCAAGTACTAATAAAGTGTAACACGGATGTGAGATGAAGACAGTGGCTTATTCTTCATATACTGTAAATACTGATTTTTGCTTATTTGTAGATGGGATATGCCAATCCAGACCAGACTGCTGCAGGACTCCATACCCGGCTCTTCAGTCGAGCTTTTATTGTAGCAGACCCCAGCACTTCAAAGAGAGTAGTGTTTGTCAGTGCTGACATTGCAATGGTATCTCAAAAGCTCAGACTAGAGGTAGGCACCCACTCCCATACCCATCCTCTATGAAATTTATTCTACTTATCCCATTGTTCAGCAGTCCTTTAAGGCAGAGGTCTTCAACCTGTGGGGGTCCGCGGCGGGTTGCCAGGGGGTCCGCGAGCAAGCCAAGGAAAAAATGGAAAAGCGACCTGTTACAAAGACATAGCTTACTTGCTTGCTCCAATTTTCCACTATTCAGAAAATCGGCCATATCTATTCTATCTGTTATAGGCGACAATCTTAGAGACTTAGACGGTGTTCCCTTCTGGTAAGCTGCTGCTTAATATTCAATTTGTGTAGTCAGAGTAGTCAGTAGTGTTCACTACTCACTACTATTCTGTTGTGCACTGTAGTGTTAGCAAGACTGAGTGACGTTGTTGGTGTTCCTTAATATTGCTTACTTACCGTGCATTTACGCCACAGTGACGTCACTGTTAAACGAAAAGTGCGCAAGTGTGTAAATTTTAGATTAGTTTTGATAATTTTGTTTATCAGTAATAGTAATTAAACTGTCCAGTGTGTATTGCTGAGTATGGAGAAATTTCTGAAGAGAAAATCTGACCAGAAACCAGAAGATTCTGATGACGAAGGGGTTAACGGTGACCCAAAGAGAAAACAATGCAAGTACGATCCAGAATACATTTCATATGGCTTCATTGCAGTGGGACAAGTGCGGACTAACCTCTCTTCTGTTGTGTGTTTGCAAACATTGTCCAACGATGCAATGAAACCAGCGAAATTGAAGTGCCATTTAACAACAGTGCATCCAGATATTGCCAGTAAGCCGAATGAATATTTTGAGCAGCAAAAGGAGCTGTACCTCAAGCAGAAAGGCAAAATGACAGCCTGCACCACTGTAAATGAGAAGGCTCTTTGTGCATCATATTTGGTAGCATTACGAATAGCATGTTCCAGAAAGCCTCCCACAATTGGAGAAGAGCTTATACTGCCTGCAGCAGTAGATGTGCGAAGTTGTACTGGGAAAAGAATCCAGTCAAAAACTGAAAGCCATTCCACTGATAACACAGTAAGCAGAAGAATTGGCGATATGGCGGAAGATGTACAGAGCCAGCTGATAGCACGTCTTCAGCAAGTCAGATTTTCAATTCAGCTCGAAGAAAGTACTGATGTTGCCAGTGCTGCGCAGTTGTTGGTTTATGTTCGATATTGCTGGGAAGGAGAGGCTTTGGAAGACTTTTTGTTTTGCAAGGTGCTCCCAGGGCGTACAACCGGTGAAGTACTTTGCCGTGTGCTTGACACTTTTTTGTACGATCAGCATTGGTGGGGACACAGTGTATTGGAGTATGCACGGATGCTGCTGCCACAATGATGGGACGGAAGTCGGGTCTAGTCGCACGAGTGAAAGAAGTAGCTCCACATGTAGTAGCAACCCACTGCATGATTCACCATGAGGCTTTGCCTGCAAAGGATATGGATGAAAATATTGCGGATGTGTTTTCATTAACTTTATCAAAGCCAGGCCGCTTAATCATCGTTTGTTTGAAAACATATGCCATGAAATGGAAGCCGAGCATAAGCATTTGTTGCTACATACGGAAGTCAGATGGCTGTCACGAGGCCGCATTGTGCAGCGTGTATATGAATTGCGAGATGAACTGCTCGTTTTTCTAAATGAGCATAATGGATTATTAGCACAGTTCTTGACAAATGAGACGTGGGTCGCCAGATTAGCTTAGCTTGCAGATATTTTCAACATTTTGAACAGTTTAAATCTATCCTTGCAAGGACCTGGCACAAATGTTCCGAAAACTCATGACAAAATCAATGCCTTCCAGAAAAAACTCTGTATCTGAAGGGAAGATGCAAGCAAGGCATCTATGATATGTTTCCATTGCTGGCTGACTTTCTGACAGTGAACGAGACTAAGACAGAGGCCATTGCGAGCACCGTTTTGAACCATATTCAACAGCTGTCACATTATTTCCATGAGTATTTCGGCAATAATGACACGAGCATGTTTGATTGGATTCGAAATCCGTTTGAATGCATGCTTACTGATTTAACTGGACATGAACAAGAAGAATTGGCTGAACTGTCATCTGACAGGACTTTGCGCTTGCAGTTCAACCGAATGTCACTGTTGTCGTTCTGGATAGCATGTTCCCAGGAGTATCCACTGCTGTCCGGCAAAGCCGTCAATGTTCTGTTACCATTTGCAACCACTTACTTGTGCGAAATAGCATTTTCTGCAGTCACTGCCATGAAAACCAAATACAGATCAAGACAGAATATTGAGGATGACATACGCGTATGTTTGTCACATATACCACCACGTTTGGACAAACTCTGCAGTGCAAAACAGGCGCAACCTTCACATTGAACTGAACACTGAAAGACACTGCTGGTAATCATCGGTGATTGAAATAGTCACTATTTCAATAGGGCCTATGTGCAGTAATTTAAGTGTTGTATGCATGAATTATCGATTGTTTGATTTTGTGGACTTTGGGGGTCCGCCATCTAACAAGGACATGTTCTGGGGGTCCGCAGCATGAAAAAGCTTGAAAACCACTGCTCTAAGGGATTATTGCAGGTTCCTCTGAAAAAGGTAAGCAGACTTTTTCATTAGTTTCACTTCTGTGGAGCCAGGAGGAAAATGAATGCCAGAAATAGATTGCAGTCCACAGCTGGCATGGGTTCATTCCTTCCTTCAGTGTCGCCTTCATGCTCACCAGATCAGTTTTAGAACTGTCCAAAACTGCAGTGGGATGATCTGTTGGTATTTTCAACTCCCTGGTGATTGTGCAAATCAAGACCATGGATCAACTTTCAGTCAGTATTTGGTAACATTATTATATTGTACTGGAAAGCAGAGTGGGTTGAATTTCTTACAATATTTTGTTTCTGGAATAAAACCAAGAAATGCTGGAAACGCTCAGTGTATCAGGCAGCACATGTGGAAAGAGAAACAGAGTTAATATTTCAGGTCCATGGGCCCTTAGTCATGCTTGAGGAACAACACCTCATCTTCCATCTGGACATCTTGTATCCTTCCAATTCAATAGCTAATTCTCCAACTTTAGGTAACTTGCCCTTTCCGTCTGCATTAGAACTGGACATTTCTGCTAGTCATCCATCCATGGTTTTGGCTCAGTTTCTCTCCTCCATTAGTATAGGCTGGCTTGCCGGGCATAGTAGCAACAAATAACACAGGCAAAGAAGCGTGATGTAATGCCAACTGCCCCACCCTATCAGATATATCCTTTGTTCTACCCATCCCTATCCACCTTCTCTCTGCCATTGAAAACTAAGTTATTTCCTCTTTTTCTCCAGTTCTGACAAAGTATCTTAGACCCAAAACTTGGTTTCTCTCTCCACAGATGCTGCCTGACCTGCTGAGTCTCTCCAGCATTTTCTATTTTTATTTCCAGCATGTACAGTTTCTTTTTTTTCTTATTTTATATTTTTATTTCCTTCGCCTTTGACTCTAATTGCAATTCTTGAGTACAGAAAGTCAGGAGAGCTCAAAACAATGAGATGATCACTCCACGTGAAGCTAGAGTGAGATTAAAAAGATATTCATGTTGTAAGAGCACAGAAGCTAGCTTTCTTTCTGTTTCTTACAATGTGTAAAGATTCCACATGGCATGCCTCAGACGTACTGAAATTATTCGAATCGCAACATGCAAATGAATAATTACTAAAGTGCAAAACTCGTGTTGTGCTCTGGGCATTTGACTGCATTTGCATCTTCACCTTAGTTTACTTTCATATTATCTATGTTAGTTTATTAGATATTCCATCAACATATATTTGAATTATTTTTAGAAAATAGTGTCACTTGTTCTAATTAACATTTTTATCGGTCTGGCTGAACTCGTCCCACATTGAACAATTTCTCCTTTAACTCCATTCATTTCCGCCAAGTTAACTGTGTAACAATGGGGAAAAATGGAACTGTGCATGTTTTGGTCTTTGTGGGGAAAAATGGAACTGTGCATGTTTTGGTCCAAAAGCAGTCCTTTTCCTGTTTCCTACAGAACTCGGAAGTTTCATTATCTTTGCTGTCATTTTCCACATTTCTCTGACTTCTCAGGAGACAGGTTACTGACCAAAGTCTATTTTAAGCCCACAGACTCCTACAGCTATCCTGACAATTTTTTGTTCCCAACATTTTTTGTTCCCTCCCCTTCTCTACAACTGAAAACTTGTTGGCTAATATTTCCTAGTTCCAATGAAAATGCATCAATCTGAAACATTAACTCTGTTTCTCTTCCTACAGATGCTGTCTGACTGCTGAGTATTTACACTATTTTCTATTTTCATTCTATCTGTAGTAGTTTTCCTCTTTTCAATACGATCTTGTTGTTTGACCTTAATGGTACATGGTTCCATATCAGTAAAGTTACAGACAGCTCTTAATAAAAGAAGTGATCAATTTGTCCCACAATGCAAGATGGCACTGGAGTGTGGCGACGCGTTGCAAACTGCTCTCTGTAGATCTGCTCAGTACTTTTACTATAATTGTTCTACACTTTTAAATTTAAATTCTATGTCACTAAGTCTGTGACACTTTATTCTGTATTCTATTATTGTTTTTACCTTGTACTACCTCAGTGCACTGTGTAATGAATTGATCTGTACAAACGGTATGCAAGATAAGTTTTTCACTGTACCTCAGTACAAGTGACAATAATAAACCAATACCAGTCTATCCTCACATTTTGCCTTTTGCTAAGGTTCAGAAAAGATCACCAATAGATATAGCAATTGGTATTTATGTCCTGTATGACTAATGCCATCGAATCTTTTAGGTTTTGAAAAGACTGAAGACCAAATACGGGAATCTTTACAGACAAGACAATGTCGTTTTGAGTGGTACTCATACCCATTCTGGGCCTGCAGGGTATTTTCAGTATACTCTCTGTCTCATCACAAGCAAAGGCTACATCAAACCATCCATCAAAGCCCTCATTAATGGCATAATAAAGGTTAGACTGTCTTCTAACACACTCTTGATGCATGTTAATGAGCATAAATTTAATTGGAATGTTTATTGTGATATTTGTAGATACAATGATTTGCAAGTGGCTATTATAATTGGTAAAATATGGCTCTGAAGTATGTGAGGTCAACTCTCCCGTGGCATTCATGGTTTAAAAAAAGAATGAAAACATGCACTGATGAGGCATCTATTGGACCTTTCCACTCCTGCGTCCCTCGTGCAGGAAAAGAATGAATCATCAGATAATTCATATCTGATGGAAGTTGGCTGAGGGAAACATTTTGCCCAGGGCATCTGAAGGCTAAATTGCTCTTTGAATACTGCCATGGATTTTTTATATATATGCATCAGAGCAAGGGCACTGGACTGCAGGTTAACATTTCACATAGAAGAGGGTCTCTCCAACTATGATGCACATTCCCATTCATGAACTGAAGCACTTCCCTGGATTATGTGCTTGAGTATGGAGCTTGAGCTCACAGCCTTATGAGACAGAAACGTGGATGTTAATAGACAGGCTGCACTGTTGCTTAAAGCTGACACAGTGAAGATTTGATTCATCAACCTCTGGGTTATGATCCAGAGAGCTGCCATTAAGCTTGAAGTTTGAAGTGTGGTGGCAATGATTCAGAGCCTCAGAGGAATGAGGAAGGAGAGGATCAAATGACAAATGTAAGACTAAACCTAAAGCCACTTGACATTTGGAGAGAGTGCTTTACTATTGTTTTCCTTCCGTGATTATAAAGTTACAAATGGACACTCATAACTTGATGGGCCAAATGGCTTCCTTCTGTGTCACAAAATAAAGTTAATGAAAGCTAACTCCTTTTTGGAAATTTATAACCTGAGTCAGCATTGAACTGACATTTTCAAAACTTCATAAACTGTGAAAGAAGAGAAGAATGTAGTGGAGAGTCACCAGGGTGTTGCTTGGGACAGAACATTTCAGTTACTAGGAGAGACTGGATACACTGAATTTGGTTTTTTTTTGGAGTGGAGGAAGCTGAGAAGAGACCTGATTAAAGTGTACAAAATTATGCAAGGTATAGATAGGGGTAGATGGTAAGAAGGTGTCTAAAAATAGAGAGCATAAATTTGTGATGAGGAGCAGGAGGGTTAGAGGATCTGAGGAAGAAATTTTTAATCCACAGGGTAGCTGGAATCACGAACGTATCTGAGTGGGTGGTGGAGGCAGGTAACCTTACAACATTTAAGAAGTATCTAGACAAGCACTTGAATTGTCAAGGCAAAGAAGGCTATGGACCAAGTGCTGGTAAATAGGATTACTTTAGATGAGTGCTGGATGGTCAGCATGGACACGATGGCTGAAGGGCCTGCTTCTGTGCAGTATTGCTCTATGACTAGCTCCTCGGAGCGTTGGCTGATTGGTCATTGATAACTTCCCAACTATTCTGCAATATTTGGAAAACATTCAGTAACTTTCAAGTAAGAAGCTTTGTTGCTTTTTGTCAATTAATATCTGACTTAACTAAAGATATCTGCAACCAAACAGTTTTTATGGTTATGCTTTGCTAAGAGGAGATCAATATGACCAAGACCTAGCCCAACTCTCTGCATGTCCTTTAGGCTAATAATATAGGCTGATTAATGTTCAATATAACATTATAAATTAGTATAGTTGCAAATATTAAAATAGAAATTAAGAATGTCTTTAGTGGCCTAATCTGAAGATTGCTATTGAAGATAGAGACACATGAAAGACTGCGATGCTGGAAATCTAGAGCAACACACGAAAAAAATGCTGGAGGAATTCAGCAGGTCAGGCAGCAGCCATGGAGGGAAATGAACATTTGACATTTTGGGTCAAGACCCTTCATCAGGACTCTTTTCATCAAGACTGGAAAGAGAGTCCTGATGAAGGGTCTCCGTCCAGAAAGTTGACTGTTCGTTTCCCTCCATGGATGCTGCCAGACCTGCTGAGTTCCTCTAGCACTTTTTGTGTGTTGCATTGAAGACGGAGTATTTACTTTTAATAATCCCTGTTTCATGTTTGGCAGTTTAACTCCGAATTTTCTCCAGTAATCCCTTGACATCTATAAAGCTATGTTTTCTTTCTACCTGCCTCCTATACTCATTAGAGTTTAGACCTATATGCATTAGAATTTAGATGTGATTTTATTGAAACAAAGGATTCTGAGAGACTTGACAGGATAAATGAGGAATGTTTCCCTTGAGATGGTCTCAAGAACTGGGGCACAGTCTCGGTCAAAGGCTTTGCCTATTTAAGATCGAGTTGCAAAGGAATTTCTTCTCTTGAGACTGGAGCAGACTCAAGAAGCCAAATGGCCTACTCCTGTCCAGTTTCTTATTCTCAAGATAAGTTGAATATGTAAGAAATGTGTATTATTCTATGGTTTATTGATTTTATTGTGATCTTTCATTATTTATGAAGATTGGGGAATTGGCAATTCACTAACTGCTGACTCAATTAGAAATATGCAAAAAAAAAGTTGGTTTTCATTAAGTTTATTTTTTCATAACATAAAAGGAGGCCATTTACCTCTTTGGGTCCATGCCAGCTCTCAAAACATTCCCACCAGTCTCTTTACTGACCTCCCAGCTAGAATGTCCATGGGATGTGGAAGGAAACTAGAGTATCCAGGGAGAATCCATGTGGTCATTTGGAGAACACCCAAACTCAAGGCTGGCCACACCTAACATGACTGAGAACCTTTTAGAAATGGTTTTGAGAAGCCTCTGACTATCACTTCTCAACTTTATTTAGAAATAGAAGTTACTGATTTGTAAACAAATAGATCTAAGTTTTACAAACATATTGCTCAAGAGCACAAAGGTGCAATTTGTTCAGTGAGAACTTGATGCTTATGATTAATGCGAAGGACAACGAACAAAACGTACACTTCACTAGTTACAGCTGATAAAATACAAATATGGATTGAAGAATTAATCATGTCAAAAATAAAACAATTAGAACAAAAGTGGCTTAAGAAGTTGAAGGGCTGTGTAACATACTGTAACATTGCTATAAATCTAAGTGAGATAATGTTCTTTAGCCTCTTTAACATTTAATGGCATCTTTCCAGTAATGTCCTAAAACCTTTCTATGCTTTTAGTCAACATTACAGGGAGTGTAGTGTGGTAGAACAGAAAGAGTAGTGAATAGGGAAAGAATTTTAGTTCATGTTTGACACTTTAATGATATGCCACATGCCATTTGTTTGATTAGGAGGGGGAAGAGGAGCAGGAGTAAACATTCTCTTCTTAACACCCTGGCTGGACAGAATTGTTACTTCCAGCTTTTTGGCAGAAAATGAACAATTCTGGAGCCCAGAATTGTTGGGAAAAGTACATGTTTAAAAACTCCTCAAAAAAAACAAACTTACAAAAGAAATATCAATGTCACTGCTGAATTTTCAGGTAACTGGTGATGTACAAAATACTTCCATGGCAACTAACAGAATTAATCTTCATGACATGACAGGACAGTAGTAATAATCCTATATATTGAATACACCTGAACTTACAATTTTAATCATCCTCACCAGAAAGTTTACACTATCAGTTCTATATATTCTATTATGGCCTGGACACTGGGTCTCTAGGTCTCCACTGTAACACACTCAAAGTTATGGCCTCAAGTTCTATTTGGAGAGAGTTGAGCAGCAAAATCTCTGCTGACATTTCAGTATGGCAGGCAGATTATATTGCTGGAGGTGCCATCTTTCAAACGAGATGTTAAACCCAGGTCCCATTCCACAGCACTGGTTCAATGTTGAACACACAAGATCCTGGTGTCCAATGTTTTCCCTCAATCAACACCACTAGAATAGATTATTTGCAATTATGATAATACCTGTGGGACTTTGCTATCTGCAAGTCGCCTGCAGAATTCTTTTTATATCACAACAGTGCCTGGACTCCAAGATTATTTCATTGGCTGAGAGGAACTTTTGGATATTGTGAAGCCATGAAAAGGCATTATATAAATCAATTTACCCCTGCATTCTTTCTTTCTAACTTTCTTTATCCCTGTCTTTCTCTTTGTTATCTATTTCAAGGTGATTGTGAGCTGCTCCCACTAGCCATTTAAATCCCATTGGGTTTTTACCTCTTCCAACAGAATATCCCATTCTTAAACATGGGGTGGGCAACAGTTTTCAAAAACAGGATAAAACATAATGAATTTAAATATATGCACCTCAAACATGGGAAACTGCCTTTCCAAACTTTTTGTTTGGGAAACTGCTTTTCCAAACAGAAAATGCTTATATTTGAATGAAAAACACTATGATGCTGCAAGAACTCAGCAGGCCAGACAGCATCCAAGGAGAAAAGCAGGCAGTCAATGTTTCGGTTCAGGACTGAAGGTAGGAAAAGGGGAAGCCCAATATATAGGAGGGAAAAGCAGAGCAGTGATAGGTGGACAAAAAGAGGGGATGCAGGGTGGGCACAAGGTGGTGATAGGTAGATGCAGGTAAGAGATGTGATAGGCAGGTGTGGGGGAGGAGGGGAGAGCAGATCCACTGGGGGATGGGTCAAAGGTAAGGAGAGAACAAAACAGGGGAGTAGAAGAAAGAGAGAGAGGCTAGGAAAGGGAAGAAAAGAAGAGGCATGGATTGGGAGGGGGGGTTGGGGGAGAAGAGGTGTGGGGATTACTTAAAGTGGGAGAATTCGATGTTCATGCCATTAGGCTGCAAGGTTCCAAGACGGAAAATGAGATGCTGTTCCTCCAATTTGTGCTTGGAATTCTCCTCACAGTGGAGGAGGCCGAGGACTGACATATCAGTGATAGTGTGGGGGGGGGGGGGGGCGGAGTGGGCGGCAGGAGTTGAAGTGACTGGCAACGGGGAGATGCAGATCGAGGTTACAGACAGAGTGCAGGTGTTCTGCGAAAACAGTCACCCAGTCTGCGTTTGGTGTCTCCAATGTAGAGGAGGCCACACTTGGAGCACCGAATGCAGTAGATGATATTAAGGGAGGTGCAGATAAATCTGTCTCACCTGAAAAGACTGTTTGGGTCCCTGGATAGAAGTGGTGTAGGGGCAGGTGTTGCATCTATGACAGGGGCAGTGGAAAGTTCCTGGGGTGGGAGCGGGATGGGTGGACTAGGGAGTCATAGAGAGAGCAGTCCCTGCTTTTTATCGTTGAGGTGGGGGCGTAGAGGTACGAAGGTGAGCCATTTGCTGAGAACCGACCGCTCAGCCTCAGAGGGAGAGGTCAGGGGGGATGGTGAAGACTCGGCAGGGGTTAGAGTTCGGGCTAGAAGAGGAAGGGTTGGGGGGGGGGAGGGGGCTGGGCTGGTGAGAGGGGTTGGGAGTGGTATGGGGTGAAGAGTGCGATGTAGAATTGAAGGTGGATGTCGGGGAGGGAACAAGAGGGGAAGCAGGAGGAGAGGTCAGGGTGGGGGGTGGGGATAAGGGGGGCTGCTGGAGGTGCAAGATGCGATGTTAGAAGTAGATGGGGGAAGAAACAGAGCAGAGGCAACAGTGGGCAAAGCCTGGAGAGAGGGAGGCCCCGGGGAGGGAGGGGGTAGGAGGATCAGATAGTGGTGTAGGGCGGGGGTGTCTGGGTGGGGGAGCAGGGGGCCAGAGGACCGCATGGCGGCAGTAAACTCCGACTCCAAGTGGGCGCGAGAGGGGGGAGCTGGAGGACCAGGCTGTGGTGGGAAGCTCCGACTTGGAACTTTTTTCGTTGAGGTGGGGGCGTAGAGGTAAGAAGATGAGGCCTTTGCTGAGAACAGACCGCTCAGCCTCGGGATGGTGAAGACTCGGCAGGGTTTAGAGTTGGGGCTAGAAGTTGGGTTTAGAGTTGGGGGGAGGGGGACTGTGCTGGTGAGAGGAAAGGAGTGAGAGAGGTTGGGAGATGCTTGCATTTGAATTGAGTGGCCTGACATTGCTGAATGTTTGGCAATTCAGAATCATTGTATTCTGCAGTTATTATGTCAACTCTTATCTAGGACAGTTTCTGTAGATGTATCTGCTTTTTAATCCTGTGAGAGCAGTCTGCAGAATGTGGCTGCACTTTTTCTTATCTCAGTCAAATCTCCTCTTAGATTGCTGTGCAATTTGTGACTGTAACAACTTTTTAAATCATTCCCCTAGAAATTAAGCCCCCTATCATTAATCTTAAGCATGCTATATAGTTGCAGCTGAGTGTTCTACTCTACCTCTGAAATTTATGTCATTGACTTTTGTGGAATAAATCTCCAAGGCAGTCTATAATGTGCTGATGGTACGATATTTTGCATTTAGCACTAATGACCAGGGATCATGTTTCCAGCTATTATACTTAAGACAATAGCATTTCTAATATCAGATACCCATAAAAAGAATGCAGCCTAGTATATCTTCAATGGAATCTTTCCTTAATCATCCTTTGCTATTATCGCTCAGAAAAATGATGAGAGTAGATCAGAGAAAATATTCTTCTTAGATAATGGAAAAATATATTACTCTCATTTAGTTTTATGGTAAATGGAAAAAGCTTGTAAATGGAAAAGCCTTTCTTCCTACTAATTCTTATACTCATTCCAAATGAGGTAAAACTGAATAAAATTGCCATCATAAAAAGTTTTTAAATTAATTCTAATGAAATTACATACAAGGAACTTATTTTTAAAGTGCACTATTTTCTGAAGTAAGAATTGACTTCTTTCTTTGTATCTCTTCTCAAAATGAATTAACTGATTAACTCTGAGGGCACACCATATGTATTTTCTCTCAATACGAGGATCAAAGATGCAACCTTCTTTCCTGGGCACTCTGAGCCTCTTCTCCAAATCTATTATTCACTAAAACATGTAATGAGGGCATTTTTGATTTTCTTTATGTTGATGTGCTTTATGTCTGGCTTTTCTTTTCTTAATAGAGCATTGATATCGCACACAAGAATATGAAACAAGGAAAAATATTTGTGAACAAGGGTGAAGTAGAAGGCAGCAACATAAACAGGAGCCCATATTCTTACTTACAAAACCCAAAAGAAGAACGAGCCAGGTACCAAGTGAGAGAAGCAAGTGAATACCAGCCTCTGGTACCATTGATAAGGAATCAGAATAACTATGGGTTATGCATGCATCCATTAGGATAATGTTCCTAAGTTTAAGTGTACTTCGATTTAATATAGGAAATGTTTTAATGATGTCTTTACGTGAGTGAAATTCAAGCTCCACAAACCCTTAAGCTGTTTCATAATATATGGAACTAATTTCTTTTCTGTTTTCAGGAATTGTTCTGAGATTACATATGTCACTTAGAATGTTCAGTGTAATGTTGGCTCCATCTAGTGAGTTGATACATATTTTGCACAACAATATAAACAACTTTTACCAATACTCAAAAGTTAATTAAGTATATGCAAGATTTCCTAACTATTTAATTATCACAATTGCTTTGCAAAATATTAAATAGAACATAGAACAGTACAGCACAATAACAGGCCCTTCAACGCAAGTTGCCTGTGCTGAACACGTCATATTAAACTAATCCCTTCTGCCTGCACGTGATCCGTATCCCTCTATTCCCTGCAATATTCATGTGCCTATCTAAAAGCCTCTTAAACGTCACTATTATATCTGCTTCCACCACTACTCTTCGCAGTGCATTCCAGGCACCTAACTCTCTGTGTGTAAAAAAAACTTTCCCATGCACATCTTTAGAAGTTCCCCCTCACTTTAAATTTGACACCTCTAGTATTTGACAGTTCTGCCATTGATTACATAAGGATGTACATGTTCCTTTACTTTTTGCTGGAGAACCAAATCAATGTTGATTGATATTTTTTAGCAACCAGGCTGCAGATGGACGCAATCGAACCTATACTCTGAGCAACAGCAGGAGTAAAAACCACATAACAGTCACATTGTTACACTGAACAACCTTGTAAGTTGGCCTGACTCAGGGGCCCTTAAGCAGCAGGCTTGACCCAGTTGTTTGCACTCTTGTCTCTGAGTCAGGAAATTGTGGGCTCAAGTTGTATTGCACAGATTTCAACATATAATTTCGTCTGACACTGAAGTAGATTGGGAGTGCTACATTGTTAGAGGGTTTGTTTTTCAGAACACATGTTAAACCAGTAGCTCATCTGCCCTCTTTGCATTCCTTCGCACTACTTCATGGGGGCCAGGAAAGTTTTTCTCAATATTACCTCAACCAATATCACTGAAACAGGTACGGTTTACAATACTTGATGGTATATTGGCTTTACCAGTGTAAATGTAAACTTGCTCCAGAACCAGCCATGTCTCAAGACAAGCTGTTCCGGTGCAATGACACTGACATCAATGGAAAATTCCCCAGGTACATTCTGTCCACTAAAAGACAATTCCAAAATGGCTATTGATATGTCGTCAGTCTACTCTGAATCATCAGTAATAGGGTCATCAACCATGCTATCAAGCAGCAGTTCTTCAATAAACTGCCTAGCTTGGCCTGAACATGCAGAATAATATGGATTGAATTTCAAAAGTGAAAGTGACTGCTGTTGATATCAAAGCAGCAGTTGACTAAGTGTGACGAGAAAGAGTCCTCATAAAACAGAAATCAATGGGAGTCAGAGACAACTCTCCACCATTGGAATCACACGCTGCACAAAGAAAGCTGTTTGTGGTTGTTGGAGCCAATCATCTCAGCCCAAATTTGTTGCTGTACAAGTCCTCAGAGTAGAGTACTAGGCTCAGCTGTCACATCAGCAAACTTCCATTTACCATCACATCTGAAGTGGGAATATTTACTGAAGATTTAGAATTGTTCAATACCTTTCATTCCTTCATAGAAAATGAAGCAGTTTACGACCATATGCAGCAAGACCTGGTTAATGTTCAGACTTGGGTTGATACGTGCATGCAACAAAAGTGCCAGGCAATGACCATAGATTAATAGAGTAATACAGAATGGAAACAGGCCCTTTGGCCCAACTCATCCATGCAGACCAAGGTGCCCACCTAAGCTGGTCCTATTTGTTCATGTTTGGCCCATATCCCTCTAAAACCTTTCTATCCATATACTTATCCAAATGTCTTTTAAATGTCATTATTGTACCCGCCTCAACTACTTTATCTGGCAATCTCCAGCAAGAGTCTGGCCAACTATCCTTGAAATTCAATTACATTACCATCACTGTCTCACCTACCCCCCCCCCCCCCCAACCCATAAATGTCATGGAGGGGATCACCATTGACTAGAACGCTAACTGGATTAGCCGCATAAATTTATTGCAAGACTAGATCAAAGGTTGGGTATCCTGTGGAGAGGAGTTCATTGCATCCTCAAAGCCTATCCACTATCAAGAAGGCAGAAACCTGGGGGCTCATGGAACACTCTC
The DNA here is from genome assembly GCF_009764475.1 of Pristis pectinata. Taxonomy (NCBI): domain Eukaryota; kingdom Metazoa; phylum Chordata; class Chondrichthyes; order Rhinopristiformes; family Pristidae; genus Pristis; species Pristis pectinata. Next base: position 34,452,872 of record NC_067416.1, read on the forward strand.
CACTTGACTGATGAGTTTGGCTGCAACAACTCAGAGTTTGACACCATTCAAGACTATGTAATATACCATCTACACCTTAATAGTCACTGCCTTCTCATTGGCGTTCTGTGGTTGCAATGTGTACTATTTAATAACTTACAAAAGCTCCTTTGACAGCTCCTCCAAAATCCACGGACTCTATCACATTAAAAACATTGGGAATGCCTTGGAAGACATCTACGTCCAAGTTCCTGTCACGATCACACAGCATTCTGACTTGAACATGCATTACTGTTCCTTCATTGCTAGGAGAGACCCTTGAAGCACCCTGCCTAATAGCATTGTGGGATAGCCTTCTCCACAAGGTGACTTACTGCCTTAAGTATAATTAGGGGTGCACAGTGAATGTTGGCCTAACCAGTGAGAGAGCCATGTTTATACATAAATATTTTTTTTATATTCAATTTCAAGATCTATGCATCTCCAGCAAAACCAGCGGTTTTTTCCTATCTCTAACTGCCCTTGAGAAGGTGGTGGTGAGGCTTCACAGTGAGCACAATGTTTGTTGTGGACTCGGGGCCAAAGGGCCTGTTTCTGTGCTGTATCTCCCTATGACTCCTAATTGCAGTCCTTCTGTTGAAGATACTCCCACAGTGCTGCTGGGTAAAGAGTTACAGAGTACAGAGGCAATGAAGGACCAGCGATATACTTTCAAGTCAGGATGGTGTGTAACTTGGAGGGGAAATCTGCAAGGTGGTGGTGTTCCCATGCAACTGCTGCCCTTAACCTCCTTGGTAGCAGAGGATATGGGTTTGGAAGGTGCTGTTAGGGTTGAAGGTGTAAGTCCAGTCTATCTTGTAGAAGGTACACACTGCAGCCACTGTGCACTAGTGGTGGAGGGAATGAACATTTAGGTGGTTTAATGGGATGCCAAACAAGTGGGCTGCTTTGACCTGGATGGGTTAGAGCTATTGGAGAGTTGTTTGTACTGCACTCATTCAGGCAAGTGGAGGGTGTTCTATCACACACCTGATTTCAGCCTGCAGACTGAGGAAAGGCCTTGGGGTGTCAGGTGGTGAATCATTCAGTGTAGGACTCTGACCTGTTCTGGCTGGTCCCACTTCAGCTTCTGGTCAATGTTGACCTCAGGATATTGATTGAGCAGACTTGGCGATGCCAGTGTACGTCAAGGGGAAGTGGTTAGATTTTCTCTTGCTGGAGATGGTGTTGCCCAGCACTTTTGTGGCGCAAATGTTACATGCTGTTAATCAGCCTATGTCTGAATGTTGTTGAGGTTTTGCTGAGGATTTGCAAATGGAATTGAACATTGTGCAATCATCACCAAACATCCCCGTTGATGACCTTACAATGGAAGGAAAGTGAAGCAACTGAAGGTGATTGGACCTAGGACTCCGCCCTGTGGAACTCCTTCAGTGATGTTCTGGGGCCACTGACTTCAGCCTTATCAGGGTGTCTTGATGCCGCATTCAGACAAGTGCTGCCTTGACATTAAAGGCTGTCACTCTCTAGAATTCAGCTCTTTGGTCCATGTTTAGACAAGGCTGTGATGAGGTGTGCAGTCCAGTGGTTCTGAAGAAATCTAAACTGGATATCAGTGAGTTTGTGCTGCTTGATAGCACTGTGGGTGATAGTTTCTATCACTTTCATGATGATTAAGAGTAGACTGATTGAGGGGCACTGGTCTGAATTGGATTTGCCCTGCTTATTTATGAATGGGACATACCTGGGTAATTTTCTATATTGTTGGATAGATGCCAGACCTGTAACTGCATTGGAATAGCTTGACAATTGCTAGTCTGGAGCACAGATCTCCTGTATTACAACTGGGATGTTTGATTCTGTAGTCTTCTAATAATGTTATCATGGACAGATGCATCTGTCGCAATGTTTGTTTTAGTTTATTTTTGTCGTGTAAGTTGTATATAATTTATATTAATTTAAGTTGATGTTAACCTGTGTTTGTAATGTACTGTGTACTCTGCTGCTGCAAAAAGCTAACTTTTATACCCTGGGTGTATATGCCTGTAACAGTAAACTGAAACTTGTGATAAGGAGATTGGTGATGAGAAGGTCAAGTGGATTAATCCTTCATGTTGCTTCATTCACGACCAGCTGTAAACCCTTCAGCACTTGGCCAGCATGGCTTGTAGTCATGCTACCAAGCCACCCTTGGTGATGGCATTAAAGTCCCCTACTCAGTGCATTCTTTCTTTGCCACTTTCAGAGTCTCTTCCAAGTGTTATTCAACATGAAGGAACACTGATTCATCATTGGAGGGAGTGGTGGGGGTGGAGGGGTTGGAAGTAATCATCAGGAGGTTTCCTTGCCATCTTTGACCTGAAACCATGAGATTAAATGGGATCTGGAGTCAATGTTGAGAATTTCTAGTAGCGTTCCTTCCCACCTGTATATCGCTCCCCACACTCACTGCCAACTGTCTACCACTGTGCTGCCATCTGGAATTGCTGTGCTCTGTCGATGGGCCAGCTTGTGTCTAGGGATTGTGCTAGAGGAGTCTGGCACGGTGTCTGTGAAGCTTAATTCTATGAGTATGATTATGTCAGGTTGTTGCTTTGGCTAGTCTGCGGGGTGGCTCTCCCCATTTCAACACTAATCACCATTTGTTTGATAGGACGACTTTGTAAAGTCGGCTAGGAGAGCAGTGACTTTGCCATGTCTGGTGCCTAGGTTGATGCTAGGTGCTCTGCCTAGTTATATTGCTTCCCTATTTAACTGTTGCTGTAATGGTACCACTTGGTGGCCACTCCAGAGGCTATTTAAAAGCCAGCCATGTGGCTAGATCCAGAGTAACTTGTAGACCAGTATCCTCCTCTGAAGGACCTTTCTGAATCAGATGACAATCTGGTGGATCTTTTTTGTTCATGGTTATCATTACCAAGACTAATGGTGTTTTTTTCCCCCCCTAAATTCCAGATTATTCCCCAAATTTAAATTCCACAGCTGCCATGATGACATTTGAACTCTGGTCTCCGGATCACTTGTCTGTTAATTCGAGTGCAGCACAACCGTTGTGCCCTCATGCTTATGGGGACTTGTTGTGCATAAGTTGGCTGCTGTGTTTTCTGCATTGCAACACCAACTACATTTGGAAGTATTTGGTTGTGAAAGGAGTGATATATGTGTGTGCCTTTCTTTCTCATTGCTGTTTGTGGAAATCCACTGGCACAGAATGGTTAGCATGTTAACTTAAGGTGACAAATAATTGGCTGTTTCAAAATGATAAAGTGCTTTCCCTTGAACTGTATACTGGAGCACTGGTGTATTTCATCATTCTGCTGCACAATGTCTTCCCTTATCTAATGTGAGTCCCGAATCTGTTCACTGAAAATTGTGGCACCTGTAGTACAAAGTGTTCTAGCAAGTTGTTCCAGGATCTTCATCACTGCCTTCATGTACTCACTCCATGCTGCCTGGGGAACCTTATGACCTGGCATCACAGCTTGCACTGTTCCTTTTATTCACAAGGAGTAAATTTTTCTGCCAGTGCTTTCCAAGCTCACTTCAGTTTGTTGCGCCTCTCTCAGATTCTTTTAGGCTTTCCTGACATTCTTGACAGTAGCTTTAATTTTCAGAGGTGCCGCGCAAATGTAAACTGCACTGCTTATGAGTAGTTTGACTCAATTGAAATGGCAGTAAGCTTTTGCCACAGCTGCTTCCCAGCTCGTTCAGGATTCAATGGTCTCAAGAATTAACTGCCAATGATTTGCAGGGTATAAGGTGGGGGGCAAAAACCTTTTAAGTTTTTTTCTGTAGAAGGACTCAGAATAAAGTGATATTTTAAATTTTGAGTTGCATGATTGCTAATTCAAATATTGTTATTGGATATTTAAATACTGTTGTTTTTACAGGTACAAATCAAATACAGACAAAGAATTAGTCCTTCTCAAAATGGTGGATCTGGATGGGCAAGGCATTGGAGTTCTCAGGTACAGGACCCTTGCACTTTATTCACAAGATCACAAGACAAGGGAGCAGAAGTAGGCCATTCGGCCCATCGAGTCTGCTCCAAGGAAAAGGGAATAAAGAAATGAGAAATTGGGGGGGGGGGGCGCAAAAAAAAACACTATTCTAACCCCAATTTCCGGCCTTATTCCCATGTCCCTTGATACCCCGACTATTTAGATATCTATCTATCTATCTATCTCTTCCTTAAACGCCTCCAATGATCTGGCCTCCACTGCTGTACATGGCAAGGAATTCCACAAATTCACCAGCTTCTGGCTAAAGAAATTTCTCCTCATCTCTGTATTAAACCTGTACCCTCTAATTCTAAGATAGTGCCCTCTGGTCCTGGACTCACCCACCAAGGGAAACAGCCCAGCCACATCTGCTCTGTCCAGTCCTTTCAACATTATAAATGTCTCTGAGGTCCCCTCTCATTCTTCTGCACTCCAGTGAGTACAGTCCAAGAGCCGACAAACGCTGATCATAAGTAAGCCCTTTCATTCCGGGAATCATCCTCGTAAATCTCCTCTGAACCCTCTCCAACGTCAGCACATCTTTCCTAAGATATGGGGCCCAAAACTGTGCACAGTATTTCCAAATGAGGCCTCACTAGTGCCCTGTACAGCCTCATCAAGACTTTCTTACTTTTATACACTATACCTCTCGAAATGAATGCCAACATAGCATTCGCTTTTTTTTACCACCGATCCGACCTGGTGGTTAACTTTTAAGGTATCCTGCACGAGTACCCCCAAGTCCCTTTGTACTTCTTACTTTGAATTTTCTCTCCTTCTAGATAATAATCTGCCCGTTTATTTCTGTTTCCAAGGTGTACAACTGCACACTTCTCAACATTGAATCTCATTTGCCATTTCCTTGCCCATTCTCCTAAACGATCTAGGCCTCTCTGCAACCTTCCTGTCTCCTCAATACTCCCTACTCCTCCACCTATCTGGGTGTCATCCGCAAACGTAGCCACAAAACCATTTACTCCATCATCCAAATCGTTAACGTACAAGGTAAAAAGAAGCGTCCCCAACACCGACCCCTGCGGAACACCACTAGTAACCGGTAGCCAACCAGAACGAGATCCTTTTATTCCCACCCTTTGCTTCCTGCCAACCAGGCAATGCTCCACCCATTCTGTTGTCCTACCTGTAATTCCATGACCTCTCATCTTATTAATCAGTCTCTTATGTGGCACCTTGTCAAAGGCCTTTTGAAAGTCTAAATACACAACATCTACTGCCTCTCCCTTAGCCACCCTACCTGTGATTTCTTCAAAAAAACTCCAATAGGGTGGTCAGGCAGGATCTTCCCTTCATGAAACCATGTTGGCTAGGACCTATCTTGCCTTGCACCTCTAGGTATTCCATAACCTCATCCTTGAGGATCGATTCCAATAACTTTCCCACCACTGATGTCAGACTAATAGGTCTGTAATTTCCTTTATGCTGCCTCCCACCTTTCTTATACAGCGGAACTACATTTGCGACCCTCCAGTCCTCCAGAACCATGCCAGAGTCTATCGATTCCTGGAAAATTATCACCAATGCCTCTGCTATCTCTAAAGCCACCTCCTTTAGAACCTGGGGATGCACCTCATCTGGTCCGGGAGACTTATCAGTCTTTAGCCCATTTAGTTTTCCTAGCACCTTCTCTCTAGTAATCTTAACTGAATTCGGTTCCATTCTGTGAGACCCCTGACTAACTGGTATATTGCTGATGTCCTCCACAGTGAAGACCAATGCAAAATACTCATTTAGTTCTTCTACCATCTCTTTATCATCCATTATAATCTCTCCCGCACGGTTATCAATTGGTCCTATATCAACCCGTGTCTGTCTTTTACTCCTTATATATTTTAAAAAACTCTTAGTATCCTTATGAATGTTGTCCGCCAACTTCCTTTCATAATTCAGCTTTTCTTTCCTAACGACCTTCTTAGTTTCTTTCTGCGGGTTTTTAAAAGTTTCCCAGTCTTCTGTTTTCCCACTAATTTTTGCTTCCTTGTATGCCCTCCCTTTTGCTTTTATTTTAGCCTTCACCTCTCTCGTTATCCACATTTGTGCCTTTTTTCCATTCAAAACCTTTTTTCTTGGAATATATCTATCCTGCGTTTTCCTTATTTCTTGTAGAAATTCTTTCCATTTCTGCTCTGCGGCCCCTCCAGCTAGCTTACTCTTCCAATCAATTTGGGCCAACTCCTCTCTCATACCACTGTAATTTCCTTTGTTCCACTGAAATATCGATACACCAGTTATCAGCTTCTCCTTCTCAAATTTGAAACTGAACTCAATCATATTGTGATCACTAGTTCCCAATGTTTCCTTTACCTTTAGTTCCCTAATCACCCCCGTTTCATTACACAGCACCCAATCCAAAACAGCTGATCCCCTGGTGGGCTCATCAACAAGTTGTTCCAAAAAACCGTCCCATAGACATTCCACAAACTCTCTCTCCTGAGATCTACTGCCTTGCTGGATTTCCCAGTCCACCTTCATATTAAAATCCCCATAATTATCTTCACATTGCCACGCAGGCAACCTTTTTCTATTTCAAACTGCAACTTATGGTCCACTTCCTGACTGCTATTAGGGGGCCTATATATAACTGCTACTATTGTCCTTTTACCCTTGCTATTTCTTAGCTCCACCCATAAGGATTCTGCCTCTTCTGACCCAATGTCCTTCCTTTCTATTGATTTTACATCATTACTAACCATCATGGCCACACGTCCCCCTCTGCCTACCCACCTATCCTTCCTATACACTTGTGTACCCCGGACATCCAGTTTCCAATCACATCCGTCATAAAGCCATGACTCAGTGATTGCCACAATGTCGTATTTATTACCCTGTAGTTGTGCCACTAGGTCATCTACTTTATTCCTAATGCTACGTGCATTTAAATATAGTACATTTAGTCCAGTATCTGCTATTGATTTTGTTGTACTTCTATTGTTCAGCAAATTATCCTGACTTCTCACCTGCCTGTCCTTCTTGCCATCCTCACTGCACACTGTCTTGGACTTGTTTCTATAAACTTCTTCCCTTACCTTAACATCTTGTATCCTAATATCTTGGTTTCCATCCCCCTGCCAGATTAGTTTACACCCTCCCCAACAGCTAAATTAAACATTCCCGCCAGGATATTGGACCCTTTGGAGTTTAGGTGCCACCCATCCTGTGTGAATAGGTCATGCCTCCCCCAAAAAAAGGTTCCAATGATCCAGAAATCTGAAGCCCTGCCCCCTGCACCAGCCACTCAGCCACACATTCATCTGCCAGAGCTGTCTATTCTTTCTACCATTGGCACGTGGCACAGGTAGTAATCCTGAAATTACCACCCTTGAGGTCCTACTTCTCAAGTCTCTCCCTAACTCCTTGTATTTCTCCCTCAGGACCTCTTTTTTTTCTACCTACTTTTTTTTTTATTTACAGCGTGGTAGCAGGCCCTTCCAGCCCAACGAATCCGCGCCGCCCATTTTAAACCCCGAGTTAACTTACCCGTATGTCTTTGGAATGTGGGAGGAAACCAGAGCACCCGGCGGAAACCCACACAGACACGGGAGAATGCACAAATTCCTTATAGACAGTGATGGGAATCAAACCCTGATTGCTGGCGCTGTAATAGCATCGCGCTAACCGCTACGCTACCATGCCGCCTGCACTGCTCTTTCTCTGTAACTGCAACATTATATTCTGCATTCTGTTTTTCTTTTTACTATCTTGATGCACTTATTTATGTATGGCATGATCTGCCTGGATGGCATGGAAACAAAAGATTTTCTCTGTATCTCAGTGCACATGACAATAATAAACCAATTACCAATAATTGTGCAATGAGCTGGCCAGTTGTTCAGATGATTACAGCAATAACGATTTGAAAGATCGAGTCAGCATGTTGGCCTGTGAACAAAACTAAGCAGATTAGTTTGCACGAAATTATACTATTAGTTTTGTTTTTAGCTTAGCTCAGCAGTGTGATTCAAGACTTCTGTCTGGTTTAATATGTGGTGATTTGCCAGTGAAGTACTGAGGGAGTGCCAGTTGTTGGAAAGTCTGTTTTCAGATGAGACATTTGATTGAGCTCTTGTGATTATGAACATAAAATGTCCCATAGCACTAATCAAAGAGTAGAGTGTTTTTCGGGTATCCTGACCAAAGTTCATCCCTTAACAATCACCATCAAGACAATCTAGCTGGTCTTGCATTTCATTACTGTCGCATCTGCTCTCAAGATGAGGCCTTCCATTCCAGGACATCTGAAATGTCCCCCTTTTTCGGGAAACGTGGTTTCCCTTCTATCGTGGTTGACAGAGCCCTTTCTTGCATTTCCTTTGTATTGCAGACATCTTCTCTCACCCCACTTCCCTCCAGACAGGACAGTTCCCCTAGTCCTCACCTTTCATCCTACTAGCCTCTGCACCTAGCACATCATTCTTCATCATTTCCACCAGCTGTAATGAGATCCCACCACTAGCCACATCTTCTCCTCCACACTCCTTTCTGCAAAGACCACTCCCTCTGTGACCCCCTAGTCTGCTCATCCCTCCAAGCCTAGAGCTTCATCTGTGCAAAAGGGTTGTTGTCTACACATCAGCAACTGTTTCCATCATGGGCCTACTGCCACAGATTTCATTGGCCTGGGGCCCAAGGTGCTGGCTGCTACTTGATACCCTGTTGCCAACTTTCCAGAAACCAAGGTCTTGATTGGTGGGAGGGCAGGGTGTCTGGAGGTCAGGTCTATGGGGGAGTCTGGAGAATTGAGGTAGGTGTTAGGTGCAGTGCCTATTAAACATTGAGGTCCCAGAGTACAGGCTAGTAGCTAAGGTTGTTCCATTATTCAAGAAGGGAAATAGGGATAATCCTGGAAACTATAGACCAATAGGTCTCTCATCAGGGAAGCTATTGGAGAGGATTCTTAGGGATAGTGTTTATGAGCATTTGGAAAACCATAGCCTATATAATTGGGGACAGTCAGCATGGCTTTGAGTGGGGTAAGTCATGTCTTACTAACTTGATTAAGTTTTAGGAGGAGGTGATGAAGGTGATTGATAAACATACAGAAGTGGATGTTGTCTATATGGATTTTAGTAAGGCATTTGACAAGGTCCATCATGGTAGGCTCATCCAGAAGATGAAGATGCATGAGATCCACGGGGACTTGGCCATTTGGATTCAGAATTAGCTTGCCCTTAGGAGACAGAGGGTAGTGGTTGATGGGACTTATTCTGGTTGGAGGATCATGACTAGTAGTGTTCTGCAAGGATCCATTATGGGGTGTCTGCTGTTTGTAACATACAGTATATAAATGACCTGGATAAAAATGTGGATGGGTGGTTTGGTAAGTTTGTAGACAAGACAGAGGTTGTTGGTGGTGTGGGTAGTGTAGAAGTTTGCCAAAGGATACAGTGGGATATAGATCAGTTGCAGATATGGGCAAAGAAATGGCAGGTGGAGTTTAATCCGGCCAAATGTAAGGTGTTGCACTTTGGGAAATCAAATGTAAAGGGACAGTACACTGTTGATGGCAAGTACTTTAACAGTGTTGATGTACAGAGGGATCTTGTGGTCCAAGTCCATAGCTCCCTGAAAGTGGCTGCTCAGGTTGATAGAGTGGTTAAGGCAGCATGTGGCATGCTTGCCTTTATTAGCTGAGGCATTGAGTTCAAGAGTTGGGATGTTATGTTGCAGCTTTATAAAGCTCTGGTTAGGCCGCATCTGAAGTATTGCATTCAGTTCTGGTCGCCCCATTATAAGAAGGATGTGGAGACTTTGGAGACGGTGCAAAAGGGGTTTACCAGGATGCTGCCTGGATTAGATGACATTTGCTATAAAGTCAAGTTGGACGAACTTGGGTTGTTTTGTCTGGAGTGGCGGAGGCTGAGGGGAGTCCTGATAGAGGTTTATAGGATTATGAGAGGGATAGATGGAGCAGACAGCTGGTATCATTTTCCCAGGGTTGAAATGCCTAATACTAGAGGGTATGCATTTAGATGAGAGGGGATAAGTTCAAAGGAGATGTGCAGGGCAAGTATTTTTGTACACAGAGTGGTGGGAACCTGGATTGCACTGCCAGGGGTAGTAGTGGAGGCAAATATAATGGAGGTGTTTAAGAGACTCTTAGGCACGTGAATTGTGCAGAGAATGGAGGGATATGGACATTGTGTAAGCAGAAGAGATTAATTTAGTTAGGCATTTAATTACTAGTTTAATTATTTCGGCACATCATGGGCTGAAGGGCCTGTTCCTGTGGTGTACTGTTCTATGTATCTGCTTCTACCATCTTCCCTGGCAACACATTCCAGGCTCCTACCACTCTATGTCCAAAAAAAAATTGCCTTACAAATCCCCTTCACGCATGTCCCCCTCTCACCCTAAACCTATCCCTTGGGTACTTGACATTTCAACACTGAGTAAAAGACTCCAAGTGTGGCCTCCTCTACATTGGTGACACCAAAAGCAGACTAGGTGACTGTTTCGCAGAACACCTGCACTCCATCCATAACCGCGATCTGCATCTCCCCGTTGCCAGTCACTTCAATTCCCCCTCCCATTCCATCACAGATACGTCAGTCCTCGGCCTCCTCCATTGCCAGGAGAAGTCCGAGCGCAAACTGGAGGAACAGCACCTCGTTTTCCGTCATGGAGCCTTGCAGCCTAACGGCATGAACATTGAATTCTCCCACTTTATGTAATCCCCACACCCCTCCCCCTCCCCCCCCTCACACCACCCCCCCCACCCCAATCACCTAAATGCATACCCTGTATAAACCTCTGTCATGGGTTCTTCCCTTTCCGAGCCTATCTTTTTTTATCCCTCTTTTTTCCTCCTTACCTTTGACCCATCCCCCGGTGGATCTGCTCTCCCCACCTCCCCCACACCTGCCTATCTCTATCTCTTAGCTGCATCTACCTATCACCAACTTATGCCCACCCCGACCTATCACTGCTCTGCTTTTCCCTCCTATATATTGGGCTTCCCCTTTTCCTATCTTCAGCCCTGAAGAAGGGTCCTGACCTGAAACGTTGACCACCTGCTTTTCTCCACGGATGCTGCCTGGCCTGCTGAGTTCTTCCAGCATCAGTATTTTTCATCTGGATTCCAGCATCTGCAGTCCTTTGTTTCTCTTATACAGAATCCTTTCAAGAGAACATACTTACTCCCTAAAAATGGCAATACAAGTGGATAGGGTGGTTAAATAAAAAGGCGCATAGAATGCTTGTACTCATTGGTTGGGGCACAGAGTATGAAAATTGGGAAGTCTTTTTTCATTTGTATAAAACTTCAGTTAGGCCACATTTGGAGCATTGTGTTCAGTTCTGATTGCCATACTACAGATGTGGAAGTTTTGGAGAGGGTGCAGAAGAGGTTCACTGGGATGTTGTCTGGATTGGAGAGTACTAGGTATAAGGAGAGGTTGGACAAACTTGGATTGTTTTCTCTGGAATGTTTGAAGCCTACAAGATTATGAGCAGCACAGATAGGGTAGATAGTCTTTTACCCGGTGCTGAAATGTCAAATACTTGAGGAATAGGTTTAGGGTGAGGGGGGAAAGTTTAAGGGGGATGTGTGAGGTGATTTTTTTTTGGACATAGAGTGGTAGGAGCCTGGAATGTGTTGCCAGGGAAGATGGTAGAAGCAGATACATAGAACAGTACACCACAGGAACAGGCCTTTCGGCCCATGATGTGCCAAACTAATTAAACTAGTAATTAAATGCCTCACTAAATTAATCCCTTCTGCTTACACAATGTCCATATCTCTATCAGGTCTCCCCTCAGCCTCTGCTGCTCCACAGAAAACAACCTAAGTTTGTCCAACTTGTCCTCATAGCAAATGCCATCTGATTCAGGCAGCATCCTGGTAAACCTCTTCTGCACCCTCTCTAAAGCCTGCACATCCTTCCTATAATAGGGCAAACAGAATTGAATACAATACTCCAGATGCGGCCTAACCTGAGCTTTATAAAGCTGCAACATGACTTCCTGACTCTTGAACTCAGTGCCTCAACTAATAAAGGCAAGCATGCCACATGCTGCCTTTACCACTCTATCAACCTGAGCAGCCACTTTATCCAGGTCATCTATATACATCATAAACAGCAGAGGTCCTATAATGGATCCCTGCAGAACACCACTAGTCATGGATCTCAAACCAGAATAAGTCCCATTGACCACTACCCTCTGTCTTCTAAGGGCAAGCTAATTCTGAATCCAAATGGCCAAGTCCCCATGGATCTCATGCATCTTCATCTTCTGGATGAACCTACCATGTTGGACCTTGTCAAATGCCTTACTAAAATCCATATAGACAACATCCACTTCTGTATGTTTATCAATCACCTTCATCACCTCCTCAAAACTCAATCAAGTTAGTAAGACAAGACTTGCCCCACTCAAAGCCATGCTGACTGTCCCCAATTACATAGGCCATGGTTTTCCAAATGCACATAAATCCTATCCCTAAGAATCTCCACCGACGTGAGACTTACTGGTCTATAGTTTCCAGGATTATCCTAATTTCCCTTCTTGAATAATACATAATATGTATGTCTGGATATTTTTTATTATCCAGATGTATTGCTGACTGGGATAAAGTCATTAACATCTAAAGTCAGTGGTGAATCTGAATCGGGCTGAGGCACTGTGGAATTGTTTTGCTGTGTAGTAATTGTGTGAATGTTTATCTTGGATAATTTTTGAGCTCCAGTTAATTGGCTATAGCAATTACACTTCTAATGCACCAAATATGATTCGATGTTTCATGATAACTGTGCAGATTACTTAAAAAAACATTAATGAATAAAATACAATTGTTGCTGGGAATCTGAAATAGAAACTAAATGTGCTGGAGATCTAGGCCAGGCAGCAACAGATAAACAGAATTAGGTTGTTGATCTTTTATCAGAAGTGAACCTGAACTTATGGTGTCAGCACATCATGTCTGCACTCTCTTTTACCACTGGAGCTTCCAATAACACAATTAAAATTTATTCTGTTTCTGGGTATTATTGCATGGGAAGATCCATAATAATACAAATGAGCAAAAATTCCATCTAAAAGATTATATTCAGTTGTCATTACTGTAAATTGTCCTAAAAAGAGACTTGTAATTGCTGTAAGGTTGTTTACCTGTTTGAAAAATGCACTTCTAGTGTTTTGTTCCTCCAGTAACTATCTGTTCCATTTTGCAATGCTGGATGTTTTTTCCTTTCACTGTATTAATTACAATTTTGGCAGCATTGAATGAAAAATATGCTGGATTCAGTCGTAAACATAGTGTAAAGTTGTGTAATGACTATTAAGCTGCTGTGAAGGATAGTTGCACTTTGTTTCCCTAAGTGAAAAGTATCCCTGGAAAACAACTTGAATTTATATGGGCTGAACAGCTCCTCCTTTACCGTTATCAGTCTATGATTCTAATTAAATCACCTGGACCCAGTTTGCCCCAGCTTGTCTGTAAGTGAAACCCACACCTATGTTTTGTTACTGCAAGACTGGACAACTCCCTTTGTTCTACCATCTATAAAGTTGCCATTCAAAGACTCTGCTGCCTTTGTCCAAGTCCCGTTCACCCATTGTCTCTGCATCTGCTGATCTACATCAAGCAAAGCCTTGTATTTAAATTTCTCTTCCTTGTTTTCAAAAATCTCTCCATGGTTTTGCCCTTCTCTAAATTCCCCAATCTTTGAGATGTTTGCATTTCCCTCATTCTTGATGGTCTAAATTTGAATGTTCAACAATAGGTGGCTCTGGAATTTCCTCTGGAAACCTTTCTGCTTTCACTTTTTTTTAAAAAACATAAGGTCCTCCATTGGCCATCTCTAACCTCCGCTTATGTGCCTTGGAATCAAATTTTGTTTGATAACATTCTCATGAGGGGCCTTTCATTAAAGGTGTTTTATAAATGCAAGTACTTCTGAAGTGTGGTCACTATTGTGGAAAAGTATAACTGTTAATTTATCCAACCAGTTTACAGAAGCTAACCATGAAATAATTTGGGAAAATAAAACAGAAAATGCTGGAAACACTCAGCAAGTCAAGCAGCATCTGTGGAAAGACAAACCATTGGAAACCAACCGTGAAATTATTCGGGGGTGGGGGGGGGGGGAACAAAATGTCGGAAATAATCACCAGGTCAGGCAGCATCTGTGGGAAAGACAAACAGAAAGCCTTCATCAGAACTGGGAAAATGAGAAAACAAGTTATTTTTAAGTTGCACAGAAGATAGAGGAGGGATGAATAGGCCAAAGGAACATCTCTGGGTGAGACCAGGGTTTCCCATGTGATCCTGATGTGCATGGAACAGTCTGGTTAATAGATAAATGAAACAGAGAGAGAAAGCAAATAAAGGGGCATGTTAAATCTGTGAAATGGCAGTCAGAGCTATTGCTAGTATCTGAAACAAAATGGAAAAGTCTGGAAATGTCCATCATATCAAGCAAAGAAAACTGAATTAATACTAGAATTAAAACCATCTACTGGTAAGACTGGCCAGGTCTGATACCAAAAGAAAAAGAGAGTTATCTGAAATTGTTATTATTGAGTCAGAGGGCTGTAATGTGTCTAAGTGAGGTGGTATTCCTTGTTGGAAAAATGTAGGAGGCCACAGACATATGGATCAGAGTCGGTGTGGGATAGAGAATCAGAGACATGCAACTGGAAATTGAGGGTTACTCCATTTCAGTGAAATAATTTATTTTTAGTAATGTTTGAGAGAGTTAGTCTTGATTAGGATTAGGGGATATCTGTTCTGCAAATAGTACTTTGATATCCACCTGAAAGACCAGGTAGGATTTTGATGTAACCTATCTGGGATGGTAACTCTGACCTTAGAGCATTCCTTCATTTAAGCAGTGGTCAGCTTAGATTTGGCTTTCAACCTCAGGAATGGACCTTAAACCCATTTTGAATTACTGCCTGATTTGGAAGACCATGCTTTACAATAGAGCCAAGGTTAAAATGCTGAATGCTAACATAAGAATAATATTCGTAAGCAAGCTGCTAATAACTAACAGTGATCCAACTAGTAATGGAGTCAAGAGCCAGTAGTGTTGTATTCACTTGATTACTGATTATGTTTACCTGTACATCTTCAAATTTTGCCCAGTGCCATCCACAATTTATTTGTTATTTCCACGTATTGAGAGTGAAAGATAAGCAGATTATTATCACTGGCCTTGGCTCACTTGCTCCTTGGTTAGAAGCAAGCAGATTCAAATCCCACTACCAGAGATGAGAGGAGAAAATCAAGGCTGACATTCTAGTGCACTACTAACTGTGAATTGCCAGGGCATTGCTTATTCCAGAGAAGAGTATTGGAATTACCCCTGTATTCTGTCCGGTAATCAACCCTCAACCAACATTATTGACACAGATTATCTGCTCAATACCACATTGCAGTGTGTGGGTGTTGCTGTGGAAGTCTTAAACTGCCCACATCCTGTGTTGCAACAGTAGCAACACTTAAAGCAGGCTTGATTGGTTGGAAAGAGGTTGGGGATGCCTTAAAGTGTTGAAAGGTGTTATATGGATATTTTGTTGTTCTTGTTTTTAAACACCATTCCTTTTAATTCATGGAAGTATTCTCTCCCCATTTCAGAGTGAGGGGAATCATTGATATTTTGGGAGAATATCTGGAAGAGTCCAGACTAATGATATATTTTTGCCTTTCAAAACTCGGTTGGAAATTTCAATAAATGACTCTGTGGCAATGCTGACTTATTAACCATTTTGAAAAGTCACCTTTTTCTCCTTTCTGACTTGTAGCTGGTTTGCTGTCCACCCAGTCAGCATGAACAACACCAACCATCTGGTTAGCAGTGACAACATGGGATATGCTTCATACCTCTTCGAGCAGGAAAAGAATGTAGGCTGTTTGCCTGGGGAGGTTAGTACTCCAAGAGAGTGTCAATACTCTGATATTTTATTTGAGGGAAACTGTCCATTGGAAGTACTCCACTGGTCCTTATTCTACAGACAGAGACGCTGTAAGCTATGGCTCACAGTTGCAGTCTTGACTTTGGAAGTTACAGGGTCAAGTCTGAGTGCTGAGACTTCAGCCTAACATTTAGGCTGATCTTCCATGGCAGAACTAAGGAAATGCCACGTTTCAGATGAGATGTTAAACCAAGGCACTGTGTCTTCGCAGGTGGAGTAAAACTTTTCATGACATTATTTCAGAGAAGAGCAACAGAGTTATCTAGTGTCTAGGCCAATATCTATTTCACAAAAAAAAACAGATTTGTTGCTGTTATCACAAGATTGGAGCAAGTTGGAGCACTGCATGCATTTCTGGTCTCACAATCGTGTGAATGGTGGAGAGGATGCAGAGGAGATTCACTAGTTTGTTGCCTGGAATGGAGCATTTCAGTTATGAGGAGAGGCTGGGTCTGTTTTCCCTGAAGCAAAGGAGGTTAAGGTGGGATTTGGTTGAAGTATATACAGTTATATGGGGTATAGCTAGGGTAGACTGCAGGAAACTATAAACCTCGAGGACATGGATTTAGGGGAAGGGGCAAGATATTTAGAAGGGATTTTCTCCCAGAGAGGCGAGTACCTGGAATACACTGCATGAGAGAGTGGTGGAAGCAGAGGCAGTGAAAGTATTTAAAAAGTGTCAAGATGAGTACTTGAGTTGCCAAGATATATAGAAGGCTATGGGCCAGGTGCTGGAAGATATGATTAATAATGGATGCGTCCCCACTGGTCAGTGTGAACATGTTGAGCCAAGTGCCCTGTTTCCATGCTGTATGACTCTTTGATGGTAAAGTTATTAATTAACCTACACTACTAAGCTCAATGAATTTCGGCTTTATCACCTCACCCTCTTTGATTAACCAAAACTAAACTACTTTGCAATTACTTATGCATTGATAATAAGAGTGCTTTTCATTTTAAACAACTCCAGAATTTGAAACTAGCAACCTGTTTAAATAGACAAGACGGTAAGGTAAGGTATCTTTATTAGTCACATGTACATCGAAACACACAGTGAAATGCATCTTTTGCGTAGAGTGTTCTGGGGCAGCCCACAAGTGTTGCCACGCTTCCGGCGCCAATATAGCATGTCCACAACTTCCTAACCCATATGTCTTTGGAATGTGGGAGGAAACTGGAGCACCCAGAGGAA
Source organism: Pristis pectinata (assembly GCF_009764475.1). NCBI lineage: Eukaryota > Metazoa > Chordata > Chondrichthyes > Rhinopristiformes > Pristidae > Pristis > Pristis pectinata. The sequence goes on from NC_067416.1 coordinate 34,469,978, forward strand.
ACCCATGCAAGCACGGGGAGAACGTGCAAACTCCTTACAGGCAGGCAACCGGAATTGTACCTGGCTCGCTGGCACTGTAAAGCGTTACGCTAACCGCTACACTACCGTGCCTGCCCTGTCTTAAATTATATTCAATTCAAAGACTATGATCAGCATCCATGATGTGCCACAAGCCAGATTTAGATAGCTCAATACTAATTTGTTAAATAAAACTGTTACCTTAAAATAGATTGTGATGCATTATATGACATAGCTCCAAAGAGTCCAATGGATAAGCCATGGTCAGGAAAAGGTAAGCTTCTTGCCTTTCTAAGTCTATGGCTCCAGGGACAAGACATAAAGAGAGGGCTAAGGATCAGTTTTCTATACCACCAGGGTTTTGTGTTGTTGGTTGAGACCTCAGAGATTTGTACACGAGTGCATAAGGTTGATGCTGGACTGATAATCACTGGGATATGGCACAAGATCATTTACAAGTGAAGGAGATTATCGTTCCCAACAGATCTGAAGGATCTGTGGAATTGCCACGTAGAAACAAATATTAAAGATGGTGATTAATTGACTTCAAAGGTCACTGTGGAATTACATTGTAGCTGGAAGGAAATATAATTTAGAACTTGTTCTCATTGAACCTACTTCCTTTGTTCACTGGGTTGTCACATAGGTTTCAGGAGTGTCTGGGTTAATCCTGTGCTTCATCCTGCTTCCACGTCTCCAGCCTTGATATGATTTGCAAATTTAATTATCTCTTCCTCTAAACTGTAAAATATTAATAGGCATAACATAAATTATGTACATGATATTAATGTAAGTCGATGAATAATTCAGTTGTTTAAGTATAAGTTATGTCCTCTGTTATTGATTTTTTTCATTTCCCTTTGGGAAACTTAACAATTTGATCTAGATGTTGAGTCCGCAGCAGCTGGATAATTATTTCAACTTTTTTTTTACATTTACAGGGACCTTTCGTGGCAGCATTTGCTTCTTCAAATCTGGGGGATGTCTCTTCAAATACTCGGGGCCCTCACTGTGTCAACACTGGTGAAACATGTGATAATCCCGACAGCACCTGCCCCATCGGAGGAGTAAGTGGGATCAGAAGGAAGAGACTGCGTTCTTGTGTGCATTGCAAAAGCTCAGTGAGAGTATGGGTCGCCCATCCCGCCTACCTGGCCGTATTGCTGCCCAAAAGCTCTACTCCCAGTCTTTCTTAACAGTTGCCTTTCAGTTTGAGCACATGAATAAAATGTTCCCACCATGATATCCCAGTCAAATAGCAATAAGGAAAATAAATATATATTTTTTTGAGGGAAAGGCAGTTATTTGTAGTCACTTTGCATGTACAAAACTGTCTTTTACTAACTTCTGGAATGACTGGGTATCGCAACTGACCCTGAGAGGACTGGACCATACGTCCATGCCTTTGTGAGATCGGCTATTTCCACCTCCATAACATTCACTCGATTCTGCCTTTGCCACTGCTCATCTGCTTCTGAAACCCTCACCTGAGTTTTAGTTACCTGTTAGAACATAGATCATAGAACAGTACAGCACAGAACAGGCCCTTCGGCCCATGACGTTGTGTCGACAGTTTATCCTGCTCTAATATTTACCTAACCCTTCCCTCCCACATAGCCCTCCATTTCTCTATCATTCATGTGGCTATCTAAGAGTCTCTTAAATATCCCTAATGTATCTGCCCCCACAACCTCTGCTGGCAGTGCGTTCCACGCACCCAACTTTTGACCTAACTCTTTCAAAGCACACCTCGCAGTTTACTCCTGTAAACTTGAGCTCATGCAGAATCGCTCCCTTTGTCTGAACTTGGACAAGGCCCATCCTTCCATGGGCCGACCTCCATTGGTTCTAAGCAACATCTTGATATTAATATGCTCATCCTTGTTTTCAAGAACTTTCATGGTTTGTCCTCTCTATGTCTTTAAATTTCTCTGTACTCCAAGATAACTAAGCATCTCCAATTCTGGCCTCATGTTCACATTTAATTCTCCATCATTAGGGGGGTGTGCCTTCTCCAAGGCACTAAGTTGTAGAACTCCCTCCATAAGTATCAACAACTTTCTTCCCTTCCTGCACATATAAACATTCAAATTTGGAGCAGGAATAGGCCATTTGACTACACAAACCTGCTGTACCATTTAATATGTTTGTGACTAATCTGACTAACTTCAACTCTGCATTCTGGTCTACCCACAGTAATCTTTCATGCCTTGCCTTATCAAGAATCTATCTACTTTTGCCTCAAGACCCTGCTTCCATTTCCCATTGAGGAAGAGATTTCCAAAGCTTCTCAATCTTCTGAGGAAAAAGTTTCACCTCAGCCCTATTTTAAATAGACAATCCCTTAACTTCCTTTAAGACCATTCATCTTGTTGAAGCTTTTAAACATTGATTCAGTGTTTCCTTTCATGGCTTGGTGACAAATTTCATTTGCTAATGGTGTTATGAAATCCATTGCAGTATCCTGCTATGTTAAAGGCTGTCATTGATCAGTGGTGAAGATGGCTAACTGTGGGTAGTTTACTTGCCCTCTCTGAACCCATTGCCTTATTAATTACTTTGCATGATGTGAAATATATGAGCAAATGAGTACTTGTTTTCCTTCAAGTATCACTTATGTGCTGACCAATTTTCCAAATACATGATTTATGATTTTGTACACTTGTTCCCTATAATTTTACAGTCTTCAATGTGCATGTCGTCAGGCCCGGGAAGGGATATGTTTGAGAGCACCGCAATCATTGGACTCAGCATCTACAATAAGGCAAAGGTGTGTAAAGTTCAGTGATACTATGATTCAGCCATTCAATGTAACACAAAGCCAATCCCACAGTGTTGTTGGTCAAATCTAAGGGGTGGAAGAACTCTGCTGTAATCACTTGGAGGAACAGAAACAAAACTCAGTGCCTGGACCCCAGCAGATGATTTTATTATAATAAATGGTTTGTTTGGGTTTGCTTTCTGGCCGCTTACATTTCAGCAAATGCTTCCCTGAAGCTGAAAAGAAGGAACAATCCCTTCATCAATGCCCTGAGAATAGTGTTGTGAGTGGGGCTGCTATTCATTGATATTATATTCTCTGATGTTGCTTTTAAGTAGTCAGCTGGAATACCTCAGGAGCTGAGATTGTCACAATGTAATCAAAACATATGCAAAATGGAAGTAAACAGTTTACTAAAACAGGCTCACTTAAAAAAATTAACTTCTCTAAGCATGTAGTTGTGAGCAGTGTCACACAGTTTGTGGGATCTCTGAAGGAGTGTGAACTGTTTAATGTATCATTTGAAAAATTGTACATGAATAAAAATACAAATATGAAATTGTAATGCATGTTTTCTAAGGTAAAAGAAAGGATTGCTGCTGATGTGATTCTGGAATACATTTATTTTCCATGTGATTTATTTTCAGGAGTTATTCAGAACAGCCACCAGAGAAATCAAAGGTCCTATCAACTTTGCACATCAATGGGTCAACATGACGGATGTCACAGTCCAATTCAATTCAACACACAAAGTGCGCACCAGATTTCATACCTCTTATGAAGATAATTCTTTCTTTTTATTATGTATGAAGGCCTCTGTTTGTTGAAAGCGAGGCTCGTCTGTTGCCAATAAGTGAGGCGTCAAAACTGTCAGGCAGGACTCAGCAAATTGGATAGCAGATGGGTCAAGTGGGAAGATCATTGTTACCAACTGGAATTTTTTTGCAATATAATATAAATGCAGTGGGTTCTGGGCCAAATTAATCAAATTCTGACTGCTCATCACTCATTTTTACACTGATAAGTAATTTGCCCAGGGACATCAAGCTAAAAATAAAGTTCTTTAAAAAGTAGAGCCACAGTGATTACGGTTTATAATGTACAAGGCTGAAATGAAGGGAAGCCATTTCCCAGCTATGTTTTCAGACAAAAGATGATCAAGAGGAAAACAAAGAGTCAAGAAATGAATTTCTTGTAATCCCATTTGTCAGTGAACATTTGACACTTCTAATCCACCTGATGCTGTCTGTCATCACCTCCAATCCCAACCCCAAAATATCCTGGCCCTGTTTCCCCGCTTGGCATTGGTTACATATTGGCATTGAATGCTGGGATTATTTTGGCAAATTGTGGCACCAGCTTTAAGGGTAGCAGTGATAAAGGGAAGGGAAGTGAGTGGAGTGTTCTTTAACCGCAGGACTGAATCTTGCTAACTGTTGCCGGGGGTTCCAAATGGAACTATTAGCAATCACCCATTGAAATGACAGTGTATCCTAGACTTCTGTGCATCTGTTGTCATGCACAGAATTCTGAATCTTACTGATATATTGGTCAGATCTATCGGTTCACTTCACTGCTGGACTCCACATTGGGGAATTGCCGTTTGGAACCTGTGCCAGGATAGAACACTTTGATATACAATAAACTTTAGTTTATCCGGTATTTATGCATGCAGAATCCTCATGCAACTGGCAAAAATTTCTTGGAATATTATGTAATCTCATAATTTATTTTCAAAAATATAAATTTGAATTTGGTGCAGAGTTCCAGCATGATTGTGTTCATGCACTGTCTCCCATCAGCCTATAGCAGAGCTATGTGGTAGCCTCGCCCAGTGCAATAGTCTATGCTTCGCCTGCATAACATTGCTTTGTTTTTATGAAAAATAAGCTCAAATGGTGAATCTTATTTCAAGTGTTATGCAAAATAAGCATGAAGAGACCTTTTAAGTTCATTTATGTTTATACAAAAGGACAGTGCAGTTGTAGGCCGATTAGCAGCAACATCCTCTTCAAAGTTTTGGCACTTCATGTGATTGTGGATACAGTCATCCATTTGATTATTTTTGCTGCATTTTACATTAATATTATTTCGCCTTAAAATATAGAATTGCAGTGTAAAACATTGTTATTTAAAAGGGTAAAGGGATGAGATATAATTTGGCAATTTATTTAAAGGTTTATGCATTGACTACTAGTGTGTGCTGTACAGTAATTTTTTGGAGCAATTCCCATGTAACTAACATATTCAGGCAACTGGCAGACTCTACCTCGCATGGATGTTGGATATCTGAGAGCTTACTGTAAATGGGAATTAAAGGACAATTGAGTCAACATGGTGTTGCAACTTTACAAAGTTCTGATTAGGCCTCAGCTGGAGTTCTGTGTGTAGTTCTGGTCACTGCAGGAAGGATATGATTGTGCTGGAGAGTGCAGTTGAGATTCACCAGGATATTGCTTGGATTGGAGGATTTCATGGGGAGAGATTGGATAGGCTGAGTTTGTTTTCCAGGAGCAAAGGAAGCTGAGGGCTGACCTGAGAGAGGCGCATGCATTTATGAAAAGTATAGATATGGCAGAAAGGCAGAATCTTTTTCCCATGGTAGAGGTATCAAAAAAAAGGATAATTTTTGAGTGAGAGGCAGGAGATTTAAAGGGGATCTTAGGGTAAGTTTTCTTTTACACAGAAAGTTGATATCTGGAATGTGCTGCCTAGAGGGGGTGATGGAATAAGATACAATTACTATGTTTAAGATGCATTTAGACATGCAGCCTGAGGGCACATACCACCAGGCTCAAGGACAGCTTCTATCCCACTGTGATTAGACTATTGAACGGTTCCCTTATATGATGAGATGGACTCTTGACCTGACAATCTACCTTGTTATGACCTTGCACATTATTGTTTACTTGCAATGCACTTCCCTGTTGATGTGACACTTTACTCTGTATTCTGTTATTGTTTTTACCCTGTACTTACCTCAATGCACTGTGTAATGAATTGATCTGTACAAATGGTATGCAAGACAAGTTTTTCACTGTACCTTGGTACAGGTGACAGAAATAAACCAAAACCAATATCACTTAAATGGGCGAAGCACGGAAGGATACAGTCCTAATGTGGGCAAATGGGACGAGTGTAGGTGGGCAAAAAAATCGGCATGGTCATGGTGAGCTGAAGGCCCCATTTCTGTGCTGTATGACTATATGTACTGTATGTAGCTGAGTGATAGAATCTGAGGAAGGGAAGGAATTGATGGGAATCTAGGGAGGATAATATGAGGTTAATGTAGGACTAATGTAATTGGGTGCTTGATGGTCAGTGTGCATTTGGTGGGCTGAAGGGCCCTTTCTATGCTGCGTGCTAATGCAGATAATTCAGCCCACTTGGCTTGTGTTTGTGTTTGCAGTAAACTCATTTCATCATATTCTGATCACCTATCCCCACCCTCCCCCTTGTTTTATTATAGGAAGGATGTGGAGGTGTTGGAGAGGGTGCAGAGGAGATTTACCAGGATGCTGCCTGGATTAGAGTATGGATTATGAGGAGAGACTAAAGGAGCTAGGGCTTTACTCATTGGAGAGGAGGAGGATGAGGGGAGACATGATAGAGGTATACAAAATATTAAGAGGAATAGATAGAGTGGTCAGCCAGCACCTCTTCCCCAGGGCACCAATGCACATTACACGAGGGCATGGCTTTAAGGTAATGGATGGGAAGTTCAAGGGAGACGTCAGAGGGAGGTTTTTCACCCAGAGAGTGGTTGGTGCATGGAATGTGCTGCCTGGGGTGGTGGCGGAGGCTGATACATTGGTCAAGTTCAAGTGATTGTTAGATAAGCGTATGGAGGAATTTAAAATGGGGGATATGTGGGAGGAAGGGGTTAGATAATCTTAGGTGTGGTTTGAAGGCTGGAACAACATGGTGGGCCGAAGGGCCTGTATTGTGCTGTATTGTTCTATGGTTATTACAAGGTACTAAGCTTTAAAGATCCTCCTGCTCTCCTTCCTTGCTGTTCCTGGTGCCCTGTGTTACTTTGGTGGAAATGATAGCAAATGTAGCTTATGACATTCGCCTGTTGTTTCTATCCTAATATAGCAATGACCTTGTCGTTGCCTGTATGGGCAGCGGGGCCAGATGTCCCAGAGATAGCAGAGTAACTCTCCAATCAATCTTGCTCTCCACCCATTCTGATTACATTGGCAGTTTGGCCTTCATTTCTGGAATATTGCCTATAGTGATAATGCAGTTCCAAGATTGGATATGATTGGCTAAATCCACTATCAGTCAACCTTGTTGACCACATTATTGTAAATGACTAAGATTAAACTGAAGGACATATTTTGTATGGAACTATCCTCCACTCCTCAAACTTCTGGCAGAAATACCCTGCTTAGATTAAAAGAAGTTGCTGCAGTTTCTTTCTAAAAGTTTCTTTCTAAAAGTTTATTTCCTCTGCTTTTTAAGCAGACTGTATTTGGAGTACATCAACATTGTTAGACATGCCATTGAGTGTCTGCTGTGAGCCCAGGCATATGCCTGCCTTGTCCCTCCCTGCATCCAACTCATTTGGTGACAGAGTTATCAATAGACATCTGTTCCTTTAATTCTAATTCCCTGCCAAAAACTGAAAATTATTCTGCTTTTTCCTGGCATTGCTGTTATAAATTTCAACAGACATCCATTCAAATATTCCAGATGTCTTTTCCAGTATTTACTCACTAAATTTCCAATAATCATCTCAGATGTTCCCTGCTACTCAGTTTTGGGCAAGCCATGGCTGGTTTCCCTCAGTCCTATTTAAGGAAGGCAGATACAGTGGCTGTTTTCCAAAAGTAAAGAACTCTCCCAATTTCACAAACTTCACATTGTCACCCAAGGCTGCAGTGGCTTCATGCCCATTGGCTGAAAATTGTACGAATTTTTTATTCAGTTTATTTCCATGGATTTAGAGGATTTGGTGCAGGTTAGTGGACTGACACGATGTGAGCATGAAAGAAAAAGGGATGGATTTAGTTAGGACACAGCAACAGTATGATTTAATAGGGAGACGATGTGCTTGTGGATGGTTTACCTGGAGTCATTTAAGTTTAAATCAGACAAGTACAATACTTGGTCAATTAATGCAAGTAGGGCAGCCAGTTTGTGACCTTGAAATTATTTAGAGAAAATCTCAATACCATTTTTTGTTATTATCAAATGCAGATAAGCTTTTTTGTTACCCTTCCAAATCGGACATCCCTCTGACTTCCTGTTCCCATGGGTAAAGCCAATAAGTATAGTTACTCTCAATTTTAATGAACTACAATAAGAGTTTGCTCAGAGTGTCATATCCCACACCCTACCTAATGCTTACAAACACTGAAATACTTTTGGAGGTGGTAAGCCTGTGATTGTTGAGGCATAAATATTATTCATGGGCTTTCAATTTTACAGGGCCACACTTGTAAACCTGCCCTTGGATATAGCTTTGCAGCTGGTACAACTGATGGAGTGGGAGCCTTTAATTTTACACAGGGTAAGTCTGATACAGAAGGCAAGAGATTTCAAATCAGCTGAAAATAGCCCCTATGAAAACAAAAAAAAAGAAAATTGAAGAAATGTGTTTAAAATATAAAATAAAATGCTGTCTTCAGCACCAGTCCATGGGGTTTGACTTGCATTGTGATAATATGCCTGCAGGAACTGTTGAAGGAGATCCATTTTGGGATTCCATCCGGGACATGTTGCTGGGAAAACCCTCCAATGAAACCCAGGATTGCCACCATCCCAAACCAATACTTTTCAACACAGGCGAAGTAAGTTTAGTCTTTGCAGTTACCTCAGTATAACCGAAACCTTATGTATTTTGAGATTTTCCTCTGGCGGTAGGCTGCAGGGAGTTCAACCACTAACATTTGACATTGCTCAGATATTTGTCAAACCACATTTATCACTAACTGTTAACTGAAATGCTTGACTCACATTCAGTTAGTGAAATCTGCCAATCAAAATCTACTTACAAAAAAAAATTACAGTAAGGACATTTACCAAAGGCTAGTCAGCTTTTCTGGAAAATGTGCCAATTTTTTTTGTTTCATCTGCCAGCAGCTTTACTCCCACCAGGTCCATGGGTATGCAAAGATCTTGGCACCAAACACACCCAAGAGTTGGATGATGGCATACAACCCTTTCTCTGCCCACACTTAGAATATGCCAGTGAAGTTTCCATTTTCTTTTTCCATATTTCCTAATGACATAGAAGGAGATCATTCGGCCCTTCAAGTCTATGCCAGCTAATGTTAATGCCACTGCACACCTGACAAAATATGTAACGTAGACCCATGTCCAGGAACAGTTGTGAAACTGATTTCCAATGGAGTTCCTTACTTTTACCACTTGTCTAGGGCCCTGATGTTTGAAGAGCAAGGGAATGGAAATCCGTCCTGGTGCATTTGTGGAATTCACCATTTCCTTATTTTTGCTTTTCTTGAAGCTTCTGGAAAGCTGCCGAGAGTACTCATAATGGTAAAGTCTTTTACTGTGCACACCTTATGGATTGCCTATGCTATGAAGCTCATGGAATCCTCAATGCTATGCAAATGGAGATTCTTCAGGTTTTTGTTTAATTTTAGGGATGCTATGTTGACAGACTTCCAGCTGCAGATATCTGCTGTGCAGAACTCTCATGGGATACTTGTCTTCACTAAAGATCTCCATTCACAAGAAGATTTAATCATCTAATTTGAAATGTTTGGTTCATTCAAGCATTATCAAACAGTAATCCCAAAGGATATCCCAATCACATCTTCTCTCCTGCGGAAGGCTGTGTGGATATGTACAATGACTTAGTTTAGGTACCTTGACTGAAACAGATGGATGTGACACGGTGAAGCTTGTGATTAATGCTCTGTAATTAGATTGAAAGCTGGTGCAATGTGCTTCTCCTCGCTCATTCATCAAGACCTTTGGGACATCCTTTATGCATGGTGAAGCCAGAATATCTGTTTATTATACTTGTTCACATGAATATTTCCATTTGCTGATAGTTCTCCTCTTTGCTTGATACGCTTGCCTGACAAGCTGCAAAGCTACCATGTCAGCATAACTTTTAACATCAGCAACTATTGAGTGACATGTCTTCACCTTCCAGATGACAAAACCACTTCCTTGGCATCCGGATATTGTGGATGTGCAAATTCTCACCATTGGCACGTTGGCGATTGTAGCTGTTCCTGGAGAGTTCACGTGAGTCTTCCTCAGAATTCTGTAGACTACTTCAGACTGCCATTGTTATTGCTTCACCTCCAATGGGATTTTTTCTGTAGTCACTATAGTCAAAAATAAAATTCTAAAACCTTGCCCTCATTCCTGTAACCTAATTCAAAAGCAATGTTATGTTTAAATAGAAAATGTTGGAAACACTCAGCAGGTCAAGCAGTATCTGTGGAAAGAGAAACTGTGTCAATGTTTTGGATCAATGACCTGTCATCAGAACTGGGAAAGGGAGAAACTATATTAGTTTTAAATTGTAGAGAGGGTGGGAGAGGGATCGACTGGACAAAGGGAATATCTCTGTTAGGGTGAGGCTAGGTTTGCCCAAGTGATGCCAACGTTTACAGAGTTCTGGTTAATGGATTAATAAGGGCTGAGGGAGAAAAAACAAAGGGACATGTTAAAGCTGTGAAGTGTGCTTCAGAGCTGTTGCTGAGACCTGAAACCAAAAGGAGAATGCTGGAAATACCCAGCAGATCAAGCAGCATCTGTGAGGAGAGGTAACCTTACAGCAGGAATGATCAATTTCACTCCCACTCTGACCTATCTGCCTGGGTCTCTGGCCTTGTAATAATGGGGCCTAACAAAAGCTCGAGGAACAGCACCCCGTCTTCCATCCAAGCATATTGCAGGTTTCCAGATTCAATATTGAATTTTCCAACTTTGGCTAGCTCATTTTCTCTGTGTGTATCCGAACTGGCCAGTTCTGTTCTAGGAAATCCATCTGAAATATTTACAGTCTTTCTTTCTCCGTTAGCCTCGGCTGCTGGGCATTTCTTGCAGCTCTGCACTTTGCGGCTTTCACATGTCCCTATATTAGTGTTGTCTCCCTGTCCCTCATTAACCTGTCAGCTGCTTCCTCAGTATCTTATCAGCATGGCAACCTGGCCTCACCCTATCAGAGATATCACTTTGTCATAGAGCAATACAGCATGGAAACAGACCCTTCGGCCCACCAAGTCCTCATCAAACGCCCATTTCTACACTAATCCTACTCTGCCCTATTTTATTCTTCCTTTGTTCTATCCATCACACCCCTACCTTGTTTGTAATTTAAAGTAACTTGTTTTCTCATTTTTTCATTTCTGATAAAGGGTCTTCATCTTGAAATGTTAACTCTGTTTCTCTTTTCACTGTTGCTGCCTGACCTGCTGAATGCTTCCAGAATTTTTAATTTTATTTAAATTCTAATTGATAACACTGGGACAACCCATTCCTAGTTATTTTAGAAAAGGTATAATCCTTCACAGGGTTTATACTGGCTGCTGGATGTGTTTGTGTACATGTTGTCCATTGATAATGCTCACCCAGTAGCATTATCAATTATCAACTCAGCATTTGCTGATTTTAGAGCTGTCAGATATACTGTTGGTTGCGAAGTGAAAGAGATAAACTGGATTAATCGATTGCTGATTGTTGGGGAGAAATTTAATTATCCTTGCAAAAACATGCTATTAAAATCTCCAAATTTTCCTTATGACCTTTCCCCACCTAGGACTATGTCAGGAAGAAGGCTGAGAGAAAATGTGAAGCGTGTAAGTTGCTAATTTATGTCAAATTATGCCAAATACTTCAAATGTGTTGTAAGGAGATTAATACTTAACTGAGCTCCCTGTTGGCCTGGTGGATTATGTTTACTGAAGGTGGCATTTAGCTTGATTCATGGCCAGTCCTGGATTAACTGATCTCAGCCAGAGCTGCTGTTCAGGCCCTATGTGACAATCAAACTATACTGGGAGTGATACTTGCGCTAGCCCACTGAACACCACTTCCTCCCCCTGATGTGTGCCTTGATGGAATAGGTTCTTCCTCTGTGATTCCTCACCATTGCAGTGATCACAGAATAATGGTGTCTGAGATTGTTACATGGGGTGGTGTGGGAGTAGGTGGGATTGGGGTAGGGGTAGCCAAACAGAAATTTAAGGAGTGGCATGATCCTTAATTTTTTTCAGTAAAAATGGCATCCACTTGAGGAAGATGGACATCTTGGGTTCTAACACAATGGGCAAGTACGTCTGAGCATTTAAGTAATGTCACAGTAGGTCTCAATCTTCCAGCTGAGACTTGCTTCAGAATTCAAAGACCATGTTATCTATGTTCCAAGGACAATCCTAGTGGTCTCTGTCCACTAAGTGTCCAAGTAATTGGAATTCTGACAATGAGGTTGACTCGCTTCTGCTCAGACCTTAAAATGGCCCTCTGTCCCAAAAGCACCGATGGACCACACTGTCCAAGAACAGAGTGACGGTTAACACAAGTGGTCTTCCAACCCTTCTCCAGTGATGGGTAATGGGTTACATAAGCACAGCCTTGAACTGCCACAGTTAAATAGTCCACCACCATCAAGGCTTAAATGGGAAGGAAATCAACGTGACTGATGATTTGCAGTCTAGCTGGAAGAAAGCAATATTTTCATACTTTCTCCTTGTGCTTTGTACCTTTTATGAAACACATCAATTCTAATCAAATTGGGAGGGTGCACATCTAATATTTATGAATAACATGCTGTTCTTGTGTACAAAAGACTATTTTACTTAGAGTTTCTACATTTTCTCCCCGTTGTTTGGTTTTCAGCAAGCCTCAACCTAATCCAAAAACTGTAGACAGACTAGAATCCTCTATCCAGGCCCTTGACCAGTGCTGCTCTGGCTAATGCAAAGAGTTTTGTGGGATCTCCTATTGAATCTCCCATAACTTCCCATCCCAGCTTGGTGCCCTGAAATCTGGTGCTAGCTCTGTAAAACCTCCAGTGCAAACACTGTGAAACACAGCTCACTGCAGCTCAGATAACTCTTCTATGCACCATAAATTTACTTTATTGCTATCCTATTAAAATCTTGAGTGCTGAATAAACCATAAAGCCTTCAAACTGTTCTCATAGCTAAATATCAATTACTGTGAAAAAGGAAGAGGTTTATGTAATTTCTTTCACAACCTTGAATGTCCTAAAGTACTTTTAAGTTATAATCACTATTTTAACGTAGGAGAGACAACAGCTAATTTGTGTAGAGGAAGGTCCTATAAGGAGCAATGTGATCATCACATAATTATACTTCATGATATTTGATTGGATATAAATATTGGCCAGCTCCCTGGATAAAGTTTCCTTTTTCTTTGAAACAGGGCTGCATGATCTTTCACTTGTATTTGAGTGAGCATGAGGGACATCAGTTTAATGTCTCCCCAAAATCAGCACATACAATGCTGCACTATTCCTTCAGTCAAATTAATGGGTTTTGTGCTCGACTGTGGAGGACTTACTTTATTAATTTACAAGACTTGGGGTATTGCTGGCAAGGCCGGCATTTATGGCCCACCTCTGCTTGCCCTTGAGAGGGTGATGGTGAGCCACTATCTTGATTCACTGCAGTCCTTCAGGTGAAGGTGCTCCCACAGAGTCATCGGGCAGAGACATCCAGGTTTCAGATCCAGTGATGAAGAGATGGCAATATATTTCCAAGTCTGGATTTTATGTGAATTTATGTTCCTGTGCACCTGCTGCCGTTGTCCTCATTGCTGGGAAAGATTGTAGAAATGGAGGTGCTGTTAAAGTAGCCTTGGCAGGTAACTGCAGAGCATTGTGTAAATTGTACAAACTGCACCCACAGTGAACATTTGGGTGGTGGATGGACTGCCAGTCCAATGGGTTAGTTTGTCCCAGTGTGAATTTGATCACCATTTGAAACATATTGCTGTATTGCTGTTCCTTCAGTGTAACTCCCAACCCAACAGCTTTGAGAGAGAAGCCTTCACTAAGATGGACTGCTGTAGTTCAAGATGGCAGTTCAACAATACCTTCTTGAGGGCATTAGCTATGGATAATGGGTGCTGGCCTTGCCAAAGATGCCTATAAAATAAATTTAAAATCTCCTTAACCATATTTAATATTATATGCCAACATTTAATAGTACCTATCAAAGAAATTACCTGAAATGGCACAAATTATTAGCAGATTTTCATATCCACATTTTGTTATGAAAAAAGGTTGCATTAATGTTATGCTTGCTTCAAATGCCTGACTTTGTCCATCCCAGGAACTTGAATCCACTGGGACTTTGAAAGATGTGGATGTTGTTGTTGCTGGACTATGTAATGTTTACACACATTATATCACGACATATGAAGAATACCAGGTAATTAAAAACTTCATGTCTTACAAGACAGTTTAATATCAGATATAGTGATACTTATCAAAGTGTAATGGATATCAATGGAATTCTGCAATTTTTCCCATTATTTTTCCCTTTCAAACTTTCCTAAATTGACTGTGGTTCTGAACTAAATTAATTGGTCAAGGCTTACTAGGTTCTCGGTTTGGGGGTGAAGGCCTCATTGCACCCAGAACATGAGGGATCCAAGGCTCCACTGATAGCTCATCGTTCACCAGAGCTTAATGTTGTGCCATTTGGCTCATTGGGAGTAAAGCAGGCTCTCATCTCCAGTATGCCTTTTGCAGCCTCAGGGCATCCCAAGGCATGTTAAAGCTAATGTAGCACTCTTGAAGTGTACTTATTGTTGTAATTTAGGAAGCATGGTGTCCAATTTGTGCACAACAAGCTCTCACAGACAGCAATGGGTTGAGGGTTGTGAATCGCTTGAATTTTCTACCACGGAGGGTTGTGGATGATGATGTGGAGAATATCCAAGGTTGAGATCAATAGGTTTTCATGTATTAAGGGAATCATAAGATACAGGAAATGGCTGGGAAAATGGGCAGTACCTGAGGTTAACCAGGTCAGTCTTATTGAATGACAGAGCAAGCGGAAGGTCCAAGTGACCAGTTACTGCTGCTGCTTATGTTTTATTCATTAATGTTTGTAGAATTGTTGAAGGAAAGTTACAGGAATGTGTAATATTCTGCAAAATACTCTTAGGGAATAGTGGCTCAAAATACTCCCTGCAATTTGTTCACCAGCTGCTGAAGCACTTACGGTATGTCAGCAGTTTACTTAAAGGTGCGTCTTCTTAAGCATTGGATTTTCAATATGGATTTAGATCCATGATTAATTCCTAAAGATTTCTTTCCTCTTCTAAGAGAGGAATGATAGTTCATATAGTGGGCTTTTGCATTAACCCCACTCTGTGATTGTCACTTCTAGTGTAGTGGGTTTCTCTTTGAAAAGGATCCCAAAGGAAATCCATTTGGGGTTTAGGAGGTAGTGTGGGTAGCGGGGAGATGCAGATCGCGGTTACAGACAGAGCGCAGGTGTTCTGCGAAATAGTCACCTAGTCTCCCACTCCCCCACTATCACAGAGTCTGTAACCGTGATCTGCATCTCCCCGTTGCCAGTCACTTCAACTCCTCCTCCCACACTATCACTGATATGTCAGTCCTCGGCCTCCTCCACTGCCAGGAGAATTCCAAGCGCAAACTGGAGGAACAGCACCTCATTTTCCGTCTTGGAACCTTGCAGCCTAACGGCATGAGCATTGAATTCTCCCACTTTAAGTAATCCCCCCTCCCCCCCGCCCCCCAACATACTTCTTCTTTTCTTCCCTTTCCTAGCCTATCTCTTTTTTCTACTGCCTTTTTTTTTCTTCTCTCCCCCCTCTCCCCCCTTCCCCCCTCTCCCCCCTTTCCCCCCTTCCCCCCCCCACTCTCCTCCTCTCTTTACCTTTGACCCATCCCCTGGTGGATCTGCTCTCCCCTCCTCCCCGCACCTGCCTATCACTATCTCTTACTCTTACCTACATCTGCCTATCACCACCTTGTGCCCACCCTGCCTCCCCTCTTTTGTCCACCTATCACTGCTCAGCTTTTCCCTCCTATATATTGGGCTTCCCCTTTTCCTATCTTCAGTCCTGAAGAAGGGTCCTGACCCGAAACGTTGACCGCCTGCTTTTCTTCACGGATGCTGCCCGACCTGCTGAGTTCTTCCAGCATCATAGTGTTTTTCATCTGGATTCCAGCATCTGCAGTCCTTTGTTTCCCATTAAATTTTTAATTTTGCCCTTTTAAATAAGGCTGCCAGTCAAACTTAATGGATCTAAAATTCCTTGACTGGAGCACTTTGCAGCCTGTCAATTATCTCATCTCTCTACTTTATCATCCTCTCCCTTATGTTACTAAACTTGAAGGTAGGCCACAGAAAGGATTGCTTTAGCACAGTGCTCCATCTGGTGGCCTAACCAAAACCTGTCAGATTACACAAAATGCACACAGAGGCTGGGAATCGCACTTTCAGGCCTAGTCTGAGAGGACTTGTAGATACTGCCTTTATGTGATCTGACCTGTCTCTTTACTATTAGTGGCAGCAGACTAAAAGTGGAATGTACCTTTTTATAAATTACCATTTTATCATCAGATTGCAATGGCTCTCTTCATAGTTCAACAGATGAACCACTGGCTTAATTGACATCCCTAAATAAATCTCTCTACCCAATAACTTGTATCCACACTTCAAATTACATATCTCCAATTATGTTTTTCGAGCCTCATCCCTGGCATGAACTGCTGTGATGGGGTTATGGGCCTTGTCTTCACTGAGAGTCGGTGCCAACCTAAGGGTGATTTTTTGCAAGATTTTGAAGCAGCTATTTATTTGAATTGCTGGTGAGATTACAGCCGAGAAATTCAATTGGTGCATGTTTGATGTTAAGTGCAAATTAGGAGACTTGGTGTCCAATATTATTTCACATCAGGAGTGTATCACACACAGTTTGGTAAAGACAGAGTATTAGAACTGCTGCCTTACAAGTCTAGCAACCCAGTTCAATCCTGACCTACAGTGCTGTCTGTTTCAAGTTTGCCTGTTCTCCTTATGACCACTTGGGTCTCTCTGGGTACTCCGGTTTCCTTCTATATTCCAAAGATATATAGGTTAGGAGGTCAATTGGCCATGATAAAATACCCCTTTGTTTATAGGTGAGTGGTAGAACCAGTTTGGGGGAGGGGGGGAGGGTACTTGAGGGTAATGTGGGGAGAATACTATGGGATAAGTATAGGGTCTGTGCCAACCAAGTAAATGCTTGATGGTTGGCACAGACTCAGTGGGCTGAAGGGCCTGTTTCCCTGCTGTATGACTCTATGAACTCTGAGTCTATGAGCAAAGAGTCAGAGTCCCTACCTGAAATGGCCATTGGCCTTTGTATATGTTGTTGGAGGTTCTAATCCCTTTCTGAAATTCCCTGGAGTCACCCAGCAGATGTCCACCATCTGTTTAAATGTGACCTGAGACCCATTATCTGAAGGGCACTGTGCCTATCCAATATAACTTAGAGACGAATAGTAACAGGAAAAAACTGCAGCTTATTTTTAGAACTACTACATAATTAGATAATTTATTGATACTTGTTTCATCAACAGGTTCAACGCTATGAGGCTGCATCAACAATATATGGTCCTCATACTCTCTCAGCTTACATACAAATGTTTAAAGGTCTGGCTAAGGCTATAGCTGAGGTCAGTGCTGAAGCTTATTGCTTTTCATTTTAAAAACCAATTTCCCTTGGCTTAACCTGTGATGATATAAAACTGCCTGTCAGTCATTGAAATAAGTATGCTTTAGTCTCTTTCAATGGCTTTAGTTCCTATTCTAGACAGAAATTACGATACATTGAAAACTTTGATGTAGTTCCAGTCCTGATGCAGGGTCTCAATCTGAAACATCTTGACCATCCCATTGCCTCCACAGATGCTTCCTGACCCGCTGGTTTCCTCCAGCAGTTTGTTTTTTGCTCCAGGTTCTAGCATCTGCAGTCTCTTGTGTGTCCACTTAACTATATACGTCAGCTATAATCTGCTATTGGTTGTTGGCTTGTGGAGAAACACCATATTCTTAAACTATTGACCATTATTGTACCCAGTGGTAGAGATTACAGTTAGAAAAGCTAACATTGTGTTTGAGGTACAGATTGAAGATACAGGTGTTCATTCTCACAGAAGACACCTTTAGTATAATCCATTCTATGTCACGAGTGTGCTCAGTTTAGTAAATTGATCAAACACAAAACAAAGCTCAATAGAATTTGCATGACACTTTCAGGACACGTAATATTTAGTACAAACTTTTACAGATGTAACTGGGACATTATTCTTTAAAAAGATATTTTCCTGCTTTAAACTATTGTTTTCCCAGTAATAATTAGGGGAAATTGTGTATTGATCCAATCTTTCACTTATGATGGATAATCAAATATGGAGCATTTAATTGTTTCACATCTTGCACTCATTCCAAGCTGATGTCTTTTTTTTTATTGTTTGTATTTTTCACTTCACAGCTGATTAACATTAAGACCAAGTAGAATAAAGCAATTTGCTGCCAGAATGACCATCTCAGCCATGAAAGAGCTTTCTATTTTGTCCAATCTAAACTTATCTGATGCTAGTTACTCATTCACAAAGCATTGATGGAATCAGAATTGATTTTACAATCAGTTAATCCTGCATAAATCCTTTTTAGAAGTTCCGATCTCTATTTTGGGAAAACATTGCAAGAATATTGACATGATAGTTTGTTGAAAGCATCACAATATTTTATTCAACTTGTGAAGGTGTGATTCTGAAAATAAAATTTCCTCTTGGCAGAAAATGTGGGAAGCACTCAGCAGGTCAGGCAGCATATGTGGAAAGAGAAACAGTTAATGTTTTGGGTCTGAAACCCTTTGTCAGAACTGGGATAGAGAGAAAACAAGCTAGTTTTCAATAGCAAAGAAGGTGGTGGAGGGATTGGTTGAGCATTGGGAATATCTCTGATAGGGTGAGAACAAATGGGTTGATTGGGGCAGTTAGAGCAGCAGTTACAAGCACACTTGGTTTTTTTGTCTGTGTAATGTGTTGTTAATAGTGGGTCAATAATAACCAGTATCCATTTTCCAATATCCTAGAATTCTGTTGATAAGTTGCCCCAAGGTCCTGAACCACCTAACTTCTCGGACAAGATACTGATCTCATTACTGCCTCCTAATCCCGTTGATAAAAAGCCAAATAATACAGCATTTGGTGATGTGCTTATAGATGTACAACCATCATACAAACCGGTAAGTTGTTGATTCATGTTTCTGGCTTTATACATAATTTGTTTTCCTGTGGAGTTCAGGAGCAATTATCAATTGATTCATTCTTGAAATTACTGAGAACAATTCCTCTATTTTGGGGAAAAATTTCAAGAACATTGCCTAGAGAATTTGGTTTTAAATTGCTTTATCCTGAACTATGGATCATATTTTGCTGAGAGCATTGCAATAATTTTCATCTCTCTCTTTGAATCAGAATCATATCCTTCATATTATTCAATTGAATCCCCTTTTCTCTAAGCTTAATTTTCGTTACTGTCTTTGATGGAGATAGTAGCTCAAACTGTGAAACGTTTCAGTATAAAAACCATCATTCACCTTATATATCAATTATTCTTTATCTCAGTTGAATTGGGTTATTCCATATTGAGGGGAAATCTGGATTGAATTTGATGTCACTTTCATCGGCCAATTACAGAAGTGATTCACGAGACCGGTTCCAGGGATGGCCGATTTGCCATGTGAGGAGAGATTGAGTGGACTTGGGTTTGTGTTCTTTAGAGTTCAGAAGAATGAGAGGTGATCTCATTGAAACTTACAAAATTCTTCCAGGGTGGATACAAAGAGAAGGTTTCCCAAGCTGAAGAGTTTTGAGCCAAGGGTTAGAATAATGGGTAGGATATTCCTGACTGACGTGAGAAATTTCTCCACTCAGAGGGTGGTGAATCTTCGGAATTCTCTGCCCTGGAGGGCTGTCACTGAAAACATTCAAAACAGAGACAGATGGATTTCTGGATGTTAAGGAAATCAAGGAATTTTGGGAATAGTGCAGGAAAATGGAGTTGAAGTGGAATATCAGGCACAATATTGATGAATAGCGGAACAGGCTAAAAGGGCCAGATGACCTACTCCTGCTCTTACTTGACGTATTCTTAATTTATATTAAATTTTAACAAGAGACACTGTTGTTTAGCCATTCTAAACCATGACAATGAAAGGCAACACTAGATATATCTCAGTAACACCTTAGGCGGTACATTTTACCCATCACCTAATTAGGGAGCTGGTGTGTTTTCTTGAATTCGGATCACATCTTGATTTGAACTGAGTCATCCCTAAGCACAACATCTTTAACACGCCTCCTTCTGAGACTCCCGGAGCAATACAGCCATACTGGGAACGGTAACATAAAGTTTAAATTGGTGTACTAGTAACCTTGGGCATGGAGTGAAAAATCAACATTAAATTTAGTTAATTAAATCATTTGCATTTTCAGAAAGAATTGAGTAAGCATGAAACAGCTGGTGGGATGCAATATCCCCTCTGAAAATCTGGCCTAAGTGCCCTGTCAGGCCAAGTTACTGCCTTCTGAAGTAGCTTAACAAAGCACCTGAAATAAGGATCAAACTGGGTGGACCATCTAGTATCAACCAAGGCACTGGACACAAAGGCAGCAAGTGCATAGGAGCAACCTATCTTAAGTTTCCTCTCCAAGTCAGGAACTATACTGATTTGGGATTACCTCTCTGTCCCTTTGTCATCACTAGTTTAAATACTGGACCTTCCCTATCTTCCAATAATGCAGGAGTCCGTTCACCAGAAGGACTCCATTGACTCACGATCACATTTTTTCCCCAGTAATTAGAGATAGGTAATGAATACTGGAAACACTGAGTGTACCAATGACACCCGTGTGCTATAAATGAATAAAAGCAACTGAAAGTTATGAATAAAGGAAGAGATTAGATCGGTGCTATGAATCCTACCTTTGGAATAGCTCGTTATATGCTGTAAAATGGTTGTTTCATGTGACATCTAGTCTAGTTTACAGAAATTGCAATTTAACAACTTGTTGAAAACTTGTATAAAAGTTTTCTCACATTTTAAGCATACAAAATGCACTTTTTTTAAAACAAAAGATTTGCTTGTGAGTTTAATTGAATAATTAACCACAATTTAATAGCAATATTTCAAGCTCAACTTATTTCTAAATAAGCTTTTTATTTTTCTGTTTCCATCATTCCAAATTCACTGGTGTTGGTGTCACTGCATGGTAGTGTCCCGAGCAGCACTGCTGCCTCACAGCTTCAGCAATTTAGGTTCGAACCTGACCTTCACTGCTGTCTGTGTGGAGTTTGTATGTTCTCCGTGTAATCACTTGTGTTTCCTCTGGGCATTCCAGTTTCCTCCCAGATCCAAAGACCTAAATACGTGCTGGTTGATAGGTTAATTAGCTGTTGTAAATTTCCCATCGTGCACGTAGGTGGTAGGAGAAGTTGTAGGGGAGGAGGCCGGTGGTTAATGGGCATGTGAGGGAGAAGGTGGAGGGATGGGATTGCTTGGAGAGGTGGCATAGAATTGAAGGGTTGGATATCTTAGAAGGAAATATGGAATTTAATGGAATTTGAGAAGTCCTGTAGTTGTAACATTAAAATGTCAAAATACACAAAGTTAGGCAGTAGCCTTGTTATCAGGTCTCATCTCATTACAATGTGAACATTTGGTATTGGTATTGGTTTATTATTGTCACTTGTACAGAGGTACAGTGAAAAACTTGTCTTGCAAACTGATCATACAGGTTAATTCATTACACAGTGCAGTTACATTGAGTTAGTACAGAGTGCATTGATGTAGTACAGGTAAAAACAATAACAGTACAGAGTAAAGTGTCACAGCTGCAGAGAAAGTGCAGTGCAATAAGGTGCAAGGTCACAACAAGGTAGATCGTAAGGTCATAGTCCATCTCATTGTATAAGGGAACCGTTCAATAGTCTTATCACAGTGGGGTAGAAGCTGTCCTTAAGTCTGGTGGTACGTGCCCTCAGGCTCCTGTATCTTCTACCCAATGGAAGAGGAGAGAAGAGAGAATGTCCTGGGTGGGAGGGGTCTTTGATTATGCTGGCTGCTTCACCAAGACAGCGAGAGGTAAAGACAGAGTCCAAGGAGGGGAGGCTGGTGTCCGTGATGCGCTGGGCTGTGTCCACAACTCTGCAGTTTCTTGCGGTCCTGGGCAGAGCAGTTGCTGTACCAAGCCGTGATACATCCAGATAGGATGCTTTCTATGGTGCATTGGCAAAAGCTGGTGAGAGTCAAAGGGGACAGACCAAATTTCTTTAGCCTCCTGAGGAAGTAGAGACACTGGTGAGCTTTCTTGGCTGTGGCATCTACGTGACTTGACCAGGACAGGCTGTTGGTGATGTTCACTCCCAGGAACTCGAAGCTGTCAACCCTTTCAACCTCAGCACCATTGATGTAGACAAGTGCATGTACGCTGCCCCCTCTCCTGAAGTCAATGACCAGCTCTTTTGTTTTGTTGACATTGAGGGAAAGGTTGTTGTCATGACACCATTCCACTAAGTTTTCTATCTCCTTCCTGTACTCTGACTCATCGCTATTTGAGATACGGCCTACAACGGTGGTATCATCTGCAACCTTGTAGATGAAGTTAGAGCAGAATCTGGCCACACAGTCGTGAGTGTATAGGGAATAGAGTAGAGGGCTGAGGACGCAGCCTTGTGGGGCACCAGTGCTGAGAATAATCATGCCGGAAGTATTGCTGCCTATCCTCACTGATTGCGGTCTGTTTGTTAGAAAGTCAAGGATCCAGTTACAGAGGGAGGTGTTGAGTCATAGGTCTCGGAGTTTGGTGACAAGCTTGCTTAGGATTATTATATTGAAGGCAGAGCTGTAATCAATAAACAATAGTCTAACGTAGGTGTCTTTACTGTCCAGATGCTCCAGAGCTGAGTGTAGGGCCAGGGAGATGGCATCCGCTGGAGACCTGTTCTGACAATAGCTGAATTGCAGCAGGTCAAGATTATCTGGGAGGCTGGAGTTGATGCATGCCATGACCAGCCCCTCAAAGCACTTCATGATGGTGGATCTCAGAGCCACTCGTTGGTAGTCATTGAGGCATGTTACCTTGCTTTTCTTTGGTACCAGGGTGATAGTGATCTTGTTAAAACAGGTGGGAACCTGAGATTGAAGCAGGGAGAGGTTAAATATGTCTGCAAATACTTCTGCCAGCTGATCAATACAAGATCTGAGCACACAGCTAGGGACACCATCTGGGCCAGGTGCTTTCCTCGTGTTCACTCTCCGGAAGACTGATCTTACATCCTCCACTGTGATCAGAGGTTCAGCTGCATTGGAGGCTGTCAGGGTGGGTGGTGACAATCCACTTCCCTTCTGTTCAAAACGTGCATAGAATGCATTAAGTTCATCAGGAAGGGATGCTCTGTTGTTAGGTATGCAGCCTGTCTTCGTCTTGTAGCCTGTTATGACATATAAGCCCTGCCATAACTGACGGCTGGTCTGGGACTCTATTTTGAGTTGGTATTGCCTCTTGGCATCCCTGATAGCTTTCCGAAGGTTGTACCTCAATTTCTTGTACAGATCAGGATCACCAGATTTGTGTGCAGCAGTCCTCAACTTCATTAGGGAGTGGATCTCCCGGTTCATCCATGGTTTCCTGTTTGGGAACACCCGTATTGTCCTCTTTGGTACACAGTCCTCAACACACTTGTTGATAAAGTCTGTGATGGTGGTGATATACTCATCAAGGCTGGCAGCTGAGTCTTTGAACATGGACCAGTCCACTGTCTCAAAGCAGTCATGTAGGAGCTCATCTGCTTCCTCAGACCAGCACTGCACGACTCTCTGTACGAATCCTCCCGTTTCAGTTTCTGTTTGTATGGAGGGAGAAGGAGCACAGCCTGGTGGTCTGATTTCCCAAAGTGAGGATGAGGGGTGGCTCGGAAGGCATCTTTGATGGTTGTATAGCAGTGGTCAAGGGTGTTGGTGCCCTGGTGGAGCAGGAGATGTGCTGATAGTATTTTGGTAACACACTCTTGAGGCTGGCCTGATTGAAGTCCCCTGCAATGATGAAGAGGGCCTCAGGGTATCCTGTCTCAAGGTTGTTGACCATGGAGTATAGCTCATTGAATGCAGGCTTCATGTGTCTGTGGTGGGATGTAGACTGCCATCAGGATAGCTGAAGTGAACTCCCTTGGCAGATAGAATGGTCGACATTTCACTGCTAGATATTCCAGGCTGAGTGAGCAGGAGCTCACCAGGACCATCATGTCCGAGCACCATAAGTTATTGATTTTTTAATTATTCAATTTTTGGGATCTGGATGTTGCTGCCAAGGTTAGCATTTATTGCCCATCCTAATTGCCCTTTAGACCACAGAGGTGAGCCGTCTTCTTGAACTGCTGCAGTCCAGGTTTAGGGAACCAGAGCTCTGATTTCCCCTCTTGCTAAGCAGTGTATGACTTGTACCAAACATTAGATAATTTTAGGGATTAGCCAAATGGGTTTGTTGCAGGGTTTAAGTTCTTGTATGAAGCTTCAGTGGGGCTCATTTCATTGCGTGCTCAAGTAAATCCTAGGGACGTGCCTAGAACGGCAAATGTTTCATTATCTAATGATACTAATTGCAATAAGGAGTAAATGTGATCTGTACTGGATATTCATATTTTCTGCATCCCTTCAATCTTTTTGAAGGCAAAGTGAGAAGTCACTTAACAAGATGAGGTCAGGTACAAATTTTAATATGTTTAGTTATTTATTTGTTCAGGGGATGTGGCTGTTGGTTATACACAAGCATTTACTGTCTATCCCTAATTGACTTGAACAAAATGGTTCATTAGATCATTTCAGAGGTCAGTTAAGAACCAACTACATTGTTTAGGTATGGAGTCACTTATAAAGCTGACAAGTAACAGTGATCAAGGAGTTTGATGCTTACAATACTGGTTATTTGGTTTAATTACTTGAATTTAAATTCTCATACGGCAGTGCAGGGATTTGAACTCCCATCTACAGATCAATAGCCTACTCCTCTGGAAGCCAACCCAGTAGCTTAACTGTGCTGCCATTATACTGTAAATGAATCTTCAGGTTCATTTAATTCAATCAGTTTAACTTGGTTTCAGATAAAGTTGTAAAATAATGCTGCATTTAGCTGACAATGAACAATTCTTTTTACTCTTCTGTTCTTGCCCCCAAGCCCAGTGAATGCACACTTGCAGCTTTAAAAAAAGCTGACTTCTAGTGAGATCTGATTTCTGTCTTGATTTCACCTCCTAGAGTTTACAATCCAGTGATTAGCCTGCTGAATGCCTGGGCCAGAGGCCTCTGATCACAGTGGGAAGAGAGCTGTTATTGCTCACCAAGGCTTTAGAATTGGGACCTAGGTTAGGACTCAGACATCAGAAAGGTGGTCACCTCAAGATGGTCCCATGGCACTTGTAACAGGTGTGCTATCAGCTAAACAGTGACCATAAAACCAACAAAATAAGTAACATCCATTTGAATGCCACACCAGCTGATAGCTGTAAAGCTTTTCACTGTATGACAATAATAAACCAACATCAATACCAAATTTTATTGCTTTCCATTATGACAGCTATTGATTTTCAGCTTCAAATGTGCTTACTTTACATTCCAATGTATATTCAATGTGCTTTATAAAACCTTCATGTTTTTGATGCAATGATTAACTCCGATTGTGCATGTCATATGTGATTCCACATTTACATTTGTTGTAGGGAGATATCGCAAAAGTGACGTTTATTAGTGGGAATCCCAGGAACTCAGTTGCTCGTTTGGTAAGTCATTCAACCAGATGGATATGCTAAGACTTTAACAGCCATGTGTTTTGGCGGTTATTGTCAGACGAGGATCTTGCTCATAGTTTCTGCTTTGCACCTTGTACCGAAGGCAGGTTTCAACTAGTGTGTTCTCGCTTTAAAGAGCCATTTGGTCGATCAGGTCTGTGTGTGCCACAGATTTATCCAATCTAATCCCACATTCCAGCTCTCCCCATAGCCCTATGAATTATGGCACCTAGAGCATACTGTAACGTGCTGAGTGTTTCTGCCCCTGAAGGCAATAGGATTGGAAATGTACCTCTATTTAAGATGGTACATTTCCAATCCCATTGCCTTTAGATGTAAATGTTGTGAGTGAGAAAACAGATTCAATGGGTCTCAAAAGCAAGGACTCTGAATACAGTCTGGCAGTAAATGATTTTACTTACAAAAGACAAGCGTGGGAAAATGGTAACGGGAATAACACGCGCACAGTTATAGCGAGCGTGGGAAAATCACACCAGGGATAAAATACACACACACGTACACAACGAACTAGGTACATACAATCAAGGAAAAACAATACGATACCTGCCACCCCTTGACTCAGTGCAGGCATGGCTCTATGCTACTAGGGACACTAACTAAAATGCTCCTAACCCTTTAACAGTGCATACCTCACCAGCGATTTCTCCAGCGCCATTCCACGGTACTCAGCCTGGAGTGGAGCAGGGTGGTCCCTTGAAGACGGCCAAAGAGAGCGAGCCAAGCACAATGGTGCCCTTTATAGTGCTGGAGGGCTGGAGGGTCCAGCCCAGGTAACTTACAGGGGGGCAATGGCTTGGTGCCAGCAAGGACTAATCGATTACAAAGGCCAATGGCCCAAGGCCAAGTGCAATGGTACTTAAAGGGGCCAATGGTCAGGTGTGCGCTGATGGGTGGGGCGGGGCCAAACCTTGATTGGCAGTGGTGTGTCTTCCGACCAGGTAGTAGGCAGTGCTGTCATGTGACAGCCACAACCCTCCACAATACAGTAAAACAAATCTCATCTTTCCCATATTTGCTTAAACCATTAATAATAACCTCTCTGTTAAGCAAAACAGGTTCTCCCTATCTACTTCATCTAGGACCTTAATAATTTTAAACACCATGGTTAAATCTCCCCTCCGTCTCTTCGGTTTCAAAGAAAACAACCCCATCCAGCTAACATTATCCAGTCTTGGCAAACTGGAAAAGCTCTCCTATTCTCTTTCTGGAGCAAAAAGATCCTTAATGTAATGCAGTGAGCTGAGCTCTAAATGCTACATGTGTTTTTTTTTTACAGTTCTGGCATATATTTGCTGCTCTCCTATTCCATGCCCCATGGAAGAATGCCATGTTGCCTCCATTGCTAACTTTTCTATCTGCTTTGGGATCTGCGGTACACACTCCAAGGTCCCTACATCCCTCTACCCATTCTCATTTTTGAGCTAGTCCTTCTCAGCCAATCGTTCAGGGTCACAGATGACTTGCTTCCACTCCAGTTCTGTAGGTTCTGAGGTGGCTGATGGGTCCTGAAAAGTCTGCTAAAGGGAGGGTGGGAGCTGCTTGATGGGACAGGTGGGTAGTTTGGGAGCTGGCACATTCTTTCCACCATTAATGCTGGACTTCTGTTCTCAATGCCATCCTGAATGCTGCTGCTCCATTTTGAGTAGTCATATTGCAGGGATTCCCAATATCTATTGGGGATGTATCACGTTTACAAGCAGAGGCTTTGACAATGTCCTCTGCCCTCTTGGTAAGATCTTGGTGAAGGAAATCTGAGTGGAGTGTCTGTTTCAGGAGGCTGTGTCATCTATGTGACTGATGTAGCCTGTCCATTAGAGCTAACTGAAGGTAATTTGGACCTCAGTGCTAGGCGTTGGGAGAGAATGTTGACTTTATTCCTCTTCAGTGCTGTAAGATGCTTGCTGTAGGTAGTACATATCTGAAGTGAACAGGAGGGTAGGGATCTGTGCTGCCCAGTGGTTCTGGGTTTGAGGTCTTTGAATACTGTTTTCCTCAGATGGCGGAAGTCTCTACCCTGAAGGTGATGGTGAATTTTCATTATCAATGTATGATTTTATTGAGATGTAGCTCCTGAGACATGGGCAGTGGGAAGAACTCTTCAAATGTGACTCTGGCCCGGCCCAACACGAGACTGCTGCCCCGGTCCAGCAGGAAACCATGAAGTCTACGTGACTGTTGAAAAATATCAAGTCTTCTAGAGCAGACAGTATCCCTGCTGAAGTTATAAAACTTGGCAAAGAGTAACTTCAGGTGCAATTCACGGGGGACTGTGCTAGGACATCAGACACACCATAACCAAACTCATCTTCAAGAAAGGAGACCAATCTGACTGGGGTAACAATAGGGGGGCATCCTGCTGGGGAAGTCATCATTGGTGTCTTCCCCAATCCCCTTCTCCCAGTAGCCAAAGAGCTTCTCTCTGAATCATAGTCTTGATTCTGACCACCTTGAGGCACAATGGACATATTCATATGATAATTCCAAAAGGGACACAGCACTAGCCACAGCATGACCTTTTTTTGACCTTACAAATACTGTTGACAGGACCGTTGACCCAGTGCACAGAAATTTGTCTCCATTCTATATCTCCTTCATGATGGCATGCAAGCCAAGGTGTTAACCATTGTGTCCACCACAGACCCAATCTCCATGCAAAATAGCGTTAAACAAGGCTACATCACTTCCCAGCACTTTTCTCAATCCTTGGTGCAATACTGCCCAGTATTTCCAACAAGCCTCCCGCTGGAGAGGAGCTAATCTGCAGGGCAAATGGGAAAGTGTTCATCCTACTTCATCTCCACTTCTGTCCGTGCACATTCGGAGGCTGAGCTCCAAGCCATCATCAACCCGGTCACTGAAGCAACCAAGAGAATGGACCTTACACTAAACATCCATAAAACAAAGGTCCTCCACCAGCCCATCCCTGCAGAGTGCAATGTCCCAAATCCTGTAACCCCACACCACCCATCCCCTCATCCATAAAGGACTATGATGCAACCCTGAAAAAAAAGTATAGAACTACATATGGATCAGAAAGACCATTCGATTCATTTAATTGCATTCAAACAGAAAAGGCTACTCTATCCCCACCTTAACTTTTTGCTTGTTAAATAGTTTTATCTGCATTATTCTGTTTGGAAATCAATTCCACATCTTGATCAGATTTTAAGTTATTTTAACTGTGAGCATTGCCGTAAACTGAGTCATGGTGAATGGATATGTCATTACACCTGCTCTCCTCTCCTTAGCCTTCAATGGCAAAGTGCAACCTTGTGCATTCAGCAAAGATAAAATGGAAAATGAATCATTATACCCAGACATTAACATTGAGTCATTGAACTGTGCCTTGCAATAAGTTGCAGAACCAACTGCCATATCAAGTAAAGTTTTTACAAAAAAAGATGCAGTTAGATAACCAGAAAGATTGTACAGCTTGTACAGCCAAGGTGGATCTGTGCTTGATGATAGAATGGGATTCCAGACAGGTGCACGTGGACAGAGCTGTGGGTTTGGACCACAGAAAATGATTGTTCCCTAATGCTGTCACCACTTTAAGGACTGTTTCATGTGACTGTCTGCCAACTAGTTTTGCATCACTGCTTTGGGATAGAAAGTTCCAGAACAAACCAGTTGGAAAGAAATCAACTTTAAGGGGGTTGGCTGGATTTGTGAAGTGTTTCATGAATAAACTCCCTTTATTGATTAAATTATCGACTTCTATCAATATATTAGAGAGTGAATAAGAAGTATACTGAGGCACATTAACTGATCAATCATTAGCTGCCAGTATGAAAGGTGTTGGAGATGATCTGGAATGGGAACATGAATGAGTAGGATTCCACTATCATTTAGATTTAACTGTCAAACTGATTCCCAATTACATTCATTCATTTAGACAAGTGCATTGATAACAAATATTTTTTTTCATATTGTGTTATGCTACATCTGTTTTAGGCTGGTGGGACGTTCCTGACAGTAGAGAAATATGACAATGTGACTGACAGTTGGACTGTGATGTACAATGATGCTTCCTGGGATACTAGGTAAGTCTTTTTATCATTTCTTATTAGTGGCATCTGGGCTGTCATTAGTATTATATATTTTGACACATTATCCAAAATTTTCCACACAATTATAGGAATTTGAGTCAAACAAAGCCTTTAAACAAGGAAATAAAAGCTTAAAATACTGGAAATACATGGTAGGTTGAGCAGCATACCTAGAGATAGAAGGCAGGTTACCTTCAGGTCAATGACTGATCATAAGAATGGGGAAAAGGCATAAGTTTTAATGTTTTAGTCAAGAACAGTTGAAGGGCAAGGGGATTTGGGAGGAGAGGAAAAAATATAAGAGCAGGCCTCCAGTAGATCAAAATACAGGGGTAATCAAATGACAGATGTGATGGTGCATAGAAAAAGGATCTGCCTTGAACCCCAATTCATTAATCAAGCTTTAAATAAAGATTATCTACACTGAAATATCTAAGTCTCCTATGCCATGCAAAATCATGGTCTTAATTGTTCAGCTTCCTGCAGCACAAGGGTAATCCCAATTCACTAGTTTCATCCATGGGTGTGGGATCCCACGTCTCTAGTTCCTCATCCATGTTGTGGGATCCCACGTCTCTAGTTCCTCATCCATGTTGTGGAATCCCAAGTCTCTAGTTCCTCATCCAAGGGGTATTGTCTGGGATCCCAAATGATTAGACCCTTGTCCATGGATCTGGAATCCTAATTCATGACTCCTCCCCATGAGTGTGGGATCCCAATCCACTAGTTGCTCCTCCACAACGGTGGAATGTCAATCCATGACTTTTTTGTTGAGTGTGGAATCCCAAATCTCTAGTTCCTCATTCATGGGTATGGAATCCCAATCCACCAGTTCCTAATCCTTGTGAGATCCCCACCAAGAATTTTTTCATCCACAAATGCGGGGTCCTAGGCTGCACCATCAGCAAAACAAATATCCTAATTCCTCCTGTGGCTTCCATAAGATGCCAATCCTGTGAACCACTACACTAAAAGGTTCAATAAAAAATCAGATTGATCCTATATTTTTCCATCCCCATTTTGTTCTGCTCTTCCTCACATTCTTCTTCCTCCTGATGTTCTGACTGGTATTGATTACAGGCTCCCTCACAATCATTCTGTCCTGTCTTTCATCAGTGGGCATGTTGGTGTTATGGTTTAAATGAGTCATTGCAGGTCTTTGCAGATTTTTCAAGTTAGTAAGTGAGTCTTTCAAGTTTATTTTGTGTGCTTCTCCCAGCCTGTGAATTAGCCTGCTCACAGCCAGCTGTGAGATGGAAATTCATAACCTGACTCAACGTCAGCAACAGAATTTTGAGCTTTGTGCTCCTTGGGCTTTCAAGGGAACTTGTCTGTTGTTAACCTGAATGGTTATTTGTCAAAAGTGTTAGTTTGTGTTGTCATTCAACAATCAAGTTTCTGCGGTGAGAAATGAGTAATTTCACAAGGCTAACACTGAACTTTCATCAGGCTAAGGAAGCTCCATTTCAAACTTGCACCGCAGAGCGACTGACCATATAGTACACCTCTGATGAGCCCACAGTGTGCAGGCATGCCTTTATGTAGCTGAAGTTGGGAGAGTTTGGTTACATCAACCCCTGTTTTGTAATGTTTGAACTGCTGTTCCACTGCAAGCTTGAAATTTAAATTGAAAAGTTGTATGGTTGATTGTCAAATGGTACCAAAGTGACAATGAGCAGTGGGCATGTTAGCGATGGGTTTGATCTTGTGAATGTAAATGGAGATTTTCACCTGATTATTACTTACATGTCTGATCACTCTCTATGATCTGAGATGTTCCTCATATTACTGCTGTACTTTTTTTTTCTAGAGCTTGTTATGACAGGAGCAAAGTCAAAAGTTTCAATCAATTTCACTTTGCAGTTATATTTTGCTCAGATTAGCAAAAGCTTAAAGATCCAAAATCAAACAATTGTCTTGTTTGTAACTTCCAAAACAGAACTGATGCAAAATGCCTTTAGGTGCGTGTCTGTGAGAAACATAATCTATGGCTCACATCAGGCATTTCAGCTAAATCGACTGCAACTTCAGATATCAGCAGATTTTCCTTAAAAGATCAAAAAAAATATCTTTTTTATTTCAAGTGGAAACAATTTTTGCTGTGCCAGTCACTTGTACTCTGAATCCATTAGGATGCAAGAATAAGCAAGTACATCTTCTTATCGATTGGTTACTAAAACAGTGCATTGTTTGTTTATAGCATTAGACAGCTCCCACAGGCAATCAATCACACTCTCAATGCTTCCTCCAATGGTCAGGCAGCTCTGTTCCAGGCTAGAAACTGCATTGTTATTGTGTTAAGATTTCACCAGGCCACAACACAATGACAAAATGGTTCATGCAGTATTGCAAGACTTGCAACCAGATCTGTTAGATTAGTACATTTGCATTTGAGTATTTCTATCATATCTCAGCATTTTGCGTCAAGGGATTTCACAGGGATTATCTGCAACATGGTTTCACAGACAACTTTGGCCAACTTTGCATATTTCTTCCCTGGTACATGCCACCTGGAGATTGGTTGTCTGTCTTAAGTAGTTGAGATTTAAGTGTTCTCAGTCCCTTGTTAAATCAGCCTGCATTGGCACTGGGGGAAATGCTTTTCCTGAGCCATCCACATCCCAGTGCATTTTCTAAAAGCCTTTCTTCACTTCCATGTACCACCCAATTATGTTCGGGAGATGTGAAAGGCCAGCTAATTTCTACTCTATCTTAACTTCTGTGCCAAATGAGTGAAAAGAAGTCAAAAAGCAATTTTTAGAAAGAATTGTGACAATGTGGAATGCCCTGTTCCTGGAAGGCAAACGTGCAGAAAAAAATGATATTGTTAAAAGAAGATAAGACACTGTAAAGTATTGGATTACCAATTCAAGAATTAAAAGTATTATTTTAACACTTCCTGCACATTTGCTTCCAGAGGGCCCTCAAATGTCCATGTGCCTTGGATACTGAGAATGCAGAGGTGTTGCTTTCAATGGTTTCAGGTATCCCTCAGTACACCTGAAGAACGAGCCATCAGTCTGATCACCTTGTTCAAAGAGATTCATATTTATTTCCTTTAGGATGAAAGCATTCTGTACATTATTCAGAATAGTTGCAAAATATTCTGGAGGTGTGACATACCACCTGCGCATTGATGGAAGAATAATCCTTTCCTTTGTCACCTGCTTTAAGACTGTCTTAATGCTTGCAGACCCATAATGGTCTAGTTTTTTTTTGGGTAAATGCTTTTCTTGAAAAGTGCTGCTGTATGAACAATCTGTAGTGAAGTACGTGGATTTAGCTGCAATTACCCATCCACGTGTTAGGTGGTCCCTTGGGATTGGGGATAGGTTGCTTCTGCTCCACTTCTGTGAGTTTTGAGGCCAACGTGGGGGACACAGATTCTGCCACAAGTTTTATTAATCTTGTGCAGGAGGTGCTTGATGTGACAAGTTTGGCAGGTGGGCCATTCATTCCACGTTATACGCTGCTCCTGATTCTTGAAGAAGATAATCAGTGCCAACCTGATTGTTCTTTCACCTCATTCAGTGGGTAGGGTTTCCCAGGAGTTAGTGGGGTGTTGTACTTTTTCTAAGGGGGCTTTGAGCGCATCTACAGTATGAATCTTTTCCTGTGACTGATTGGCAAGCTGTTGCATCACAGAGCTTGGGATAAAGTGTCTATTTGGGGATCTAGCACCTCATGGCCTATTCTCTTAAAAGGGTCAATTTCTAGGATTTCTCATATAGATCCCCAAGAGATGCCTGCAGAATGAGAACTGTGGCTTGATTAAATTTTGTTGCCTCTGATTGGATAGTAGAGATGATACGCTGTCTCCTGGTTGGAGCAGAACCTTTCTCTATATGCATCCATATTTTATTCACAAGATATTTTTCATGGCAGGCAGGCAACACTACTTCCCATCACTAATTATGCTTAAGATAAACTGGCTCTTTAAGCTGTTGCGGTCCTTTGTGAAGGTACTCCCAGAGTAGCTGACAACCATGGAGTACAAGTGCTTTGACCCAGTGATGGTGAGAGAACAGCAAAGTATTTCCAAAGCTGAATGGCACATTACTTGTTGAGGAAGCATTTACATGGCACTTTTAGTGAGTAAAATGAGCTAAGTGATGATGTGGATATGATTGTTTCCTGTTGAGGTAAACAAAAAAGGTTTATTTTCTCGTGCATTAAGTGATTTAAAATTAAGCCATGATATTTGGACTTGCTAAAGAAAATAAATTCAAAAATATCATTAGGACAGTGATTTTAACATTCCCTCATGAGGAAGGTCTCTTTCTAACATATTAATATTTACAATGTACTCATTTGTTTATAACTAAGAAATTCTTGTTTAACATTTCATTCAGTCTGCTTACAGTAAAAAAAAGATAAAGCTTGCATTTCTATAATTTCTTTCATGACCTTGAGATACCTCAAAATGCTTTAACAGGCAATGAAGTACTACTCAAGGTAAAGCCACTGCTCTAATGTTGGGAATGTAGCAGTCAATGTAGACACAGCTGGTCCCCACAATCAGAAATAAGATGATGACAGAATAATCTGTTTTGTGATCCATATTGAGATTAAATGTAGACTTGGCCACCAGAAATAATTCCATCCCTTCTTTTCATTGTCATGCTCTCTAAACTTTTTGATGGCAGATGGGATCTGCCTGGAGTGTTCAAGGACATCTTCAACCTCTCACTGCTGCGGTCTGATGTTTCTGCCTGCTTCAAAAGGGCAGCAATCGTACCCGTGCCCAAAAAGAGCAGGGTGAGCTGCCTCAATGACTATCACCCGGTAGCGCTCCCATCTACTGTAATAAAGTGCTTAGAGGTTGGTTAAAGCTAGAATTAACTCCTGCCTGAGCAAGGACCTGGATCTGGTGCAATTCACCTACCATGATAACAGGCCTACAGCAGATGCAATCTCACTGGCTCTACACAGCAAAATACACATTAGGCTGCTGTTTATCAATTACAGCTTATCATTCAATACCATCATCCCCTCAGTATTAATCACCAAGCTTCTAAACCTGGGCCTCTATACCTCCCTCTGCAACTGGATCCTTGACTTCTTCATCAGGAGACCACAGTCAGTACAGATTGGTAATAACATATCCTTGCTGGCATTCAACACAGGCGCACTGCAAGGGTGCATGCTTAGCCCACTGCTCTACCCTCTCTACACTCATGACTGTGTGGCTAGTCACAACTCAGACACCATCTATAAATTTGCAGATGACACCACTGTTGTTGGTAAAATCTCAGATGGCGATGAGGAGATATACAGGAGTGAGATCGGCTGGTTGAGTGGTGTCACAACAATAATCTCGCACTGAACGTCAGCAAGACCAAGGAATTGATTGTGGACTTCAGGAAGGGGAAGTCGGGAGAACACACACCAGTCCTCACTGAGGGTCAGTGGAGGAAAGGTTGAGCAGCTTTAAGTTCCTGTGAGTCAACACCTAGGAGGATCTACCCTGGGCTCAACACATTGATGCAATCACAAAGAAGGCACACCAGTGGCTCTACTTCATTAAGAGTTTGAGGAGATTTGGTATGTCACCAAAGGCTCTTGCAAATTTCTATAAATGTACAGTATAGAGCATTCTGACTGGTTGCATCACAGCCTGGTATGGAGGCTCCAATGCACAGGATCACAAGAGGCTGCAAAGGGTTGTAGACTCAGCCAGCTCCATCACGGGCACAGTCCTCCCTACCATCGAGGACATCTTCAAGAGGTGGTGCCTCAAGAAAGTGGTATCCATTACTAAAGACCCTCACCATCTGGGACATGCCCTCCTCTTGTTACTACCATCAGGGTGGAGGTACAGGAGCCTGAAGACCCACACTCAACTATTCAGAAACAGGTTCTTCCCCTCTGCCATCGGATTTCTGAATGATCCATGAACACTACCTCATTATTCCTTTTTTTGCACTATTTATGTATTCTGTAGTTTATAGTAATTTTATGTTTTTGCATTGTATTGCTGCCACTAAATCACAAGTTTCATGTCATATAAGACAGTGGTAATAAACTTGATTTTGATTCTAGTGCAACACTCCTCTCAGAACTGCACTGGACTGTCAGAATAGGTTTGTAGAGCACATTTAATATGATTTTACTCATTACTGAGAGCTATCTATTTTGCCATATCAAACTTTTGTTATGATAAGAGTAACAGAATGCCATTAATGGAGGCTGTTAACGTGAGCTATTTAGATTGGTACTCTGTTTCTAATGAAAGCCTGACTGGCAGTTTAAACTGGTGACTTGCCATGCCACTAGTTTCTAGCTGGCATGTTAATGTGGTTTATGATTGAACACATAGTCCTACCAACAAGCTTTCCATACAAGCTAAAGGTTAAACTACAATGAAATATATCTCATTTGTTCTCAAAGAATGTGGACCATGGGAAACTTCGTGGAAATGGGTTCTTACTGATTCTGTTGGTTGCTTCTGCCCTTAAACTTTTTGCTAATATTCCTCTCTTCCTTAAGCTTCCCCTAATTAAGTTGGCAATGGTATCTGTTGTTTGTCCTGGAACCTTTCTGTTCCTGATATTCAAGTGGTAAGCTATTTGAAAAGTCATATACCTGAACAAATAAACTGAGTTTGATATCCATGACTGCAGCTAGAGAATTTGAATCCAGCTTTAAAAAATCTGACACGAATAGTTGTCCTCAGTAAAAAGTGACCATGGAGCCATTGGAATTAAAAGAAAAAGCACCTGATGCTCTTTGGGGAAGATCTTACTGCTTTATGGCCAATAACTGTCCAAGGCTCTTGACTCTGAAGTGGCCTAGAAAGATCAACAATTATGTAAAGTCTTCATGGTAGCAATGGATGGACAATAAATGGTAGCATTGCCAGCAATGGTCGTGTTGCAAGATCAAACTGAGGAAGTAGAGAGTTAAGAAATTGTGACTGTACGTATAACTAATGAAAAAATACCAGGCCCACAAATCCCTGACTCAGGACTAAGTGGTAATTACTATGTCCGGAACTTGATTGCAAGCCAATTATACTAAACAATAAGGGTGGTGGTTGTATTAAACAGTAAGTGTGAGGTTTATCCTAAACAATGAGTGTGATACCTGTCTTTGAATATCTTGATTGTAAATCAATTATACTGAACAATGAGTGCGAAGTCTGTCTTTGAATCTCAGGAGCCTGATCGAAACTTGTGGAGCCATATTCATTAAGTGTGTGTGACAAGGACTGTATAAATTGACGTCTGCCCCTCTGTATTGTGGAGACCTCCGATAAAGACTCTCTACATGAGAGTCAGGAGAATTCTCCTTGGCACTATACTGCTAAAAACGTGTTTTTACAGAATTAATCTGTGGCACTGTGTGATTTTACAGCAGGCAGGAGTGGGAACTTAAAATTGGGATAACAATTTCGAACTCTATAACTCTACTGTCACCTTGTTTCAGATAATACTTCATTAGCTGTTAAACTGCCAAACCCTCATATGCACAGAGGTCCTGAACTTTTCACATTTTAAAGTCTTCTGAAGTTGATTTATAGTAGAGTCTGTAATTCCCAACCAAAGAAGGAACATGTTTCAAAAACAGACCCAGTACCCTGGGGGAACCATATCAACCTTCAGCTGTGGGAAGACTACAGTTTTCCATGTTTGGAATTCATTTCAGTATTGCAACATTTCAAAAGGAGAATGAATTTGTAATAATATTTAATGCTTCGTGAGTCAGCAATTGCAGAGATTGATGCCTGAAATCTGTGCTTATCAACTATTAATAATGATAAATGCTTAAATATAGGTATAATTTTTATATTTAAACCAAATATCTTAAAAATGTCTGTAGTTGAAGTACATTTAGCAATAGCTTTCAAAAAGGAATCAGACAAGTATTTAAAAGAAAATATTTTCAGGGTATGGGGGTAGGGTGGGGAGAAGCAAGAGATTGGGAATATTTGGACTATGTTACAAGCACAATGGACTGAATAGCCTTCTGCCATTATTGCAAACAATTTTCAAAATAGACAAGTTGTTGGTAGGCCTAGCGATAAGTTCCAATTGATCAATAAAGGTTTTGACATGTTTGAACAGTTCAGTTCTACCACAGGCTGAAATTTGACTCATTTGATCAGTATTTTTTTTTTAAAACTTCCATGCTTTTTACCTTAACCCAGTAACATGTCAATGAACAGCCTCATGCTTATATAATGATTTCATGGTTTTCTTAGTGTACATAGTGTACAAAGCAGCCTTGATTAAGAGAATCCTCTGCATTGTAAGACTTCAATTTTGCTCATGAGATCATGCCTCCTAGTTGTTCCCATGAGGAGGTGTGATCTCATGAAATGTTGATACATGGAGCTAGCTTGTATATCAATCATGATCACATTGAGTTGTGGAACAAACCAGTTGACTGGCTAATCCTATGTTCCTGTACAAGTGATGGTCTTCTCATGCACCTCCTGCCCTTGTGTTTCTAGGTGATAGAAGTCACAGGTTTGAGAGTGCTGTTGAGGAAGTCTTGCTTAGTTTATGCAATGCAATAATACATGTAGTAACTGTATGCCACTGGTGGAGAGAAGGAATGTTTAAAATGGTGCGTGGGGTAATCATCAAGCAGCCTTATGCTTGATGATGTTGAGCTTGAGTGTTGTTGGACCTGCACCCATCTGGGCAAATGTACTTTATAGATAATGGAAAAACTTTGGGAGTTAGGAGGTGAATTGCTCCTACCACATTATACAAATAGTTATTCCTAACTACTATAGATGCATTGGTTTTCCTTAAAGATGTTATTCCTCAGCCTAGAACCATTTCAATTAAGAAAGACCATTTTTTGCGGTTATTGTAACATTACAAGTTGAACCAATAGATGAATCATCTCTTAAAAACTCATGAATGTAAAAAATCAGCAGTGGTTAGAACAGATAAATAGGTGAGCTATTAAGAAAAAAAATTGTTTTAATAATTATTTTTTTAAAATGTAATGTTAAACCTTAGGCCTGTCTGGCTATACAGCTGAATGTAAAAACATCATTAGGGCTATTTGAAAAGAAATATGAGCTCTCAAGGTCTTGGTCGACAATCTACCCTTAATTAACATCACCAAATCTGAGTGTTTGGATATCCATTCACTTTTTCTGATCAGTGGAAATTCATCACTTGGATTGGTACCATAACTGTTTCTACACTGCCTCAAAGTAAAATTAATGAAATCATTGGAAAGTGCTTTTGGAGGATTTTGTAACAACACCTACAAGATGAAAAGCTTGTGGCATTACAAAAGGCTAGGCAAACACCTGTAAATTATTGGGGAATTATGATTCCTTGTCAAGAGACCTGAAACAGGAACAGTTTCATTGGTGACGGACTAAGCTGCTTGAAGAAGATTCTATTGGTTTCAAGCTTCCACGTATGAATAGGAACTGAGAATGATAGTTGAGACAGTGATAGACAGAGACACTGACAGTGAGAGAACAAAAAGTTGTTTTCTGGACTCAGACTAAAGACTGACTGATGGAAGTGGATTGGATAATGGGCTGAATGCTTTAAGAAAGTGTCAGCATTTCCAGGCAGAACTGCCAATATCATGCTTAGACACAAGTGTCACCGAGATTGAGATCCCCATCCAAATGGTGGTGATTTGCTGACAGAAGTCCAGTATTGGACTCCTCATGGATTCCTGCGTTCGAACGTGAACCTGCTGCAGCTTCTCAGCAGTTACTTTGTGAAACCTGCCTGCTGAATCTGTGCAAGGTCAGACCTGACAGTGAAAATTCATTCCTTTGGATGGAGAGCAGATGCGGAGAGGGACGAGGATAAGTAAAAAGTAATTTGCTTTTTTTTAATCAATTTTGCCTTCTTTTTAACCATTTAGAAGCATTTTTAAGTGAAAAACTTTTTTTTAAAGCATTTTAATTGCTTAGATGTATTTAAGATTTAAGTATTCGAAGTACTTGATGGGTTTTACAAGCCTGAGGGCGTAGTTTAGCCAGCTGCTGAAGTTTATCCAGGAAGTTCCTGGGTTATGACAGGCTTATGTTCCTAAATCATAAATGAGCAAAAAAAGTGTGTGGGATTACAGAAACTGCTGTGATGGGGGAGTGAGCAGGTACAGGAAGAGTGACTGCCAGCCGGTCTCACTGACTCAGTGAGCAAATGAGACTCTGTTCTGCTCGGCTCGTCCCAGCCCCAGATCGTTGCAGCTCGGTGGGGGCAGGGGGAGAGAAGGCACGCGGAAGTGCCCCATCCCCACCCAACAGAAGATACCTGCAGCCCCACAGCAGCCAGCAAATCCATTCTGCTGGTCTCCCAAACACTCGTTTGTATGTACGGGGTGTCCATAATTCAGGTGTTCATAACCTGGGGAGGATCTGTACAGCAGGTTTGTGGGTGGGGCAAGACCCTACTCCAAAGCTGGGCTTTGGATTGGGATAGATGAGGACATCAACAAATACAGGAAAGGTAAGTTGGTTCTTTGTACCAGTGTCTATGGCAAGTTGCTCCTGCCAACAATTCTTGTTCAATAATTTTCTAAAGCTGAGGGATCTAAGGGCAGATCCTCGAGAACACCAGAAGAAATTTAACAGCATACTTTTAAAATTAGTTTTATAAGACTGACACTTGTTTCTGTATGCAAGATTATGATGACCAGCTTTTGAGTCTGAGGATAGTTCTTCAGCATTATAATCCATCCTATATTAAACTGCTTGTATTTTTCTCTCACTATTGCAAAGTGCTCATGTCATGCACTCCAAGACCCTTAAGGTGCACAAAAGCAACATGATGAATTTGATTATGCTTTCCTTGCTGATATTAAATTTCTATGGTGGTAAACTTTTTCAAATCCTTAAAAATAAATTTTACGGTGATGTATTTTTCTGAACGGATGTTAAATTGACAAACTCTGAGTCAGCTGTGCAAAACATTAAAGGTTTGAAGGTTTAAGCCCAGGACAGGGCATCATTGATAAACCTTTCATGCCTGTGTCCATTATACCCATGGGGTTAGAACAGAGCTTAATGAAGGCACATAAACTTATGCAATGCAACAGGCAAGAAATCAGAGAACATAACTTCTAATCACAAAGTTAAAGAGCAATTTAGTTTAAAATTATGGAGACAGGAGACATGTGCTGGAGACTTGTGTTTTCAGATTTGACCAATAGCTAACTATGATAAATTAATCACCGCCTTTTAAAATCCGAGGTGTACAGCTGTCAGCTTGGGGTCTGTTCTTTTAAAGTTAATTAACTGCAGAGTTGGTCAAAGTTAATAACATGATGCAGAGC
Organism: Pristis pectinata; assembly: GCF_009764475.1. Lineage (NCBI taxonomy): Eukaryota > Metazoa > Chordata > Chondrichthyes > Rhinopristiformes > Pristidae > Pristis > Pristis pectinata. The sequence continues at coordinate 34,510,924 of NC_067416.1, forward strand.
CTCCAATTTTGTTGCCATTCTCAGTGGCAGGAAGTGGCTTCATAAATATCTTATTCCAATTGTATGTCCATCAGTTTCAATGTGAAAACTTTATCTTTTCTACCTGGGATTTTTTGCTGCAAGCACAGTATATTATTGCTTTAAAGTACCTGAAGCAAGGTTATTTCATTTATATTGAACATATATTAATAACGGGAATAAGGGGTTGAAGTGTACTTGAGGTCAGATGCCCCAAGGCTATTTACTAATTATACTGAGCTGAGGTGCTGGATAGATTTATAATGCATCCCCTCAACTCTACACCATCCATAGCTGGTAAATTTAGTATGGTGCGATTTTTCCCTTTTGTTTTAATTAATATTAATGTTTTAATTTGTTAGTATGTTTAAATATTTATCATTTTTCATTTTTAAAATTCTTTTTATTATTTTTAATTAAAGTGTTTTTTCCATTGTCTTCAAACATCCTTGATCATCAGGGATGTAGAGAAACAGCAGAAAAGGACTTCAGACAGAGTAAGCTATCAGCAGTCCATATGGGTGGTCCAGGAGTGTGTTCTCAGACTCCACTGCCTGTTGGTAGTCACAGCCCATTCCACTTTGAAGGTCACAACAGTGAAGCTTTAAATATATTGGGAGGCATGGTTGCAAAATGTAAGCACCCCAGGGACAGACACGTATAAATGTGGGTGCATACTAGGTGCTTCGACTATGATTTGGGCTATCAGAACTTATCCAGGGCTTACTTTAATTGTCTTAATACAAGAGTTACCAGTACGTTGAAAAGGTTAATCTGATTTTGAGAAACTGCAGTCCAGCTGCACTATGGAAGCTTACCTGCTTAATCTAGTTCAGTGACCTTTCACGGTGCTTCTTTGATTGGTTCAGAGGTCTGTGACAGGCTTTCATCCTGGGGAATATTAACAGAGCCCCACTGATGTTTGTTCAGTAATTGAAAACTTTAATCTGTTACTGATAATAATGCTATCGGTATATGTTTGCAGAGGATATCAAGAGATTATTACTGTTCAAAACATTCTCTGCTTGGAGGGAGAGAGCTACATCAGATAGCTTCCAAAGCCAGCAATTATTTAATATCAGGAATAAGTATGTTTCAAAGTATGTTGAAAATATAAGCTCCTCTGTGAATGAAGCACAGGAAAGTTCAAATGTATTGATCCAATGGGGAGGAGGTGGGACTTTGTAAATGGGCATAAGGTATTTGAAGAGCAGATGGATTGAAATGATTAACCAGCTGAGCTGAACATGAAACACGGAAGGACAGGAATAAAAACAGGAAGCAGGAAAATATTCAACAGGTCATGCAGTAAATGGAGAGAGAGAAAAAAACATGTAATATTTCACTTTGATCTTTCACTCGAACAGATAATAAAAGGTTAACTGTTAACATCCTGAAACATTAATGCTTTTCTCTCTTCACAGATGCTGCCTGACCTGCTGTGTATTTCCAGCATTCTCTGTTTTTAATTTTAGATTTCTAATGTTTTGCTTCTTGATGAAAGGGCAGGGTTTGTTCTGGTGAGTTACCCAAAGCTACAATTCAGAGATCATTGTATTTGGCTGTGGGATGAAAGCCAAGTGCTAAGGACGTTGGTTAGGGGTCTAGTGTTGTAGGGATCCCCTGGAATCTTCAAGAATTGACCTTCTGGACATTGGTATGAGTGAACAGGTTGGGGAATCATAAAGATGTACAAAAAAAACCTTCTTACATTTTCTGTTTCTTAGTTATAAAAGTATTGATGACAAGGTTAAAAAGAAAAGCTGATAAAATCATCTTTAGGAGTAATTAAAAGCCTGGTTATTATCTAGTTGATGTGAGGATGATACAGCAAAGCCATGTGTGGCAGGTGAACAGTGGAGTGAGGCATGGGGAGGGACAGTTAAAGACCAGACAACTTGTGATGAAGCTTTTAGAAACTCATTCACCCCAGAGTTAGAAATGTGAATGCTGAGTTTCAAGGCAGAAAATAGCCTTCTGAAGACAATCGTGTAGTGCAAACCAAAGGTGCACCATTGCTAGATCTCTCCGGAGAGTGAGACTGTCACGTACTTCATATAAACTTGCTCAGGGGCTCTGATGTCAAATGGTCTTTAATCTCTCCAAATTTCATTTTACTGTCAACCTCTTTCAATTTTCTGTGCATTAAGCATGTGAGAATAGGGATGTTATGTTGACTCACTGAAGCAAATAAGATTCTGAGGCTGTACGACAGATGGATGCTGGGACGGTGTTTTTCCTGGCAGGGGAATCTAGAACTTGGGTAGGGGGTGGGGGGTGGTGTCGCAGGAAATGGTCTCCAGGTGACAGGTTGGACACTGAACACCAAGATGAGTGGTCATCAGAGGGTTGTAAATCTTTGGATATCCCTACCCCATTGAACTGCTGAGGTTGTGCCATGAAGTATGTTCAAGACCTAGATGAATAGATATTTGGACTGCACAGGAAATCAAGAGTTATGGTGTTCAGGGAAGAGTTAAGGCCAGCAATCAGATAGTGATCTTATTGAATGGTGAAGCAGGTTCAAGGAGCCACGTGGCTGCCTCCTACTCATATCTTATTTTCTTATGTAATGACCCTCAGCAAGCAAATCTTGATTGAGAAAATGCAGTAGCTGGTGTCACTTACAGGAGCATTAATGTTGAAGGATTCCCCGCAGTTGATGGCAATACTTGGAATTCATTATGTTTGCATTTTGTAATTCCTGTTTGTTTTGTTTTTAGGTTGTACTGGAACAAAGGACTTAAAGGTCACAGCAATGTCACAGTAGCTTGGCACATCCCATACTCTGTGGAGCTTGGAACATACAAAATCAGGCATTTTGGTCATTTTAAGACACTTAAATTTATAAAGCCAGTCTTCACCCCTTACGTGGGCTTCTCTTCCTCCTTCCAAGTGAACAACTGAAGTTCCTAAATCACAATATCATGTTTCAGTTATACTACTAAAAAATTGCAACAGATTTTTTTAAACTCCTGTATACAGTGGGGGAAGGCAGAGAATTTAAAAATAATTCTGCCTGCTTCAATAATTTGCCATTGGCTGTCACTGAGATCATTCCTGAGATCAAAATAATCTTTGGGAACACTAACAGCACAAATGAATTGTGAGTTCTGTAAATCATGAGAGATTCCACACCAGATGATCAGACTGTAAAATAGATTAAATGATGATCTTGACAAAGCATTTTTATTACCATTACAAATGGGTTTGGATTGAAAACATTTTGATGAAAAGGAGAACTGTGCAGTTTATAAAACACTTGAAATCGTATCTAACATAAACAAGTCATTACCAGAAATTGTCCTTAAGAATAATAGGAATAAAATAATATTTCTGGAGCAGGATTGTGAGTAAATTAAATAAGTTAGTTTCAGTTTGTTGTTTTTGATCTGGGTTATCTAATTCACACCACATTAATTATTAAGAATTTATATTATTATTCTCTTGTTCAGTTCTTCTAACAATATTGCACAATCAAGTTTGTTTTCTTCTAAACCATGAGAGTTTTTGCAAAAGTTCAGTCATGATTCTCTTCACATTGTACAAAGCTGATAAGATTGGCTTTAATAGTACAGACATGAATTCTTGTTAAATAACTTTATTACTCCAGATTTCAAGAATAAATGAAAATTATTGATGCAGAGAAATGGGGACATCCCTGAAGAGTTCAAATAAATTTGTTATGTGTAAATCTCAAAGCTGCGCATGTTCTTTCTGAACTGTGTGATAGAATAGATTTAAATTGAAAAGTCATCTATTAACAAATAACTCTTGCTTTTGGATTAAAAGAGGAATGCTAATAGTGTGCTAATAAAATATCAATTGATAGCATTTCATTTCCACAAGCTGGATTGTATAATGATGCCTCCAGCTTTGCCAGCACCCTCCAAGAATGCTTAGCCAAAGACAGCTGTTTTGGATTAAATGCCAAGTCATTTCTTTCTACAAATCACAATAATTACACCAAGGCACATCCAGACTTGCATATGTTACCAAATGTAACTTATCAATAAAATAGTTCTGTAATTTTTCAGTGAGTTCAAATTTAATCACTCAGGTTCACAAATGTCTGTTCTTGCTTTACTTGTAAACATTGAAAATAGACTGAGATTTCCAAGGCTGAGGTCTTATGTGATGGCCTCTCGCAGCAATTAAAAGATGACATTGTGAACAGAAATTGAAGAACTGGGCCAGGGTGCCGAGAATTGATGGTAGATATGCAAATCTGAATATACGAGACTTATTTAAGAAAGATGAATATCATCTTGATTGGTAAAAAAAACGTGCAAAAAGTAACTAGAATTGATTGAATGACTTCAGCATTATTGTACTCTCAAAGTGGAGAACCTATTCCAAAGGAAATATTAATGAATATAATTTCAACATGATAGTACAGGAATCCTATATCTACAGCTACTGCATATTTTACAAAAAAATTGATTGCTTTCATTTTTGGAAAGTGTGCAACGTCATAGCTATTTTTTACTATATTCTGTTTCCTATTATTAAAGGATACAGTCAATCAGCAACAAATTTAATTTGTATGCCACCTCTTAATATATCAAAATGCCCCAAGATGCATTGCAGATCAACATAAGACAGCAGAAATCATCAAGCCAGAGAGGGAATTTTTTTTCAGAAGACATATCTTAAAGGTAAATCAAAGATCAAGGTTTATGGCAAGTCTTAATGAAGGAAGGGAAAGTGTGGAGGTGCAGCAATTATAGGAGAGAAATTCCAGAATTGCAGTTTGCGAGGAGTGTGGACTGGAGAAGTCAATAAATGTTGTGTTTGAAATAAACTTGCAGTGATTTAAAAAGGAAGGTAAAAATTTTAAATTGGATGATCATTAGTGTGTGACACACAAATATGTGTGTCAAGACCGAAGCCATGACTTTGATCTACTCCTTTACAGGTCAACCAAATCTGGTTGTCAGGAAAATGTAGTGAAGGGGTCAATAAAACTGAAGTAGGGAATAAGTTAGGCAGAGTCAATGTACATATAAACACTGAGAGGTCATCAACTTGAAATGTTAACTCTGTTTTTCTCTCCACTGGACTATTGATCCAGAGACATGTTTGAATCTCATCATGATATCTGGGGAATTTAAAAACATATAATTAAATAAATTTGGAATAAAAATCTGGTATCTGTAATGGTAAATGCAAAGCTACTAGATTGTTGTAAAAAGGAATCTGGTTCATTAATGCTCTTTGGGGAAGGAAATCTTCCATCCTTAACTGCTCTGTCTTGTATGCGACTGATCTTTGCAATGTGGCTGACCTTTAACTGCCTTTTGAGATGACATGGTAGACCAATCACTTCCGGTGGACTATAAATTGCAGGTCTTGCCAACAGTGTCCACACCGTGAGTGAATTTAAAAAATGATGGGCAACAGTATTTTGGTGGCATTTGAAAGACTCAGAATGACTTTCACATTCTGAGGGGTGTAGGGCTAGCAGTGCTAAGATAGCTGAAGGTTCTGCCTTTTAATGGTGGAGTTGAGAGGAAGGGTATGACCAAAGTCTGATTCAAGGGAGCAAAGAATTTTCAAATTAAATTTTTTTTAAAATTTTATTTACAGCGTGGTAACAGGCCCTTCCGGCCCAACGAATCCACGCCGCCCATTTTTTTAAACCCAAATTAACCTACCCGTACGTCTTTGGAATGTGGGAGGAAACTGGAGCTCCCGGATGAAACCCACACAAACACGGGAAAACGTACAAACTCCTTACAGACAGCGACGGGAATCGAACCCCAATTGCTGGCGCTGTAATAGAGTCACGCTAACCACTACGCTATTAAAGCGCCCTATAAAGGGCGCACCTACAGGGCACCCTAACGCACTTTACTACCACGAAGTGCAGCACACCAGTTCCTCACTTAATACTCTGAATGGAAAAAGCGATAATGGAAACATTGATAAAAGGGGTCATCACAGCAGTATATATTACAACATTACTGACAGCACTGCTATGCTAGGATGCACCCAGCAAATGTATCACCACTTGTCTCAATGTGGAGAGGCTGCCTATGAGGGCTGGTGGTGGGCAGGTGAGGCAAACCCTGCTACTGCTCAGTGCTGAGACGTGGGACTCACTCCACCCTTGCCAGCATGGTGGGCATGGCTCATTGCTGGCTGCTCCATGTGATTCCCCGGATCCTTTGGTCTCCCTCATCCTCACCTGTTAGATGTGATGAAGGTTGCGGTCTCCCCCTCTCTTTGTTTGCCTGCACACCTCTCCGTAGTCCAACAAGCTTGTTGCCATAGAGAATAGTGGCAAGGAGGGCAAGGGTTTGAACCGTATTCCTGGCAGCCCAAGTGTTTGTCTTTTTGAAGTACAGGTGGGAATGTAAATGTTCAAACTGAACGACTAGGAGTGTTCTAACAAGTCAACTCTAGGGAGCAACAGTAAGCTGTGTATGAAACACAGTTGGTGTAATAATACCAAACATGTGGCAGCTAATTTGTGCGTAGCAACACCCCAGAAATATCCCAACTAATCCTGAAATTGGTTAAGAGATGAATATTGGTTGGTCCATAAGCATTAGTATTCTGCTATTTTGGAATTAAATTCATAGGAACTTTTATGTTCAGCTAAGAGAGCTGATGTGCCTTTATTTGAAAATTTTGTCAGAATAAAGGCACTTTTGGCAGTACAGAGCACACTCAATACTGTCGTGTGTGTTGAGCTATTAAATATACTCCAATGCTTACAGCCTTCTGGTGAGAATACAGTCAACTGATGCCATTCAAATTTGTAACCTAATAAATGAAGTGTATTTGTCATAGTCATAGAGCAATACATCATGGATACAGGCCATTTGGCCCAACAAGTCCATGCCGACGATGGTGCCCACCCAGCTTGTCCCAATTTCCTACATTTGTGTAAAACAGTTATCAAAAACACAATTAATAATGATGATGTCTTTAATTATGTGTGTCACACTTACTGATGCATCCAAAAAAAATCTTGGTATCATTAATTGAGACACATGTTTTACATCGCTTTGGTAACTGGACAAAGAGAAATTAAAATGCAATGAAACATACTATGGCTTCACAATATTCCTTTTATAACTTATAATTAAACAGACAAAGTAGTATTGCTATAATTCTGTGGTGCCAATTTATGTATCTACTTATTAGTTAGTAATTCTCTTCTGATAACAGTTTCTTTAATGACCGGTAATTTTCTTTAATGACCATTTCAATATCTGAGAGAAAATGTTACATTCTGTACAAACATTGATATTTTGACAACTGGTACAAAAATAGTTTCTGAACGCTCTAGGGCGTGTTTTAATACTGTTACCACTGTTTGCTGCTCTGGCACCTTCCTGAATACCTTACCAAGCACAAGTACAACATCAATGCTCTTCTAAACACAATAAAGCATAGTTTTGTTCCATTTTAAAATGAAAAAAAAACAACCAAAGCAACAGAGAAAAGGAACTGGCTGTCTTTAAAATGGTAAGGTGATAAATACTGAAGAAAGATCAACTTAGTCTCTAATTTAGTTGGATAATAATATATTAGCAGCTGTACTTTTAAGCTTTTTTTTAAAAAAGTTTTTTTCCCTGTTATTTAAGCCTGAAAGATATTTCTCACTTTATACTTGGATATAGAAATATTTACCATGACATCTGCTGATGTCAGAACTTTTTTTGGCACTACAGCTAGATTAAACCTTGGCAGAGGTTCACTGTTGGCACAAGGCAACCTAAACGATGTTTTGAAATTTAGTAAACATGAACTCCATCAGTAAATACAGGCTCCAACGTTGGATACTTTTTAACTACATATACCTACAAGAGTCACACATCTTACACAAAACACTTTAATATTCTTTTAATATCCAAGTATCCTGTATGGCAGAAGTATGAAGTACAATGTAAACATAAAGGCCAAATTATACCTGAGAAATATAAAAATATTAAAGGGCTATATAGCTTTTTTTTGCTTTGTTTTAAAAGTTCTCTTAACTTAAGATACATCCTTAATGTATATTTATATACATGTATAGTAGCTGAACAGAATTACATTCTAATTAGATTCTAGCTATTATTAAATCACATCCTCACACCCGGTCATTGGAATCATTACGAATAATTCTATTGATCTTTTCCTACGTTTGGCTGTTAATTTAGAATCAGCATTGCTAAAGTGTGTTGGCAACGTTGCTCATCAGTGTCCATTTCCTCTCAGAATGCTCCGTAGGTGTCTCCGCGAGTAGGCACCGCGAATGCTGGATAACCATCGTAAGTTGCATACGTAGCTAGGTCCTGTCCCAAGGCAACGGCTTGTTTCAGCTGTGTAGCTGCCAGAGTGGCTGCCGTGCCAGATAATGCGTATCCTGCAGCATAACATGGGAATGGGAGATCAGTAGATGAAGCCAAGTAGGAGACAGGCATACACAGAGGTCTGCCTGAAAGAAGAGGCAAAGCAATCATTACCCTGAGTGCTTGTTACCATCTTGAGTTAGTAAATTAAACTTTAGGTATATTGATGCTATATTTCCCTTCCTTGTGTTTTTTTTTGGCCTTTTTGGTTACCTGTATCTGAGGATCATTCTTTGCTTTATAAATAATGAATTGGCCTTGCTACCTAATAGCAGCCAACTTTACTTCTGCTGGATTGTTGATTCTCAAGTACAGAGTTCTCTTCTATGGCCAGGGACAAACAAGTTTCTGAGCACATGCACCTGGCTGGCAGTAAACTGCTCCCTCCGCTGTATTCAGGTCAGAAAATCTCTGCTATCACTTTTCAACATGAACCTTCAGCAAGTGAGATTCACTGCTGGTGAAAACGACCACAAATTGTAACTGATATCACAGCACTCGTGTTGATGTGGCTCCTTGTGATATGGTTTAACTGTACAGATCTACAGACGATCCTCTCATTATAGGGGATTGTGCTTCTAGAATGGGGTCTGTATTGCTATTTTCAGTAATGTGAAGCTGCATCATCTGTGCATGTGTCAAAAAATGTGCGTTGAAAAAACTATTGTTTATTTACTTTTCCACATAAATTTCATGAGTGAATTTTTATTCTGTATCCCAGATTTTTTGGTCGTGATTCGTGAATTCTATAAGGGCAAATTTCCATTACCCAACTGCCATAACATGGGTCGCCTGCATTAGCCCTGTTCTTATGTTCATGTTGTTCACAATATATCCTTGGGGGATCAACTGACCCCAGTCCCTCAATTGTCTTTGTATTGTGCTGACACCACCTCCCTTTCTTGTGCTGTTAAATTCAATCATTAGTCATGTGTACTTCTGACTACAGTCGTGAGTGACTAAAATTTCTATTGGAAACAATTGCTGAATTTTTGAGCATTCACGGTCATTTCCAGCTTTGTTTGGATGCTTTTAGAACCCCTACCTTAAACAATCCTAACCATAAATAGCAAGACACATTTTCAACATCAACAGACAATAGCTATTCACATATAATAGCAGCTTACAAACCAGGTTTACTATGGAAATTGCCAGGCTCATTTTTCAATCAGGCAAAATATGGTTCATGTCGCTTACAATGACAGATATGGGTGAGAAGACCATGAAAAATGAGCCTCGGTAATTGTTCTTTTTCCACAGTCTCTCCTTTTATTTTAAAAGGCCAAATATCATACAAGAATGTCAGCCTGAGGCAGCCGGGAACTGACCTAGACCCAAATTACTGCCTTTGGCATTCTAACTCTGTGCGGAATCAACCTATTGCAGAAACTCTGATGTTATTCAACATTTGTTAAGTAAGTTGCGGAAGAGGGGATGTGGAACTCAAGGGGAATGGGGAATAAACTGAGTGTTATGTTTGGAGCTATTTGCTTGCAGAATGGGCAAACGACAATGTGGACAGGTTGGGCCAAATGGCATGTTCTTGCTGCCTTTTTCACCCCCGTATAGATGTGACTATGACTTTCACTTATCTTGCCGATGCAGCTGGAGTTCTTAACTTCATGAACCCAGCCCAGGCTATCCAATGAAAATAAAAACAAAAATTGCATATGCTAAAAATCTGAAAAAGCAGAAAATTATGGAAACAGTCAGCAAGTCGGGCAGCATCTGGGAAAGAGAAGCAGTTAATGTTTCAGGTTTGGGATCCTTCATTTTCTTGAGTGTTTCCAGCATTTTCTCTTTTTATTCCAGGCTACCTAATGAAGTTTTTCCTTTCCTTTCCTTTCTGAAGATGATGTCCTCCCAACATTCTTTTTAAACTGAAGTTTATATTACAGTGGACCTGCAGTTTTCTGCATAAAAATGGAGCTAGGAGGAACTTGGGGTGTGTGCAGCCAATGATCAGCTTCTGTTTATTATGAAGAGTTCTGGCTAGCCTTGGTTCTGTTGGGGGATATCTGTTTATTTTCAAGAAACAGTGGCAGAGTGCCCATCTTTATCATCAATATTTATACTGTTCCTTCTTCACAGTGAGTAGCTGCTGATCTCTGTGACTAGCAGCTTTGGTGTCAGACCAACCATGAGGAAGGGCCTATGCCCTGTAGAGTTCCCTACTATGTGAACACCCAGATTCCTTGACTTCCCATACCTTGCATTTCAATAACCTGTAAGTAGGAAGCTTGAGGTATGAACTATCCTGTAAGATGGTGGAACTTTAGTTATGAACAATTGGCTGTTTTAAGAATTCCCACTCCAGAACAGACTTTTCCAGACTTTGGGAATGAGTCAAGCCATAGATGGTGAAGACGACAGTCTATCCTTGGCCATTATGGGTGCACAGGATGCGCTGTTCTTTAACTGGCTGAGCTATATTTGAACTTGCAAGAAAAGGTGGCTTGATTTTCTAGGAATGTAATCCTTTGCTATTGTGAGCATAAAACCTGTGCCCTCGTGACTGACTGTAAAGCTACCTGGTTCTGGAGTTGAATGCCTGTGCAACCACTTTTGAGACAAAGTGCTGGAAATTTGATCAGGCACTACTGGTCACAATTGGTCCTTGACATGTCTTCCACATCTGGCATGCATGGGAAGAATAACTACTTCCCTTCAACCATTCAGTTCTTAAACCAGCCTCCACAACCCTAATCACTACCTCACTTTAGCAACACTATGACCACTTTGCACTGCAATGGACTTTTTTTTTTGTTCTAATTGTATTCTTTCTTGTAAAAATTGTGTATAATTTGCTTAATTTGTTTTTCTTGTGAATGCTGCTTATTTGTTGCTATGTGCCTGTGATGCTGCTGCAAGTAAGTTTTTCATTGCACCTGTGCTTACATGTACTTGTGCATATGACAATAAATTTGACTTTGACATGGGATGTTCCTGTGTACTGTTGCCAGGAAACTAGTTCTCCTTGTTCTGCTAAATGATCATTTTTGACTATTCTCAGAACAACTGTGCTTTCAAAGTGCTATTTATCAGCAGGGGTTTGACTTAAAGGGGACATCCTAGAGCAGATCCCAGCCCACTGCTGAGAACCTGATACAGGACAATCTCCTTCAATGTTTTTAAAATTTTGCCTACACTATTCTGCACCTACCAACCATCCCCACCAGCTCTTCCCAACTGACCCCCTGATGGTGACTCACCTCTCATCCCACCATGATCCTGATAGAGTCACAGAGCTATACAGCAAAGAAAACAGGTCCTTTGGGCCAACTCATCCATACTGGCCAAATTGTCCTACTGAGTTCGTACCGTTTGCCTGCATTTGGCCCATATCCCTCTAAACGTTCCCAATCCGTTTATCTGTCCAAATTTCTTTTAAGTGTCATAGTTGTAGCCACCTCTACCACTTCCACTGCAGCTCATTCCATATACTCACACCCTCTGTGTGGAAAAAGTTGTCCCTCAGCTCCCTTTTAAATCTTTCCCCTCTCACTTTAAACCTATGCCCTCTAGTTTTGGACTCTCCTACCCTGGGAAAAAGACTGTGGTTATCCATCTTATTTGTAACCGTCATGATTTTATAAACCCCTATACTCCTGCCCTGAACTATGGATACCATTTCTCAAGGCTTTGATCTCTTCTCCCCTCCATCCCCTCCCCTGATCCTACCCCTTTCCCAGAAGTTCAGAACCAACCCCATTCTGTCACCATCCCTCCAAGATCCTAACTCCCAGTCTGCAGTGTCTGGGTTACTCCTACCATCAAGGCACTTATGTCTGGCACCAGTTTCTAATCTCCAAACCACTCCAAGGCCTGAAAAGGATTCTCCTGACTACCCTTCTCCCCGTTCCCATTAGTTCCTGATTTACAGGCACTGAGTAGCCTCCCCACCCTGTCCAAAGCCCTAATCACCATATGCCCCACCCACCCCCCTGCCATTCGAATATCCAACACCAACCCTTTGCAAAGTCCAAATATCTAGACTCCTCAATCTCCCATCCTTCCACCACCCAATACCCCAATGGAGCCTCTGATAATTGGTTCCTTCTCCATCCTTCCAGATCCACCAGAATAGACAATGTATTTTCCTTTATGTACCCCTCAGCAAGTGAAAGAAAGTATGCAATAGTGGTCAGCCTCAGGTCCTACTGAGGTTTGTTTTGATGGACCATACACATTATGGTTGTTCATTTCCCATGCACTGACCTCTCAGCCCAATTTTAGCAATGGAGATGAATTGTCATGGAGTTGTACAGCACAGAAACAGGCTCTTTTGTCCACCGAGTCTGCCCATTTACATTGACCCTACACTACTCCCACATTTATTCCCCCTTCACATACCCACCAACTCCCTCCAGATTCTACTGCTCACCCACACACTAGGAGCAATTTACAGTGGCCAATTAACCCACCAATGTACACATCTTTGGGATAATGGGAGGAAACCCATGAGGTCACAGGAAGAAAATGCAAACGCCACACAGACAGAGGTCAGGACTGAACCCAGGTCACTGCAGCTGTCTGTCCACAACACTGCATCAACACTCTAGGCCACTGTTCTTGTAGAAGCACAAACGGTTTGTTAACAATGCACAGATGACAAATAAATAGTCCTTTATCAACATGCCAACCAATTGAATAGATTTTGTTGCAGCAGAAGGTGTCAGTACAGACCTTCACATACCTGTGAAAGCTGCAGTTGGTGGCTCAGTGGCCTCTGTCTGAAGACCTAGGATCTGAAGTACATGCTCTGCAGCGTAACTTTTGGCTTCTTCCACACCTGTGCAGAGTTTGGGCGGTGTGAATGGTTGGCTGCAGGAAACGATATTAGATTCATTTCTGAACCTTACTATTTCACTTATGTAAATATGCTATTAATGCAATCCTTCACCACAGGTAAACACACAGTGTCTAACCGATTAGGTAAATAATATCAAGATATAACAGTGCAAAGTAATTGTATGCCATACACCTAATTGACAGCAGAGAAACCGGGCTATGTTAGTATTCAGGAGAAATAAAGGACTGCAGATGCTGGAATCTAGATTGTAAACTTTTATGTCAGTATTCACGTTACCCTTATTCCCACTTAAGCTACCTCTGTCCACATATCCCTCTATTCCTTTCTTCCTCCTGTCTCATTCCCCTTTCAGATCCCACCACCAGTCACTCCAATCCCCACTTGTGGTAGCCAGCTCCACATTACAACTGTAAATCAAAAAACTGCAAATGCTGGAAATTAGAAATAAAAACAGAATATGCTGGAAACACTCAGGTCAGGCAGCATTTGTGGAAAGACAAACTGTTAACTGGGGAAGGGTCCCCAGCCTGGAACATTTACTGTATCTCCTTCCATAGATGCTGCCTGACTTGCTGAATGTTTCCAGCATTTTGTGTTTTTATTCCATGTTACAACTATTCTGTGAGTGAAAAAATTCTCCAAAATGGCCACTAGGTTTCGTCACCTCCACAAGTGAAAATGTCTCTCTGTCTACTCTTTACAATGCCTTCATAATTTTGTTGCATCCTGTTAGACCTTCCTAAATGTTGCTTTTTAAAGTCTGCTTCTTTCTAGAGCTAACCTACCAAGTGGAATCATAGAAGCGCAGAAACAGATCCTTCAACGCATCACGTCAATGCTGACCATCAAATTCCTATGTATATTATAATCCCATTTACCAGCACGTGGTCCAGAGTCTTCTATGTCTTGGTGATTCATGTACTTGTCTAGTACTACTTAAACGTTGTGTGAGTACCTGCCTCCACCATCACAGGCAGTGCATTCCAGATTGCAAGCACCCTTTGGGTGAAAAAACTTTTACTCAGATCTACGCTAAACCTTAAACTTATTCCATTTGGTCTTAGATACCTGTGCCATGGGAAAATGCTTCTCACTATCTGCTCTACCGATGCCCTTCATAACTTTGTATACCTCCATTGGTTCCCACTCACACCACCCCCCTCCTGAGTCTACTCAGCTCCAAGGAAAACAAACCCAGTCTATTCAATTTCTCCTCATAACAGAAATGCTCCATCACAGGCAACATCATCATGAATCTCCTCTGACTCCTGCTACTTCTGTCTTAACTGTCCCCTTGAGGATGACTGGGATTCACTCTGCCACTCAGAGATTTGATATCAAAGTAGCAGCAACGAAGTTATTAAATGCAGTGGGAGATGGGAAGCAAAGAAGTTTGACTGCGTTTGTTCTCTTAAGTCACTTGTACACGGTGCTGTCATATTTGGCTTTTAATTAACTGAGCCGAGTTTACTACTGAAGGAGAAAAATACCTTGTCTGTCAGACACAGGTGCTCTGTCACACTGAGGGATGGAAACTAAATGAATTCTCCATTCTACAAATAGACCTCAAATCCAACATCAGTTGGGATTTGCATACTGCACAATTCAGGATATTGATGGTATTTGAAAACAAAAGATTCAATAGATAAATTTAAGATGAGACAAAAGGATTTCCCTATCCATGATGCGATCACAGGATGAGTGAACCTGTAGCCTTTAGAAGGTCCGCTGGATTTCTGATGCGGCTTGAAAATGTGAACTAACCTTGCACTGGTGTTGGAGTACAAGCAGCGCAGGGATGTATGAAGCCACACATACAACTTGGAGTCAGGTGTGACTCAGTGGCTAGCTCTCCTGCCCTTCAAGTCAAATGGCTGTGGGTTCAAGAGCTGCTCCTGATTAGATCATGCCTGGAAACTCCAGTACAGTATGGAGAGTGCTTCCAGCATGTGAGATTCCAACACGTTGTTTCAAATCAGATTAGGAGAGCGCTCTTTGGTATCTCTACTGATAGATCTTGTTCTATTAACATGGGTAAAACAGATTAAGTTATCACATTGCTGGTTATGGGACCTTTGCTATGGAAAAACCTGCCTACTTCACTTTAAAACTGTTTACATATTCATTCCACATCCATAAATTCTACTGCCAAGGTTGGTAAAATTGGACAAGTAGGAGGTCTCAATGGAGAAAAACATAAGCTGTAAAAAGATAATGCAAAATGAAATTGTAGAACCTACATGTTTGTGTACTGATTGGCAAGAGCAGGAATGGTAATCTTGTATACAAAGAGTTGTCTTTGGTCTGGTCCAATTGCAGAATGGAGCTGGTAAACAGGCTGTCCCCAGCTATTTTTTTGACAAACATCTTCTAAGACCTGTGTTAAGACACAATTTCATTTTGACCACTCATTAGTTTCATTGAACAACTTTTAACTTGCGAAAGGTTTGGAAATCTTTTGTAGCAACCTATGAAATCTCCTACCTGAGATGGGTGCTTCATTCCTTGCGGTTTTAGGGTCACTGGATTGGTTGGTGTGAGCTCCATTCCAGGCAAGAGGTCATAAAGTTTTTCCTCTTGCCTTTTGTCCGTTTTCACGTGGTAACCTGCATAACCACGTCCAATACCCGTATAAGCCAAATAACCTCGTCCTCCTAGCCCTCTAACTCCTGCAGCCCCTACAGGTACATTCATGTAAATTTCTAGGAATGCAAGAAGGCATCAAACTGAATCACCAGAAATCACTTTGATTCTCGTTTTGAGATGAAGAGCCTAATCTTGATCACCAGGCTTGTTGAAAGATGGCATTTGTGCACTGAATAGTGGATATATGCATCATAATAATGTGAATGAATGGGAAATGACATGGGTTAAACATTTCTCTTCATCGTAGACAACGGGGAGAACTCTGAGTAAATTTAGAAGTTGCTGATTACTAAATAGAGTACACTAAATGGAGTAGTAGCAGAATAATGTTTCGGCACAGACTAGAAGGGCCAAGTGGCCTGTTTTCTGTGCTGTAGTTTTCTATGGTGTATGGGTGAGGGAGAAGATCTTGGGGCAAGTGCTTGTGCCACAGGGGTATTTTTGTAGACAGCACATCAATTGCATGTAATAAAAAAATTGGGGGTTTATTTCCAATGAGCTCATCTTTCAAAGTACTAGGTGAAGCATTTATTTAAAACATGCATAGATTAAGATATGATTCTGCTTTGTTATTTCCCTATTGAATGTAAAACACCCAAAAGCAGAACAGTGCAATTAAAAATATATTGACTGAATTTGCAATTTCTTCACGGAAACCAGATTATCATGTTGAATTTCTGAAGAATCAATTCGATTGATATCCATAACATGCTTTTAAAATATAAGCCAAAGAACTATTGGTTTGTTACAGTAAATATCCCTCATACTTAAGGCTGGTTCCTGAATAAGCTACCAGACATATTTCAACAGGATTTATGATGTTATAAATCCATGTTTTTAAAATCAGAAGACATTCCCAAAGGTACGTTTAATGACAAATTGTTTCACTCTCTGTAGTTTAAGTGGCATGCAAATATTCCAAACAAGCTCATTGCAAGTCAGGATCACTATCAAATGCATTTTCTGTTTACATAAAATTGATAGATTCACAGATTAAAAGTAAAACTAAAATAGTTTTCTGCACCATTGAAACAGTTTTCAGATAATCCATTCACTGAAGTTTCTTTTACGTTACTGATCACAGTCAATAGCAAATTCGTAACTTTTCATTTCCAACATATTTGTTTCCCTCCTTCTACAAATGCATCTTAATGGAGGTGCAATGAAATCACTTTTTAAACTAGTGCACAGATAGTTCAGAGAATTACATTGTTCTTGAACATGAAACTGGAAAACTTGTATTTCAATAGTTTTCTGTGACTTGGTTTAATACTGCCTCATGCCACAGTTTATTGGTGTACTGAGGAGAATGCAGTCAGCCACACAGTAAGTCTGCTATCTCAGCCGGACCATGTATACAGAAAACAGATGATCTTGGAGGTGGAAAGTGGGCTATTTTGAATTGCTCTTGTCTTCCAATTAATGTGTAATATGGAGACTTCACTATCACAGGGCTGAGCTGGATCCTCACTGCTCACTTAATGGGGATCCCCAAGCTTATACTAACACTGTTCTTAAAACATCTCATTTATATCCAGAAATTGTCACCAAATTTGTACCTTCTTTCATCATCCTTTTCTTCTGCAAGTTTTAAGACACATGCACACCCACACACCATTTCAATAACTGTTTGTCTTTCAAGGGCATTCAATACTTGAAGATCAAATACTATATTGTCAGCTGTTGTAGAATAACTTGTTAACCCACTTTGATGAGGTTACCATTTGATGCATTACAATTTTCTGAATATCTATTGCAATTTGATTAATCTGTCATTTTCCCAAAATGAAGGGTCTCTGCAAAGAGAGAATGATAGACATTTGCACAGACCCGATGATTTTGTTTGTAATATATTTTTTGTCAAAAGGTAGAAATACTTCCTCAGGATTGCAAAACAATGTTGCTGCCCAATCTCAATTCTTTATCAACAATTCTTTCTCCTACTTTGTTATCTGATGTTAAAACATAAAGGAATTTCTGCACCCTTTTTTGAAAGTTGCTGGCAACTTATCAAGGAACCAGACTCTAATATTTAGAATAAGTGCTGTCATAATGCTTGTGATTCCCAGTCTTGTTAGAGGTTAGAATTATTGACAGAAAGGAGAGTGGAAAGGTTTACCTCTCACGGAGGGAGTCCGTAACATCCCCCGCCCACTAAGATGTCCTTTATTTGGAAATCGCAGATTGGGAATGGCAGCGTAAGCCTGGGGTGCATAGAAAACAGGAGCACCAAGGTAGGCGGCTGCAGGATCATATACATGTCCTAAAGTGTAGGTATATTCTCCTTGCAGCATTGCCCCTCGGCCCCCTGTCCCTCGGGTATAACGCACATAACTGTCCTTATCCACAGGCTTGGCCAATGTGACCTCAATTGGAGAACCATCCAATACCTAAAGTAAATGTACAGAAAACATACGTTAATATTGCGGCCTTCCGATTTGTTATTGACCGCCTGTCTTGGTTATTAGAAACTCCAACAATACCTTTCCATTCATTGCGTTCATGGCATTAATTGCATCTTCTCGAGTTACAAAATGAACAAATGCATAATCTCGGATTTTCTTGACTCTTTCTACTGTGCCTGAAATCAAAATATTAGAGCACTGTTCACATACATTTGAAATATCCATTGAAACAAATACCCGGTAATCATTTATTTCCCTGATCTTTTGCACTAGAAACAGTCAATTGTGCTCCAATTACAACAGATCTGGGTAGAAACTCCAGACCAATATTTTTGTTACAGTCAATAGATAGTATAGAAATCATGAACATGTTCCAATATTGCCACATGAAATAAGTTCCGAACATGCTCGAACATATAGTCATGCTTAATCAAAACTTCATATTTTCAAATCTTTTAAGGATTATCAAATTAACAACTGCAGTCATGGAAATAATTTCAGCCACTAATACAGTCATCCACAAAGGATGGCTAGAAGGCCATCGGCAGGTCTAGCTAGTTAAACCTGTTCAGTTATGTTGTAGCTAGGCAATCTGATCTTCTATGTCCCCACCCACCACCAACCAGGTAATCTCAAAACCTTGACTAATAAAACTGATGACCAAAATCATGTGCACGAAGAGGTGCCTCATGACTTCACCCTGAATTACACTGCTGTAATTTTAACCTTACATTTACTTGTTCTGGACTCTCCCGTCAAAGCAAATATATTCTCTTGACCCATTCTATCAAACCTTTGATCACTCTTTAATCTTGTCAACAAAACTTAATCTTTTTAGCTGCAGTGTCCTTCTGGTAATTCTGCATTATACTTGTTCTAAGACAAGTATATATTTGACAAAAGATCTTGGGTGACAAAATCAAAATGGCTTAAGGAATAATGGCTTTCATCTCAATGGCTGGGTTAGAATGGGGCAATAGTTATTTTTTAGTTATACAGTTTACATAGTTTAGAATTCATTTGGAGTGCTGATTTAGTTCTGCGTGTGATATCTCAGGAAGTATATATTTGTCTTAGAATGTTGATCAACAACAACGAATGAGCAGCAGGCTTGAATGAAGGGCTGAATGATCTATTTCTTGTTCAATTGGTCCTCCGATCAATATATTGCAATAAGATAGAGCTGAGTGTTTGGTGCATATAGTGAGAGGTGGGTAAAAGGCTGCACAAGTATCATCTGATGATACTACATTTGCAATAAATAATACCTTGAAGGAAATATTCTACAATTTTGAAATCAGACAAAATGCTTCCCTTTTGCACTCTGCTTGTGTTGATATTTCCTGGCCTTACCTGGTTTGATGCTATTAAATTCTTTTTCAATTGTTTCTTCACTGGTTGGAAGCATAAGATTACGTACATATAAAATTTTGACTGATGACATTGTTTCTTCATCAACTTCAACCTCTGGCTCAGCCCAATCCACTGCTATTGGATGTCCCCACAACTGAATCCTTCCTAAATTGAAAAAGCAGTGTTTGTTAGTTGTTAAATAAAGCATTGTGTGGAAAAACTAGGTACCAGACTGTAGTACAGAGTTTTGTACTGTTGCAGGGTTGCGTTGTTTAATTCATTATTTGAAATTAATTGTTTTTGGTTATTATTGATGTACTCGTGGCTTCTCACCTTAGAGCTCCTCTGTAGAAATGAATACACCCTTAGAAATGAAAACACTTCAAGATTTATACCTCCTATGGAGCTGTATGGTATGAGCAGAGGCATGAGATGAATTGGAAAGCTCCTCAAAGATCCAGCACAAGCATGACGGATTCTGAGCTGCAGGATTCTATGATTCTCCATGGGATGACAGAACCAAGATGGTCTTCCAAAATATGTGAAGAACTCGCTCTCTCTCTCGCTCTCTCTCTCGCTCTCTCTCTCGCTCTCTCTCTCGCTCTCGCTCTCCTCATTTTACATGACCAGAAAGGGAATTCTCATTGAACCTCAAAGGCATTTGACTGTGGAGGTGTTTGCATGACAGCATTACTTCCTTACAGTGCAGTTTCAGGCCACAGGATCTAGTTTCAATTTAATTATGTGATGTTGCTTCCAACAGCAGCCTTTATTAATTTACATTAAACCTATTGACATGGAGGCCTCAGTTGGAACAATGCAGAGGTCATGCCACCACTGACAATTTTTGGCAGGTGGGAAAACAGAGTGCAACATCTGCAACTTAAATTCAGCAAGATTTTAAAACTATTTACATTAAAGTAAATATTTTAAAAAAGTGAAGTTACCTTAAAAATGACTAAAAATATTAAAATAAAGCAAAATAATTATTAAAAGTAACTTCTCTTCCCCTTGCCTTGTCCTATTGAATCTAAATCCTTGTCCTACTGACTCCATTCAAGTCAATAGGGTCTCAGATTAAATGCCTGATCCAATTGGACGTTGGTCTAAGAGGCAATCCCCAGTTTATTGCTGTGGAATCCCAGTAAGACTGGCCTCTGTTACAGGCACCCATGTGGAGTCCAGTGATGGAGGAAACTACAGATCCTGTCTTCCTTATAGGTAGGTACTGCTGCCCACAGTTTGAAGGAACCCTGGTTGGATCCTAACCTCGGGTGTTGTCCGAGCAGCTCTTGTACATTCTCTCTATGACTGTGAGGCTTTCCTCCCATTTCCCAAGGAGATGCTGGTTGGTTAATTGGCAATAGGAAATTACCTCTAATGTAGGTTAATGGCAAAAAGAGTCAGAGTGGAATTGATGGGCATGTGCAAGAGAAAAGAGATTGCAGCAGTACAGGTAGATACGGAAAGGGAGACTGAGACAAATGCAATCACCTGGGAGTCAGCATAGACCCAACAGGCCAAATGGCCTGCTTCTGTGTTCTTATAAGGATAATATAAAATAATGAGCTTCACTGGACAGGTGCAAAGTCTGGGACTTACTTGAGTTTCAGTGGCTGCACACTAGTGGTTCATGGTGATTCCAACAATTAGCAGTGTTTCTCTCTTCACAGATGCTGCCCAGCACGCTTAGTATTTCCAGCATTTTCTGTTTTTGTTCCAATTTCTGGTATTTGAAATGGGTTATTTTTGGAATAACTCCTCTCTGTTTGCACTGTGTTCTTTTCTTTTAAGAACTTTATTTATACAGCACAGTAACAGGCCCTTCTAGCCCAACGAGCCTGCGGCACCCAATTACACCTGTTAACCTACTAACCCGTATGTCTTTGGAATGTGGGAGGAAACCAGAGCACCCGGAGGAAACCCACACAGACACGGGGAGAACTTACAAACTCCTTACAGTCAGCAGCGGGAATTGAACCCAGATCACTGGTGCTGTAATAGCGTTACGCTAACCACTATGTTACCGTGCTGCCACTGTCACACCCTGAGCTCCATCAGAACTGCCATAATTTTCAGAGGGGAACTGATTTGGTACTTAAGCAAAACTCAAAACTGGATTTGACTTGCCATGGACTGGCAATTAAAGCTCTGGCTCAGCTGGTTTTATGCCCGTTCTTGGCACTTAAGGTCTACTTCAGATCAGAATGAGATTCCAATGGAAGGCCTCACCAGTGAAATAATTCTTCCCCACCAGAAGCAGCTGGAATCCATGCACATTCAAATTCCTTTCTCATTTAAATGCCATGGGCTCACTGGGAAGATAGCAATAGAATGCAGAATGGTTGTTAGCAGGGGAAGACTACGGCTATTTGTCAGATCCAGATTAAGCAGTGGAATGGGGTGTTGAAGGATCTTGCAAAGGGGTGTGGTGAGGCAGTGTGAAGGGGAGGCTGCAGTTTTCCTGATGCCTATGGAGAACATTGTATAGACTTTGGAGGCCTTGCTAGGGGAGTTCTCCATCCCTTGGAGGTTGGGGAGCTGATCATACTGACTCATTGCCAATATGGCTTCTACTCAGCAAGTTGTGTTCTGATATTTGTACTTTACCTTTGAGGACTATTGTAATTGTATGTGCCTATAAGTCCTATGTGATAGGATCTGCACACAAACATCTTGACCTAGGAATAATCTTTTCAGGCTTTCAACAATGTCTTAAATTTTTTAAAAAATAGCTTCATTATTAATGTATCAATATATTAAACCCAAGATTTCCATAATATACAGTTCCATATTAACATTCAAAGCAGAACATTCAATAGATGTATCGCTCTTTATCTGCCAAATGCTCCATTCAAAAGCATGTAATAAAATGTTTCAAACCTGGTAACAATTTCCGTCTTGCCATAGCGGCAGCTCGATGACTATCGTATTCCACAAAGGCAAAGCCCCTGTTTTTAGTTTTGTCTGCTGCACTGGGGTAAACGATGACATCAACAACCCCCTCTGTAACCTTCTTCATTTCAGCCAAAATTTCATCCCTTCGTTTTGTTTTAGGAATCCCACCAACAAACAAGCGGCAATTGTCGACACTTGCACACACCCCCAAGAGACGGCCGTTTCTGTGGGGGGAAATTAAAAATCTGGGTTAATTGGGCTAAGTAATCTTAATGGAATCTCACCCTGTTTGCACTCTGGACTCCTAGTTCACACTACAGACTAGTAAGTGAGCGGATGCTGAACCCTCAGGATTTCCAAACAATCAGATGCTGGATGATCAGAGTTTTACAGGACTGAATCTGCTTCCACCACCTTTTCAGACAGCACCATCCAGATTGCAATAAACTGCTGTTCAGAAGAAAATTACCTCATGGTTTTTTTGTTTAAGCAATTTTCTTAAATCTGTGCAATCTGGCTAAAATGAAATCCAGTATGAAAATGTAGATCCTGCTAAAACAAGATCCTGGCTTCACGCAGTGTCTTGTGATTCAGGATCAGCTAATGCTGATGGACTTAAAGGATATTTTTTTATTCATCTGGCATTTAAAGCTTTTTTTATAAAGGATTGGGTTCCATAGAGAACTGCCACCAAAAACTTATATTTGTTCAATTGAGGCAATAAAAAAACCATATAATGTAAAAGTAAATATCAGATTCTCTTAATGACTTATCTGCTTGTGAGTTGGTTGGGTCATTTGCCAGTGCAGGGTGTAGTGAGTAGTATTGTGATGTTTGTTCATCTGCTTTATTTTTACTTTATGACACATTTTACAAAGCTTCAGTAATTATGGAGCAGTTAGGTTTGAGTTACATAACTCTTGAATGCAAGGTACTTTTAGAAACCACATCTGGATGTCTCTGTTGTACCATTAACTAACCTTATTTCATAATTATTAAGCTGTTTAATTGCATTCTTGGCTTCCTGTCTATTGGTAAACAGAACGAAAGCATATCCTCTATTATTGCCATTAAAATCCATCATCATCCGTAGTTCGTATATTTTTCCGATCTGAGGGAAGAAACAAGAAAGCAATGAGAAAAAATGTATCTGCTTTCAAGTTAGCCCTTCTTACTTCAGACAAGATAAACAAATCAGATAGAATAAATTAAAAATTTCTAGGTCTTGCACATATCCTGGCCAACAAAAATTATTTGATCATTTACCCAATTGCTGTCAGTGGGATTTTGGCGGGTTTAAATTGGCTGCTGCATTTTCTTCATTGCAACAGTGACTACACTTCAAAGGTTACTTTTATAAAGCTGTGAAGAGTTTTGGGATGTCCCAACGTCGTGAAAGTTGCAAGCTCTTTCTTTCCTGGAAGCCAAATCACATCTTGAAAGTACTGTCATTGTCGAGTTCAAGTAATTGCTTGCACGAATTTGTGCATATCAACGTCCAAAACACACATGACCCATCCACCATTCAGTGGGAATTCTGTGTTCACTGTCATTGTCAGCTGGTGATAGGAATAGCATTGGTTCTCACAAATCCATTTAATCTCTTCATTTAGTTCTCTGCTTCTAATTCATACAAGGGAAAAAAAATTCCCTTGTCTCAGGTTAACTTTCTCAGTCTGAAGACTCCACGGGTAACTGATACCAAGTTTCATCATCTCTCTTATGCTAGAGAAGTTACCGGCAGTTTGTGTATGTAAGAGGGAGATAAATGGAGCAATAACCGTGCGTAGAAAATAACAAAGCTCCCTGCAAACCCATCAGTTACCAATCGTGCAACCTCTCGTGTTTTGGTTGACATAAGTGAGCAGTGGGTGTTCAATTTATGGAAAAACCTTAATGATACAACTTCGGTTCTCATAGAGAAAAAAAATCAGGATTGATCTTATATTTATTGGATTCTACAATCACTCTTTTTAAGACCAATACC
Source organism: Pristis pectinata (assembly GCF_009764475.1). NCBI lineage: Eukaryota > Metazoa > Chordata > Chondrichthyes > Rhinopristiformes > Pristidae > Pristis > Pristis pectinata. The sequence goes on from NC_067416.1 coordinate 34,535,392, forward strand.
AATGGACGGTTGCATCAGAATATATAGCCAAACCTGACTAAAGTGAACCTTAAAACGGTGCAATTTTGTGCAAAGTACTTAATACTTGCATAAATTGCATTCTAATACTTCATAATTTTATAACATGAAAATAACTCAATAGATCACTGATTTAACTGAACACTATAACAATATTCTTCTGTTTGAGGAGCCTGTTACTTTAATTTCCATTTTTAGAATCCAGTGTGTAAATTTGGTTTAGGCTAACACTGCTGCACTGCATTTACCAGCCTGTATTAAAGTCATTGCTCTACTGTGAACTAAGGCCACAGTGTGTCAAGACCTGGACAAGAATTAGTATTTGCTCAAAGGAAAGTGAGCAGAGATTAGTTGTTGGGGGTGCTGTTCAATGAAGGGAGGCACTGAACGTGGTTTCCCACAAGTTCACATTGGGAGCTTTCCATTCCAAGTACCCCATTAGCAATCTAGAGTTGCAGCCATGACACTGACTCAGAGAAATCGACCAACATTTTGGAAAGAAAAATCTAAGCAGGGATTTTGATTGGCAATTAAGATTAGAACGATTGCATAATACTGTGCATTAGGTGAGTGAATAGGGAGCATCTGCAGAGTGGTTTATTTGATTAGTCAGTCACTATGTCCAAACATTGAAGGGCAGCAATGAGCAAAGTTCTTAATTACAAAGTCAGCTGAGTTAAGTTTTCCAGAGCACAAGCTATAATTGTGTGCTGGAAAGTTGGATGTTTGAAGAAGCTGGTCCTCAGTTTACCAAGTGATTGTGCTATCAGACAAGTCTCCAATGCACAGTTTGATGCACAGACAAGCTCACACATCATCAGTTTGCAATTATACCTGGACATCTAATAACAAAGGAAAATTGGAATAGGAATTGACCTCCTAATGGTTGTTAATGACGATCTCAAGGACAGCTGGTGGAAGCCTGAGAGAATGACAGCTGGAAACAACGGGAAAGGAAGGAAATCTTAAACTCTCTACATTTAAACCATAAAGAGATGAATTCTTGTCCTAATCTTGTTTTGAATCTAATCTTGGGAATGAGGTATTTTTCATCGATGCAGGTCCTCCCCAGGCTGCGGCAGGGTTCCATTCCCGAGAATTATTCATAACCTTGAACAGTTTGCAAGTTGGAAATGCAGCCGCGAACCGAGTTCCCACAGGGCAGAAGATGCCTGCAGAGGTGGTTTGTCCCATAAGAATAGATAGTCCGGAGAGGCATCTTGAATCTCATTTTGCCATTCTTAATTTCAAAGCCGGTATTAACAAATTTAGCTCGAGCCTATCTTGAGCTAATGGTGATATTCTTTTAAAGATTTTACTGCAGATGGGGTTTTAAATGCTGTTGATGATTTTAAAAAGGACACTGCTGCTGGTTTGGACACGTGTCTGTTGATAGGATTCGCAAAATAGACATCAACGTGTTAACAAATGTGTTTTTTTCTTAGGTTCAATGTCAGCAAAATTCCAGCTAGTGTCAAGAACAGTCACCTGCAGCCCTGCAGCAGCCAGCAAATGCATTCTGCCAGTCTCCCAAATGCTCATTCGTATGTATGGGCTGTATGTAAGTTGGGCATTCATAAGCTGGGGGGGCAGCTAATGTCCAAGGGGTAGAAATTCATCACTGGTCCCATGTACCAAATGCACAATGGTGCATCATATACAAATTGGTTTCCAAAGTTCAGTTCCATTGACATATGCTACTTTATGCACATTTAGTGCTTGTCACCAGCAAATGTTCACCTAGTTCTGAGTTTCTTCAAGCTATTTTTTGGTGTTATTTATCTTTGTTTCTCTAAAAATCTGATATAAATCATTACTTTTTCCAAAACTGGTACAAGTTCATCTTCATAAAGATCCCGTGGTAATTTTCCAATGAAAATTTCACAGCCTCTCTCAGGAGATGGGCCTTCCCAGCCCGGAGGGGGACCTCCATATTTCCTTTGCCCATTTTCCTGCAATGAAAGAAAGATAGAGTAGACATTGTTCATATCCTGTGAGTAAAAAAAGCTTTCTATAAATATTAAGATGAATTTGATTGCAATAAGAAGGATTGATGAGCATTTTCAGCCAGAAGGCCAAATAAAAAACTTCATGCTGTAACATATGATAAAGCTAGAGGGTAGAAATATAGAAATAAAATAACAAGTGAAAATAAATCTTATTCATTAGCAATTTTTCTTTCTGAATTGCAAATGCCATTTCTATCCTTCAATGTGATTTTTCTCTCGACTGAGTTTGATTTGTGTTACTATATAAAGCATAGATAACATGTATGGTAATAAATTGTTACCAATAAAAGTCAATCTACTTCCCAATCTGGCCTGATCTATAATTGAGTAAGGAGTATATTACTTTGGAGTCTAAATTTTGCTCCTTTTTTTTGGTATTCAATAGTCTGTTGCACCCCACCCAATTGAGATACCAATTAGATTTGAAATGACTTTAATGCATCTTACCAAAACTCTATTACCGATGCTAATAAAGTGCTTGTACATATGATGCTGTTTCACTCTCATATTCACGATTGAAAATAGATCAAGTCTTCTCTCTGGATCTACTTCCTCATCTTCTCACTATTGAAAACAATGAATCCTCAAACTACTTGTTCACTTTGATAGATTCAATGATAAAATAAAAAAGGATAAATACAAATGGATCACTCTGCATTTTTTTTTCATTCTGGGTCATCATGCATTATTTACACTTGAATCAGTCCTCCTCAGCACATCCATGTCAATTATTGCAGAGGATGGATCTAAAATATTGTTGTTCCATGCAATAAATCAGATAAGATGGAGGTATCATTTACTTTTATATTAGTTTTCAATTTGGGATTGAATGAACTTTTTTGTGTTTTACATTTGTTTATAATTTTAGGTGTGGGAGTAGGTAATTATTTGCTGGCATTTCAATTTTTGTTTTTAAATTTTGAAGCATTTTAAAAATGTTAATCATTTGAATCTATTGGGATTGTTTTTAAATGTTTCTATCCTGGATATTTAAAGATGGTTTATAAGCCAAAGACGGCAATGATCCTGCTCTGCCTAGCAGGATGCCTCTCTACTGCATTAGGTCAACTGGTCCAGCATTCAGCATCCAGACAAAATAACTACTGGAGGGCGAGGCGGTGGGCTGAGTCCAGCATGATCTGGCCCAGTGCTATCACAATAGTCCCCCAGTGTTTGGATGTAGAAAGCATGGTTTAGTAGTGACTTGGAGCAACAGAAAGCTTCACAGCAGTTTTTTTTTAAATTTTGATTGCTTCTGATAGATTTATAATAGAAAGACTATTTCATTGAAGAAGGGTAGGGTGGAGGGTGCAGTGTGGCAGAGCATACGTTTAAAACTGTCACTAAGAGTGAGGAGAGACTATGGGAGAATATTTCTTGCACAGAAAGTTGTCACAGAGTATGAAGCTTGGACCCAAGGGATAGTTGAGTCAGAGACTATTGTATTTTTTTTTAGAAACAGCAATAAAAACTGCAACTCTCATTGACATATTGCCCATAGCAGAGCAATATATCCCAAGGTCTTTACAAGAGTGCTATCAAATGTAATTCAATACTGAGTTACATGAGGAGATCCTGGTGCAAAGGCACATGGGTATTTGGATTACAGTGTTATGGGATTAGGTTAGATGAGGCAAATGATACTCAAAATGTATCCTATGACAATTCCCTCATCTTATCAAGGAAGATCCCTTAAAGAGAAACTCCTAGTACAGAACAAAAGAATAAATTTGATAGACTTCTGAATACAGGGATGAGGATCATGATGTGGAATTAACCACTGTTTCTTGCTTCCAACTTCTTGCTGTCTACTGATTACCATGATTGTGCTCAGACAGAGCAGTTGAATGGCTGCATACCCTCAATATGGGTGGCTGGTGTCACTTAATGTTCAAATTACTTCAAGTCACCCTCTGCTGATCACACACTGCCAGTTCTCTTGTTCTTGCCTGAGAGCCAATCCTTTGCTATCAAGAGCATGTCCAGGAATTTAAATATTGTCACTTTTTGAGGGGTTGTCCTATGCACATGTTCATAATATGCTTAGTGAATTTTGGGAGGGTTCGTGCCTCTACTGACCTCAGTGTGTCTGCTACCGATGCTGAGAAGCTGTGCCTTTTAGTCTGAGATCTGACGGAGGTCACCCTCCAAGGGAATGTAAAGTCCCTTCCACAGCAACCACCAGCCTGTGTGCAGCCAGTGATGCAGCAGTGTGCAAGATCATGAGGATGAAGGGATATGGGATAGCAGTACTGAATAAATACAGTCTGGCTCAACGATCCCCTGGGTCCAAGCTTCATACTCTGACAACTTACCATGCAAAAAATGTTCTCCCATACATGATTAGATGATGTTTCATTGCAGTATGGCATGCTTTGATCTATAAATATAGCAGACAATGCTTATTTTGTGTTGGTTTTTATTGTTGCCTTGTGGCTAAGCTGATGGCGGATGATAGGAAGGAAAGCTGTGATGGTTTAGGAATCCAATATCACAGCTAGGTGAGTTGTTGATGGACAAACCAGGAGAAAGGACAATCTAGTTTCTCTCCAACCTTTCTCTGATTTCTATCTGTTCCTTCTCTCTGTTCCGTAGCTGCTGAACCGATAACCTGCGGTAAAGGCTGCCCCCTACTGATGTCGAGGTGGTGCAGCATACTCAGCCAGCTACTGCTAACGTGCACTGCAGACCACAGAGGCTTTGTGTCAGTACATCAATCACATTCATGTGCAGCATGACTTCCAAGGTATGTAAGCAACCCACTTGGGCATGGAATGTGTACCAGAGTAATCAGACAGCAGAAAGGTCCAGTCACCCAAAGGGGCTTGGTTTGTTGTGGTGGCTCAGGCATGCAGCAGACTGCTGCAATGTGAAGACATCAGGACCACTGACCTGGTGAGATGAAGCTGCTCAGAGTTAACAAGCGATGCATGCAAACCAACGTGCATTCAGTCAATTGCACATGGGATCTTAAAATGGGGCCTTCTTTTCAAGATATGATTTTCCCCCAAAATATCCAAGAAATAATTCAATATTTTCCCGCAATAAAGACAAAACAAAGTGAGAGATTGTCCTTAATTCATCCATTTGATCAAGGCATATTTCCGATGAATCACCTTTGGTTACATTAATTTTTGTACTGGTGAATGTCAACAAAAATATTCTCATTAAACAATGTTTTACCTTATTCTTTAGTGAATGCAGGAAATGTGGAAATTCTATCTCAATCATAAATTTTCTGTAAGGATCTCAGCAAAGTTTAGGCTTAAGAAATATGAACCTTTTCTACTGAATTCAATAATCATCCAATAAAATTTGTTAAGTACACATTTTATAGACAAGGCTTAAGTTTTAAAAATTCAAATACACATTTAAATGTAATTATGTTTTCTCTAAAATTTGAGGCTACATTGCCTTGATCTGGCATCCTCCCCACCAATGTGAACCAAGTTTGCCTGATTGTTTGTGTCCTTGTAGATCTGAAAGTTAAACTTGTGACCTGTAATGTTCTGTCCACTGATCAGAATGTCTGTGAATCCCTGACTCATGCTCACAGCAAGATAGAAGAGTGGTGGGTTATGTAACACTGTAATCCAATGGGATTAATCCTACATCATTTTAGTTTGAAAAACACAACATAAAATCAAACTGAAATTAATCAAAATAGTATTTTTACAAAATACTTAGCTTTCATATCTGGCATATTATTTTTAAGTTCCTAAGCAGTATTTGTCAGTAACAATACAATTTAGAACTGGAAATGGTTCAGATACTGAAACTACCATTACCTATGTTTAAATATTTAAAAGCACACTGCAGGGAGATAGTTCTGTATATTTTTGTTAGCACTTAGTCACGTGTAAGATGGCCTCAAGTCACCACAGATTTCCAGAGAAAGGGAAATTTGATGCTAATGTGCATTGACTTCCACATATTGCCACTGCAGCATGCAGACAGTAAGCAAGAGATGTGACTTGGGAGAGAGGAACAAGAGCCTGGGACAGGGCAGCAGGAGACCAGGAGACGTGTGTCTGGTGGGGCTGGAAATGAAAGACCAATATGACCAGGCAAGAGGCACAGCCAGGTGTGTTTGTAGCTTATGATTTTGCCAATCTAACTAAGTCATATAAGAGGCAACTATGGTAATCTCCACAACATTTAAAGGATACATTGTGCCTTCAGAAACAATGCACTTTATCCACACAAGACTTAGCCATTCGCAGACAGATTTCCTCCAACCATTTCAAATGACCATCAGGAATGGCGCTATCCTACTTTTCCTTAAGGGGAGTATCTGAGCTACAAAATTTGGCTCCATGTGTTTACTGGGCACCATGGTTCCAAATATTAGTTGATATACAAACATACATTTCTGCTGCAAGTCACACCAGATACCATATTGATGAAGGCAATGTATACGACGGAAGTTCATCAGAAGAACATGGAGGAGAAGCCTGTGATGTCAATTTGGTGGGATGCCAGCATTCCCACTTTGGAGCTCATTGTCTAGCCCACACATTCAACTAACCTTGTACAACTTGCCTAGAGTACTTTAAAGTTGTTAATTTCCAGTGTTCTCAGTTTATTACATTATGGTTCAACATCAACCTTCCATGGAAACGTTCTTGCTATTAATATTTATTTCTTGACTTTAAATAAAGAAACTAATCAAATAGATTTCAATGCAATAATTCCAGGATACTCGTACGTTGAACTGGATGGCTGTTCCCTTTCACGTGATACCCCTAACAGTTACACACTCTCTTTTGGGAATATTCTGTACCAAAGCAATCTTCACTTCTTTCTCTAAATGCCGTCATTATTACTCCATAATAGAAGGTAAGATAACAAAAGTGTTATCAGAGTGGTCTCTCTAAATTAAATTTGAATATGATCTTGAGTATCAAGAAACAGAGAATGATCTGGTAAAGGTATTTAAAATACTAAAGAGTGAATTGAATCCATAATGTGGACACATTATCTTAAAATTAGAGCCAGCCCACTTTGAAATGACATCAGAAAAAGGTAGTGCAAGTCTGAAATTATATCCTCCAAAAACCCATTCACCCTGAACAACCGAAATCAATATGTTTTTTCTTAGATTTGTTGAGTGATATGTAGATAAGATGGGTAAATGGAGATGAGAAATTATCAGCCATGATCTAACTGAGTAGTGACTGAATGTCCTCTACTTTTTTTTTTACAAGTTCTCAAAAAATATGAGATGAATTGTTAATAGACCTTGATCTTGGTCATTGCTTGGTACAACAAAAAGCTCCCAGCTGCATCATGAAGCAGCTAGATACTGGTCTCCGATTTACTGCTGTCTAATGTAAGGAACAATATTTCAGTCCGTAGGATTTGCTCACTCTTTGATGCTGCGGATACATTGGTATATTCGTTCAGCAGGTTCATAGTAAGAACCTTGTTTTTTTTTGCTAAGGCACCAGCTTTGTATATACGAGGAAGTACAGTACATCAACAACTGCCAATATATATATATTTTTAGGTAGAGATTTATAAATGCACTTTACTTTTAGCTAGAGATATAATTAATCCCAACATCAGCACGTTTATGTGAACTGATGTTTAAAGGAAAGAAAAAAGACCAAATGTTTAACTATTAAAAAGTACACCAGTTTTTGATCATTTGCATTATTTACAATTTATGTATCAATCTGATACAAATCCTTTTTGAAAAATGATACATGATAATTGGTTAGTCAAGAATATTACTGACTCACAGATTTGTGATAGTTAATGATGAACTTGCAACAAAGCTTAAATCACAATTTTTTTAAAGCATTTTAATTTCATAAAGTTGCATTGCAGCAAATAATTCCCACAATCAAAACACCAGCCAAGAATAGATTTGATTTCCTATTCTCTGTCTGGTTTAGAGAGAATAAAATCAATATAATGCTTTTTGACCTGGTGTCTTTGAGCTCCTACCTGTACCAAGCTATATCCTGTGCGCTGAATCAATGTACGTAAACTTGCTTCTTTTAGAGTTCCGGTTAATCCATCCCCGTTTTTTTGATTTGATTCCATTGTGTGTGATTATCAGCAAAATAAATCAGGATAATTAGAGGTGCTCACTGAAATCAAATCCAAATTCAACACGCATTTAATCAAAATTACATAAGTGTTTTGGCGCATTTTGTTAAAGCTCTAAGAAATTGCTGCAATAATTGCTATTAAACTGCAACTGTACCTGTAAGTAACAGACAATATGTAAAACACAGAATAATATAAAACAGTTTAGAATGCACAGCACAGAAACAGCCAGTTAACCCACTTGATCCATGCTGCTATTTTATGCCTCACCTGAACTTTCTACAGACCTGCTTCATCTAAACCTACCAGTACATCTTCTCTTCTTTCCTCCCTCTTGTACTTCTTGGCTTCCCCCAAAATAAATGTACATTTCACACCTCAGATGCTCGCTGTGAACCATGTCTCACTCAAGATAAGTTTCTTTCTGAATATTTTAGAGGATTTATTAGTGACCATCTTAAATTTACAGACCGTAATTATGGAGGGGTCTGCATGAATGAAATGAGAAACATCTGACTTCAACAAGAAAGGGAAGTTTTGATTATGATGTGTTCAATAAATGTTATTGACCCTCAATTTAACAGGGACACATAGCATCATTGGGCACAGGCAAATAAAAATAAGAGCAGTTATTGGCATTTTCAAAATACAAACTTTAAACAGCTCATTGGCATAACATTGTGAGAGATCTCAAGGCATCTTGGTTGCCAATGAGATTTATAAAAATGTAACATTTTGGGTCAGTTTTCTTAGTACTGTTCCCCCTCCGGCCATTTCATTTCTTTGCTCTATTGCAGCAGGATGATGTACACTTTAAACAAGATGCTGATCAGGTTAGGCAATAGCCACTTTTAGCCTTCTGTCGTGGACCCTTGCACCAGAAAATGTGACTGAAAGCATTGAGATTGGTTTTTACATTGGACTGTGTCAATCCATCACTTTCGATTTTTGCCTTGCATCACTTTTGCATCAACATAAATTCAGTCAAAATAAGTTCAAATGATTGGAGATCATATTATACTATTACATTGAAAATTTCCCTAAACAAAGAGTATAAGAGCTACTGTTTGTAACATACAGTCCTTTCATTCCTGAACACATTTTCTGAGCTCCTCGAGAACATAACATACAATGCACCTGAAGATGCCTGTTCATATTGCCTGCACTAATTTTGCCAGCATTTATTATCTGTAGAAAGTATAAAAATTAGATTCAGAGGAAAAAAAAAGTCCAGTGCTGGCCAGAAGTTTGATCCAGATGACTGATGTCCTTCACAGAGTGTACTTGGACTGACATGTGTAGTGCAACCTGCAAGTTAAGTTATTGCCAGGATTTGATTATGGCAACTTATCCACAAGTTTTGGGATAGTATTTGTGATTCCCATCTGTCTAAGTGATGCTAATTAGGAATTAATGAACATTGGTTGTCATAATCCATATATTTCAATTATTCATGGAGATCCTGTGGGTAATTCTCATCAATTTAGGCCACTGTTATGTTATTGGGTCTAGTTTTGGTGCCTTACTTAGTGATAATCTCAAGACCATAGAAATGGAACAGAAGTGATTAACTTAAGTGACAGCAAGGATGGATAGTAGGAAGATGCTTGTGAAACTAGCTGATTTGACTGAAACAAAGAGCATTAAAAGGGGATATGATTAATTAATTGTGTTCAAAATGACAGTACCTGAGGAAGTAAATTTGGAAAATTATTTTCATTGGTCATTGAGTTGATAACTAGAGAACATTGGTGAGAAATTGGAATTGTGAGTGCCAGGTATCTTGGCCCTAAATGTGCTTTAGAAGTCCAAAGTTGCAAACAGCACAGATATAAATTTGAGAGGCAAATTGCACTGAATGATGTACTGATGATGGTGTTAGATGGCCCAGAGAATGCTTGCCAGACTTGTGTAGGACACGCAGATAATGTATCAATCAGTGGATTGATATCAATGTATCAAAGGTCACTGATCATTGGATTACCACCTTGAAGCTCAATGCCCTACCTAATGTCTCCATCAACATTATTTAAAGCTTAGTTGGTGTTTTGCTTTCTTCTAGTGGTTGGAATTGTTTGCTGCCTCTGATAGTTATTTCGGATTTCAAAATAACAGTGAGGTACTAAAGGATTTTTTTTCCTATTATCAAGGCTTCTGCTTAAACCAATTGCTCTCAGATAAGCAAGTGTCAGTAGACATTCAGCTGGGAATGTAGCAGGCAAGCTGCCGAAAAAAAAGAGATGATTGGTGGGAGTTGGGTTCTTACAGGAGGCCATAGACACCCAAGAAATAATTCCCCAATCTCAGCTTCAATAATGTTTTGAGATATTTACACGTCAATAAGATGTCGTCAGTAAAATCTGCTCCCTGTGCGAGCCAGAGCAACAACCTCAGAGCAGGGCAAGGACCACATCATTGTTTTGATAGCAGCAGACACTGCTGGTGTTTGGCACTCTTGAGGTAGTGGGCAGGTTTTGGTGCCTTTGATGTTTTTCTTCAAGTTGCTATCCCTTCCCATCTTTCTTTAGCCAGCCTTGTTGTGGGTTTCCTTATCCTCTGGCAAGCTGGCACCTGTGCTATCCTTATTCCCCAGCCCCTGCTGTGGGCCATCCATCCCCGGTATCCTGTCACATGCCGATCCGACTTCCATGCTACTCTGCAAATTGCACTTAACATCACAATCTGAGTTGGTGGGTGTGGTTGTGGTTGTGGAATTGAGTGATATTCCAGCTGAACCTTAGTTCTGTGGTTAGGTTCTAACTCTTGGGTATCTGAAGTGGAAATAAAAACAAGGACAAGAGTGTGATATCGGGTGAAGTTGGGAGTAGGGGAAGGAATGTTTGTACCACCTGCACCTTGTAAATCAGAAGTGAGTATGGGTTTTAGGGGGAAGTGGGATGGAAGGAGGTGGAGGAAATGGAAGAAAGCTTCACCTTTCATGATTTCAGCCACACCACTGGCCATGGTTTCAGCAATAGCTGTACCCAGTAATGACCAAAGCTAACTATTCTATGAAAATCAAAGAAACTTCAAATGCTGGAAATCTGAAATAAAAACAGAAAATGCTTGAAACACTCAGCAGGCCAGGCAGCATCTGTGGAAAGAGAAACAGAGTTAAAGTTTCAGGTTTGAGACTCTTCATCAGAACAGGGAAGAAAGATTTAGAAAAGGTATTTTTTAAGTTGCAGTAAAGTTGGCAGAAGGAATGGATATGACAAAGGAAATATCTGCGATAGGGTGAGACCAGATCATAAGGGTAAATGGGGAAGTTAGATGGTGATTATGCTTCTTTGCCTGTGTTGTGTGTTACTAATTGCAGAGCTGTGGGACATGCCCAGCAGGTCAAAACCAAAAACATAAAATGCTGGAAAAACTCAGCTGGTCAGGGAGCATCTATGGAAAGAGAAGCAGTCAGTCTTTTGGGGCTGTGATCCTTTGTCAGAACTCAAGCTGTACAAATGGAGAGGGAGAAAATCTGAGCCAAAAATCACAGAAGAATGATGGACAGAAGTGGCCAGTTCTAATACAGACAGAAAGAGTGAGTTACCTAAAGTCAGAGAATTTGATATTGAGTTGGGAATGTTGCAACGTGCCCAGACAGAAGGTGAGCTGTTGTTCCTCCAGCTTGTGTTGGGCCTTGTTGTAACAGTGCAGCAGGCCACAGACAAAGGTCAGAGTGGGAGTAGGATGGTGAATTAAAGTGGCAGGCAACCAAAAATTCAGGGTTACTCCTGAAGACTGAGCACAGGTGCTCTGCAAAGTGATCATCTAACTTGCATTTGGTTTCTCCATCATTGAGGAGACCACATTGTTAACACCGGATGCAGTGCAATAGATTGGAAGAAGTGTAAATGAGTTGTTGCTTCACCGAGAAAGACTATTTGGGACATTGGATGGCGGAAGGAGAAGAGATGAAAGGATAGGTGTTATATGCAACTATTCTATGTGGGTTAGGGCATATAGCAGTACCTGTCTCCTGCTGGTTGGCAGTGATTGTGTCCAGATATCTGTCACCTTAACCAGCATGAAACAGGGAAATGTGGAGGACACCATGCAATATGTTTGGAACTGTGTTGCTGACATGCTTGTATAGCTGGCATGAGAGCAGGATGTGAGTGTGAGGCTTGCAGCAATGCTGAAGTATGTGGGTACAGTGGAGCCTATACATTTTATGTATGAGTCTTGATTGATAGAGATTGATGACAGGTGAGTGATGAGGATTAAGTGAATGCAGTCTATCAATGCAGTTGACGGGACATGGCATTTAAAGTTGCACTCACTGACCTTGACCACTGTGAGGACATTGATAAGCTTATGGCATTACCTCCAAGTTCTTCGGGTTTGGTTTCTGGCCATGACTGAGCTGCAGTAGACCTGTTGCCTCACAGCTCCAGTAACTTGAGTTCAGCCCTGACCTCCTGTGTGGTCTGTGCAGACTTTGCACATTCTCCCTGTCACCACGTGGGTTTCCTCTGGGTGTTCCGGCTTCCTGCCACAGCGAGTTAGTTGGTTAAATGGCCACTCTAAATTGCCCCTATTTTATAGGTGAACAGGAAAATCTGGGAGCTGAGGGGAAAATAGGCTTCAGGGAAAATTAGTGGAGTACCTGTGAGCTGGCACAGACTCGATGGGCCGAATGCCCCCTTCGAGGCAAAGGTGCTATGTGACCACGATGATGTGTGTGTTTGACAGAGGTCAACCTGATCCCCTGCAGATCCAGGTCAAAACTTCTACTTCACGTCTCCTCTTCTGTAATTGGATCTACAAGTCAGGCCCACTTATAGAAGGGCTCCTGGCACCTGGGTCAGGACCAACGCACCCCCCCCCCCCCCTTTAAATAGTGCACACCAGCTTTGAGCAGCCTCTTTAACCGGAGCTAGTCTTGCTTGACGTGGGCCTCAGGGTAATGTGCCCAGCAAATCAACACCGCAGTCAATGCTGCCCAGAGTGAAATCCTCCGGCGTAGGTTTGTTACAGGTTGTGTCTCTGTATTTTAAGCAGGGCTGGGGGCTAGACCCCCTAATAAATATAAAATCATCATCATTAGGAGGATAATAATGTATTTTTACTCCGACAACTGGTTGCTTTACGAGACACTGTCCTGTCACAATCCACCATGAGATTCCCAAAAGTTGTAGGGGAAATGTAATTAAGTCTGACGGTTCCAACTGCAAGGGCAGAAAAGGTCTCCTTCCATACTGTAAAGCTCCATGTTTATCAATATTTATCAGAAAATACAGTTGTTTATTCATAAATCGAATATAAAATGATCAGTCTAGTCGTGATTCTATTAAGTGACAGTTATTCGATTGGTTTATGATGAGTCTCCGCTCAATCTTCATTATGATATTAATGAAGAACAGGCTAACACCAACTTTCAGTTGAGACTAAGCAAACCACCTTTGTCCCTGGATTGATGTCAATGGTGCTAATTTCCTGCTTTTGGTTTACTGGGGCGGGAGGAATTATGTAAAACACTTGCAGGTGTAAGGAAGATAGAGTACAGCAGATAATTGGTCGCCGCCGTTAATGCATTTCCACCTGCATTATCGGTTCCCCGCGGCTTGCTACTGGCGGCAGATCGTACTCTTTGGACCTTGGCTTATCTGCAGAAGTCAGTAGTTTTCCTTCAACCTCATCAGTCTTTCGCCGACCACGTGATGACAGACAGCCCTGGATTTGGGGGTGGGTGATCCACGATCATTAGTCAGGAAGATTCGCTGGTAGGAGCCTTGAAGTTCTTGCTGCCTTACCCTGTCTTCAGTGTGAGAGAGCTCTCTCTGGAGAAGCGTGGTTACCGCCTGAGCGCACAAGATAACGAGATCTGGTTGTTTGTCTTGTGCTGATCAATTGTAGCTTGTTTCAGACATGTTGACTCTGGCTTAAAACACATATGGTGGCGGTGGCCATTGTGTAGCAGAGGTAAAGGGTTCGGCAGCTTGCAAGGAAATGTCACAATCGCCCATACGGTTGATGTAACTTTCAACAGACAAGCAAAAAAAAAGGTAGATTCTAAGACGTTGGTTTAAAAAATGCTTTCTTGGTACTTGGGGGGTGTACTTAATTGCTTAAATACTTAATTGCTGTATGCTCTGGTTGCAAGCATTTTCTTTTCCCCGAAAGAACCTTTTCCTGTTTCTCAAATTTTACTCAGTGCCCCAGCTAAGTGTGTAATACACTTGCCATCCCCATTCTGCCTGTCAAATCTAAGCTTAGGTTCAAGGTACTTATTTGAAAAAAAAAACTTCTTCACACAGCCACAAACTACCTGCGTCTCTGATTTTCCTTTTACAAAACAAAAATCCTCTTTTAAACAATTCACCGCAGGTAACAACTTTTTAACGCACCGAATTATCGACAAGTAGAAATGTTTTACCTGAGCAATTTCAGAGATCAGCGCCCGGAAAAGTCCTCCTTGATTATGGGTGAGTTTGCGACGTGTCACCAGTGTTATTTTGTAATCATCATATCACAAATCCAAAGGTTCAGCTGGGCGACTGTTTAACAATCCACTCAGGTTAAACTTTAACTCGCTCTATCTCCCCACACAGCAGCCTTTGCTCGGCACGATTAGCAACTGGTAGGTTATTGCAGAAGCTGCTGCCAGAATTGGAGCAAGATTTTACACAAGGCTGATGTCGTTCCGTCCTTTTTTAAAAATAAATTTAGGATTGTTTTAACGTTGATCTCCTGGCTCCTATTTCATATGGCACACGACAAGTGCTTTCAATGTTTTACCTATGGTAATTAACATTCTAGATTTCTTTCCCACTAACTGACATATTTCCCTCGATGATGGAGAGGAACGAGACAGCTGAAACTCATGGAGTACGGGAAGATTGCACCGCTTTCCAAACACTTTTGCCATTAGGGATGTGTTGCATATGTAATTACTAATGTTGAGGCATGGAATACGTGGCCCAGCTTGGGTTGTTTGTCCTGTTGTGAGAGTAATGCTCCAAGGCTATTGGCTTGCAGTAACTGAATGTCAAATCTCATTATTTTGTTATAATATGGGATTTTTAGATACATTTGCCCTACATTATCCATCATTCTGTGTCAACTGTAAATATGTAGCACTTTTCTGATATTTCCCAACTTCATGACCTGGATGAACATGTAGATGGGTGGGCTAGTAAGTTTGCAGACGATACAAAGATTGGTGTTGGTGTGACTTGTGTATAAGACTGCCAAAGGATACAGTGGAATATAGATCAGATGCAGGTATGGGCAGAGAAATGGCAGATGGAGTTTAATCTGGCCAGATGTGAGGTGTTGCACTTTAGGATATCAAATGTAAAGGGGCAATACAACGTTAATGGCAAGACCCTTAACAGTGTTGATGTACAGAAGGATCCTGGGGTCCAAGTCCATAGCTCCCTGAAAATGGCTGCACCGGCTGATAGGGTAGTAAAGAAGGCATTTGGCATGCTTGCCTATAAGATATCTTTATTAGTCACATGTACATCAAAACGCACAGTGAAATGCATCTTTTTGCGTAGAGTGTTCTGGGGGCAGCCTGTCAAGGCATTGAGTTCAAGAGTTAGGAAGTTGCGTAGCAGCTTTATAAAACTCTGGTTAGGCCACATCTGGTTGCCCCATGATAGGAAGGATATTGAGGCTTTGGAGAGGGTTCAGAAGAGGTTTACAAGGATGCTGCCTGGATTAGAGGGCATGTGCATGAGCTTGGACAAACTCGGCTTGTTTTCTCTGGAGCAGTGGAGTCTGAGGGGAGACCTGACAGGCATAGATAGAGTAGACAGCTGGTATCTTTTTCCCAGGGTTGAAATGCCTAATACTAGAGGGTATGCATTTAAGGTGAGAGGGGGTAAGATCAAAAGAGTTGTGTAGGCAAGTATTTTACACAGAGAATGGTGGGTGCCTGGAATGTGCTACCAGAGGTGGTGGTGGAGGCAAATACTACAGAGGCACCTAAGAGAATCTTAGGTAGGCACATGAACGTGCAGAGAATGGAGGGACATGGACATTGTGTAGGCAAAAGGGATTAGTTTCGTTAGGCATTTAATTACTAGATTAACTAGTTCAGCACAACGTTGTAGGCCATAGGGCCTGTTCCTGTGCTGTACTGTTCTATGTTTACTCTCCTACTATTATAGAGTAATACAGCACAGAAACAGACCTTCAGCCCAACTCATCCAACCAAGATGCCCATCTAAGCTAGTCCCATTTGCCTGCGTTTGGCCCATATCCCTCTAAACCTTCCCTGTCCATGTACCTGTCCAAGTATCTTTTAAATGTTGTTATTGTACCTGCCTCAACCACTTCCTCTGGCAGCTCATTCCATACATGCACCATTCTTTTGAACTGAGAATTTACAAGGAGAAGCATGGGTTTTAATCAATGTAATCTCACCACCAGTCACATCATCCCCTCTCCCTCGCTTTCTGCAGGGACCATTTTCTTCATGACTTCCTGGTTTGCTTGTCCCTCCCCACCCACCCACCCCTCCCTGGCCCCTGGCACTTTCCCCTGTAATACCTGTCCCTTCACCTCTTTCCTTCACCACCTTCCAGAGACCTGAACAGCCCTTCCAAGTTAGGCAGAGGTTCATCTGCACCTCTTCCAACTTGGTCTACTGCACTTAGTGCTCACAATGTGGTCTCCTCTACATTGGTGAAGCCAAGCGTAGACTAGGCAACATTTTGCAGAGCGCCTGTGCTCTATCTGCAATGGCCATCTTGAGCATCTGGTTGCATGTCATGTCAACTCCCCTTCCCATTCCCACACTGACCTGTCTGCCCCTTGTCTCCTCCATTGCTATGGAGATGCCAAAAGCAAAGTGGAAGAATGACGTCTTGTATTCCACTTGGGTAGCCTACAAATGAATGATATGCACATTGAATTTTCCAATTTCAGGGACCCCACATCCCCAGTGTTCTCCTCCCACATACACTCATCTGTCCTCTTAATTTTCTTCTCCCTTTGGTCACCTCTCTCATCACTTTATATAGAACAGTGCAGCAAAGGAATAGGCCCTTCAGCCCACAATAATAAACTAATAAATAAATGACTAGTCCCTTCTGCCTGCACAAGGTCCATGTCCCTCCCTTCCCTGTGCATTCATGTGCCTATCCAAGAGCTTCTTAAGTGCCTCTATCGTATCTGCCTCCACTACCACCCCTACTCATTATCCCCTCTCCATCTGGTTCCATCTATCACATACCAAGCTCTATACTCTCACTACTCCCCCACCCATTCCTACTGCTATATTGCTGGCAATCTTTCCTCTTCTCTCTCAGTTCTAAGGCAGGATCTCGACCCAAAATGTCAACTTACACCTTTTGCTGCCACAGATGCCTGAACTGCTGAGTTCTTCCAGTGCTCTCTTTCTTGTTCCAGATTGCAGCAGTCTCTTGTCTTAGGAATGGTAATATTAGGAATGAAAAGAAATTATCAGTTCAAGCTGTACTCTTCTGGATTTAGTAGCACTAGGAGAATGGACTGGGTCTGGAGAAAATGGAGCATAGTTTTTCAGCACTCAGCAACACAGTGAAGGAGGGAGGGGAATTTGTTCCAGCATCTGTGAAGGTAGACCTGGCCTTGCAAGCATCAGGGAGTCTAATTTATGTATTTGTCAGATGTGGATGTCACTAGAAGGGCTGGGATTTATTGTTCATCTCTAAGCAAGCCCACTGAACTGAGAGACTTGCTAGATAATTTCAAAGTCAACCACAGTGGTGCGTCGGGGGTCATACAGGTGAGACCGCCAAAAGATGGCCGTTATACTTCGATGGATATTAGTGAGCCAGATTGATTATTACAACTGTCCATCAATTTCATGTTCAATATTACTGGTAACAATATCTCATTCTAGGTTTGTTGAATTGCTTGAATTTAAACTCTCCAGATGTTGCCTCAGGATCAATAATCAGTCATCTAAATGTTAGTCCAATAATTTAACCACTACCATTCCTGCCAGGTCTCTAAACTCAGATTTCTGTATGGTACGTTGCCAGGAACAGGATGTCTCCCCGCCCTGGCCACAACTGCTTCCATTAGAATTTTCCCAAAACCTGGAAATCTGCCTCCTTTGAGAATGAGACTGACCTCAGCAATGAGTGATTCGTTCCTTTCAACTGCTGTGTATGCTGAAGACAGAGTGGCATCTGACTTCTGGCCTCATAAGATGGCAATGTGCCTAAGCCAAGCAATTGTGCAAATGAGGATGAACTCAGAAGTTTGACTGGATACCTCTCTGGTTCAATTTGTCTGTTACTAATCCTGTTCCACCCACTGATATGAAAGCCACCCACATTACAAACAGCTGAACCACAAAGGAAGATTTCTTCTAATTAAAACTTCAAAATTGATTTTTTTCATGCTTTGGCAAGTTTGTGAGCAATCCATGTAGTTTCAAGTTACATTATTATATGTACTGCATATCAACTGCAGCAAGTTGTGGATATAGTTCAGCACATCACGGAAACCACCTCCCCTCCATGGACTCTGTCAACAGTTCTCACTGCCTCGGTAAAGCAGCCAACATAATCAAAGACCCCACCCACCCCGGACATTGTCTCTTCTCCCCCCTCCCTTCGGGCAGAAGATGCAAAACCCTGAAAGCATGTAACACCAGGCTCAAGGACAGCTTCTATCCTGCTGTTATAAGACTATTGAATAGTCCCTTATTCTGGTAAAATGGACTCTTGACCCCACAATCTACCTTGTTATGGCCTTGCACCTTATTTTCTGCCTGCACTGCACTTTCTCCGTAACTGTAACAGTCAATTCTGCATTCTGTTATTGTTTTCCCTTATCCTTACTTATCTCATGCACTGTTGTAATGGGATGATCTGGTATTGGTTTATTATTGTCACTTGTACTGAGGCACAGTGAAAAACTTGTCTTGCATGCTGATTGTACAGGTCAATTCATTACACAATGCAGTTACATTGAGTTAGTACAGAGTCCATTGATGTCGTCCAGGTAAAAACAATAACAGTACAGAGTAAAGTGTCACAGCTACAGAAAGTGCAGTGCAATAAGGTGCAAGGTCACAATAAGGTAGATCATGAAGACATAGTCCATCTCATTGTGTAAGGGAACCATTCAATAGTCTTATCACAGTGGGGTAGAAGCTGTCCTTAAGTCTGGTGGTACATGCCCTCAGGCTCCTGTATCTCCTACCCGATGGAAGAGGAGAGAAGAGAGAATGTCCCGGGTGGGTGGGGTCTTTGATTATGCTGGCTGCTTCACCAAGACAGCAAGAGGTAAAGACAGAGTCCAAGGAGGGGAGGCTGGTGTCCGTGATGCGCTGGACTGTGTCCACAACTCTCTGCAGCTTCTTGCAGTCCTGGGCAGGGCAGTTGCAGTATCAAGCCATGGTACATCCAGATAGGATGCTTTCTGTGGTGCATCGGTAAAAGTTGGTGAGAGTCAAAGGGGACAAACTGAATTTCTTATGGATGGCATGGAAAACAAAGTTTTCACTGTACCTCAGTACATATGACAATAGTAAACCAATTTACATATATTAATAATCCCAGATCTAATACACCACACAGTCATTTACCAATGTTAAACTTCTGCATTTACGTTTGAAACATGGTAAGGTACTAACAGACCGATTTTAGTCATGTAATAGTCACTTGGCAAATGTTAGCATTCTGTTATATAGTGTTTTTAATTTTTGGAATCCCAGGACCGTTCATTAGATATTGGAATTTTGCAGAGTAGTTTGGTTCCCTGTTTTGCATTGCCTAACCTATGTAATTTGCTGGTTTAAAATTTCAGCAGAATCTCAAAGCAGAGGGGCAATCTGTGCATTGCTATTGTAAAATGCAAAGTTGAAAGAGTAATGGTTAGTCTTATGGGACAGTGTAGTATTCACACAAAGTAAAAGGGGTCCATGTTCATTTTCTTGGTGATGTATACCTTATGGAAGCTGAATTCTGCAACTGGTACTGCCAGATCTAGTTCAAGGTCTAATTGCTGGGTGCAGCATTTGAGAAAGCACAGTAGCATAGTGAGTAGAGCTGCTGTCTCAGCTCCAGTGACCCAGGTTAGGTCCTGACTTGGTGCTGTCTGTGTGAAGTTTTCATGGTCTACCTGTAACTGTATGGGTTTCCTCTGGGTGGTCTGGTTTCTTCCCACAACCCAGAAATGTGTGAGTTGGTAGGTTAATTAGCTATTATAAATTGTTCCTAGTGTGTAGGTGAGCAGTAAAATCGGGTGGGGGGGGGGGGAGGTGGTGGGAGCTTTTGCAATGTGGGGAAAACAAAATGGTTTAGGGTAGGTGTAGTGTAAAGGTGGGTGCTTGAAGGACCTGTTTCTGTGCAGTATCTCTTTGTGACTGTGATTCAATAACTGACTAATGGAGTGCTACACATTTGACTAGTATCATTTGGATGAAATATTAACCTGCAATCCAAACTGGTTACTTAGTGCTATAGAGCTAGAAATACATCAATTGATGTAGCTCTTGGGAATACTATATTGCATCGAAGACATTTAACAAAACTAATAATTGTGAGTATCTGTGAGTTTGATACTTAAAAAAAAAGATACTCTTGGGTAGTTTTTTCAAAAGACCAAAGTTCAAAATTATTTATGTTTGCAGAAAGGTTCAAGCCTCTGTTGACTGACCTTAAGTTTTGTTTTTCCATGGAAGATAAAGCACACCTTCCATCCAATATCATCATTACAACTCTTTAAAAATACTGACATCTACTATGCAATTGAGAAGGCTAATCTGATACCTTGCCATTCTTCAAGTGCGAACCTAGAGTTTCAGCATTGGTAAATGACTGTATAGTATCTTAGGTCTGAACCTAATCCTTACCACAGGTAGAAATGCCTTCCCAAAGAGAGATGAGTTGTGAAAAGCCTGTGCCTCAGTGAAAATGTTGAGTTAGAGACCATTGCGTGTTTCCAGGGAAAGGTGGATCGATATTTCACTCATAGGAAGATGTGGACCTTTTGAAGAGGTAAGGCTACAGGAAGGGAGAGAAGGGTGGAATTAGCAGTGTTTTAATCAGATGAAACTGATGTCCTTTTGAGCTGTGGACTTCAGAGGATTTGCAGGTTTGATATGTTCAAATAGGAAAGGTTTTTTGGTGGAAAATTATCTTTATTTGCATTACTTTAGGAATTTATGGTCAACGTTCACTTTCCTGCACTAACTGCACATCCTTTGATTCCCTTATTATCTGCAGATCTATCGATCTCTGATTTGAATATGTTCAGCAACTGAGTCTCCACAGGCCTTTTGGGTAGAGAATTTCAAAGACTCACTACCCCTTGAGTGAAGAAATCTCTTCTCAGTCCTGAGTGACCAACCCCTTGCTTTGAGACCCTTTGTACTAAACATCCCAGTCAGAGAAAACATCATCCCTTCATCTATCTGGTCAACCTCTGTAAGAATTGGGTGCTTGATGGTCAGCACAACATGGTAGGCTGAAGAGCCTGTTTCTGTGCAGTATCGCTCTGTGACTGTGATTCCACATTTCAATGTGATCACCCCTCAATCTTCTCAACTCAGCAAATGATAGGTTCAGACTGCTTAACTTCTTCTGATATTTCAAACTCTCCATCCCAAGCATCAATTGGGTAAACTTTCACTACTTTCCCTCGATCACAAGTATATCCTTTCCTGAGTAGGGAGACCAAACCTGTAAGCGATATTCCAGATGCAGTCTGATTAGAGCCCTGTGTAATTGGAGTAAGACATCTCCACTCCTGTACACAAGCCTTTTGCAGTAAAGACTAATGCATTGTTTGCCTTCCTAACTGCTTGCTTACCTGCATGTTAACTTTCAATGATTCATGAACGACGACACCCAAGTCCCTTGGAACACCAACACATTTCAAACTCCAATTAAAAATATACTGTATTTTGTATTTTCCCTACTATTGTGGATAATTTGTATTTTTCCACAATATGTTCCATCTGCCATGTTCTTGCACATTCACTTAACTTTCTATACATCATTGCAGCCCATAAAACTAGCCAACTTTGTATTGTCAGCAAACTTGGATATATAGCATTTGGTTCCCCTCTTCCATAGGATTGACGTAGCTTGTGTACAGCAGGGGCCCTAGCACCAATCCCTGTCACACTCCACTAATCACAATGTACTAACTCAAAAATGACCCTTGTATTTGTACTCTGTTTTCTGTCTGTTAACCAATCATCAATCCATATCAATATCACATTCTAATTTTGTTTACTAATATCTCGTGCTCATAATTATGAATAAGGATAAATTCCTCAAAAATGTGGGTAGAACAATATTTAAAGCAAAGTTGGAAGAAATTTTATAACCCAAAGTAGGGTGAGAATGTGGAAGTGCTACTGTAGGGAGTGGTTGGTGCAAATGGTATTGGTACGTATAAGACGAGCCTGAAGGGAGAAAGAAATAGAGGATTATGATGTGGATGAAGAAAGATGGTAGGTGATAGAAGCTGCATGGACTAATTGGATCAGTGACTTGCTTCTGTGCTTCCGTGTAATCCTACATACGCATATGACTGATATGAATGTTACTAGGTAATCTCAGGCTGTACAGAAATAGATTCAGTGGTGTAGAAACTCATTATGAACAATATGCATTAAAAATAATATATGGATGTTGGGTATAATGTACTGTAGCTGCCATATTGCACATTTAACCCAGTATGCAAAGGATTAACTTGCAAGGCTTTTGTTTTAATCTGTAAACCATCAGCCCCTCTGTTGTCCATTATATCATTCTTCTAAATGAAAGTTCCTTTAAGTTCCAGCAGTATTGATTGTAAGCATTGATTAGTTATACACCCTTAGGGGAATCAATATCAATAATATCAAACCCCTTCACTATCCAGTAAAGAATAGGAGAAGCACATGATTGGCTGGTACTCTTCATGGTTGAGAGTCTGGTCAGCCAGAAACTAAGCATGCAAATTTACAGAATCAGTTTATGAGAGGCATTTTCAGTCAGACAGTGCCTGGATTTCATAGTCAATGGCCTACCTGTACCTAAAGCCTGAGCCAGCTGAGCAGAGGGACAAGGCTGGTGTAAGTGGTCTGTTGACTTAAAGACAGATATAAAATCTGGTGTTTGTCTTTTCCTATACTAAACTATGGAAATTAATAATCTCATGCTATATTGTTCATTCTTTGAGTCTGTGTGATTAAACAATGCACTGATTGGAAGCCTGGTATTGTCACGTTTTTTTTCCTCTGGTCCACTTTCCACAAAAAGAAAAATCTGCATGGTAGCACATAACACACTTCAGCAGGTCTTGGACCAAGGTTGCAATGTTATGAGTTTGGGCTATATGATCATTTAACAAGATAATGGGCAGAAAAGATGTTTCAAAGTCAAGGGGGGCATAAAGGAACTGTGGCACAAAATATTGTGACTCATAAAAATGTTCTTTAAAGTTAAACCGGAACATGAAATAGCATCTTTAAAGGTATTTATGCATTCCAATTTAATTTCAACGCAGGAGTAATTTTAAAAAAAACAATCCCCTGATTTATTGATTTAAGGAGCAGATGACATTAACTAAATTAACCAAACTTTTATCATTGATATAGTCAGTGCATTTGGTTTTCAAAATTCAATACAACAAATATCATAAAATGAATAGTTAAAGCTTTACATACTCGGGTAGAAATTCACCCTTGGTCACACAGATTAAATGCACAATATAACAGCAGCAATACATTGCACCCAACTACCAAAATTTGTTTCCAATGACTTCTATATGTGAAACAAGAAGTAACATTGTCAAATATTTGTAGTAAACTTACTGAAATAGTAAGATGAACATGTTGCTAATAAAATGTCTTACACTGACAGTTTTGCATGAAATGTGCATTTTCCTGTGGCCTCACTTCAGAAAAGGTCGGGTTCTTATAACCTTTGTGGAGAAAGTAACTTATTTGGAAGTGGAATTAGTCAAGCCAGTTAGAAATTCTAAAACATCAAAAGTGTAGCCAAATGGTGGAATATTCCACAGCCTATGAGAACTGAACACTAGAGGGGCAAGGTAAATTGTGCTTGGTTTTAGGAACAACAAAATATTTTGGATAAACACCTCAATTGATTAAAATGCCAATACTTCAACCTATAGTGGAGGTAGAATGTAGCATGTAGTGGAGGTAGAATCATGGGTGCTGTTGCTTATTTATGAATACAGTATAGGCTAAATTAATGTGGAAGCTCTCCTAGTTAGAGGGTTGCAGCCAGTTTTGGTTGCAGGTTGGAAAGTAATGGGTTTCCATTTGTTGCCAGGACTTGAGTATATAATCTACTACACAGTTTGATTAACATGTAAGATTAGAGGCTGCTACAAAATGTGGAGATGCTCTCCTTCAGGTATGAGAGCAGATTTTTCTCTGCAGCGTTCTAAGAACAAAATACAGGAAAACAAGTTTTGGAGTACTATGTTACTCACTTTATAGACACTAGGGATTACTGGATTTTCCTTGAGTGAGACCAGTGAAGCAAATGGGGCCTAACAATCACTGTCTTGTTTTCCCTGCAAACGCCAAAAGGTTGCCTAGTTGGGCGGACATCTTGGAGAGAAAGAGGGGAATAAAAATTGGGCAATGATATTAAACCAAGTTTATGTTTTCCAGTTAAAGACCTCATGGTGCCATTCAAAGAGTTCCCCTCATTGCCTATCTAATGTTTCTCTATTAGCTGATGCAACTAAAAGCAGTCATTGTTTTTTTTAATCTCATTGCTTATAGTGAAAGCCAATCAATGCAGAATGTATTCTCAAAATACGAGCATTTCTAGTAAGGCAAAGCTGGTAGGTATTGCCTATCTCTGGTTGCCCTGAGAAAATGGCAGTGGAATTCATTTGTGAACTGGTGCAGACTGTGTGGTGTTTGTATTGATTTCATATGACTAAGCAGCTTCCCCTTTTTTTCTCTTTTATTCCCCTTGCAGTGCTTGAAAGACAAACTGCCCATGCTGTGAGACTTTCAGCCAAAACAGGACCCCTAGCTGTAATTTGCTAGAAGTGTGAGTTGATAATGGCATGCTAAGAGAAACGTGTCATCTGGGACCTTGATGAAAATGGGGACCATGAGTATCCTTCACCAATGGCATTAAATGATAGAGACATAATCAGAAGAAGGGCTGAGAAAGAGACTGAATTTACCGTTGAATCTGGTAAATAAAGAAGGCAAGTAAGATGGATCACAAGACAAGGGAGCAGAAGTAGGCCATTCGGCCCACCCAGTCTACTCCAAGGAAAAGGGGAAAAAGAAATGAGAAATGGGGGGGGAGGAAAAAAAACTATTCTAATCCCAATTTCCAGCCTTATCCCCATATCCCTTGATACCCTGACTATTTAGATATCTATCTATCTCTTCCTTAAACGCCTCCAATGATCTGGCCTCCACTGCTGTACGTGGCAAGGAATTCCACAAATTCACCACCCTCTGGCTAAAGAAATTTCTCCTCATCTCTGTCTTGAAACTGTACCCTCTAATTCTAAGATTGTGCCCTCTGGTCCTGGACTCACCCACCAAGGCAAACAGCCTAGCCACATCTACTCTGTCCAGTCCTTTCAACATTTTAAATGTTTCTATGAGGTCCCCTCTCATTCTTCTGTACTCCAGTGAGTACAGTCCAAGAGCCGACAAACGCTCATCATACGTAAGCCCTTTCATTCTGGGAATCATCCTCGTAAATCTCCTCTGAACCCTCTCCAACGTCAGCCCATCCTTCCTAAGATATGGGGCCCAAAACTGTGCACAGTATTCCAAATGAGGCCTCACTAGTGCCCCGTAGAGCATCATCAACACTTCCTTACTTTTATACACTATACCTCTCGAAATGAATGCCAACATAGCATTCGCTTTCTTTACCACCGATCCAACCTGGTGGTTAACCTTTAAGGTATCCTGCACGAGTACCCCCAAGTCCCTTTGTACTTCTATACTTTGAATTTTCTCTCCTTCTAGATAATAATTTGCCCGTTTATTTTTGTTTCCAAAGTGTACAACTGCACACTTCTCAACATTGAATCTCATCTGCCAGTTCCTTGCCCATTCTCCTAAACTCCTGGACTATGAGAGAGAGAACATGAGATAGAAAAGGAAAATATAACAATTGGTTTTAACAAACTTACATTATTAAAATTTTTAGTAATCATTATCTGAAGGAATGAAACACCATACATCTGATTGTTAACGTTGTTTATGGGTCATTTAGAATATGCATTTTGTTAAAAAGGTACTTAATGCTGTTAATTGCTACACTTTCTGTGGTGAGTTGAATGGCTATTTAACATGGTAATGTAGAAACTTCATGAAAATCATAGAATCGTTGAGGGCAACATTCTCCTTCCGTCAGGCTTAGAGCTGGCGTAAATTGCCTGGTGATTTGTAATTGTTCCCAAATCATAGTGTGTCTTGTCTTTAAGAATACTGAATAAGAGGAATTATTATACACATTATCTGTAAACCAAAAGTACCAGTACTTCAACTGCTTGACTTTGGTTATTATGATCATGTGTCATAAGGTCAGCTACATTGTAGAGTTGATGCCAAAAGTTTTGGTTAATATTTTGCTATCTAAAATGCAAGCATTAGCATTGAAATAGGTCAACTATTTACTGTGATAATTCCTTTACCTGGGTTACTATTTAGTGATGAAAGTACCGCATTAAACTAAATTAGTATGGGGGTGGGATCCAAAGCAGAAGTGAGGTAGATGGGAGGCCGGAAGGTGAGACAGAATTCAATGACTGTAAGGTCAGTAGACAACACAGGCAACAGCATGGCAGGGAGCAAGGAAAGACTATTGGATTAAATTGCATTTATTTTAAGGCAAGAGGCCTGACAGGCAAAGCGGATGAACTCAGGGCATGGATGGCTACGTTGGACTGGGATATTATAGCCATTACAGAAACGTGGCTAGGGGAGGGACAGGGCTGGCAGCTAAATGTTCCAGGGTACATGTGCTAATGGTGGAACAGAGGACGGGGAAAGAGAGGAGGGGGAGTTGCATTTTCTGATTAAGGAGAACGTCATAGCAATAGTCTGAGATGAAATTACTGAGGGATCGTCCAGTGAGGCTTTATGGGTGGAGTTGAGAAATAAGAAAGGGATGGTCACCTTGTTGGGATTGTGCTATAAACCCCCTAACAGTCAATGGGAATTGGAGGAACAAATATGCAGGGAGATTTCAGAAAGCTGCAAGAATAATAGCGTTATCATAGTAGGGGATTTTAACTTTCCTAATATAGACTGGGACTGCCATAGTGCAAAGAGTTTAGTTGGGGTGGAATTTAAGTGTGAAAGTTTCCTCACACAATACCGAAGACCCTACCAGGGAGAGGGCAAATCTTAACCTACTCCTGGGAAATGGGGCAGGACAAGTGACTGAGGTGACAGTGGGGGAGCACTTTGGGACCAGTGACTGTAGTTCTATTAGTTTTTAATGAATTATGGAAAGGGACAGAACTGGTATACAGATTCAAGTTCTTAATTGGGGCAAGGCAAATTTTGATGGTACTCGACAAGAACTTGCAAAAGTTGATTGAAGTAGGTTGTTTGTGGTAAAGAGACGTCTGGCAAGTGAGGCTTTTAAAAGTGAGATATTGAGAGTTCAAGATCTGCATGTTTCTGTTAGAGTGAAGGGCAAGGCTGACAGGAGTAGGGAACCCTGGATGATGAGGGATGTTGAGGCTCTGGTCAGAAAAAAGAAGAGGCATGGGTCAGATACAGGCAGCTGGGATCAAGTGAATCCTGGGAGGAGTTTAGGGGTTGCAGGAGTATATTCAAGAAGGAAATCAGAAGGGCAAAAAGGGGGCATGAGATAGCTTTGGCAGAGAAGATTAATGAGAATCCAAAGAGATATTATGTATACTGAGGGAAAAAGAGTAACTAGGGAGATAGTAGAGCCCCTCAAAGACCAAAGTGGACATCCTTGTGTGGAGCCACAAGAGATGTGAGGGATCCTCAATGAGTACTTCTCTGTTTTTACCAGGGAGAAAGACTTGAAGGCTTCAGACCTTGAGATAGTTAATTGGGAGGTCTTGGGGATAGTCCACATTACAGCAGAGGAGGTACTGGATGTCTTAAAATGTATGAAAGTAGATAAATCTCTAGGGCCTGATCAGGTACATCCAAGAACACTGGGAAGCTGGAGAAGAAATTGCAGGAGCCCTGGCTGAGATATATGTATCATAATTAGTGATGGGTGAAGTGCCAGAAGACTGGAGGGTGGCTAATATTGTGCCTTTATTTAAGAAGGCCTGCAAAGAAAAACCTGGGAACTATAGACCAGTAAGTCTAACTTCTTTGGTTGGTAAGTTATTAGAGGGGATTCAGACAGATAAGATATACAAGCATGTGGAAAGACAGGTATTGGTTAGGGATAATCAGCACAGCTTTGTGTGTGGGAGGTCATGTCTCACGAATTTGATTTAGTTTTTTGAAGAAGTAACCAAGAAAGTCTGAGGTCAGGGTGGTAGATGTGATCTATATGGACTTCAATAAGGCTTTTGATGAGGTTCCACATGGTAGGCTGCTATCACATGGGATCCAGGGAGAGCTAGTTGATTGGATGCAAAATGGCTTGATGGTAGGAAACAGAGCATGATAGTCAAAGGTTGTTTTTTGGACTGGAGACCCGTGACTAGTGGTGTTGCCCAGGGGTCAGTGCTAGGCCCATTGCTATTTGTCATCTATATCAATGATTTGGATAAAAATGTACAAGGCACGGTTAGTAAGTATGCAGATGACACTAAAATAGGTGGTGTCATTGACAGTGAAGATGGTTATCAGGAATTACAGAGGGATCTTGATCAGCTGGGTAAGTGGGCTGAGGAATGGCAAATGGAGTTTAATTCAGAAAACTGCAAGGTGTTACATTTTGGAAAGACAAATGCAAGTAGGCTTTTGACAGTGAACAGTCGGGCTATTGGGAGTGTTATGTTGCAGTTGCATAAGATGTTGGAGAGTCAGCATTTGGAATATTGTGTTCAGTTCTGGTTACCCTGCTATAGGAAAGATGCCATTACGGTGGAAAGAGTATGGAGGAGATTTACGAGAATGTTGCTGGGACTCTGGGGACTGAGTTATGGAGAGAGCTTGAGCAGGTTGGGACTTTTTTCATTGGAACATGGGAGAATGAGGTAATCTTATAGAGGTGTATAAAATTATGAAGGGCATAGATAGGGTGAATGCACTCAGTCTTTTTCCCAGGGTTGGGGAATCAAGAAGTAGAGGGCATAGGTTTAGGGTGAGAGGGGAGAGATTTAATAGGAGCCTGAGGGGCAACTCTTTCATCTAGAGAGTGGTCAATATATAGACTGAGCTGCCAGAGGAAGTGGTTGAGGCAGGTACATTAACAACATTTAAAACATACTTGGACAGGTACATGGATAGGAAAGATTTAGAGGGATTTGGGCCAAAAGCAGACAAATAGGACTTGCTTAGATGGGAATCTTGGTCGGCATGAACCAGTTGAGCCAAAGGGCCTGTTTCCATGCTGTATGACTCTATCATAGGCATATCAATACAGAAGACTAACTCTTAATTAAGTTCTCCAATATACATTTATAAAATACAGTGAGGTGGATTTTCAAGCCCCAGCATAAAGCTGAAGAAGATCAGCTTCCCAATTCAGACATTGCTGATGTTTCACTTCCTTTGTGATTACGGTAATGAAAGGATGTGCATTTACACAGATTCATTCATGGCTTCAGGATGTCTGATGTCCAGCTGTACAGTGCCTCAAAATGTAGTTACTGTTATAATTTAAGAGATGTAGCAAATTTTGTACTTCCCACAAACAGAAATATGATAAGAGCAGGGCCATTTGATTTGTAGTGACATTGCTTAAAGGATGAATATTGGCCATGGCAAATGGAAGAACTGCCCTCTTCTTTTAAATGATGCTATGGAACCTCTTGTGTCCATCTGAGAGGGTAGAGAGGTTTATCATCGTGTTTTAGAGACATGTCAACAGTACTGCACTGCACTAGATTTCTGTGTGCAAGCTTCTAGAGTGGGACTTGGGGGGCCATAACTTGCTGACAGAGATAAGAGGATAGCAACCTGACCCACAGCTGGAACTCCAAGAATCATTGGTTCTATAATGGGCAGCAGATCTGCAATGTCAGATTTAATCCCCATGCAAGATCTTCACGATAGAATAAAAGTTATGCAACAGTTATTGTGAGGTGCAGGTTGTTGCAATCATTACTGGCAATATTGTATGATAAGGATGAACTCTTGACCTCACAATCTACCTCGTCATGGCCCTTGCACCTTATCATCTACCTGCACTGCACTTTCTCTGTGACTGTAACACTATATTCTGCATTCTGTTATTGCTTTTTGCTTTGTACTACCTCAACATACTTATGTTTTGTAATGATCTGTATGGATGGCAAGCAAAACAAAAGTTATCACTGAAACTTGGTACATGTAACAATAATAAACCAATTACAACTATAATTACAATATTGTAGCTGTTCAAGTGATCAATTTGAGTATACAAAAAGTCAAAGATGATGGAAGAATCTTATGGTCCCTGCAACTATAATCCTCTACTATATTAAGTAATATAGTAGAGTTGTAAGTAATGAATGAAGAAGAACAAATTTTAGTAATTTGAATAGTCTTCAAACTGGTTCTTGTATCATAACCATAGTTTGTCCAGATATAGGCTTTCTATACTGGGGTTGTCTGTTTCTTTTGTTCATTCCAAGCACAAAAAGGAACAAGCTCTCTCTTGTCTGCAATTGTTGTCAATATTTAAAACTCGTCTAAGCTTATGACCCCATGACTTCTTCATTGCCAAACCTTCCATCTCTACTTTCACTTCTATCATCGTTCTGCCCCGGCATCAGTGCATCTTCCACCAAAATATTTTTTAACCACTAGATCAACTATTCGAAAGATTTCCACAGCCATCCTCCCACCTTCTACCCTCGTGGATACGTCCAAAATTTAGCAGCCTAGTATCCTATTGCAGCGAGTCATGTTAACCCGTGACCCCACTCTTTACTGGCTTGCATTGGTTACCAGTCTGGTTTAGTGGCACAGCAGTTAGTGCTGTTGTCACACAGCTCCAGCGACCCAGCTTCGATCCTGACCTTGGATACTGCCTGTGATTGCATTGGGTTTCCCATGAATACTCTGGTCTCCTCCCACATCCCAGGGATGTGCCAGTAGGGTAAGTGACTGCTGTAAGTTGCCCCCAGATTAGGTGAGTACCTGGAGAATTAGCGGGGATATGGGAGGGGAGAGGGGATGTTACAGGAAAATAAATGGGGTAATAGGACAGATGGGAATGCTCTGCGAGCCAGCATGGACTAGATGAACCAAATGGCCTTTTTCTATATCAAAAGTAAAATATGAAATAAAAAAAATTAAAAGCATTGTGCCAGGACCTGCTGCCAGCAGTGAGCTGTGTTTGTTACTAGTATGACCTAAGAATGAACTTGTCATTTGCAGTTCTTTTGGTGCTGATATTCTGTCCAAAGTTATCACTATTCAAAATGGAAAGACCCTACACAACAGCTAAACCTTATTTAATGTCACACCATCATATGGGTGTGTCAGAATAAACCCTGCCCACAGAAAATAGCTGAAAACACCGTTGACAGCTGACAAAGATGTTTTTAACTGCTGGCCGCCCACCTACACTTTGCCTGCTTTCAAATTCGATAAGAACCTTGAATGCTACTGAATGTCCCCGCAATTTGGAAACATTCAGAAACCATTTTCAAATTATATAACAAAAATTAAAATTGCAGTAAAGCCAAAAAACTAAATGAACTCAATTAATTTTAAAAAAAATGTAAAGTAATTAATACTCACCCTCTCCATCAGAGTCAGGCCCCTCCATTGAAATGAATTGCCTGCTTTTCCTGGCATGGGTTCTGCAGGCAGACTATTCAGCAGTGGAATTGTTACAAGTTAGCACTTAATAGATAGACTCTGCTATGCTCCAATGTCCGGATGCTGTTGGGGAACAGACTAACGAACCAGTTCAAGCCCAGCACCTTTGTACACTGACACTCACGGAGGTTGATGTTGAAAGATCAGCATCAAACCCTGGCATTTCAGGTCCCTTAGCTTTGTTCTCACGGTATTCCTTGGTGTTGTCACTTTCTATCTCTCTCCACAGCTCTTCAGCTCTTCAAGATCTCGATGCTCCTCTAGTGCTCTCGTGTCTGTCTACAATTGTCATTGCTTCACTATTTAAAGAAATGGAAAGAAATGAACTTCCTCAACCCTATTAAGTGCAATTTCCAAACCTGCCCCCAGCACTTGCCCACCTCCCCTGCTCCCCCACAAATCAGACTCCCAAGGTTCCTGTCTTTTTCTCTCTGTCCCTTCCTAATTCCCTCCCTCTTTCCTTCCCTCCTTCCCTGCTCCTTTAAGACAATTCTTAAAACCCACCATTTCAACCAAACTTCTAGTCACTCATCCTAATATCTCCTTGTATGGTTTTATACCAAAATTTAGTCAATAGTCCTGCAAATGATGAAAGTTGCCATACAAATGATTGTTGATGTCCAAAGTATCTATGTCTTTCCCTTTATGCCTTTATTAGTACTTTGTTAGTCCACCTTCTCCATCACCTTTTATCTGGTCCCAAGTACTCAGTGCAATCTTTAGAAATCTCTGCAGGCTGTTCACCTTTGATAAATAAGTGTGTGGCAAAGGTTTCTCAAAGACAGCCTTTTTGATGATGAAATTCAATGAATGATTACCTCAGCCCAAAATTTGCCCCTGGGACACT
This sequence comes from Pristis pectinata, assembly GCF_009764475.1. Lineage (NCBI taxonomy): Eukaryota > Metazoa > Chordata > Chondrichthyes > Rhinopristiformes > Pristidae > Pristis > Pristis pectinata. Next base: position 34,568,204 of record NC_067416.1, read on the forward strand.
GCATTAACCAGTTACCTCCATAGTAAAGGTTAAACACCTTGTAAATATTACTGATGTTGGTGTCTGATGAAGCCATAAAAATTATAAAGGCAGACACTTTATGGATACCTGAATATACTGCATAACCAGGATATGGTATTATATTTTTATAAATACTACATTAAAGCAGAATTTTACCCTTCAATGAAAATCTGAAGGGGAACACTTGAAGGCAAAAGAATAACACGTTAATATATTGCGCCCAGTTGAGTTTTTGTGTTAAGAAGATCAGTTATAAGAAGATCAATCCTACAAGGCTATAGTTCTCTGTGCTTAGTTTGAATGCAAATTTCATAACAGATATCTTTGACCATTTTCAGGATATTTTAGCTACATAACTAATAGGTTTAATCACTCACGTCATCTTGGAAATCCTGGCAGGGTATTTAGAAAGGGTAAGCTGCATACATACCTAAATAGAGAGACAAGAGACTGCAAATGCTGGAAGTTGGAGCAACAAACAATCTGCTGGAGGAACTCAGTGGGTCGAGCAGCATCTGTAGTGCAAAGGTCTCAGTAGTCCTTGCTGTATTAGGTTTTCCATAGATGAGAAATGTGGGAGCGATTCTGTTTTGCCTGGTGGGGGCATAGTGATTAAGTGACCAGACTTGTAATCCAGAAAGGCAGACTAACAATCCAGAAATATAAATTCAGATCCCACCATGGCAGCTGTGGAATTAAAATTAATTAATGACATAATCTGGGATTTGTAAAAAAAAAATCAACAACTCTCATGAATAATTAAAATGAAAGTGAAAAAGTTGTGCAATCTTGCCCTGGTCTAGCCTATCATGACTCCAGATCCACAGCAACATGGTTGGCACTTAACTGCCTTATAAAATAGTCTAGTAAGGCATTCAATTGTATAAGAACTGCTGCTTTAAAACAGATTGAGGATAAAACCACATGGACCACCCAGCATTGTCCTAAGCGCTGAATACATACACATCAAAATTGCTCCCACTCCTGTTGAACTTGCAAAGGCTTCCTTATGAACATTTGGGTACTGGTGGAGGACTACACGAGCTTTCCAATAGAATAGTCAAGCACCAGCTTGACATAATTATGCTCACAGAATCATACCTTACATAAAACACGCCAGACTCTTCCATCACAATCCCCATCTACCTCCTGCCTCATTGGCAGACAAACAGGCCAGGGAGGGCATGACAATGCTAAACAGTTGGGAAAACCTATGTTACAGAGTCCTCAGGAATGATTCCAGTCCCCTTGAAGTCTTCTGGCATTAAGGCAAATATGCGCAAGGATACCTCCTGATACCATCTGACATGTTCCCTAAACTGATGAATCAGTACTCCTGCCTGTTGAACACCATTTGGAAGAAGGAATAAGTGTAACAAAGGCCCGAATGTACTCTGGATTGGGGATTTCAATATCCATCACCAAGAGTGACTCAGTAACATCACTGCTGACTGAGGTGAACAAGTCCTGAATAACATAGCTGTCAGACCAAGTCTGTGGCTGGGAGTGAGACAATATCCTGTCTTCACAGCAAGAACACCATCTATCATGTCATGTACCATTACCATCATGATGCATGGCACAGAGTCTGAACATGTGTCAGCTCAAAACTGGGTATCCCTGAGGCACTGAGGACCATAAGCAGCAACAGAAATGAAGACCACATCAAAATGTAAACTCATGGCCTGGCATATCCCTCATTCTACAACCAAAAGAACAGATAACATCCATGCTTTAGTATCCAAGCACTGTACTCCAGAAGCACCTGCACCTCTAGTCACACTGTTTCAGCACAGTTAAAGGACTGGCAACTAGGGGTGCAGGTCCATCGCTCACTGAAATTGGTGAAGCAGGTGGATAGGGGAGAGAGGAATGCATTTGGTATACTCATCTTCATAGACCCAGGCATTGAGACATCATGTTGCAGTTGTACAAAACATCATTAGACCGCACTTGGAGTATTGTGTATAGTTCTGGTCACCACATGACAGGAAGGATGTGGTAGCAACAGAGAGAGTACAGAAGAGATTCACCAGGATATTGCCTGGAATGAAGGGCTGTGGTTAAAAGGAGACATTGGATAGGCTGGGCTTATTCTCACTGGAATGTAAGAGGCTGAGGGGTGGTTTTATAGAGGTTTATTAAGTTATGAGGTGCATACAAAGGATAGATAGAGTCTTTTATCCAGGGCAGGGGAATCTAGAATTAGAGGGCACAGGAGAAAAATCTAAAGGAGATCTGAGGGCCAATTTTTTCTCACATGGGTTGTGGGTATGTGGAATGAATTGCCAGAGGAGGTGGTAGAGACGGGTATAATTACAATGTTTAAAAGATATTTGGACAGGTACTTAAATAAGAAAGGATTAGAACGATACAAGTTTAATGTGGCAAATGGGATTTGCATTGATAGGCATCATGGTCGGCATAGACAAGGTGGGCTGAAAGGGCCCGTTTCTGTGCTGTACGATTCCATGAAATGCATTCAGATGATTATATGCCAGCAGTTTTAAAGAGTGAAACCTAGAAATGAGGGGAATGTACATACACAGATGTGCAACTGGAAGACATGAGCCCATGGAATAGATAAACTAACTTGGTAGAACATCCTCTAAGTATGCATTGCACTGTGAAAACCCCGATTTAACCTGTACACATATTCCTTGGCAATGTCAAAAGAATAAAAATAGTACACAATGAGGATGAAGATGAGGATTATGAGGATAGGTTGAGTGAGCTAGGGCTTTTCTCTTTGGAGAGAAGGAGGATGAGAGGTGACTTGATAGAGGTCTACAAGATGATAGGCATAGATCGAGTGGACAGTCAGAGACTTTTTCCCAGGGCGACAATGGCTAACACGAGGGGGCATAATTTTAAGGTGATTGGAGGAAGATATAAGGGGGATGTCAGGGGTAAGTTTTTTACACAGAGAGTGGTGGGTGCATGGAATGCACTGCCGGCAGAGGTTGTGAGGGCAGACACATTAGGGACATTTAAGAGAATCCTAGATAAACACATGAATGATAGAGAAGTGGGGGGCTATGAGGGAGGGAAGGGTTAGATAGATCTTAGAGCAGGATAAAATGTTGGCACAACATCGTGGGCTGAAGGGCCTGTACTGTGCTGTAATGTTCTATGTTCTTAAAAACAAAATGAAACATCAAATAACATCCACAGTGACAGTGCTGAAATCAACCATTGTAGATGAACTATTTGCACAATTTTTTTGCATACATCAAATACTAGTGAATTATTAGAGGATTGTGGTAGGTTGGAACTTCTTCAGAAAAATACATTTAATAAGTTTTATAAACAATAGAGTATTTCCCAGACATGGTCATAGTTTGAATGGTTTATTACATTGCACATGAGTGTGTCTGATGATGTGCCAGTACCTTAGCATGAATTCCCCACTCAGTAACTTTGGCAAACAACCATTTGGTCATATTGAGTGTGCTAACTGGGGCGAAGTGAACCAGTTGGAGTCAAACACTGTAGAGTTGATATATGTACAGTGTACCTTTTTTAAATGAAATGAACAAAAAATGTGAAAGCGAGCCAAGGATGAAAACAGGTACACATATTATTACAAATGTCTAACCATTGGACTACCTGCAGGCCCAAGACAAAATTGCTATTTGGGATTTAGTTGATTTATCTTAAAATCACATGCATGGCTGTCTGATGTTTTCCTTTTAAGTAACATGTGAAGACTCCCGCTGTTGGGACAGGGTTGGCCTGAACTTGTAGTTTCAGTATTGCCTTTATCTTGCTGATGCCTGAGCCATGATTATGGAGGGTGTGAAGAAGCAGTTCTGTTTTCATACGATTTTTCTACTTAACCTTCGCACTTTGTGCAGGCTAGTAGATCAGACTGACTGCTGCAAAAATTTGCTCATGTGGTCAGCAAGCTTGCTTATGAGGGCGAAGAGGGCATTTGGGAAAGCGTAGTCATCTATCTAAGAAACACGAACCAGTTTTGAGATATATATATATACACACACACTTGTGTCCTGTAGGCTGAATCTGTTCAGCACAATTTAGTTGACCATGCATTAATGTTTTTTACGATTAACCTGCTGATATGAAGTGTTTCGAATAATACCTCATAAACATTGCCATCTAGATTATAATGCATTGAGTACACCCGGGCACTGTGACCTCTATAAATGCACAGAACAGCACTCAGTCCACACAAGCCACTACACACTATGGCAACCACTGAGCACTTGCTTCTGCTAAGAAAAGCTGGCGCATCAATTGTGCAATTATCTATTAGCACACTTTCTACCTGCACGTTAACTAACCCGGGATAGGAGACCCCACACAGTCTCATACAATGGGTCACAAGCTGTGACGTGATTTAATGTGCATTATATTATGGGAAGTTGGCTTTACTCCAGTTATTGTGAGTAAACTAAACATTATTGCATTGCCAAACTATTATGCTAGGAGTGGTGATTTAAAGTTGACACACTGAGCTAATTTGTGGTCTGTGTTGCATTTTTGTTATCACAGGTGTAAATGCAGTGCATAATATTTTGTTTACAGAGATCTAATATCACAGCGAAGAAATAGCATATTGCCATAGATAAATGTCCACACCCACCCATGGCATTATCATAGATTTATTTTCCTGAATGAAAATCGGTTCATTTTTTGATGTTTTTAGGATAGGCCCCTGACTTATTTCTTCACATGCCTTTTGACTTTACTAATCTTTTATCCTTCCTGAAATAATTCTATCAGCCTATTCCCATGAGACCAATACTGCCATACCTTACCCAACTGGATATTATTTACATGCCAGCCCATATGGTCTGTACTGGCAGATTACTCTGCCAACAGAGGTATCATGGCCAAGCCCTGTGTTCTCCTCAGTGTGCTTTGTCCACCAGGTATATCTTGTTAAGAAAGCGTGGTAACTCTGGCAGATTTATATTCATTTTCTTTCTTTCTCGTCCATCCAGGATGCTAAAGTTGGCTGTATCAATTTAATTGAACATAGTATTCAGTTAACAACAACTCATTCATCACTGTCTAAAGATCAAATCTGAGACTTTCTTGGTTTACGTGATACAGCTCTTCTATGTCACAACCAATTTGGACACTGGGGAGTTTGTTGCATAGCCTCACAAAAAGTGTAATATTTCAGATTCTGGAAGTATGAAATAAAAATGGAAAACACTTGTCAGTCAGCGTCTATGGAAAGAGAAACAGAGTTATTGTTTTCAGGTCGATGATATCCCTATTGCAGGGGTCTAAGTACACCCTGGCACTGTGACCTTCTGTAAAGGCACAGAAAAGCACTCTGTTCCCAAGACCTGTCACACACCATGGCAACCACAGGACACTTGGTTCTTCTAAGAGGAGTGTCAATTTTACAGTTATCAACTAGCACTCTGTTCTGTCTGCACCAACCTGAAAAATTAACTCTGTTGTTCTCTCCACTGATGCTACCCCAGCAATTTCTGCTTTTAATTCAAATTTCCAGGAAGGTTAGTGATTTATCAGTTTTTAACAATGCATATGGTCGCAAAAAAGAGCATGATAGATGGGAGTCCACAAATGGAAGTACCTGTGGTCGGATTGAAGGCAGGAGACATTAAATGACAAGAACGGTGAGGGTGCAAGGGAGAAAAAGGCAAAAAAGGAGAAAATGAGAGAAAATGGAAAAAAAGATCTGAGTCTGGAGAGGTGTAAGTGACAACAGCAGAAGGATTAATGACATCTATTGTCCAGAAAATTGGAACCATGGTCATAGAGTGGAATTGTTGAACCCATTGTTAGGTCCAGAAGGTTGTAATTTGGCTTAATAAAGGATGAAGTTTATGTTGAACTTCACTGGATCAGTGGAGAAAGCTGAGGTCAGAACTGTTGATGTAATAATGTTTGCTGCTTTCGCCTGTATAAGTTCTCAGATTTAGCTGTGCTTATTTAACTTCAGGTTTAGTGTTTTCTGGCCACTAGCTGCATATTCTGTCCAATTCAACAGTGTAACATTATGTCCAGTGTCAAGCTCAATGGTCCTGGACCTGAAACGTTAACTCTTTCTCATTACACAGATGCTACCTGACCTGCTGAGTGTTTCCAGCATTTCTTGTTTTAATTTCAGATTTCCGGCATCCACAGTTTTGTTTTTGATTTTCATGTCTCTCATTCATTTTCATGACAATCATTAGTTCTACTTTCACTATGTCAGTCCCTTTCCCATTTAACACTGTGAAGACTTTCTCTGTATTACAGCCTTCACTGGCTTTCATTACAAGGTGAGAATAGTGGAAACCGGGAAATTTTTAGCACCTTCTTTTAATTTCTTTCTTTCAATTTGTTTGCCTCAACTTTACATTATGCTTATCCGTACAAGCTCCAGTGATATGACCTCTTAAGCAACATATGTGATACTTTTCTTGTCTGAACCAGCATTCAGACAGCATATGTTTCCCTGCACAGCTGTAACTGCCTCTGTTCATTTTTTTAACATCAAGTTCAAGTTGCTTCAGAGCAGTGTGTTTTGTCAACTTGTCCCACAGCAAACTGTTATTTGCAACAGCCAGTCTCACTTGCAAGTCCTGAATGTTTTACTTGCCAATTCCACTGCCTGGTCAATTTTCAAAGGTCAGATTCACTTCTGATAACAATCACCTCTGAATCAGCTCATCACTGATTCCTCACACTACCTTGTCCCTTAGCATATGTGAGAGTGTGTTGCTTAACCACAATCTTATAATAACTTCCTGAATTCAGCTAGTTAACCACTATTTTGTTATGTGTTCTTAACAGTGAATCAAACTGAAAGCTTCGTACAATCTCACTTATGTTTGAGTCGAAGGGATTCTTCTACAAATCCACCAAATCCTAAGAAGTTTTGTAACTTGGTTCTCCAGGCTCAGCAGGTTTCTCATTAAATTATGTGCAGGGGCTCCCACCACATGAATTAGGATACATCTCTGTTCATTTTCATTATCATTATAACTTGCAGCATAGAAATTTGACAATCTCACAATATTCCTCTCTGGTTTTGAGAGTTAAATGCAATCAGGCCTATTATTATGGCCATTTTCCTTTTCTTCCTGTTTTTCAGATAATGCTTGATTTTGCTTGTGGTGATACAGTATATTAATGTGGCTACAAGAACTCTGCCATCAACTGGGCTGACTCAGGGTGCCAGGGGCTTTCCTTCTTGTCTTCTCTTGATTCCTCTGTCAGGATGCCTCTTTCCTCTAGATCTCAATTGCTAGTTGATACAGCTTTCTACTGATTTTTATCTCTCAACATATTACTTTCTCATGTTGATTCTATATGGATTAACTGATGACTGTTAGACTTTCCTTCTACCCCACTGTATTTTTTTTGAAAGGGTTTTTCTTCAGTCCTACCTGACTCCAAAGAGTCACAGAGTCATAGAGTAATATAGCACGGAAACAGGCCCTTCGGCCCAACTCATCCATACCGACCAAGATGCCCAGCTAAGCCAGTCCATTTGCCCGCGTCTGGCCCATATCCCTCTAAACCTGTCCAAATGCCTTTTAAATGTTGTTATTGTACCTCCATCAATCATTTTCTCTAGCAGCTCATTCCATATACGCACCACCCTCTGCATGACGTTGTCCCTCAGGTCCCTTTTACATCTTGGCCCACTCACCTTAAAGCTATACCCTCCAGTTTTTGATTCCCTTTCCTGGGAAAAAGACTGTGTGCATTCACCCCTATCTATGCCCCTCATGATTTAACACACCTCTATATGATCACCCCTCAGTTTCCTATGCTCCAAGGAATAAAGTCCTCGCCTGTCCAACTTCTCCCTATAATTCAGGCCCTCGAGTCCTGGAAACATTCTCCAAAATCTTCTTTGCACTCTTTCCAGCTTAATGACATCTTTCCTATACCAGGGTAACCAAAACTGTGCACAATACTCACAGGTATTGAGCACTCTATGACTCTGTGACTCTTTGGTATTGGTATTGGTTTATTATTGTCACTTGTACTGAGGTACAGTGAAAAACTTGTCTTACAAACCGATCTTACAGGTCAATTCATTACACAGTGCAGTTACATTGAGTTAGTACAGAGTGCATTGATGTAGTACAGGTAAAAACAATAACAGTACAGAGTAAAGTGTCACAGCTACAGAGAAAGTGCAGTGCAATAAGGTGCAAGGTCACAACAAGGTAGATCGTGAGGTCATGAGGTCATAGGTCATAGTCCATTCATTGTATAAGGGAGCCGTTTAATAGTCTTATCACTGTGGGGTAGAAGTTGTCCTTAAGTCTGGTGGTACCTGCCCTCAGGCTCCTGTATCTTCTACCCGATGGAAGAGGAGAGAAGAGAGAATGTCCCGGGTGGGTGGGGTCTTTGATTATGCTGGCTGCTACACCAGGACAACAAGAGGTAAAGACAGAGTCCAGGGAGGGGAGACTGGTGTCCGTAATGCACTGGGCTGTGTCCACAACTCTCTGCAGCTTCTTGCGGTCTTGGGCAGAGAAGTTGCCGTACCAAGCCGTGATCCATCCAGATAGGATTCTTTCTATAGTGCATTGGTAAAAGTTGGTGAGAGTCAAAGGGGACAAACCAAATTTCTTTAGCCTCCTGAGGAAGTAGAGGCGCTGGTGAGCTTTCTTGGCCATGGCATCCACGTGGTTTGTCCAGGACAGGTTGTTGGTGATGTTCACTCCCAGGAACTTGAAGCTGTCAACCCTCTCGACCTCAGCACCATTAATGTAGACAGGTACACAGAGAGTGGTGGGTGCGTGGAATGTACTGCCAGCAGAGATTGTGGGGGCAGATACATTAAGGACATTTAAGAGACTCTTAGATAGACACATGAATGATAGAGAAATGGAGGGCTATGTGGGAGGGAAAGGTTAGATAGATATTAGAGCAGGATAAAATGCCAGCACAACATCACTGTGCTATAATGTTCTATGTTCTATATGTTCTAGGTACGGCTTCACCAAAGTCTTGTACAACTGTAACATAACAGCCTGGAACAGTTTTTCTCATCACCAATATATACTTGAGGATACAGAAAAGGTGGAGACTGAGCTTTGTCCTTTAGGAATTTTATTTATTTTCTTCAAGCCTGCTGAGGGCACATGCCTACAAACACAGTCCTTATAGGGGCAACCAGAATGGCATCTGCCAAAGATCAAATCAGTGACACTATCTCAGCCATCAAAAGCATTATGACCCCTTCTGGCTTGGAGGAGAACTACTATAATTATAGATATTTCTACATAAATTGTACACATTACTATACTGGATAGCCCAATATTAGTGGGCCTCAATCCAATGTGCAGCACCCTTCAACATATAATTTTGAGTAACCAAATGAAAGTGTGGCTCAAAATCTTTGCTGCTCGATACCTATTAGTGCAAGTAATTCCGATTTAAATAGAAATCATAATACATTTCAGCAGGGAATAAGAAAATCAATCAGAGAAAAGATTTGTCAGAAAGCACTGTGTATATGGCTTTGGATTGTGTCAGACTTAAACATTTATATACATATTGAGAACTTCCAAATATGTGTATAAATGCCTTCTGTGTGAGGTGGTGGTGGGTGGAGCAATGGTGAACCACTCACTGTTTCAGCAGTTAGGGAAAGGTTCCACAAAGCTGTGGTACAGCACAAAATGTGGCTTAAGTCATTTGTGTCATAGATTACTCAAGCTTTTGTGTTGGGAAGTGCCCTCTGACTCTCTCACCATTTAATGGTACATCATTTTGGGAAGTTCCTACTGATTAAAATGAGGGTAAATATTCAATGTACAACACTTGTGTGCAACCTGAAATTTGATTTGAACTGACTTAATGAGGTTACAGTTAAACAGTTTAAATTAGTGGCTCCAGTAGGAGTTTGGGAGATCATAAACGATTTCATAATGCTTTGTTGTTTCAGCACTTCTTGCATTGTAGCAGACATATGTGCCTACTCATTGTACCTTTTTGTGTTTGTCTTTAATTTGATTCTATTTTAAAAGATTACAGGGTAAATTTTGATGTTCAGTGTCTGGGCAATAATCTCACAAAGTGGGTCACCCATCTATTATGCAAACAATCAGATGTTAAATCTGCCCTGTTTTAGCTTAGCTGCTGCTGAAATCCTCAAGTGAGATTTAACCTTGTTGGTAAACAGGTGATAAAGTAATTTTCTACCATGTCCTGCAATATACACCACAGAATAATTAGAATGGAACAACAACTTCTTTCTTTGTGGATATAAGCATGGTATATGGAAAGAATTCATTGCAGATTGAGCAAATATTTTTTACAAGAAGATAATAAATAAGCAAATGTGTAGCTAAGGTTTAAATTATAGCTTTTTGGAAACACTATTTCTACAAGATATTGAAATAGTTTAACTAATTAGCCAATTAAATTCTCAGCTCTTACATTATCAATTATGAAACTGGCTGCAGGATATGAATTGTAACCAATAAATTATTTCTTTCTTTATTAAAATAAACTATATTGAACATACTTAATGTCATGGAGAACCATAGGTAAAGCATTGATCTGAACTTGTAACATGGAAAATTGCTAGGAAGTTAACTTAAAGTTATCTCTGGATATTTCACCAGATACTTCACTATATTGTAGCTAAAAGGTCAAGCAATGATATCTTCACAGTATTTTTAAAAAACTTCAGTGATTTTCAAAGTAACTCTTCATTTCAGAAGACTTGACTCCAGCTCTCTTGCAGTTACTAAAATCCTAAGAGGTGGAGTAGAAGTGGGTTACACACTGTTTCACAAACCTGCACATTTTTTATGTCTCATTTACAAAAAGCAGATGTTGTAAATCAAATGATTCTCCTGGATACTCTTGGATACTTCATTTTTTGTCCCTATTTCCAAGCTTTGCTTTGAACAGTTCAATGGATTATTTTACATTGAATCAATAACACTACAAATATAGCAGATAATTGGTAAGATTGTTAATAGGGTATAGAAAAAGAGGGACTTGGGGAAGCAGTAGGTCAGGTTGTGAGGATCAATGAAAAAATATACAGGCAGCTTGGCCCACAGATACTGGCAGATATTACAAAACCCAGAACTCCATTAATCTGGCTTACTCAGAACTTTATTAATGCCGGACTGACAGATTTTGGGTTTTATTCCAATTAATACTCCAACATTCTTTTAGTTCTTTTTTTAGATGTTATGCGGTACAGTAATGTAATAAATTTTCCAGTAAACCCAACAAGATTCAAGGAAATTTTGGAAACAGGGACTTGGTAAATATAAAGGGAGCAGCTTCCAGTGTGTTAGTGGCAGTGTGGGAACTGGGGCCCTGGTGTGTTAGACGGATTGTAGGAATCAGCACCCGGTGAGCCAGATGCTGAATTTTACTTTATGACATCTGGTGGAGAAACTGGCTGCAGAAGGAATAAGATTCATAACAGAATATACAGAATGTTGCACCTAAAGGTGTACTTGAAACACCAACTGGATGTCTTCATGATCTTTTATTTAAAAAAGCCATCTTATCTAGTAGAAATCTAGCCTATAGTATTTGTCTCTTTATGCAGAGAGCAAAATACAGACCTTAATGCCTATTTAAAAACTGATAGAAGAGCAACATTGATGCACAGCCAAGAACATATCAGTCATGAGGTTGGACTGTGAACCTGAACTATGACCCTTGTGATAGAAGGTATGTGCTTTAATTAAATAATAGTAAACTACTTTGATTACCTTGGAAGCAAAGCAGAATCTAGCTAGATTTTAAATTCAATATTTGAAAGAAAAACAAGTCACCTCATTAAAAATTATATTCACCACTGTATATAATTCTCACCTAATATGTAAAGTTTCTTTTATGACCAGGTGTTTGAAGGCAAAACTTAGCTAAAGATGTCGCTGGCAAGAGCAGTATTTATTGCCCAGTGATCTACGATGAGAAGATGGAAGGGTGCAGTTACTTCTTGGCTCAAAAAAAATGAACGGCTAATCAGACCATTTTATAAGCAGTTGAGTTTCAAAATGTTAGTGTGGGACTAGAGTTACATATAGATTGAGATCAGGTTAGGATGGCAGCTTTTTCCAGAAAAAACGTTGGTGAACCAGTAGAGTTCTCGTAACAACTGTCACTTCCACCAATACCAGATTTTTATTTCCAAATTTAACATTCTCAAACATTCACAATGGTATTTGGACTTACTTTGTATCGTTATTGCTTTAGTGACATAACAATTAAAGAATCAAACCCATTTTAGCAACACAGTTATGTATCATTCATTCCATAGACTAACAGCTCATTGTAAAATGATCCTTTATTTGAATCATGGAGAAATCTATGTGGAAGAAGCATCCAAGGAATGTTTGGGGATCCTTCCATTTTATTTACACTTCGAGTACAATCAGGAAATTGTTTGGTCAGATCATAGTTCAAACTTCTGATCAAATTCATTTACAAAATCAGATATACGAAACCTACAATTTATGTGTAGGTTGGATCAACCAAAGTAGTTCACACAATGTGAAGGATAAATTCATGGAGTGGATAGAAGATGGTTTTCTGGATCATGATGTTGAGGAACCAGTGAGGAGGCTGGCTGTTTTCGAATTAGTATGTAAAAGGTTAATTAATCATATGGTAATTAAAGAGCCATTAGGGAGGAATGATCATAATATGATAACATTTTATATAGGAATTGAAAGTAATTTAGTTTGATCCAAAACCAAGATCTTAAAGCTAAACAAAACAAACTGCAAAGGTATGGGGTATGAGTTGACTATAGTATTATGCATTTGCAATTCTTTGATTTCCAAAATTCTGTGGGTTCTGGAAGGGTTTTCTCAGGCTGGAAAGTAGCAAATGTAATCCCACTATTTAAGAAAGGAGGGAGAAGTTAAACAGTTCTGATGAAGGGTCTCAACCCAAAACATCAACTGTTCATTTCCCTCCATAGATGCTGCCTGACCTGCTGAGTTCCTCCAGCATTTTATGTGTGTTGCTCCAGATTCCAACATCTGCAGTCTCTCTTGTGTCTGAGAAAGTAAACACGGAACTGTAGATCAGTTAGCCTGGCATTATTAGTAGGGAACATACCAGAATCTATTATTAAGGAATTGGAAGAGGGTACCTAGAAGAAAATAATAGGACTAAACAGTATCAGTATGGAGTTATGAACAGGAAATTATGCTGCACAAATCTGTTAGAATTTTTAAAAGTTGTAACTAGCAGAATAGATAGGGGAAACTAGTGGATGTGATGTATTTGAATTTTAAGAAAACTTTTGGTGAGGTGTTACACCGAAGGCTATTAAACAGAAGTTGAGCACATGCATTTGGTGGTAATATACTGGTGTAACTTGAGGATTGGATAAAGGACCGTGGAATTAATTGGGTCATTTACAGATTGGAGGCTGTGACTGGTGGGGTACCAGTGCAATCAAAGCTAGGGCCACAGATGTTTACAATCTTTACCAAGGATCTGGATAACAGAACCAAGTGTAATATATTCAGTTTTATTGGTGATGCAAAACAGGGTGTCAGTGTGTGTTGTGAGGAGGATGCAGAGAGGCTTTGATGGGTGAGGGGAGGTGAGGGGGGTGGGATTGGGTGGGTGTGAAGGGTGGTGGTGGTGGTGGGAGTGAGGGGTGAAGTGGGGGTGAGGGGGGTGGGATGGGGTGGGGGTGAGGGGTGAGGGGTGGTGGGATGAGGGGTGGTGGGGTGGGGTGGGGGGGTGAGGGGTGAGGGGTGGTGGGGTGGGGTGGGGGGGTGAGGGGTGAGGGGTGGTGGGATGAGGGGTGGTGGGGTGGGGTGGAGGGGTGAGGGGGCAGTGTTGGGAGGTGGGAGTGAAGGGGGGTGGGGGTGGGATGGGGTGGGTGGGTGAGGGGGCAGGGGTGGGTGGGTGAGGGGGTTGAAGGAGGTGGGGTGAATGGGGTGGGGGGGGTGAGGGGCGTAGGGTTGGGATGGGGTGGTGGGTGAAGGGGGGTGGGGGGTGAGGGGGCAGGGGTGGGATGGGGTGGGGGCGGTGGTGGTGGTGGGGGGGGGAGGGGATGGCAGGAGGGTGATGATACCAAAAGGCTAAGTGAATGGGTGAAGACATGGCAGATAGAATGTAATGTGGAAAGATGAGAAAAGTGGAGTATTCTTTATATGGTGAGTGATAGAAAGCTGTTGGAGTTCAGAGGAACCTGGATGTACTAGTAATGAATCACTGAAAACTGATAAGCAGGTACAAGCAATTAGGAAGACAAAATGGTATTTTGATATTTATTGCACGAGGATTTGAGTACAAAAGTAAAGATATCTTACTGTAATTACAGGGCCCTGGAGAGACTGAATCTGGAATCTGATCTGGCGTTCTTCTCCAAATAAGGATAAACTTGCAATGGAGGGAGTGGAAGGAATGTACGCCAGAATGATTCCCAGGATTGGGGGTCTGTCATTTGAGGAGAGAATAAACAGAATGGTCCTATACTACCTGGAGTTTAGAAGAATGAGAGGTGATCTTGTTGAAACATACAAAATGTTTCAGTGACTTGATGGATGCAGGGATAATATTTTCCCTGGCTGAGGTGTCCAGAGTCAAGGGTCACCTTTGGACTCGCAGGGCTGTGAACCCAGTGCCAAAAGGTGGGATTAGGTTAGCTGCATAGACATGGTGGGCCTAATGTCCTCCTCCTGAGCTGTAATTTTCTCTGATTCTTTGATTAGACGGTACAACAAGAAAGAGCCAGGAGGGCTCATTAATATATAAAAATTCAGATGGAGTGATATTGTGAGGATCCTTTGGTAAAGGTTTTAAAACCCTAATGGTGCTTTTTGTAAGAGTGTGCTCTTCTGCCGTCACCTCTGTTAGTGATTTTTATTCTCTCTGTACCTCCAGATTCCTTTGCTCCTCTATCGAGTCTGACTTTTTATTGATGTAATTTTATAATCAATCAATCTTTTTCAGTATTAATCAGACCCCTCATAAACCACACATTTTGAAATTGTATTTCTGATTCCTAGGAACAATTTATTTAACTAAATGGTGAATAACGGTTGTCTCAGGACAGATCCTTGTGGAATACCTCATTTCACTTTTTCCTATCTATCCCCTCAGCTTTTAGGCCAGTGTGCTGTCCATTCTATTACTTACCCCCTGACCATATACTCTGACCTTTGTCTACCATGCTGCCCTTATCTAAGGCTTTTTGAATCTATTACACTTCATAAATAACCCCTATTTACTCCTTCTGCTACTTCTAACAATTCAATATTAATCAAACATGGAGACACAAGAAATTCTGCAGATGCCGGAATCTGGAGCAATACACAAAAAGTGCTGGAGGAACTCAGCAGGTCAGGCAGCATCTATGGAGGGAAATAAACAGTCGACGTTTCGGGCCGAGAGCCTTCATCAGGAATGGAAAGGAAGAGGGCAGAAGCCAGAATAAGAAGGTGGGGGGAAGGGGAGGAGTACACGCAGGCAGGGGATAGGTGAGTTCAGGTGAGAGGCGAGTCCAGGTGCTGCTAACTTCTCCTTCTATATGTTTTTTTCCATTACATCTTTAGGTAAAGATTCCATTATCTCTCCTCCCACTGCTGCTAATCTAAATCCCCTAGACTGGATTGACATTTTGAGATTAAAACCTCCCTGTTCAAATACAGGAATTATATTGGCTCTCTGTCAGTCCCTTTTTCAAACGAATATTTACATACATGTGATATTACCTCTACTGTCTATTTGCTAAATGCTCTTCATGTAAGTTTCCACTTGTTCATTGTGATTTTAGGAACATAAATGCAAATAAAGGGAAGGAAAGAAAGATAAGAATAACTGAAAGAATAAAGAGACTCAATGAAAGGAGCAACAAACAATCTGCTGGAGGAACTCGGTGGGTCGAGCAGCATCTGTGGGGGAAAAGGAATTGTTGACGTTTTGGGTCAAAAAGCTGCATCAGGACTGTATCCACTGATGCAGGGATTTGACCTGAAATGTTGACAGCTGTCCTGATGCAGGGTTTTGACCCAAAATGTTGACAATCCCTTTCCTCCTACAGATGCTGCTCGACCCACTGAGTTCCTCCAGCAGATTATTTGTTGCCCCAGATTCCAGCACCTGCAGCCTCTTGTGTCTCAATGAAAGGATATTTTTAGAAGTCAAAATTCTTTAAATTGCCAGCAATAATTCACTGGCTGAATTAATGATGAACTAATAATGGATTGTTTGGTTTAGAACCAGGGAAGTTGAATGGCTAAAGACAACAAAGCACTTGGTGCATTGGCAGACCTGTCAGAACCGGGATGCTCTGAACTGGCACAGAAGAGGAGATGAGGCTGGGGCAGGTCAGCCATGATCATTTTGAATGGCAAGGTAAGCTTGAGGGGCTGAGTGGCCTACTCCTTCTCCTATTTTCTTATGTTTCTCATATATCTACACCTCTAAAATGCACCTGTTCTCAGCATCGAAGCTGACGACTGAGACATTAAACTGTGTGATGTGTCTTCATCTTTGTGCTCTTCTGTCCTTACCTGGCTTGGTTGCAGATTTTGGCTGGCTGAATAAAAGGGGGTGGGTGGGTGGTGAGAGTTGTTAAGTAAGCACTGCATGTTTATACCACCTGCAGCTTGTAGGTTAGAGATGGTGCTGAGGGATGCAAGAAGGAAGATTAAGTGTGATACTACCATCATCTTCTCAGATATCCTCCTGCAAGTGATCACCTTCTGAGTTATGGCCATACCAATAATGCTGAGGACTGTCTCCTCACTGGGGAAAAGTAAGGCAGCTGTGCTTATCCGCTGTTGGTTTGCTTCTGCTGCTTCCACTTTTGTACTACCTTGCACTGTTAGAGGGACGGAAATGCAACAGTAAGTTTTGCATGATGTAGCTGTGATGATGTGGCCAACATAGTTGAGTAGATGGCAGTGAATGCACGTCACAAGGTGTGATTGTGAGGCTTGCAGCTGTGTTAAGTGTATAGGAGCTCATGAATGTTGGATGAGCCTAGATTGATTATTGGTGGGTGATTGGTGGAACTATGGTGTGTTGACCAGTGTCTGGATGAGTTGTGTTGTTTTCCAGGACATGCCATCTGAAGATGCATTCACTGACTTGACTGCTTGTGTTTTGTAGTGCTGCTAACAGGTCTATAGGTCATGATATCTGCAGGTGACATTTTCCTTCTTTGCAATACTCTGCTGATAAACCACATTTCCTATTTTGTACCCCTTCACCAAAGCCTCCTGATAAGCATGGTGAAACTGTGGAACCCAGGTCCCTTTCAGGTTGTGCCTTATAAATAGTCTTTTCCATGCCAAATGAAATTCCACAATGACTTCCACCGTCAGTGTTGTTGTAATGTTTTTCCATCTCAAGCAATGGAGGCTGGCTGCAAATGGTGCAGGCTACCTTTAAGCGATGGTAGTCACCCGCAATATTGGGTTGCAGTCGATGAGCAGCATGGGTACAAAGTTGGCCGCTACCTGTGTCAGAAACAATGGACCTGACTTAACCATGCTCTACTTTTTCAGGACCTATTCAACTTAGCACCACAGATTCTAAACCATTTAGTATAAACTAAATGTAAAACATGTACACTGTATGAAATAAAACTCTTTCGAAGATTTCAATGCCAAATCTCTGGGTGCCACATTGTATTAGCAGAACCTGTGGACTCAAAATGAAACTTCAGGATTTCTGTGTTGAGCTGGGCAGATGCCTATTCATGAAGTTGCAGACTCAATAATAATGATAAGCATTGATAATCACTCTGTGATTCTCAAAGCAGAATTCAAGCTATTGAACCTCTGTCATTTTACTGTGGCGGAAATTGAAAATCCTGGCCATGAGGTTGTGGGAGGAGGGAGTGGAAATGAAGTAGAGGATAGGGAGCTGGGGTAAACTCTGCAATCCAGGTAAAGGTCCCCATGAGATCTGTCGTCAATTCTAGAGGAAACTCCCAGTCATTCTATAAGTGTTGGCACCCCTGCCTCTTAAATATACCAAAGCTTTAAGGAGCAACATTAAAACAGCAGATAAAACTCTCAATGGGCAATCAGTTAAAGGAAATATCAGTTTGTAAATGTGTACATTAAAATGGGTCCAGAAAATGAAGCCCTCCACATTATTTCTTTCATTGCCCTACAACCCTCCACATGTGCTCAGAACTAGGCAGAGTTTTTTTTAAAAAAGGAAAATACACACAAAAGCATGAGAAAATAGGAGCAGGAGTAGATCATGGCCACTCATGTCTGCCCCACCATTCAATATGATCATGGCTGATCTGCCCCCAGGCCTCAACAATTCTTCAGTGCCAGTTCTCCATAGCCCTCAGTTCCCTGATCTGTCAAAATGTATCTACCTCCTCATTAGACACCTCCAATGATCTGGCCTCCACAAGCCTCAAGAAAGGCACCACTCTCTGCAAGGTAAAATGCTTCTGCACCTCAGTTTTAAATAATGCCTTGTTTGAAACTCTTCCACTGGTGCACTGCAGTATCAGTGGGAGGAGGATGGTAAGAACCGTACATTTTGGCATACCACTGGGAGATGGTGCTGACATCTTTCAACACAAATTAAGGCTTCCGTTGTGACGCTCCTAGCAACATGCCAACTGAATATGGGAAGGACGACCACCCAGCCTTCTGGAATACAAGGAGTTGGGTGCCATGAGCTGAGCACTAAGGAAGTCACAGAAGGGGCCAACCACCTCCTGTGATCCTTGCTCTCTGGTGGCTCTTATAATGTGCACTCCAGATGATGACGGAGAAATAAATATGCAACTTGGGAAGGCACAGTATTGGACAAGTGAATCTTTTCTTGAAGACATCAACCCTTTGATGTATTAGTTCCTCAAGTCTCATCAGAGTCCAGGTGGCAGTTACGTATCCAAAATAACACACTGTCAATTTTCTTTACAGATAGTGATTTACTGAGTAATTCCAGCATTTTCTGCCTTGCAGTCTGCCAGCATTGTCACTTCATTCTTTTGAAGTATTTCTCAGATAATTTTCAATTAAAATGCACATTAAGTTTAGTTAAATGCTATTTGCAAATTTTTCTAGGAGAACCACAATTTCCTCCAGTGATCATGGGAGTGTTAAGCCATATCATCCCTGTAAAGTGAATAACATTAACGCAGGGACATGCAATACTAATGTGTGCATCAGCCAGTCAACTCAGAGGATAAAGATAGGCATCATCAGTTGCCAGAGCCTCGGATTCACTAGTCAGTTCATGCCCTTTTCCTGTTTTCTGTGCAGAAATCAAACCTCCAGTTTATTGGACCACAGCATCTTTTTTAGGATTGGACTGTATTTTCATATTAATTGTCACTGTAGAAAATAATTAACAGCGCATCTCTTTTCATGATCTCATAAACCATTAATGCAATTCCAGTGCATCCACCTGGCACAAAAAGAGCTATTTACTCTATTGAATCTCATTTTTGAATACAAATGTCTTCTTACATTTTTATTTTATATAACTAATTTGTCTTCCTCCTGTCTCTCTCCCCACACCTCTAATATTTCCCTCTGATTTGACTTCTCTGATGTTCCTCTTCCTCTTTCTAATCCTTAATTTCATTGATTACAGAGATAGACTGTTGATGCTGTTGTTCATCCAGACTCATTTGCTCTGTTGCCCTCACTGTGCCATTATCTGATCACTTTGCTGCCAAGTATGATGAAAATGTTATCTGAAATGAAGAAGCAGAAAATAGCTAACTAAGGATGCGCACTGATAGGTGCTAAGCGAAAAGGTTTTGGCCTAAAGTTTGAACCTAAAATATCAAAAGTCATAGAGAGTTCAAGTCCAAGGTTAGCATCAAGCATCCATTTACACCAATCCTATGCTAATTTCATTTTATTCCTTTTCAATTTACAATGGCCAATTAACCTACCAACCCGCAGGTTTTGGGGATGTGGGAGGAAACCAGAGCACCTGAAGGAAGCTTGTGTGATTACAAGCAGAACGTGCAAACTCCACACAGACAGACAGCACCGAGGTCTGGGTTGGACCCAATTTTTGGATCTGTGAGGCAGCAGCTCTACCACACAAATCAATACAATCCTGGCCGAATGTATGTGTGTGCGAATGTGCAAGGTCTGAGAGACCAGGTGGATTTATTTATTCAGTCTATTTCATGATGCATTGCTGCTTTAACAAACAAACCTCTAAAGAAAAGAACAATCTTTTTTGCCATGGTTTGCACTCAAATTGAAAGTAAATTGATCTTTGCTCATCCATTATTTACTGCATTGCTTATTTATGTTATGTAGCAACATTTGTTTGAAGCATATTATGGTAATATAGAGGCAACTTAGTATGGTTAGGACTATAAACTAATACGTTTTGACAAGGAGTCAGCAAATGGACTCTCAGAATATAATTACATGTTACAGTTAAGAAAGCTCTCAAAGACATTTGTGTTGTGTGTATTTGTGAGTGCAGAATATAAATGATCTTAAGAGGGAAATTCAGTCCTATTATGTTTTCCACAATTTGTATGTCACTTAGATCTTTTGATTTATCTGCAATGTAATGAGGGTTTACAAATTAAGATGTTCTTATATTGTGATTTGAATTCATTCTTTACCTGCATGCATCTATTCTTTATTTGGCTTCAGTCTTTCATCTTCTGTATCTTGTTCTATTTCCTTTCTCTTTTCGATCTGTGTGTTACATTAACTAATATAGATGCTTTACCACAACAATGTGCATACATTGCCATTCCCTGGCTCACTTATCCTGTTAATGGTTTCTAAACAAACACAAAATAGTGACATGTTACAGGACAGAATTCACTAGGTCCAGGGGAATCATTCATAACTATTTATAGGTAACTATATCTGATTACAGAGCAATGTATAATGTTTTGCTGTTCAATACTTCCATTTATTTGAACAGCCCACCAAATTAAAAGTGTTCAGAATGTTAAGAATTTTTAAATTTTTTTTCTTCAGATTAAAGTTTAGAATATTATTGTTGAAGAATGAAACAGATCCATATTATGTTAGGAAATAGCACGATGAATTCCAGAATAAAAGACTAACCAGAATAAAAGAATAACTTTACCATAGCAACACATTTCAGTCCACACTTAATACTTTCCCTGTTCCAATGATGTGCAGTTGCTCTAATTCACAAACCTTGCTGGGTATCAGTAACTCACATACACACTAAGCAGGGGCAACATGATTTCATTAACAACTGAAATATTTGAATCCCAGTTTATATAAGGAAAATCATGGACTGGATCTATTGGGAACATACGATTTCTCTGCATAAGCGGCATCAAGTTTTGAATTCCCACACTGTTGCACATACAGTATAGTTTACATGGACTTCAGTAAGGCCTTCAATAAGGAGAGACTGGTCCAAAAGGTTAGAGCCAATTGAATGCAGGGCAAGTTGATAATTTGGATCCAAAATAGGAATCAGAGAACGATGATGGAAGGTTGTCTTTGTGATTGGAAGGCTGTGATCGGTGGTGTTCCATAAGGATTGGTACTGGGAACCTTACTGTTTGCTATGTACATTAATCATATGAAAATGAATGCAGGAGGTATGATTAGTAAGTTTGAAGATGACACAAAATTTTGTGATGCTATTGATAGTGAGGAAAGCTGCAGGCAGTTGGATGATATTGATCAGTTGCTGAGATATGCAGACCAATGGCAAATAGAATTTAGTCCTAGTAAGTATGTGGTGATGCATTTTGGGAGGATTAATAAGGGTAGGACATACAAAGTGAATGCTAGGGCCCCAGGTAGTATTGAGGAACAGAAGGAAGTTGGTGTACATCCACAGATTCCTAAGGTGGCAGTGCAAATAGGTAGGGTGGTGAAGAAGGCATACAGGATGCTGGCCTTCAGTAGCCAGTGTATAGAATGTAAGAGCATGGAGGTTATGGTTCAACTGTATAAAACACTGCTTAGGCCACAGCTGGAATGCTGTGTACAGTTCTGATCACCACACCATAGGAACATTGAGATTGCACTGGAGAGAATACAGAGGAAGTTCACCAGGATGTTGCCTAGGATGGAGTGTTTCCATTATGAGAAGAGATTGGATAGGCTGGGTTTGTTTTCCTTGGAGCAGAGGAGGCTGAGGGATGACCGGATAGAGGTATACAAAATTGTGACGGGCATAACAGGTATCTAAATGTAAAGTGCATAGGCATAGGGTAAAGAGGTTTAGAGAGAATCAGAGGAAGAACATTTTCACCCAGGGGGTTGTTGGAATCTGGAACACACTGCCTGAGAAGGTGGTGGAAGCAGGTACTCTCACAACATTTAAGAATAATCCAGACAAGCACCTGAAT
This sequence comes from Pristis pectinata, assembly GCF_009764475.1. Taxonomy (NCBI): domain Eukaryota; kingdom Metazoa; phylum Chordata; class Chondrichthyes; order Rhinopristiformes; family Pristidae; genus Pristis; species Pristis pectinata. The sequence goes on from NC_067416.1 coordinate 34,590,489, forward strand.
CTCCAAGGCATAGAAGGCTACCAACTAAGTGCTAGTAAATGGGTTTGGTATAGCAAGGTACTTGATGGTCGGCATGGACATTGTGGGCTGAGGAGCCTGTTTCTGTGCTGTATGACTCTATAGTTCTGTCCCGAGCTTGTTGGCTGCTCTTGACTGCCGATCTACCAACCACATTCTGACACTGAGCTTCTTAAGGCATCCTCTCATGGAGCACAGACTGGGGCAATTCTTTAACACTTATGCTGGTGAATCTGCTCACTGAACCCACTCCGTGTTGGACCTGCCATAGAATCATTTGAATGGAGGGGATTGGCCACAAAGGTGCAAGGTAAGTTCTAGATAATTTACATTTTATGAATTCATTGTTCAATTATATATTTTTAATTGTAGAAATGTGTTACAATGTTAGTTTTTTGTAAGTTTTTTTTAATTATTCAAATGATTTTCATAGTTCTTGAATTTTCTGTATGTCTGAGACATTAAGAAACATTCAAGTTGTGAGGTGTGGCTTAGGTGGCTGTCAATAATGTTTTATGTTTGTCTTGTGAGCCACCCTACATGAGAGCCCTACCACCATGCATGGCCTCGCCACTGAGTATCATGCTAGACTAAGGATGTGAGTTGACAGTGGGAGATCTGTAAAAGGTAAGTTTGTATTTAACACGAGATCAGTGGAAGCGAGGGCAGCACACCACTTACAACAATTTTGGCTCATTGCAAACTTACTGAAAAGTTGTAAGTTGAGGTGTTGGCTACAAATTTACTGCATGGAAATCAGTTGTTCCCGCTCAAGAAGAAAGAACCGATCACCGCCAACTCAATCTGTTTACACATGGCACCTTAGCAAGTCCTACAGTGGTATTGTCATTTTGATTGAGACCAAACATTCAAATGGGAATTTGATAAATCCTTCAAGCCAAATGGTTGTATATTAATGGGAACAGGACCAATATCCTCGCAGGGTTGGGTGTTGCCACGTGCATTAGAGAAGGTTTAAACTAACTTGGCAGGGATGTCGATACCCCTGGGTAGATTAAAAGATAGGGGCTTGGGTGAAGGGGATTTAGGAAGGCATGGAGAAAGTAAAAAGCAATACTGCAAGGCAGCAACAGAGGTAACAATAACCTGATTGTATTGGGGAGGGGCAGAGCCCACATGTATAAAAGTGCTCCAGTAAATAGAAATAAGAATAAGGAAAGATAAAATTAAACGCTCTTTATCTGAGTGCATGCAACATTTCATAACAAAATTGATAGTACAAATAGGAATAAATGAGTATGATTGGATAACCATGACAGCGACAAATCTGTAAGGCAATTAAGGCTGGGAACTGAATATTCAGGGGTATTTGACATTTTGAAAGGATTGACAGAAAGATAATGGAGATAGAGTGGCTGTGTTAATAAAGGATGACATTACTACAGTGATGAGGGATGATATTGGCTCAAAGTCTCAGGATATAATCAGTTTGAGTGGAGACAAGAGAAAGTAAAGGCAAGAAGTCATTGGTCAGAGTATTATATCAGCCTCTTAACACTACCTATACTGTAGAGCAGAGTATAAAGCAAGAAATATTGAGGGCTTTTAAGAAAGATAATGCATTAATAATGGGTGATTTTAATTATCGTATAGGTTGGATAAATCAAATTGGCAAGGGTGACCTTGACCGTAAGTTCACAGAGTGTATATAGGATGGTTTCTTAGAGGAATATATTTCAAATTCACATTGAGGGAGAGAAACATGGTTCTGAAACAAGGGTTCTAGACTTAAATAAAGGCAAGTACAATAGTATGATGACAAAGTGGACTGGAGCAACAGATTAAAGGGCAGGGCATTATATCAGCAGTGGCAGATATTGAAGATATTTCATAAATCTCCGCAAAAGTATATTCTGGGAGGAAAAAGGCTCTAGTAATAGGATACACCATTCATGGCTGCATGATGAAATTAATAATGACATTAAATTAAAGAAAAAGCATAGAATGTTGCAAATGATAGGCCAGAGGACTGGAACACTTTTAGAAACCAGCAAAGGATGACATAAAAGAGTTGTAATGAGGGAGAAGATAAAGTACAAGAGTAAATTCACAGATAATATAAAACAGACAGAAAAAGCCTCTATAGCATATAGAAAGGAAAAAAAAAGCAGCTAAAGTAGATGCTGGTCACTTAAAAACTGAGACACAAAAAATTCTGCAGATGCTGAAATCTGGAGCAATACACAAAAAGTGCTGGAGGAACTCAGCAGGTCAGGCAGCATCCATGGAGGGAAATAAACAGTCGACGGTTTGGGCCGAGAACCTTCATCAGGACTGGAAAGGAAGAGGGCAGAAGCCAGAATAAGAAGGTGGGGGGGAGGGGGAGGAGCACACACAGGCAGGTGATAGGTGAGTTCAGGCGAAAGGTGAGTCCAGGTGAGAGGGGGAAGGTAGGTGGGTGGGTGAGGGGGAGAATATGTAATAAGCTGAGAGGTGATAGGTAGAAGAGGCAAAGGGCTGAAGAAGAATGAATCTGGTAGGAGAGGGCAGTGGACCATGGAATAAAGAATGGAGGAGGGGAGGAGAGGAGATGGGCAGGTCATCAAGGTGGGGGAAGGGAGCCACGGGAATAAGGGAAGACAAAGGAGTGGGGGGGGGGAAGGAAAAGAAGGGATGGAGTTACTGGAAATTAGTGAAATCGATGTTGAGGCCATCAGGTTCGAGACTCCCAAGGCAGAATATGAGGTGTGGTTCCTCCAAGCTACACCTGGCTTCAAAGTGGCAGTAGAGGAGGCCATGGATAGACATGTCAGTATGGGAATGGGATGTGGAATTGAAGTGAGTGGCCACTGGGAGGTCCTGGCTGATGTGGCGGACGGAGCGAAGGTGCTCGACGAAGCAGTCACCCAATCTGCGTCAGGTCTCACCGATGTACAGGAGGATGGGGAACTAATAGTGGGAAACGGAGAAACGGCAGAGATTGTAAATCATGGTTTTTGATCAGTCTTCATGGTGGTAGGCGTTAAAAAAATCTCAGTCATGGGAGGTAATCAAGGGGCTAAAGAGAGGAAGGAACTTAAAACAATCTCTATCACTATTAAACAAAGTAACAGGCCAATTAATGGAATTAAAAGCTAACAAGTCTCCTACAATATATGGCCTGCATCCTAGGGTCTTGAAGGAAGTGGCTGCAGAGGTAGTGAATGCATTGGCTATAGTCCACTAAAATTCCTGAGATTTTAGAGAAACCCAGAAGATTGGAAAACTGCATCTGTCACACCACTATAAAAGAAAGGTGGGAGACAGAAAGTAAGAAGCTATAGGGCAGTTAGCCCATATCTGCCATTGGGAAAATACTGGAATTCATTATTAAGGATGTACTAACAGGACATGTAGACAATCATAAGAAAATCAAGCCAAGTCAATGTGGTTTTATAAAAGTGAAATAATGTTTGATAAATTGATTTGAGTTCTTTGATCAAATGTGGTGGATAAAGGGTATCTAGTAGAGGTAATGCATTTGAATTTCTGGAAGGCATTCAATAAGATGCCCATAAAGTGTAACTGCACAAGAAAAGATGGCACCATATTGCAGAGAACATATTGGCATAGATAGGAGAGTGACTAACTAATGGAATAAATGGGTCATTTTCACACTGTCAAGCGCTGGGGCTCAAATATTTGCAATTTCTATTAATGACTTGGATAGAGGAACCAAGTGTTCTGTAGTCACATTTGCTGATGGTACAAAGATATGTGGTTCTGAGAAAGAAAGAAATAATCTGAAAAGGGATATAGATAGGATAAATGAAGTTGATCGATGTAACGTAGAAAATTGCAAGGATATCCACTTTGAAAGAAAGAATGAGAAAGCATACTGTGCTTAAGCAGAGTGAGACTATGAAATGCTGTGATACAGTAGGATCTAGGGACCCTCTTATATCAAACAGAAAAAGTTAACATTCCAAATCAGTAAGTAATTAGGAAGGCCAATTGAATATTGCCCTTTATATTCATATTTCCATATGCTCTAGATGAAGGCCAATTAGCTCATTGAGCTTGTGCCAGGTCTCAGAACAATCCGTCAATCCCAACTTCTCCTGTTCCCAGTCCCCTATTTCTCTGCAACCCCTTCTCTCATACATACCCATTGACACTTCCTGATTCTTCCACCAGCCACCTTCACATGTGGAGTAATTTACAGTGGCCAAGCAATGTCCTAACCGGCATGCCTTTGAGATTTAGAAGGAAACTGGAGCACCTGGGGAAGCCCACGTGTACACAGGGAGAACGTGTAGACATGCTGTGGAGGTCAGGATCAAACCTAGGTCGCTGGTGCTGTCATACAGTTGCAGTTCTTGCAGTGCCACTGTGCTGCCCCAGGTACAGTGCAATGGGTACGGAGTATAAAAGTTGGGAAGTTTGACGCAAATATCCCAGACCATACACTGAGTAGTGTGCATAGTTTTGGTCTCCATATATATTGAAGGATGGCCCGCTTTGGAAACAATGCAAAGAATGTTCACAAGGTTGATTCCTGAGATGAAGGTGTTGATGTATGAAGCGAGGTTGAGCAGGTTGGGCTTATATTCATTGTAGAGGTGATCATATTAAAACACAGAAGGTTCTGAGGGGGGTGACAGGTTGGATGCTGAGGAGATGTTTCTAAAAGTGGGGATACCTAGAACTAAGGGCTATTGTTTCAGAAGAAGGAGTCACCCATTTATGAAGGTGGTGAGGAGGAACTTCCCTCAAAAGGTTGTGAATCTCAGCAATGTTCTACCTTGAGAGCTGCAGAGGAAGAATCATTGAATATACTCAAGATGGATATTGACAGACATTTAAACTACAGGGAAGTCAGAAAGATAGGGAAAGAGCAGGAAATTGGTGTTGAAGCCAAGCCTGGATCAGCCATGATCTTATTGAATGGTGGAGCAGGCCTGAGGGGTGATTGACCTCCTCCTGCTCCTATTTCTTATGTTGTTAATATAAAAACAACTACAGGCAGTAGTAACTGATCTGCTAGGTGCACTGCATGAAGACTTAATTGGCTACCTGTCATGGAGTTCAGTATACCATCTACAATGTAACTAGTGGAATTATTGAGGTGTATGTGAGAGCCTTGTTGCATTATACTGGAGTCCACAGGTCATGAGATCAATCACCATTGTTGAAGAAATAGTTATGTATTCAATCCCACTCTGTGATATCCATGGATTCCAAACTTTTCACTAATTCACTCTTAACTAAGATCAATTATGGATCTGCCTTTCTTCCTTTTCTCCTCTTAACAATGGCCAGGACTCCCAACCAACAGATGCATTTGCAACTCCTGCTTATTTGGTGCTGTGATAAATGAATCTGCGCATCTTTGATGAAACCTATGCAGTCCCTTGAGTAGTACTAGCTCAGGCCAGGAATGTCCTTTGGCTCTTTGCACTCCATTTGATCCATTTTCCCTGCTATCTGATAAAATTCTCTGGTTATCCTAGTTTCCCAAATAACATTTGACATAGCAGCCGCAGGCAAAATAAACCCCACAGCTTCCGAATGCAGCAATTTATTAAATAGCATTCTTCAAATGCATATGTACATAGATCAAAAAGTCAGAAAAGATACTTTTTAGTTATTCACATTAAATATTTATTCTACTAATAACTTCATCCTTGCTTCCCATTAATTCTTTCCATTACAGTAAAATATTGCCGGCAAAATATATTAAAACATCAAAATTTATAACTTATGGACTGAGAAAGGAAACATTTAATTGTCCTCAAAAGAGTGTACAGCAATCACAATGGGTGAGGCACCCATTGTGATGTAGGCAGCATGCCAACTTGGACCTGTCTGCTAATTCACACAATCACTGTGTACAATTCCCAAAGTTAAGCAGCTGTGTTCTTCAGCAGGTCAACACCAGGCTTGGCCAATACTACTTAAAGTCAACTGGCACTACTGATAGCAGCCTGCACCTCTTACAGAGAGAAAGCATTCGGGCTCCATCGAATGCTGAGAGGTTTGCTGGAACTCAATGTGATTTGGGAGACATTGAATTTTGTCACATTTATGGGTGAGAATGGGCCCCATGATTTTTCAACACAGCACAGAAGATGTATTCTCTGCACAGTGGGGAAACATTGTAACAATGCTAAGTCTCACAGACTTTGTGCCCAGACTATCACAGGTTTCCAAGACTATTACGTAGAATTTTGGCAGAAATTCGTGCTAAAAATACGTGCTTAAAAAAATCATGTGCTAAAAATATGGTATTGTAATGACTGTACATGGTACTCTGCCTCTGAAACTCTGTTCTGTTCACTTTAATAAAATCAAATTTCAGAAGAGAAGGCAAACATGTGCTGTTCCAATACATGCTGCTCCAATACATGACTAAGAATGAATTTCTACCCATGGCTAAGGTTTAGGTATGAGATTTGCTCCCTGACAATACTAGGTGGGTACAGTTTCCTGCTGGGAGGTCTCTCCATTTTGTCCTCTGTCTTCTAGCACCTTGCCTGGCTTGGTATCCCCTCTGCTCATTCTTCAAGTCAGTCTGCACTTGAAGGGGATTGCTGACTCATGCAACCATGCTTGCGAGCAGCTACTTAATGTGGAAGTCATGAAATCAGGAGAAAGTCCTTAAGCTTATAGAGACAAGTGCAGCAGGTGCTAAAGAAACTTTAAAGAACTCTAGGATGCATTGGAGACTTATATAATAGTAACAACAGTCAGGAGAAATCATTTAGCAGGCATCCTAGATTCAGTCACAGAGTTATGCAGCATAGAAACAGGTCTTTCAGCACACCAAGTCCATGCTGACTATCAAGCACCCATTTAACTAATCCCATTTTGTTCTGCTCACATGCTCATCAACTGCCCCCAGATTCTACCACTCAGCTACTCATTAGGGGCAATTTATAATGGCCAAAAAACCTACTGACCCTCACACCTTTTGGACGAGGGAGGAAACCTGAGCACCTGGAGGACGCAGTCACAAGGAGAATGTTCAAACACCACACAGACAGCACCCGAGATCAAGATTGTTCCTGGATTACTGGAACTGTGAAGCGGCAGCTCTACCAGCTACACCGCTGTGTTGCCTGTGAATTTCCTAAGTAAGTAACGTTGGCTGGCAGATCCTTCCCACTTCTGAACACATCTTCAGCTGTATGAGGCTGAGTGCAGCCACTGAATGGAGAAAATCACTAATGTACGTGGATTAATGTCATGACCTGCCTGATTTGCATATTACTGACAGGTGTTAACCATGTACCTGCTTCTGCTATTACCATCCTGGCTTCCAGGGTGAATCACACGTTAATGCCATTTTACCACACTGGATGCCACTTTGAAACCAATTCAACACCTTTAGCAGCCAAAGATCATGACTGTGAGCTGAAATTTAATGCTGATGGAGTTTTCCTGGAAGGTTTAAGGTCCATCACCATTCATACACCTTTAATTCCAGGGACCTGGGTTTGATCCTGACCTTTGGTGTTGTCTGTGAAGAGTTTACATGTTCTCCCCGAAATGTGATGTCATTGCTGGGTGCCCTGGTTTCCTCCCACATGCCAAAGATACGCTGGTAGGTTAACTGGCTATTGGAAATTACCCCTTAGTGTAGGTAAGTGGCAAAAGAACTGGAGGGTGAATTTAATGGCATATAAGAGTGAGTAGGTTACAGGACTACAAAGGAGTAAGAACAGAGGGAAGGAGATTAATGAGATTCTTCTCTGTGGAGCAGGCATGGATGTGATAGGCTGAATGGCCTCCTTGCATGCTGTAATAAATGAGTAAGCTACTTAACATATGAAATCCTGCAAATTGCACTACAGATGTAAGGGGAAGGTATTGCCTCTGTTACGAGCCCAGGTTGCTACTTGATGAGTGTCCCTTTAAGATGCCTGAATAGTAGTGTGTGTGGCTTTATCTGACCACTGCAAGTGGAAAAAAAGACTATAACTGGAAGTGCTGGCAATTGCACAGACAGACAGATGAAGGGAGAGAGGGAGAGTTGGTAGGACTGACTGCCTGTCTCTGTATCTATGAGTGAAGACAAAAGTTGTGACTGTCACTATACAATCCATGCATGGATTTTTGGAGCAATCTGTGGAGTCCACTTAGTTGTTAACCTGGACTGGAAAGCAGGTATATCTGTGGGTGGCCACATATCGAGTGCCCTCGGAGTGGCAGATACTTCGGAACAAAGCAATGGAGATCTTCGGTGATTGAGGCCTTGTATTGTTCTACCGTGGAACTTGTGGATTTCGTAAATTCCTTCTCTCTACTTTCTCTCTACATTCTACTGTGGTTTTCAGAAGCCTTTGCTCATCGTTCTACTTTATGACTTGCTGAACTGAACTTGGAGAACTATTCCTAGACTTGGGGTTTGGGAACTTGCCGCACATTTTGGGGTGAATGTCTGATATCTAACATTTTTATTTCTCTTATTATTACAAGTAGTTATTAATAAATAGATTCTAACATTTAAACATGGCTCATTGTGTTTCTATTGTTGCTGGTATGTAACACCTCTGTCAGTCATATTGGAGAGATGGATAGAGGGTGGCTTTAGTCCATGATATGACACCAATCAGGAGTACCATGCTACTGTCCGCAGTCTCACTAGATTTAGGTTTTTTTTGGAGTCAACATTGAGTATTGTCCCATGGTCAGATCAATGACTTGGTACATGTTGGTGAAAACAATGCAGCTAATTCACGAGGGGATCTTTGCAAGCTCAATGCTCACAGCTTTATATTGAATTTAGAAAGCTGTGAACATAAATTTTATGCAAGTTCCTGGTAAAACAATGGGCAATGCCCAAGTGGCATTGCCAAGGGCACAGATCCAAGTGTGTGCTCACTGCTGAGGAAAGCTGCTTGGAACAAAGGATATATGTTGAAATAGCAAAGCTATTTCATGGAGCATTTCCCAAATCAATGAACAGTCTGAAAGGTGCGTAAAAATTGGAACTGTACATTGCAGCTGAAAGTGCTTCTTACCGAAAAGTTAGGTACGAGGCAAGATAATAAATGTGACCATGTGAGGTGGTTCAGCTGATCGTACTTTACATTTACATTACATTCAAGCAAGCTTGAAATTGGACTGTCATGCCAATATAAATGAAAAATGGTGCATTTTTTCAACGCTCAGCCATCTGTACTGCAGACCTGCAAAGATATGAAAGAAAATACACTTAACACTTGAGAAAGGTGGTAATTATCTTCACAAATGTTTAGCAAAGTTTAGTTTTGGGAGCAATAGGATCTTGTGAGAAATATTCATTTTGTCATAATGCACTTGTGATCCAGCAATATTTATCAGTATAATTTGTACAACTTGTTTGTTACAGATTTAACAATCTATTCTTTGGAATATGGTTGGTGTCTTTTGCAATTTCTATATCAAAATATTTCACTTTCTAAGGAAATATTCCTTAAATAAGAGTTTGTAGTTATTATAATTCACTAGGTAATGAGAATAAATTCAGACGAATAATAATAAAAGTCATGCAATTACAAATTTCTTTGTCCTACTGAAAGTGGACTTTAATATCTGTGCAATTTGAGAATGCAGGAAAACAGCCTTGGTAGAAAATTCTATTCCCTTTGACACATTACATAAAACCATGAAACACATGCTTTCACTTCTCCAGCAGAGGATCAATGTGTCACTGTGAATAGGATCAAAGGGTACTCCATTTAAAAAGAAACAATTACATTGATTAGGAACTGTGACAATGTTCATTTGCAGCAGGGCAGATACCTGGACTGTGAGATGAATGCTTGGCATGCATCGTTGAAGAGGTCAAGTATGGGATAAGGACAGGTCATGGCAAATGCTGCAGCACTGATTGTGCTAGGGCACTCTTGAAATTGAGTCATTATTTGGTTGGATGCCACTAATTACCCTCCTGGCTGATAGGAGAGTATTGGCCTCAGCATGATAGTTGTCGATGTCATCTTCCTGATCCTTGCTGCATAGTGACCTCCAGGATCAGGAATGCACAGTGCAGTGCGTTGCTATAATTCTTATATTGCATCGTGTGGCTAAATGTTGCCAGTAATGTTAAGTACAACCTGATGCAGGGTTTCGACCCTGAACATTGACAATTCCTTTCCCCCCCACAGATACTGCTCAAACTGCTGAGTTCCTCCAGCAGATTGTGTGTTGCTCCATATTCCAGCATCTGCAGTCTCTTGTGTGTCCAGTAATGCTAAGACTTTGTTTCAGCATGCCCATTGTGTACTCTGTTTCTCTTTTAATGGGGGTATATATCTCATTATGTTTTTTTCACACTCATCTTTGAATTCTGATTTTAGAGCAATTTGCACACAGCAAAATCCTACAGACAGCATAAAAGGAATGGCTGAGTCATCCATATTTTAATGTTGGTTGAGGGAGGGACAAATAACTGTCAGAGCACTAGGAAAGATTACTGATTAAGTGCCTTTAACCTTCACCTCTGTTTAATATACCATTTAGAAGAGGAACCTTCAACAGCTCATCGCTCACTCAGAGGTGCACAGGGATGTCACCTTAGATTTGTCCTTGACTTTTTGGAATAAGATATGAATCCACAACACTTTAATTCATCTGCATCCATAGCCGAAGAGGGTTTCACCATCCACTGCACCCACTTCCCCATCTCTGTCACCACCACCATCCATCCATCCATCCAGTGGAAATAATTGAATAATAGTGGTAGTGTAGGCAGCTGTAGGATTAAGCTGTCCTTACAGCTGGCACAAAATGTGATGCTGATACTCAGCAAGCTGGAGAAAGACATCCCAGGGCAGCATTGATAAAAGGGACCCATTCCCCCATACATCCTTTGTGTGTGGCCCTGCACTACTGAGAGAGGCCCTGAGGCACCTGAAAAATGGTAAGGGATGCTGCTGGAAATGTTCTTTCTGAACAATTAATGCTATTTGCATCAGCAAACAAGCCTTTGGTAGCATGATTCTTACAACAGTGCACTGCAGACATGATAATCTGACCAACTGTACAGATGTTACAGCACAGAAACAAACCTATAGGTTCACACAGGTATTTAATGCTCCCATCAAGCCTATTCCAATCAAACATGATAACATTCTGTGAATATATATTAATCTATTATCCACATATTTAGCTCCTCATTAAAAAAAACATTTATCCTACTTAACTGAACCATTCCGTTTGGTAGCAAGTTCCATATTTTAACCAGTCTCTGACATGAGAGGTATTCCCTGACATTGGGTTTATTAGTCACTTCTGTTAATTTAAGGAACCCAGATTCAAAGTGATCTTTTCACCTTGGAAAGATTATTTCAAAATGTTTGCTTTATATCACTAATCAATTATGTAAATCAGCAGATCGTGAAGTTAGAAACATATGATTAAATCTGGAAATCAGTGATCTATAAAGTTAGTTAAATTATTCCTCTGACTTGGTGGCATTATATTCATTTTCTGATGCTTGAGAAAAATGACAGGGGTTCAAAACAACTGCTTCTTCCCATGAAGAGCTAAACATTGATGCCAACCTTGGGAAAGATAATGCTTCAACAGAATCTCATCTCTAAGTATAAGCAAGCATGTATGACAGTTGTCAAACTGTCAGAAAGAACAGCAAAGAGAGGTTGGCAAGAAAGCTGAAAAAAAGACCCATAACTTGGAAAGAAGTAACCTTTAAGTGCCTCAGTTCCACCATTGAGACATTTCTATTGGTCCCTGAGAGGTGGGAGATCAGGGATGCAACTGAATTGGATTACTATAATCAAAAACATCATTTTCTGTCATAAAAATCAATCCGCATCATTTGTTAGATGTAGAGAAATGGTGCAACAAAGGCAATAGTTTGTATTAACAATGGAGAATCCCAGTCTACTAGAATACAACGTAGGTAAGTTTTACCTTTGTTTCCTGACTGTGAATGCTGGTATGGAACACCTAATTCTGTTTTGTTCCACATAGATGTGCTCAGTTATTATTGGGGTTGTAAGTTGGGTTTCCATTGTTGTATCTGTAAGGAGGTACAACTGCTTTCTGTGGCCACTTGACTCCAGCAGCCTGGCTGGAGACATTGCTGTAATATATGTGGCCAATGTAATATTAATTGGTAGCACATTAAGAATACTACCGTGTGATCAACTGCTCTCCATATTATTTCAACGCTGTTTGTGCGGAATGTTCCAGACTCTGCCCACTTTTGCTGAAGAAAGCACATCAAGAATGCTCCCTGAGAATGTAAGCTTTTCTTTTATTTATTAAAGTATTTTTATTAATATCAACTATTTTTCAGAATCTTAGAGAGTAAAAGATCAAAAGACTGTTTACCCCAACGATTCCCTCCACCCAACCTCTTGTTGCTGAAATATCATATCCCATGCCTCCAAAGGCAAAGTCTAGGTTATGCCCTTTTTGTGACTGCCACATGAAAGGTTATAGTTCTGGAACTTGAAGCACATTCTCTACATCTATCCTATCAAATTACTTCATAATTTTAAAGATCTCTATTAGGTCACTCCTCAACCTTATCCTTTCCAGAGAAATGAGTCTCAGAATGGTTGTACTGTTCTGATAATTGGAATCTCTCTGTTCTGGTATCAGCTTTATAAAATGTCTTAGGGCAGCTCTAAAGCAACTATTTGAAGTTAGGCTGGGGGCAACAATGAATTTCATTGCCATGGAAAGAGCTTTCCCAGTCCAAAATGAAATCTATTGTTTAGACCACAGGCAATGAATCATCACTTGCAAATAATAGTATCTTGATAAGACATCAGCACCTGAGTAGCCATACCTCTAGCTATCAACTCTTGCAACTATTTAGTCATGAGTATTGATTGAAACTTTATGCTGTTCACTGATACACAATCCTCTCTTGCAGGACAATCTGGTGCCTAAACAAAATCAGCAGTGAATCAGTGGCTGACATATCTGAACTTTACCCCATGTAGAAGCTTGCTACCATTGGAGCAGCCATAGCTGGGGCTATGGCCAGTGGTGGGAATGAAACAGCTCTCAATCCTCTTTCTCACATTTCACTTCTCCCGCATTTTATAATCTCTTCTCATTTACGAGTTGTTGGAGATATACGCAAGAACTTCTGTCTTTCCTCTTCACCTCAAGATAAGCCTACCCGAGACCTTTTCTCCTGTATGATGCCAAGTGCAGCAAGCTGGCCATACTGCAGTAGAAGAGCAGGAAAAGAGTGAAGGTAAAGAATCACCATCATTCACTTCAACACTTGGTGTCACCAGCTCAAATATGGACATTATATGTCATCTTCATTTTATTTGTTTACCTGCACTGCACCGTCTCTGTAACTGTAACACTATATTCTGCATTCTGTATTTTTTTGTATTACCTCAGTTTACTTATGTATGCAATGATCTGTCTGGAAAGCATGCGAGCAAAAGCTTTTCACTGTATCTCGATACCTGTGACAATAATAAACCAATTACCAATTACCATTGGCAGTGCAGGGTAGGTAGTAAAAAACCAGGGCAGATAGGAAGAAACCTCTCCCCATGATAGAGGTGTCTAAGACCAGAGATAATAGGTTTAAGATGAGGAGTAGAAAGTTTAGAGGGGATCTGAGGAAGAATTTTTTCACTCAGAAGATGGTTGCAATCTGGAACACACTGCCCAGAAGGTGGTGGAGGCAGGTACCCTGACAACACTTAAGGAGTTACCAGCTATGAGAGGTTCTCCTTATCCTCAGGCTCTGAGCACTACTGCAAGCCTCACACTCATAGCTTGTGGCTTGAACTGAAAACCAGCTATTCATATGGCTTTCTTGCAACCTCAGACTGCTGCCATCATGCATTTGTGTACCAGTGCTCAAAGTGGCTTTGCAAGTGTCCCAATTGCCCAGCAATTTGACTTCCAACAGATGATTAGAACTCTTTGCCCTTTATCAATAATTTTCTTTAATGATTCACTACTGGATGAATCAAAATATCCCTCTTCTCTATATAGCAAAGGGCATGCCCTTGAATGAACCTGAACTGAGTCATAGACACAGAGTCATCTACAGCATAGAAACAGGCCTTTCAGCCCACTGTGACCATGCCAACCATCAAGTACTGATCTATAGTAATCCCATTTACCAGCACTTGGTTTGTAGCCTACTCTGCATTGGCAATCGTCCAAATGCCTGTTAAACATTGTGAAAGTACCTGCCTCCACCACCTTCTCATGGAGTCTGTTTCAGATTGCAACCACCCTCAGGGTGAAAAAGTTCTTCTTCAGATCCCCTCTAAACCTGTTACTCCTCACCTTAAACCTATGACCTCTGGTCTTAGGCACCTCTACTATGGGGAAAGGTTTCTCACTGTCTGCCCTATTTCCTTACCCAGCATTGAGAAAGGGCACAGTTATCCTGTCCTCCACACTAGCCCCACAGCTGAACTGCCATTCCATGGCCACAACTCCCTCCAGGCGTCAGTTCCACAATCATCTCATGAGTGGAGAAGGCCACGAATGATGAGCAAGTGTCTGAGCCTGAGCCCCAGCCCCAGCTGTGGTATGGTGACCTTTAACAACTTGTACAGCCAAAGGCTGGTTTCACTGATCTTAAATGTCCCTGATGATCAGTGACACATAAAAAAAAGAGCTGAAATTGATTTAATAACAGAAAAGGTAAAAATTGATACCTTACTCCTTATCCAAATAAGGAGTGAGGTACAGAAAAGCAAACAAAAGATTAGTTAAACTTACTCTTCTTAGTTTATGGGACCATGCTAGATAACTAGCTATGGCTGGCATGAAGGTGAAGGGCTGGATATAAAGTGCATCAAGTCCATCATCTCACTGAATTATAGAACACTGCTGCACTCAGTGATCTGATCTCCGGTATGTTCCTATAATCCCATGCCACAGATGTAAAAGTCCAAATTGCCATTTGCTCCAATTCGTGCATCTAGCTGGGAGTTCCCTACCGCCAGAAGTATCAGCTACATGTCATTTCATCCAGCCCAATAGGAGACTCTAGCGACAACAGTGCTTCTTGTTATCAAAAACATGACCAGCTAGATTTCTGTGCTGAGTAGACCAATTGCTGAGGTTATCTGATCTCCCCATCCTTTTCCTATCCTCACACTATTCACAAGCTAGCTTTTGCGTGGCAAAATACATTAATTTTATATCTGTTGCAGATATGGGAATTGAAAGTGCAAGGAAATAATCCTTTTAATTAGCTGTACTTTGATAATCTTTCAGATGTTTGATTTTTAATTGTGGAGGCCACAGATGCAACATGTAACAGAGAAAGTGGTGCAGCAGCTAGTGCTGCTGCCTCATAGTTCCAGTGACCTGGGTTCAATCCTGACCTCTGGTGCTGTCTGTGTGGAGTCTCCCTATGACGTGTGTATCCCTCAGGTCCTCCCATTTCATCCCACATCTAAGGATATGCTGTTGGTAGGTTAATTGGCTACTGTAAATTACCCATAGTGTAGGAGGGTGGTAAGTGAATCAGGATGGAGTTAGTGGGTATGTGAGGGAAAATAAGTTTCAGGGAATTAGGGGAATGAGATTTATGGGAATGTGCTTGGAGCTGGCATGGATTTCATGGGCTGAATGGCCTCCTTCTATGTTGTAAAAGATAAAACTATAACATGTGGTGGATCATAATGATGAAGCTTGTTTCATTCTATTTGCTTCTCCGTACTTCCAATTTGCACCTAAAATATTAGAGTTATTTTTATGTGTCCGCAACACTTGCATTTTATAAGTGACCCAGATTATTGGTGGGGTGATCTTCTATCTGACCTTTCAATTAGCTTGTTACATCTCGTTATGTGTATTCTTAATCTTATCGAAATGGATTTATTGAAGCACTCGAGTTTACATAATTATATGAAAGTGAATTCACAAATATATTGGAATCTTCTTACATCTAATTGTTTGGGGCAGATGCTGAATTTAACTTGATAACCACTTCAATGTTATTAGTGGGCAAGCTACATTAGCACTCTCCATTCACTATAAGCCGGGGCTTTCACAACATGGGTCTCATCTGAAGTTTTTTGGTGCCTTTGAAATAATTTTGAGATAACATCACTTTTGTTATGAAGACAATGCCTTTGCTGATGGCAAAACTGTAGAGGATACAGCACACCATACTTATTTAGATTGCTTTGAACAGCTACAGAATAGAACATTGCTGACCTATCGAAGCTTCAATATTATAACTTCAGCATAGCTATGGAACAACAAAAACAAAATACAGTGTCTTTGATGTAGCAAAAAGTTCTAAGGCACATCAAAGCAAATTTATCAGACAAACTTTAACATATTAGCAGATGAACAAAAGATTGGTTAAAAAGGTTTTAAAGAAAGGTGGGGGGGAGGGGAGCTGAGAGACAGATAGATTTGGGAAATTCCAGAGTTTAGAGTCTTATCAGCTGAATGCACAGATATCAGTGGTAGGGCCATTAAATTTAGGGATGATCAAGAGGCCAGAATCATAAATAGCTCAGAAGGTTTTAGAGCCAGCAGAGATTACAGTGACAGGAAGAGATGAAAGAGATAATAAAATAAGGATGAAATATTGCTCCACTGGGAGCCAACAAATACATGTGTAATGTGTGAACAGGACTTAATGGAATACAGGCAGTGGTGTTTTGGATGATCTCGTGTTTATGGATGGTAGAGTGAGGAATACTAACTTGAAGAAGTTCAGATCTTCAAATCTCAGAATACCAAAAACATGCATGAGGGTCGTAGAATCAGATGAGCTGAAGCGGGGATAAGGTCAGCAGTATCACGAAGATTGACGGTGTTTTTCTTCACGATGGAGTAGAAATCTTGTCCAATTATCGGCTTTATTCATATCTATATATTATTTCGGTTGCAGTTATGGCTTTCTAGCTGGCTCAGTAAGCCATTTTGCAAGACTCTGCAAACGGCAATTAAATGAAAGATCAGACTAACTAATCTAAGGTGCTGTTTTGGGATAACTGTTCTCCTGAACACATTAGAAAACTTCCTTGTGCTCACTTACATTGTCCCTGAGGGAACAGGTGAGACCATGGTTAAAATGTCTCATACAAAAGACAGCACCTCATATAACCCTGCACTCCTTCAACTCTGTTGAATTGATAGTGTGGATTCTCAGGTCTCTGGTGTGGGGTGTGCACCCACAATTTAAACATACCTCTCAATAGATAAAAACAGATGCATACTTTACAAAGGACATGTTTTAATGTTGTGTAACAGTAATTAGTTTTGGCACATTTAGTAAATTACATTGGTAAGTTGGTAAATTGGTTTATTTTTGTCATATGTACCAGGGTACAGTGGAAAAACTTTGTTTTGCATGCCATCCATATGGATTATTTCATCACATCAATACATTTTGAGGTAGTACAAGGGAAAATAATAACAGAATGCAAAATAAAGTGTTACAGTTACAGTGCAGTGCAGGCAGACAATAAGGTGCAAGGCCATGACGGGGTAGATTGTGAGGTCAAGAGTCCACCTTATTGTACTGGGGGACCGTTCAATAGTCTATAACAGTGGGATTGAAGCTGTCCTTGAGCCTAGTGGTATGTGCTTTCTGGCTTTTGTATCTTCTGCCCGTTGGGAGGGGGGAGAAGAGAGAATGCCTGGGGTAGGTGAGGTCTTTGATAATGTTGGCTACTTTACCAAGGCAGCGAGAAGTATAGATAGAGTCCATAGAGGGGAGACTGGTTTCCATGATGTGCTGAGCTGTGTCCACGCTCTCTGCAGTTTCTTGCTGTCTTGGGAAGAGCAGTTGCCATACCAAGTGGTGATAAATTCATGTATAGTATATTTGTAGTTCAAAACAGACTACAAATAGTTCAATTTCAGCGATGAAACTTATTCTTAAGTATTTTTATTTTGCTGTTCACAGTGAGACAGAAGGATAATTCAGTGCCTTGATTAATGCATTGTTATGTAATTAGACAACTTTAATTAAACTTTAATGATCAGATACTCTCAATTCAGGAAAAAAATACTGTTCAGGATAGGGAAAATGGTTTTCTATATAATCTGTGAGTCAACTTAAAACTGAAAGTGCATAATGATTACCATCAGGAATATTGATCCAAAGGCTTGAGGCTGAATCCCAGTTCAGCAGCTGAAAATGAAAATTCAATAGAATCAGAATAAAAAGTGAGTCAATAAATACTGAATGGAAAATATTAGTTTGTTCTAAATATAGTAACCTCATCTGGTTCACCAATGTCCTTCAGAAGGAAGTCTACTGCCTTTACCTGGTCTAGAGTATATGTGATTCCAGGTCAACCAATGAGCCCTTGGAAATGGCTGAGCCATTCAGTTTGGGGGGCAATTAGGGATGAGCTTTTGATTACGTTCTCACTCTCTGACTGCTCTCATTCAATTACTGACCAGATAACCTTGTTTACAACTTATCCCCATAGTCACCCTGGTTTTACCCTTTCAGAGACATCCCCCTCCCCAACTCTTCCTGCAACTTAACAAGCTTCTTTTCTGTCCTTCCCAATTTTGTCAAAGGGTCTTAGATCTGAAACGTTAACTCTCTTTCTCTTTCCACTGATGTATCCTGACCTGATGAGTGTTTCCAGCATTTTCTGTCTTTATGATAGCAATTTCTCACCAATAGCTTTCAATAAAGCTCAGTTTGGTTCTGCTAAAACTACCAGCTTTCATTATAATCTTGATCCTTGTGTGAATTCAAGAACAGAATATCTGAGGAGAGGCAAGAGCAACTTCTGTTTACATTATCAAGCCAAAAATTGAGCCTTGTAGTTGAAAACTGGAGAACACAAAGGAAACGTTTTTTCCTGCATTAGCCTGTCATGAAGCAGCTTCCTTGCACTGAGCAAGCCTGTGGGCTAAAATCTCATCTTTACTAATGGTGCGATACACAAGGGCAGAAACCTCTGCACTTATCCCAACCACCTTCATTAATAATTTATCTGACCAATGAATTTGTCCATTACAATCTACAGCAAGACCTGAAGAACAACCAGGCTTGGACTGACAAATAAAGGGTAATGGTGAGCTACATAAGTGATAGACATTATCACTTCCATCAAGAAAAGTATCTCTGATGTTCAATATAATCACTATTGTATTTAATCAATGAACATTAGCATCTTAACGAAGGGGACAGGTGGATGCAACCGGAGATTTCAACATGTTTTAGATCTTACTGGACATTGTCTTGGATTCAGTGACTCTAGTCTCCCCATAAATGGACCTCATATTCTCCCCAAACATGAATGCATCCATCCTGTCTAAAATCTAATCAGGTATGAATTTAGGGCCCATAACATTTATCTTGTACACGGTAATCTTGCAGGTCCTACCACATGTATTTCTTCTGAATTTCAGAAATAAAATTGATAAGAAGTTATAAGATGAAGCCAATTGTATGTTTGTTATTTTGCAAACAGAAGAGTGTCTTCAGTGAAATATAATGTCCTAACACTAAAACTAAATTAAGCCCTTGGAAAAGAAATTCTTTGCTTTCTTAACTGTTTCAAAAATCAGATCTTCACAGATGATCCTTTATTACAGCCAGAGGGAAAATTAAAAAGTGATCTTTGTCCACTTTGATTAGCTCAATATGCTGTTCATAAAAAATACCAATGCTTCCTGCTTCCCTTAGTGAGAGGGTCCTAACATCATTTTGTTTGTCCAGCTGGAATTTCTTCAGTGTTAAATATAATTGAAATCAGCCTAACATCACAAATGCTAGTATATCTTGGCTGTATTGAGGAACAGTGCCTTCTGTTTATTTGAGACTCCTGAAATGAATGTACACCCAACTGAGTCTGCAGAATGTTTAATCTACAAGCTGTATCTTTGAGAGCCAATGAACTTACTTTGACAATATATTGCAACTTCCATCAACCAACAGAAAAGCAATGGCATCCTGAGACCATCATCACTTCCAAGCTGTTCACAGTCCCAACATAGAAATATACTGTTGTCCCATTAATGACTAGAATTCCTAACAAAACATCATTGTGACAGTATGTTTTCACAAGGATTTTTGTGGTTGAATTGAAAGGCTGGTATCATTTTCCCAGAACAATTACCCATAGGTAATAACTGTAGCTTTGCCAGCATCATTGATATTTGACAAGGGAGAGCAAATTAATTTAGTTCAGGCTCCCAACTTAATAAAATACTCAAGCAAAGGCCTGCACAGCCTAGGACTGTTTACTTTAACTGTTTTCTTGAGAGAAATCATTGAAATTGAGCACTAGTTATTTGAATGATTTTTTTTTACATAGACATTGATGTAATTTGTCAATTTATCCACATTTATCAATAACGAATTGACGTTTTCGCTAACAGCTGAATAATTGTAGTTACACTTTTATTAAAGGAACACAATAAGGTTAAAATCACCTTATGCATGTATCTTCAATTGTAAACTTCAACATGACTTCATAGTTTTAATGTTTCTGGCAGACTATATCTTCAATTATACCCAAAAGTAAACTTCCCCTTGCACAAACTAAAAACTAACAATTTTTGCAGATCTGGGCACACTTGTTAAGGTTTGCTGCCACTGATCATCATATTGAGCCCTTGAAAAATGGTTCCAAAATGTTGATGTTGCCAGATTTAGTAACTTGTCCGTCAATCATTGGGTTTGGTTTTCCAGTCAATGAAGTCTGTTCATACAATCAGCCCCCATCATAGACCTGATCCATCATGCAACAAAACAATGGTTGACCTGATCCTCAGTCACATCACCACTTCCTTGTCCTATCCATTGACTGCTCTGCAGTCCAAAAATCTATTCATCTTAGCCTTAAGTATATTTAATGACAGGATCTACGATCTCTGGAGGAGAGAATTCCAAAGATTCATATCCATTTTAGTAAATAAATTCCTCATCAACTCAGATGTAAGTGGCTGACTCTTTATCCTGAGACAATGTTTGAATTAAAAATTGGTAAATCTTAGTTCAAGATTCATCAATCAAGGGAAACATCCTCCTATCTCCCTCTCAGATGCCTCAGAATCTTATAGATCTCTTCTCACTCCTCTAAACTCCTGAGGGTATACCTACATCGTGTTCAGACTTTCCTCAGGCAATTTCCTTCTCCTAGGAATCATTCAAGTGAGCTTTCACTACATTGCTCTGAGGCAAAGATAACCATCTTCAAATACAGAGACCAATAATGCACGCTGCACTCTTGATACAGTCTCTCCAAAATCCTGCTGAGTTCAGCAAAACTAGTAATTAAAACATATCATCTGTTCTTTCCCTACATTTGCCTCTTCTCTAGTCTCCAAATTCTGTTATTTGCATCTGACTCCAATCCTCTAAAATCTCCATTTTAAAATTCTCACCCTGAGTTACCTGGATACTATGTTCCATCTGTCAGTGGTACCCCTCAGATTAAGTACAACAGAATCAGTCAGTCAAAACGGCAGCACAGCTGGTCAAACCACTGCCTCACATCTCCAGCAGCCCAGGTTCAATCCTGACCTCAGGCCGAGTTTGCATGTTTTCTCTGTGACCATGTGGGGTTCCTCCTTATGATTTGGTTTCCTCCCACATCCCAAAGATGCCCCTGGTGTATAGGTGAGTGGTAGAATCTAGGCTGAGTTGATGAGAATGTGGGGAAAGTAAAAATTGGGATTAATGTAGGATCAGTGTAAATGGGTGGTTGATGGTGGGCACAGTCTCAATGGGTTGAGGGGCTAAGTTCAGGCTAAGAAATGACAAAGGTCATTGGTGGGAGATGTTTATTATGCCCCAACATTAGTGATAATATAGGGCTTAATATAACAGAATAAATCAAGAAATTAGAAGGACATATAGCAAGGCTAATACAATAATCATGGAGAACTTTAACCTACTTATGGACTGGGCAAACCAAATTAGCAGTAAAAGTGTGGATGACAAATCAATGGAGTGTACATGGTATGGCTTTCTACATCAATATATTGAAGAATCAATGAGGCAACAAACAAATTTAGATCTCGTCTTGGCAATGATAAAGGGATAATTAATAAACTTGTAGTTAAGAAGCCTTTGGGAAAGAGTGATCATTCAATGACATAAGTTGAGGTTTTGAAGAAGATGGTGATGCAGATAGTGAACCCACTTCCAAAATTTTATTGATTCTAGAATAGCTCCCATATAGAACAAGCATAGTTTGGATGGTAGGAAATGAACCCTACTATTTATGAAATGAAGTAGAAAGAAAGCAGGGAACCACAGACCAATTTGCCTGCCATCATTAGTGGGGAAAATCTATAATTAAAAGAAGTGGTAACAGACACTTAGAAAATAATAATAGAACTGACAGAGTCAATATGGATTTATGAATGGAAAATCAAGTTTGACAAATCTGTTAGAGTTATTTGGCAAGCAGAATACATAAGGTGGAAAATGGTGGATATAGTGCAAATGGACAGCCTTCAATAAAATGCCCCAGAAGAGGTTATTAAATAAAATTAGAGCAGGTGGTATTGGGGGGATTACACAGATATGGTTTGAGGATTGGTCATGGGATGGAAAACAGAAAGTGGGACCATTTTTTGGGTTGGGAAGCTGTGAAAATTTGGATGTCACAGGGAATGGTGCTGGGGACCCAGCTCTTAACAATCTATATCAATGATTTGGATGAGGGGACTAAGTGTAATACATTACAAAACAGTGTGGGCTGTGAGGACAATGCAGAGATGTTTCAGGGGATATGGATAGGACGAGCGAATGGGCAAGGATGTGGCAAATGGAATAAAATGTAGAAAAAGGAGAAAAGCTGAATATTTTTAAATGGTGAGAGCTTGAGGGATATTCAGAGTGATCTGGGTGTTCTTACAAATATATTAGTAGAAGTTAATGTGCAGGTGCAGAAACCATTTAAGGGGGAAAACAGTATATAGGCCCTAATTACCAAAGTATTTAAGTACAAAAGTGAAGGTAACTTACTGCAACAACACAGGGTCCTGATTAGATCACACATGGAATATTGAATACCAGTCTGGTCTCCATGCCAAAAACAGATATACCTGTGATTAGGGGAGTGAAATGAGGGTTCATCAGAGTGATTCCTGGGTTGGAAATGGATTGTCCTATGAGGAAAAATTAAGTTGACAGGTCCTATACTCTCTCGGGTTTAGAAGAATGAGAGGTGATTTTATCAAAACATAAAATTATTACATGGCTTGATAGCTGTAGGAAGGATGTTTACAGATTATAGTCTCTAAATAAGGGGTGAGCCATTAGGACTGAGATACAAAGATACTTCTTCACTCAAAGGGTAGTGAATCTTATCCTAAAATCTTATTGCCTGCCCTTTCTCTGTAGAGTTCTTGACAGGTGGTGCATTCCTTTCACCATTTATGTTGGGCTTCTGTCTGCTCCCAGTACATGATCTCGTGGATCTTAATACCATCCCAAATTATCCACCTTCATTTTGAGCAGTCATGGGCCAGTGATTACCAAGAGTCTGTAGGCATCTTGCATTCCTGGCCTCCAATATGCTTCTGAGATCTGGACTGCCTGCATCAGGTGCCTGAAGGATACCATCAATATTGCCTCCACAAAATCCTGCAAATCCACTGGAAGGATTGTGTCAAACCAGACAAGCAAGTGAACAATACAGATCTATGAGAAATATGCTGTTCTTTAGGCCCAAATACCTTTTGTTCATCTTTAAATTCCTTTTGCTCTAACCAGATAAGAATCTTCATAATATCCCTGGGCTCTGGGCCAAAATGCCATTCTCTATAGACTCTGCTTGTATAGTAAGTGCCAGATATTACATTTCCTGGCAACCAGCTACAGATTACTGATCAGTAAACATACTGTAATGTCATAATCATTAATCCTAAACTATGAGCATCATTGGACACACCCAATGTGAAGAACGTAAACACCCACTATCTGTACAAACCTGGATTCTGCATAGAACTAATCTCCATATACAATGAAAATGGAACATGATGTTTGTATAAAGGATCAAGAACTGATTTCAAGCTTAATATCATTTCCAAGATGAACAACAGTTTTATTTTCAGAATACAGATACAGAAACCTTCTATAAATGAACAGCCTGTCTGGAATTTTCAGGGTTGTGGGAGAGAACATTGGGGTTTGTTGAAGTGCAAAGTGAAATGGACAAAATAGAGTAAATGCCCACTTTTTGGGCTGCATGCATCTATGCTGACTTGCTAATTTTATGTGATGGAACATGTATGATAAGTAAATGAAGTCACCTACGTATGTAAAAAAGCAAACTGCTGGAGTAACTCAGCAGGTCGAGCAGTATCTGTGAGAGGAAAAGAATTGTCAACATTTTAGGTAGAAACCCTGCATCAGGACTTAATTCCTTGATGCTGCTCGACCCACTGAGTTCCTCCAGCAGTTTGTTGTTTTGCCACAGATTCTAGCATCTGAAGTCTCTTGTGTCACCTATGTATGTATCTCACCAGAGATGACTGTGGGTTTGAGGAGAGATTGGGCCATATAAAAATCACCTACATATCCAATTATGGAGCTAATTGCCAACTTCTGTGTACCCAATGCCCATTGATGCTGCAATTAATGGATTCCTCACCACTTTCTTCTTACCTTCAGGGATTGAATATTACTGATTTAAGTAGGAGAATGAAACATTTTTCCAGTTCAAACAACACACAATAGTCTTACATAGGTTTGTTATTGGTGAAGTAGTGGTGAAGGGGGCTGAGGCTGAAGAAGCAAACATTGGATTGATAGAGCTCAGCAGAATTTCATAAGAATTGTTTTTTTTAGTCTATTGCAGAGTTGGGATGAGAACAGTCTTACCAGAGGTGAGTGTGGTGGAGCAAGCATGGAGGGTTACAGCGGGATTCTTACTGCAGGCGAGTGTGAGGAGTTGTGCGTAGCACAGTGGCACAACTAAGTAGAGTTGCTGCCCACAGCTCCAGCGACCTGGGATCAGTTCTGTCTGAGTAGAGTTCACATGTTCTTCCTGTGACGACATGGGCTTCCTTCAGGGGCTCCCACACCCCAAAGGCAGGCAAGTCAGCAGGCTAACTGCCCACTGTAAATTGCCCTTGGTGTGTAGGTGAGTGGGAGAATCTGGATGATGTTTATAGGAATGTGGGGAAAATATAGTGTAATATTGGTATAAATGAATGTTTGATGGTTGGGGAAAACATTGTGGGCTGTAGGGCAAGTTGTCATGCTGTATGACTGTAACTCTATCAGATGGGTCTATAGCAGGATCCTACGAGAGGTGATTGTGTGGGTGCAGGAGAGATTGAGCTATAATTGAATCTGACTAAAGGTAAGTGCTGGATCGAGTGAGAATTTGGACTATATTCACTGGTGATGAGAACAACACTATATTATCCTTGGAATGTTGGCATCAATTGTTTCTTAGTTGCTTAAAGAACAGTAAAAAAAAAGATTTATAATAATAAAAAACAAAAATAACATCTGGATGAAAAAGTCTTTCCAAATGTCAATGCTTTTTCCATACTGTTGATAGTGTCTCCTAATTGATAGACAGGTTCATCTGTGATTACAATTACAGCCACCTGGATCTAGTCACTGTACATTGCTGCACCAGAACTCAAACTGTTGCCTTGGAATTTCCGCTGTGAGCAAACTTGGGAAGTTCATTCCATAAATGGGCCATTCCTGCACACATTTTGCCAATGTCAAGTTGTGCTCAAATCTCTTGTTGATCTCAGTAGAATACACCCGGATGTAAAATGGCCATAAATCATCATAACAAATAAGCCCAGAGGAGCGTTAAGCAACATGCATTTCTTTAAGATTGTAACTCATTTAACCATCATTTATATGCATCAAGCTTAGAATGTCTGTACTTTTCATCTAGCTTTTCTATGTAGGTCATAAATAGCTGAAGGCCCAGATTTCATCCTTACGGCACTCCCAAAGTAAAGCCTACCAACCTGAAAACAGTCTGTTTAATTTTTATTCTGTCCTTCTGTTCTAACAAATCCATGCTATTATAATACCTCAACCATCTCTGTCCTTATTTTATGTGACACGGGTTTCATATGGCACCTGATCAAATTTAATTGAGAATCTGGTGTACGATATCCATTGGCTCTCCTTATTCACCCTGCCTGTGGCATCCTCAAAAATCTGTTGGATGTATCCAAAATAATTTCCCTTTTGTATACAATAACTCTGCCTAATCTTATGATTTTGAAGTGCTGCTTTATTCTAGCCTTATTAATGGATTCTTGAATTTTCTGATATCTGATTAAACAATTAATGTTCCCTAATATTTCAAGCCTCCTTTCTTGAATATCAGTATTTTATAAGTTACCTCCTAATTCTCTAGGATGGTTCCATAACTTTGGAGATCACGACTACTGCTTGCATTAAGGTAACATGTCTGAATGACTACCATCCGGTGGCTCTGATATCCACCATCATGAAGTGCTTCAGGAGGCTGGTCGTGGCACACATTAACTCCAGCCTTCCAGACAACCTTGACCCACTGCAGTTTGCCTACCGCCAAAACAGGTCTATGGCGGATGCCACCTCCCTGGCCCTACACTCATCTCTGGAGCATCTGGACAGTAAAGACACCTACATTAGACTATTGTTTATTGACTACACCTCCACCTTCAATACTATCATTCCAAGCAAACTCATCTCCAAACTCCTAAACCTGGGACTCAACACCTCCCTTTGCAACTGGATCCTCGACTTCCCGACCAACAGACCACAATCAGTGAGGATAGGCAGCAACACCTCCGCCATGATTATTTTCAACACTGGCACCCCACAAGGCTGTGTCCTCAGTCCCCTACACCCTATACACACATGACTGTGTGGTCAGATTCTGTTCTAACTCCATCTACAAGTTTGCAGATGATACCACCGTAGTGGGCCATATCTCAAATAACGATGAGTCAGAGTACAAGAAGGAGATAGAGAGCCTAGTGACATGGTGCCATGTCAATAACCTTTCCCTCAATGTCAGCAAAAGAGCTGGTTATTGACTTCAGGAAAGTGGGGTGGTGCACATGTTCCTGTTTACATCAATGGTGCTGAGGTCCAGAGGGTTGAGAGTTTCAAGTTCCTAGGAGTGAACATCACCAATAGCCTGTCCTGGTCTAACCATGTAGATACCACAGTCAAGAAATCTCACCAGCGCCTCTACTTCCTCAGGAGGCTAAAGAAATTTGGCATGTCCTCTTTGACCCTCACCAATTTTTATCAATGCACCATAGAAAGCATCCTATCTGGATGCATCAGGGCTTGGTATGGCAACTACACTGCCCGGGATTGCAAGAAACTGCAGAGAGTTGTGGACACAGCTCAGCACATCCCGGATACCAGCCTCCCCTCCATGGACTCTGTCTACACTTCTCACTGCCTCATTAAAGCAGCCAACATAATCAAAGATCCCACCCATCCCAGACATTCTTTCTTCTCCCCCCTCCCATCAGGCAGAAGATACAAAAGCCTGAAAGCACGTACCACCAGGCTCAAGGACAGCTTCTATCCCACTGTTATAGGACTATGGAATGGTTCCCTTGTACAATAAGATGAACTCTTGACCTCACAATCTACCTCATTGTGACCTTGCGCCTTATTGTCCACCTGCACTGTGCGTTCTCTGCACTGTAACACTTTATTCTGCACTCTGTTATTGCTTTTACCCTGTACTACCTCAATGCACTGTTGTAATGAATTGATCTGTATGGACAGTATGCAAGACACATTTTTCACTGCACCTCAGTACATGTGACAATAATAAACCAATAAACCATTATTACAGCAGGTAGTTCTTTTAGGGCCCCTGATAGTTTTTTTTATACAGACAGTGGGTGAGGAGGTGGTGGAATCAGATACAATTATGATGTTTACAAGGCACTTGGACGGACACAAAATCAGCAAGGCATAGAAGGTTACAGCCCTAATGTGGACAAATGGCATTAGTGTAGCTGGGCAAGAAGGTCGGCATGAACATGTTGGGCTGAAGGTCCCATTTCTGTGCTGTACATCTCTATGACTCTGTGATGTTGGCCACCTGGCCCACAATATTTGATGGCACTAATTGTTACGGCAGTACAGTGGTGCAGCTAATAGAGCCGGTGCCTCACAGTGCCAGAGACCTAGGTTCAATTCTGTCCGTGTAGAGTTTGCATGTTCTCCTTGTGATTGCGTGAGCTTCCTTTGGTTTCATCCCATGTCCCAAGGATGCATGGATTGCTAGGTTAATTGGCCACCGTAAATTGCCCCTAGTGTGTAAGTGAGCAGTAGAATCAGGGGGAAATTGATGATAGTGGGGAGAATAAAAAAATGGGATTAATGTTGGATTAGCGTAAATGGTTGGTTGATGATTGGCATAGGCTCAGTGGAGCAAAGGGCCTATTTTTGTGCTGTATTTCTCTATGATTCTATGTGTTTAGTCCTCTTAACCTCTTCAGTATTTTCTCTGTAATAGTATAAATTATTTTCAGTAATTTATTGTATCTGCCACTGACAAGATGGATGAAAGTATTCATTTAATCGCCAGCTGATGAACTTGCCTTTCTATGCTAATTCAATCGTCATTAAGGAACCACAGCTGCAATGGGGGTTCACCTACATAAGACTGTCATATGCTGGGAAGTGGCGGGAGAACAAAACTCACTCACAAAAGCACTAACCCACAAAAATACTCCTCTGGCTTACACAGCTGCCAAAACTTGTAAAACTAGAAATATTTCTGCAGGTCTCTGACACTGAGGAACATCCAAAAATATTTTTTAAAAATTTAATATTCAGTCTAGTAAAAACATTAGAAGTTCTTCTTAATGTCAAAAATAAACAAAGCCTTTAAATTAATTAAGACATGGTTCCTGCCAGTTGTTCAGATGAATCCCCCCGTGAACTGCAAGGAACAGCTGCAATCACACTTCTTTGCTGGTCTCTATGAGGAGTCCACCATCAATTTGCATTCTTGAAAATACCATCAATAAGTGACAGTAAGTTTGCAACTACTGTGTTCAAGTAGAAATCCAAAGCTGTTGGTCAGTTATGCAGTGACAGATCAGCATTTTCTGGGGTGATTGGGATGGGGGTATTGAGAGCCTTGTGTCCATGCATCAGGAACACACAGAGGCCCTGGATAAGCAGTGGAAGGAGCACACCACTTCACAAATTACCCACCTGCTCTCCCCATCTATGCATCTATGGAAGAGTCCAGAGATGCTGTGTGACCTGCTAAGTGTTTGCAGTTTTTACATCCTCTGGGACACTCAGTCACTGCTGAAGAAAATAAATGCTGATTATATTGCCCCCTAACTCTGCAATGTTTATTCCCTGACCCCCCCCCCCCCCCCCCCCCCCCGTTAAATGGTCTCCTGTGAACATGACACTGGCCAGTCTGTCTACCTTCCTTACACTTTTGCCCCTCATCTGTACTGGTAGTATGTATCTCATATCTGTTGGACCAGATGGAAGGCTGAGCCTGGGGTTCCCAGACCTGCCTGACTCACAGACCCATTCTCCCCTACCTGACTGCTAGTAAACTGTGATCGAACCTCCAATGTACAATAACAAGCTTTTCATTCACAAATAAATTAAATTAATTAGTTTAGTATATCCCCAGGATAGGGGAGTCCAAAACTAGAGGTCCTGGTTTAAAGTGACGGGGAATGATTTAAAAGAGACCTGAGGTGCAACTTTTTCACACAGAGGATGGTGAGTATATGGAACAAGCTGCCAGAGGAAGTGGTATATGTGGCTACAATTATGATGTTTAAAAGGCATTTGTACAGTTGCATGGATAGGAAAGGTTTAGAGGGATATGGGCCAAATGCAGGCAAGTGGGACTGGCTCAGTTAGGCAACTTGGTCAGCATTGACAATTTGGGCTGAAGGTCCTATTTTTGTGCTGTATAGCTCTATGATTCTATTGACACTTTATTAGGGGGCTGGATTTGCATTGATAAGTAGCAATACAAGTGGAACTTTCAAGAAACTTTCTGTAAGAACTAATCGGAAGAATGGTGGCTTTGCGCATAGAGGCATTTTAGTACAGCTAGTGACAACTTGGCAAGGAAGTTAGCATCTAAGACAAACTGCCCTGTACCTTCCAATGTAAAACGCACAACTTGCAATTCCTACCCTCAACCTCTGAAATTTGGTTGTACAAATTCCCCATATTTTAACGTGAGCACTTAGCTCATGGACTGAGTCTTCTTGCTAGCTAAGATTTTATCTGTGTCCTAGTTCAGAGAAAGCTTCTAGCATTTTTGTATCCTATTGCATATGTTGCTAGGAAGGCCGAGTTACGGCTTTCATCAAAACATTCTTGCAGGAGATAGTTCTCTGGGTGAATTTGCGACTGAGAGTATTTGGCAATAGCGGGAATACCCCACGCGAGGGCGCTGGGCCCTGCTGACGCTCATCCCGTTGTGCTACTACGAAGTTCATAAACAACTCCTACAAAGGTTTGTGCAGCAGATGAGTATTTAACTATCCACACAAATTTATCAGTAGATGCGGAATTACAAATACTTTTTTTCAAATTTTCATGATGTGTTTTTTAATTAGTCCATATCTTAATCGGGGTATTTTTAGAAAAGTGCTCAAGATAGAAATTTGGCACCACAGTCTCCCCAGTGATTGGTCTCTGCATAATGAGGAATTTGGGAATAGACTTAAAAGAAATCTCTGCAGGACATTTAAAATTTGTAACGATAAACAAGGACTCCACTAATGAGTTTTGGGTGCTAGAAAATCTCATCCAGTGACATAACACAGTGAAGTAAACAGCTCAACTAAACAACTCTAAATCTTTTTCCAAGCATGGACCAACCTGGTTTTTATTAGGACGAGTTTTTATTGTGGGGCACGTGAATTCCAGTGTGGGATATTTTGTGACATCAACTGCATACGGAACCAATAACTCTTTACATTGAACGGCGAGTGGCTAAATATCGGGGCATTTGCATTTTTTTTGTACACGTTGTCGATACCGGTGCTGAATAGACATCGAACGGCACAGAGTGAGTGGAGAGACTCCAATGAGAGCGTTGGAGCAAATTACTTCACTGGAGAAACGTTTCGTTGCAGTTGCAAAAAGCAAGTAACCTGAAAAATAGCAGCCAAGAAATAACACATTGAAGCCCCTGCAAAGTGAATGATTATGTCTGTGTTGCTTGATTCCACATGGGAAGGTGATCGCTTGAATAAAAAGGAATTCAGGTTGCATAAACCTTGTACAAAGGGAGAAAAGAAATCAGGATTTAACCAGTGCGACCAATGAGTGGATGGAATAAGAAGCAAGACACTACTTCCACACAGAATTGCAAAGAACCAGAACTGGCAGACTCTAGGGGATACAGCGCCCCTTTTGGAGGGGCCGAGATAGAATATCCTTGGCACCGTCCTGGACAGCAAATTGCTGCCGAACTTCAGTCTCTGACATTGCATCGTTTTATAGGAACAGGACACACCCCTGGGCCGGGTGGAAGGAGGTGGGGAGGGAGAGGGAGTATGCGTTGAGTCAGGAGTGAATTCACGTGTCCGTTCGCCGCTCCCCGGTCCTGTAGCAGCACCTTTGATGGAACAGCTTTGGTGTTTACTGGGCGGTACGTCAATCTTGTCGGTCACATTGGGGGAATCGCTGTCCTTCCAGGCCGGGAAGCTGCTCTTCTGTCTCTTTTGCGCCAGTTTGACTAAAAAAAATCCGACTGTCCGATGGCAGGATTCTGGCCCTTGGCGAATGACTGACAGCCGCGTTGAGTGGTTCAGAGACTCCAGAGAGCCAGAACAGCGCTCTAATTGGTTTCTAAAAGAAAGATAATCTCCGGCTCCCAGGAGAAGCTCCGGGTTAGCACTAAGCATCGATAGACACTGCATTGAGAGGTGCCCACTAAAGCTCCTCCCGTCCATTCGGTCACAAGTGCTCTGGACCAATCTCATCAACACCATTTAGTACCGGATCTCAAAGAACACAGAACTTATTGGAAGGTCACAGCTGGGATTTTTTTTTACATATATACTATAAAACTCCCCTTCCTTCTCTCCCCGGTTCCACCATCTATATACAAACACATATATATCGAGGGGGAAATGAGTGACCTGAAGAAGGATTTTGCCGCGGTTCTCAGCCTGAAAGACGACCGGATTCGGGAGCTGGAGTCGCGCCTGGCGGAAAAGGACACCGAGATCCAGGAGCTGAGGAGAAAGTTGCACAAATGTCAGTCGGTGCTGCCCAGCACTCAGATGGCGCCCAGGACCAGGAGGGCGCAGGGCATCTCAGCCGAGCCCCAGAGCTGCCTCTCCTTTCAGGACCTTACGCGGCAATCCTTCAGAAGATACGCCAAGTCTGATAGGTGAGCATCTCCCCTCTCTCCCCCTCTCTCTCTCTCTCTCCCTGCAATCAGCAGGGGTCTCCCGCACCCATCCTCCCGCGGCGAGTAAAGCGCGTCGCCGGCCTTTTAGCATTTGCAAGTGTCGTGCACTTGGGTGTCTGTTGACTGGTTTATGGGAACAAACTTAATCGTGCGATTGAACGGGCAGAATGGAGACGTTTGGGGGTGTTTCCAAGTGTTGCTCTTAGCTCTGCCCTGGCTCAATCTGAACGTAGATGTGAAATGACAGTCGCATCTCCGCAAGGCTCACGAAGTAGTTATTTAATAAAAGTCGTTGTAGGGTTGGTTGGCTGCTGTTGGGAAATGCAAAGATGCCTCTCACTTGTGAAAGCTTCCGGCACTATTATGTGTCTGCATCGTGAGCTCGTTTCCCCCCACCCTATCACTTAGTAGTTCAACAACCCGCCCGATAGTGAATTCAGAGAGCGGCACAAGACACTGCAGATGCTGGTTTGTTGAAATGAATTATTTCAGCCAAGGTGTCAGTGGTAGGTCCCAGGGTTGAAGATAGTGAAATTCTCGGCAAGTTATTCATCCGATTCTATGTAACACGAGGCTCTTCGGACGCCACTCTATATCCGACACCATTAACAGTTTTTATTACACTGACCTTTAAAACATCACCGGTCCAGTAATCGTTTGCGTGCTAATGGACGATAATATGAGCTGATAATGGGATGGTTTGTGGCCGATCTTTCACTTTCCAGTGAAACACGCTGCGACCGTCCTGAAACTCCAGAACACTTCAATTCTATGGAGACGCTTCGAACAGGATATCCAGCCAGTCATTTCGACCAAGTGCTGTGACGGGGAGCGAACACTCAGGCGGGATCTTACTGTCAGGGTCGATAAAATCTAATCAATCAGACTCTTTTTTTAAAGTGAAGATAGGACTGATATTTGATTGACAACAGGGGCAAAGAAACGAGCCCCTCCTCCTCGTTTATCGCAACCTTTTAATAAATCTGCAATCTACTAACACAACCTTTAAGTCTGCAGTTACCATACACGTGCTGGCATTTTTATCGTCGGTGTGCTGATGAGTGACGGGTTGACTCGTGCTAAGTATCCGCAGTTGTGAGGGAGGATTAGACTGCGAGGGGGAGCCTCCTGTTTGGCTCTCAGTGGAGGAGATAAAGTCACTTTCAATTTAAGGACGTTTTATTGACTGACCATCAGGCTGGAACGCCAGCGCCTGAAGCAGGGAGAGGATGGTAAACAGACAGCTAATGGCATCTGTCCCTGGAGAGGCGAGGGGAGGCTTGGGGGGGGGGTGTCCATCACAGCCTCTTAAACCTGTCGGTGCTGATGGGTGGACGTGACAGCTGGGGAAGAAAGTGCATCTCTTTGCAAGTGCAAGTCTGGTTGGGTCGGAGTTCAGCCACATTTGCAACGTTTCCGGAGACAACTGCTGTTGCTCAGGCTGGTGATAAATAATTGATGCGGGCATTGGAAAATAATAGCCATTCCCGGAAAGCGAGGGAGGGAGAGAGAGTTACAGTCAGGCGGCCAAGCGAAATTCTGATCCCGCTTTCTGCTGGCTCGCAACTGAGGCACGGGCTTCAATCATCTCCAAATCTTTCATGCATTCTTCCAAACATCCTCCAGATCCTTCCTATCCAATACCTCAAACGCAAAGACCCAAATCTCGATCTTCCCACAGCTCAAAACACATTTCACTCTCCAGCTTGCGGCTCTCCTCTGCCAAATCACATCCAAATTTCCACAGCCTCTCTTTCTAAACGCACTCAGACACACCTCCTACGTTCTGTAACCCGAAACTCGCCATCTTCTTCCTCTGTCTGCAAATACACAAAAGTCTTATCTCCCCTCACCCCGCACATTTCTTTAAACCCAAATCTCTCCTTGCACTCATCATAAACAGAGCCAGGCTCCGACACCTTTTACCACAAACACACCAGGCCCAAATCTCTACCATCTTCACACAGTAGTTTGACTCCAAACGGCAATGTGAGTGGTTTTCATGTTTACAGAAATCAAGTCGAATTTATTGTCATGTACACAAGTAGGGTGAGGTACAGGTACAATAAAAAAAACTTGCAGCAGCATCACAGGCATGTAGGTTCACACAACAAACGAAAACATAAATTGTATATAAATTATACAGGACAATGAAGAGAAAAAAAAGCTGTACCTGAGAGGAGTAGGTTTAGAGTCAATCACTCTATTAGATTATAGGCTTTAACTAAAGCTTAAAACTTTCACTTGTCACAATTGTGGAATCTCTAAACCTAATATAGGAAGTTTTAAAAAGCAACAGTGTTTGTAGTGGTTGTCAGGCTTTTGACAATTAATATTAAAGAATCAGTTTTTCTTCAGGAGTGAAGAAATTTAGGGGATGCTGAAGGTTCTAACCAGACGCTTCTCTCAATGAAAGAGGAGGCATAACATGGAATGGCCGATATTAGTTCCTCAGCTTTGCTTATATCCCACCCATTTGCCCTGTCCGTTACTGCAGTGGAGTTAAAACAAGTGAAGGTATCGTTCCACATAACCTGGGAATTAGTGCCTGGGAATTGATGTCACCTTTACAGTTCTGTTGTTGGGCTCAACTACTTTTGGTGTTCAAATGTGTAAGTGGAGCTTCCAAGGTCAGGGTGCTCAGTATGGTTTTGTTGAACTGTGGGAAAGAGCAATGCGTGAGAGGCCTCCAGTTCTAGTCCGATTGTTGTATTCTCAAACACAGGCGTGTGTAACTCCAGCAGTCTTAAAAATGTTCATTGGTGGTGCAAAAGGAGTGAAAATGCAAAGAAGAATATTAATGTTTGAATTGTTACAAAAATCAAAACATTCTGACAAGAAGAAATTGTTGGTACTTAGAATGATAATGAGAATAACACTTCCAATTCAGGATAGAAGGAGGCCAAGTGAACCACCACATCCATGTTAGCTTCATGAAATTAATTCAAGCCCTAGGTAAATGTAATATTGTGCTCAACAAAGGTTGTGCGTGTATATAATTAGTTTCGCTTGACCAGTCATTCTCTGTAGCCCGACAACTATTTCACTTTGAAGCAAATGTATTGTTTCATAATCCATTTTTGAATCATCTGCTCCGTCCCATCACCTGTTTAGTTGTCGCATTCCTGTACTGTCTAAACACAGGTCAATGTACTTTTCAAGGTTTCACACCTCTTTTTGGGATCTGGGCATTGTTGGGAAGGCCAACATGTACTTCCCATCACCATCAGTCTTTGAGAAGATGGTGGTGAGCAGCTTTCTTGAACTCCCTGCGGTCCTTCTGGTGAAAGTACACTTGCAATGCTTTGGGTAGTGAGTTCCAGGATTTAGAGACAGTGGCAATGAAGAAGAAACAGCAGTGTTTTGTAAATCAGGATGTTGTGTGACTTGGAAGGGAACCTGAAGGCATTGGAGTTCCCATGCACCTGCTGCCCTTGTCTTTCTTGGTGACAAAGTCGTGGGCTTAGATGGTGCTATTGGAGTAGATGAGTAACTACAGTGACTTTTGTAGATGGCACATTCTGCAGCCAGTGCACCAGTGGCAGAGGGAATGAATGTTTAGAGCGGTGGATGGAGCACCAGTCAAGTGAGCTGCTATGCACTGGATGATACTGAACTTTGAGATTTATTGGAACTGCGTTCAACCCTGGTAAATGGAAAGCATTCAATCATGCTTCTGACTTCTGTTTTTTATATGACAGAAAGGCATTGAGGTATTAGGAGGTGAGTCACTCAACATACAATATCCAGCCATTGATCTGCTCTTGTAATCACATTATTTGAGTGTTTCTGGTCAATGCTACACCCCAAGATGTTAATGGTGGGAGACTCGGTGATGGTAATGCCATTGAATGTCAACGGTGAATAGTGAGACTCTGTTGTTGGAAATAGATATCTTTATTAGTCACATGGTACATCGAAACACACAGTGAAATGCATCTTTTGTGTAGAGTGTTCTGGGGGCAGCCTGCAAGTGTCACCCCACTTCCAGCGCCAACATAGCATGCCCACAGCTTCCTAATTTGTACATTTTTTTGGAATGTGGAAGGGAAACCAGAGCACCCGGAGGAAACCCATTAGACACGGGGAGAACGTACAGTGGCTGGAATTGAACCTGGGTCACAGACGCTGTAAAGCGTTCTGCTAACCGCTACACTACCGTGCCTGCTTGGCACTTTCTCAGTTGTGGTATTTAAAATAGTGCTAGGAAGGGGCAATGAAGGATGGTAGTATAACACCCCTGCCAACTTTAGTTCGCACTCTGTCATGGTCCTGCTTCACTCTGAGAGTATAGAGTTAGGCAGGCTGGTAAATTACAGAAAAGTCTTAACTTCAGAAGAGTCAGTTTCAGGTTAGGATGGTGATCCACAAGGGATCCATAGATTCTTGCTGCATTGAGATGCAGAGTTTAGCTTCATTATTGTCACCAGCAACTTGCTTCTCCCACTTCTTGGACCGAGCCGTTCGGGTACCAGGCAGCATTGAGGTGTATGGCAGCAGCTGCAGGGGCAGTACAAATGTTCAAGTTAGGTAACCTTTTGGAATCTCATTGGCAATGTTTTGAGTGAAAGCTCACTTTGATGCAACACTAGACCACCATTTGCCTCGTACCTGGCTGGGATTCGTGCCCTTCACATTCAATTTTCTTCCGTGTTTGCATAGTTGCTGAAAATGTACCCAAGTGTTAGGAAAGGCATTAATTTCACATTGGACGATGTTATGTCACTTGTCTTCGGTCAAAAACACTGCAGTTTGAAATCTCCTCAGAATCAGAAGTCCATCAGCAAGTGCAGTAAATATGAATGAGATTGTACCTTTTAAAAACAGTGTGGACCATGTGATATGACGTTTGGTGCATTGTTGCAATGGCTGTTAAATGAGTGTTGACTACCTTTAATGAGTTGGTAACTCTCTTCTGGATTGCACATCTTAGTGAACAACAGCACAAAAGAGCCTAAGGACGCTATAGCAAATATCTTGATTTGCGATTGAATGATCTTGAACAGAGGAACCTGCTCAGTTTCTCATTGCATTTGTTAATTTATCAAATGCAGTGTTGAATTTAACACTGCAAAATTTATACATGTTAAATCACTACTCAGGGAAAAGATAATCATTGTCCTAGTAAACTAAATTCTTCTGTATTACATATGTGAGCAAATTTTTGTTGAGCACATTAGGACTTGAAGTTTTCAATTTTGACCAATTAAAAATTAAAGAGAAACACTCCTGAAGGCCTACCTAGTTTTTTTTACACCACAGAATTTACATTGTTATTCATTTTGCTTTAAGAATGCCACGTGTGGGGATTTATAAATGGGATGCTCTGCTTGTGTGTTATAGTTGCAAAACAGGTCAGTTAGAGTTAAGTGGGGTAAAAAAAACAAAAGGTATTTACAATTATATGAAAGAAAACAAAAATCTTTTCAAAAAAAGTAATTACAATCTGAACCAGTCTGTAATACTGATTTGGATTGCTTGCAGCTACAGAGACTGAATGTTGACACACCTCTTGAATGAAGTATTTTAAGTACCCTAACATTTCTGGTCTTGTTAAACACTAAACAAAACTGAAAAATCATCTCTGAACTGAGCCAAAACTAAAAAGCAAATAATTCAAGCTTGTATAATATAATGGTGAATACAAAAGAATTTTATCAAGCCTCAAAACCCTGGGGAAAAATGCAAATAATGTGCATCAAATGGGTTACTTGATTTCTGTGTTGCTTTCTTTTTTTATGCACTATTTTCCTTCCCTAATAGGCCTTGAACTGACTGCCTTGGCAGGCCATTAATTAAGAGTTGATGACATTTTCAGAGTTGCTGACAGTTGGTGGCTTCAGAGTCAGGGGGGAAAAAAAGGCCAGACCATGTAAGGGTAGCAGTTTTTCATCCATACAGGATGTTAATTCACTAAATCTGTAATGGTAACAGTGACAAGCTGATAGTTTTACTGTTATCATTACATTTTTATTTATCTAATTGAATTTAAATTCGACCCCTACATCAATGGGATTTGAGCTCAGGTTCTCTGGAACATTAATCCAGACCTCTGTATTGCTTGTCCAATAACACAGCCACAAAATACCTTGCTCTGAAATAGTTAATACTAATTAATATCAAGTTGAATAAAAATACATTTGTGACTCTTGTGTATTTGGAGGTTTGAAATAATTTTACATCCAAATGGATATCCACATTTCTATCTCATTCAATTAACACTTCTCAACAGCAAATGTAAGTAGTGTTAATACTGGACATGAGTTTTCAGTCCTGCTCAGCAATTAGAAAATAGATTATTCAAGCTACTCATGTGCTTATTGATTTCAATCGGAAGAGCTTGTCAGGAAGTACTAAAGGGAGTTATTTGAAACCACCCTTTTGTCTGAGGAGATCTCAAGGGCAGAAGTGTACAAGAACAATCCATGGACAAAATGCAATCTGGAAGTCTAGACATAAGGATTACTTTGCAGTTGTATGATCATTTATATTCACCAATTTTGCAAAGCTCTTTTCTAATAAACCAAAATTGGCAATTAAAAGCTATGAGACAATAAAAATGTAACAATCCCAGCCTCTATACTGACTATATATATTGATATGCAGCATTATCACAGCACCATTACCCTACTACGATATTTCAAGAAGTTCCTCTAATGGATTATTAATTTGATAGGAGGCATATGCTTTGAAAGGAATCTGTGCTGCAATCATTTGAGTTGTTCAGCAGTAATATTCTTATCACCCATAATATTGAATCATTTTAGAAAGACTGTTAACAATAACATTACTGGTGCAATACTTTGTTTTTCCATACAGTTCCAATGAAGTATAACAAGGCAGATTCATTTTTCATTCAGCACCCAGGCTGGTGTGGACATTGCTTTGTGATATACTTGAACAAAATTCTCTATAGAATGGCAAATTAAAATTCTGATGTTTGATAAATGAAATTGAAGTTGGTTCTGATAGTTATTTGATGATAAACTGCACTCTTTCTCGCCCATGATAAGATTAATTCAAATGAGACTGAATACTTCCACTTCAGTTTTCAACAGGCATGAGTATGCAATTTTAAAGCTACCCATGACTTGACATAAATTAAGGTTAGCATATAGAAATGGGCCATTAAACCAGGTGAAGGCCCTTGTATTGTTGGCAGATACAGTTTTCTTCCAAGAGTGATATTAAATGCCATTGTCGACATTGTGTGATGGAACTTAATCGGTGCCATGGTCACCTGGGATTTTTTATGTTGAAATTAGTTCTCATATTTTCGGAACAGGTATAGATTTATTGAATAGAAA
The DNA here is from genome assembly GCF_009764475.1 of Pristis pectinata. Classification (NCBI taxonomy): domain Eukaryota; kingdom Metazoa; phylum Chordata; class Chondrichthyes; order Rhinopristiformes; family Pristidae; genus Pristis; species Pristis pectinata. The sequence continues at coordinate 34,630,078 of NC_067416.1, forward strand.
GGGGCCTTTTGCCCTCTAAGAAAACAAGACCATAAGAAAGGGGAACAGGGATAGGCTATTCAGTCCCTTAAGACTGTTACATTATTCAATAAAAACATGGCTGATCCAACTTTCTTCATCATCTTTACTGCCTTTCCCCAGAACTCTTCATCCCCTTGCTGATTAGAAATCTTTCTATCTCAGCTTTGGATATATTCAAGGATTCGGGCTTCACTGGTTTCTGGAACAGGGAGTTCCAAATGACTTACAAGCCTTTGGAAGATGATTTCTTCCTCATTTCAGTCTGAAATGGACATCTCCTTATCCTGAGTCTGCCTTCTAGTCTCAGACCCTCCTATGAGGGGGAAACATCATCCCAGTATTTCGCTGTATCAAGAATTGTACATTGTCAATAAATTTGCTTCAGAGTTCTCCTGAACTTCAATGAGTGCAGACAGAACCTGTTCAAACTTTCCTCATAAGAGATTCCCTCCATACTGGGATCATCTTCCTGAACCTTCTCCAAACTGCCTCCAATGATAATATATGGAACCAAAACTGTACACATTACTCCAGCTGTGGCCTTATTAGTGCCTTGTATAGCCTAATAAGACTTCACTACTCTTAAACTTCAACCCCCTTGAAATAAAAGCCAGGATTCCATTAGCCTCCCTGATTACTGCTACTGTATGTGTTTCATGTATGAGGACCACCTAATTCCTTTGTATTATGGCTTATTGCAGTTTTTCTCCATTTAAGTAACAATCTGTTTTATCATGCTCCTTCCAAAATGAACCACTTCAGTTTCCCACAATTATTCCATTTGTCAACATTTTGCCCACCTACTTAACCCATCAATATTTCTTTGCAAACTCTTTGTATCCTCATAGTTGCTTCACCCTACTTTTGTATCCTCTGCAAGTTTGGCTACCATAAATTTATTTCCTTCCTCTTAATCTTTAATATTAAACAGGTATGGTCCCAGCACTGTGACACCTCACTGGTTACAGTTGGCCAGTCTGAAAATGACCCCATTATCCCTGCTCACTGTTTCCTGTTAGTTAGCTAATCCTCCATCCTTGCTAAGGTATTACCTACACCTTACTTATTGCAAAATAATCAGATATTTGGCACCTTGCGAAATGCCGTTTGAAAATTCTAATATCTCTATTGGTTCTCCTCTATCCACTCTGGTCAAGACTTTCTTAAAGAACTCTAATAAATTTGTCAGACATTGTTTCCTTCATAAACCATGCTGATTCTGCTTGATCAGATTATGACTTTCCAAATGTTCTGCTGTTACCTCCTCAATAATTGATACTAAAATTTTGACCAGTTGCTTTTTGCCTCCCCCTCATTTTAAATAAGGGAATCAGATTGGTAGTTTTCCAATTCTTTAATACCTTTATGTCATCTAAGGATTCTTGGAAGATTACCACCAATGCATCTCTATCCCCACTTTTAGGATCTGAGGTTGCAAGTCATCAGGTCAGATGACTTGCCAGCTGTTAGCCCTATTAGTTAACTTAATACTAATTCTCTAGTGATGGTGAGGATTTTATCCTATTAATGGGATGTTTGTTATTTCCCCTGATAAAGACTGTTGTAAAATATTTATTTAATTCCCCTGCCATTTTCTTCTTCCCCATAATAATTTCCTCATAACCATTTCCCCAGCCTCATTCTCTAAGGAGCACATATTAACTTTGAACTCTCTCTTCATCTTTATCTACTCAAAGAAGCTCCTTTTATCCACTTTTGTATTTCTCACCAGTTTGCCCTCATAGTTTACTTCCTCCTTGAATTTTTTTCTAGTCTTCTGCTGGATTCTGAATTTATCTCAATATTCAGGCCTGTCACTAACTTTTGCTTTTCAACTTACTACCCTACTTATTCTCTCAACTATCATACTTATGGCAACCTTTTGGTAGAGCTACCCAATGAAACCCACTCTCCAGCTCTCTCCTGATCACCCTGTATTTTTTTTACCCTATTGCATTTATTAAGTACTGTTTTGAATGCCACTGTTGCAAACGCTTCCACCACCTTTGACTTAGTGTATTTCAGGTAATGGTAACTTGTATAAAAGCGTATTTTTCCACATTGTCAAGTCTATGTCGCCTGATTACTGACTATTCTTCCACTGCATACAATTTGCCATTTAAAATAAAAGCAGAAATTGCTGGAAAAACTCGGTGGATCAGACAGGAGAGGGAAATAGTTTGCATTTCGGTCCAATGATCTTACATCTGAAAGGAATAAACAAGTTTTATGGAGCAAAGGAAAAGGGCAGGGGAAAGAGGGATGAAGCAAAATGGAAGGTTTGTGATCGGGTCAATGGCAAGTGAGATTAAATGATAAAAGGGACGATGCTGCAAGGTGAAAGTAGGTGATAATGGAACAAGTAAAGAGGAAAAAAAATATGTAAATGGAAGGGCAGGATCCTTACCTGAAATACTTGAACACAGTGTTACATTTGGAGAGTTGCAATGTCACTTGTCAAGTGCCACTATCCCATGAGCTTATTTTATGTTCCATTGGAAGTATGAGAGGCCAAGGACAGAGTTTAGAGTGAGAAAATGGGCTGAGAATTAGAAGCTCAGGGTCATGCTTGCAGAATGAACAAATATGTCCCACAAAGTGGTTACCCCAGTCTGCTTTTGGGCTCCAAAAATATAGCAAATACAGAAGGCTAAATTAAAGAAATACAAATAAGTCTCTTTCCCCAGGAAAGAATGAAATAGGATGGGAGTCCTGCAAGATGGAAGTGAACCAGAGGACATGGGGCTGATTGGGGGGGGGGGGGGGGCAGTGGACGGTGTTGGGGAGCAATCTCTTTGCAATGGAAAAAGTGAGAGGGTATGTATTTTAGTGCTGAAGCTACACTGGAGATGTCAGAAATATAGAAAATGACGCACTGAATGTGAAGGCTGATCAAGTGGAAGGTGAGGAAGAGGAGGATCCAGCTGTAGTTCTGGGAGGGGGAGGAAGGAGTGAGAGCATCAGTATGGGAAATGGAATAAGCTTTATACATGTTCTTTTACATGAATCACCGAAATTTGATATGCAGGTTCTTGAAGCAACGGGGAATGCAAATGGTTCATTGGCCTTTATTGAGTATGAGAATGGAGATGTCTTCTTCTAATTATATAGACCCTAGGTGAAACATCACTTGGAATATTGTGTGTAGTTTGGTCTTCTACCTAAAGAAGGATATACTTGTAACAAATGGAGTTTAGTGAACAGATTGATTCCAAAAATGGTGGAGTTGTTGTACAGTATGTGGAGAGATTCAGCAGACTTGACCTGTACTCTCAAGTTTAGGAGAATAAACGGTGATCTCACTGAAAGATACAAAATTCTTATGTTATACAGAGAAAATACAGAGTTGGTGTTTCCCTTGGCTGGGTTATCTACAACCAGAGATTACAGCCTCAAAGTAAGGGATCAGCCATTTAGGACAGAAATGAGAAGAAATAGCTACACCCAGAGGATGGTGTATCTTGCAGTTCACTGCTGAAGAGTGCTCTAAGGCTCCATCACTATATGTTCAAGAAAGAGGCTGATAGATTTTTTAGTTATTAAGGGATATGGAGGCAGTGCAGGAAAACGACATTGAGGTAGAAGATCAGCCTTGATCTTATTGACTGGTGGAACAGACATGAGGGGCCAAATGGACAACATGGTCAATGCCCCTTTCAACAATGGTGTATGGAAATTTCCATTTGAAAATAAAGACTCGTTGGTAGCACTGGTATGGATGGTGGCATTGTTAGAACAGTTGTGATAGAAATGGAAAAACTTTGAGAATAGAATGAAGTCCTTATAGGAAGCAGGATAGGAGGATTTGCAGTCAAGATGGCTTTAGAAGTCAGTGGTCATATGTTAATAATCGTAATCCTAGCTCCTAAAATGAAGGTAGTTGATGAAAAGAAGGAAAAACTTAGGGTTGGATCATGTGAAGGTAGGGACTGGGGGCAGGGTGAAAAGAAGTTATAATGAATTTCAACACAAACCTCGTGCTGAAAACTGGGATTTGGTTCTAGCTTCCAATTTCCAAGAAATGATTTTATTATGTTGTGGTAATAAATCCAGGAAAAATAAATAGGAAGGGGGACTGGACATTGAACTTTTTGAAAATCATGAACCCAGTGTTCCAAAAATAATCAGTAAAAACCTTTGCCCATGGAGGGGCTCTTACTAGATGCTTTAACAGGCGTTACCCCACCACAAAACCCATCTCTCACTCCCCCAACCCAAATTCTTCCACTCTATGTACCTTTTGATCTATTTATTGTGTTGGTATGTTGATGGGAGGGGAGGTTACAACAGCTAGAGATAGTACTCACATTAATTACAAGATCTCAAGAAAGTATGCATGTTGGCAAGCTTCTCATTTTCCTTATTTTGTGTAAGTTGAAAAATGACTTGGAAGACTTTAAAATCCAGATTTTTTTAAAGTAAGAATTTAGTCAAGAATTTGAAAATAAAGTAAAGCTGCTCAGTTAAACATGAATCACAGCTTTCTCATTACTGGTAATGTGAATGGAGGTTGTTGCAATAACTTGTTTAAAAACATGATCAAGGTGTATCAAAAACAAGGTGTTTGATACAAAGGTAAGAATTTTAAAAGTGGCACATATGAGCTAATTGCAGTTGCTGAGATTTACTATTTGCTTTTGTGCAAAATGGACAATGTCATAGTTGATAAATGTTTGAGAGCTATCCTGAAATAAGTGTAGCTGATGTCAAATATACTTAAGAGACACCTGGGATTGATCTTTCTGTTAGAATGAACTAATGGGCTTCCTAGTACCAGCTGCAGCAATTTAAATCTACCAGAACTTAATTTTTATTTCTCTTCTGGCATCTGTTTTAAGATAAATTATTAAAATAAAGCAGCAGGTTTTGTTTGTTTCCATCACTGGAGTGGAGTGCTTGGGTCTTAATACTTGTATAAAGAAAGATTTGTATGTATCTTATGCCCTTCACAATTCAAGGACTTTACTGCAGTTTAAATACATTTTGAAAGGTGTTCAATTTTTTAGTAAGGAAAACCAAAGCAACCAGTTTGCATATAGTGTGCCCCCACAACCAGAAATGGGATAAATTGCATGATAATCTATTACTGGTAATGTCGGTTGAGGGATAAATATCTACCAGAGCACTGGGGACAGCTGCCCTGCTTTACTTTGAAATACTGTTCTGGAATCTTTCATGCCTATTTATGATTGTAAATAGGGCTTCATCTTAATTTGACAGCATTGCAGACAATGTAAGCAATCCTACTCTTGGCATTTCTAACAGTGTGGCCAGTCCTAAGGATGGTGGCTTTGAAATGCAGCTAATCTCGCATGCTCCCTGGGATTTCTGTGACTTTAAAGTGGAACTTGAGGCAACAACTTTCTGACTCAAAGGAGGAAAATGACTGAATGACACCAAAATAACACATGATATGGTCAACTCCAGATAGTAAGGAGATGCCAACAGCAGGCTTGTATATGATAGGGCAGGGAAGTGGAGAGGAAGGAGGGAAGGTGTAATGCTTGGTGGCTGAAGGCTTGGATATTCAGAGGAGGCTGGAATATGAGGGCATAAACCATGAGTTAGAGTTGCAGAGTGAAGGGTGCAAAGTGCAACATAAGACTATTTAGCTAATTTGTGTGGAAGCAGATGTAGGTCCTGTTTATAGACCTTTTGCTTGGATATCTGCCCTTAATTTGTGACAGAAGAGGAACTTATAATCCAATTAGTCATTAGAAAATTAAGCACTTAATTCATCTGTCTTGTGTTATATCTTTCTTCATTTTAACTTCTGTCACCTGAAGGAAAATTAAAATTAGGTGGGAGTGTAAAACTGGAGGGTGACCTGATCCTGTCAGTTTCTGACCAGGCGATGTTAGGTTATAATGAGTCCAGTAGGGGTGGCACTGCCAGCATCGCCACATCCTCAACTGTGTTGCTGAAATGTTCCTGGCAAGCATTGGAACGTTGGACAAGGTGCCATCCCTGCAGATTTATCAAACAGGTAGTTGAATTGTTAGCCATCCCATTTATCTTTGTCTGGCAGTAATAAATGAATTACTTCATTGCACTGGTGCAAAGATGTAACCCTCAGAAAGAGCAATAGGGTATTCAATCCTTTGATAAAGTTCTACCATTCAATTATATCATACCATATCCCTTGTTATCTTCAGTCTTCAAGCTCTTCAATCCTCTGCAACTGAATCATCAACTTCCTTATCAGGAGACCATAGTCGGTGCGTATCGATAGTAACATCTCCTCCTCGCTGACAATCAACACAGGCTCACCACAAGGATGCATGCTTAGCCCACTGCTCTACGCTCTCTACACTCAAGACTGTGTGGCTAGGCACAGCTCAAACACCAACCATAAATTCATTGATGACATTACTGTTGTTGGCAGAATCTCAGATGGCGATGAGGAGGCGTACAGGAGTGAGATAGATTGGTTGGTGGAGCGGTGTTGCAACAACCTCACATAATGTCAGCAAGACCAAGGAAATGATTGTGGACTTCAGGAAGGGGAGGTCAGGAGAACACACACCAGTCCTCATTGAGGGGTCAGCGGTGGAAAGGGTGAGCAGCTTCAAGTTCCTGGGCATCAACATCTCAGAGGATCTATCTTGGGCCCAACACATTGATGCAATCATGAAGAAGGCATGCCAGCTGCTCTACTTCATTAGGAGATTGAGAAGATTTGGTACGTTACCAAAGACTCTTGCAAATTTCTACAGATGTACAGCGGAGAGCATTCTGACTGTTTTGCATCACTGCCTGGTATGGAGGCTCCAATGCGCAGGAACAAAGGAGGCTGCAGAGGGTTGTAGACTCAGCCAGCTCCATCAAGGGCACAACTCTCCCCACTATTGAGGACATTTTCAAGAGGTGGTGTTCCAAGAAGGCAGCATCCATCATTAAGGACCCTCACCGCCCGGGACATGCCCTCTTCACGTTACTACCATCGGGAAGGAGGTACAGGAGTCTGAAGATCCACACTCAATGTTTCAGGAACAGCTGCTTCCCCTCCGCTATCAGATTTCTGAACAGTCCATGAACCCATGAACACTACCTCATTACTCTTCTTTTGCACTATTTATTTATTTCTGTAACTTATAGTAATTTTTATGTCTTTGTCTTGCACTGTACTGCTGCTGCAGAACAAGAAACTTCACGACATACAGTATATCAGTGATAATAAACCTGATTCTGGTCTTAGTACTTGAAAACCAGAGTTCTAGATTTTTCTTGTCTTTTGCATGACGAAGGATCTCCTGATTTTGGACTGGATGGTGCTGCTTGGCTGTTCATGTGTGTCCATGATGCCAGAAGAGGGATAAATAAGCTTTCCCTCACACACAGCTTACTTTGCAAGTTGCAGTGGCATAGTGATTGCTCGTGTGCATGCCTACTGAGTGTGAATTTTTTTAAAAAAAGAGGAAAATAAACATTTGTGCAAGTGGGTCCTTGGCCAAGATTTGATGAAGCTAGGTTTCCTTCTCTACTGCTGCCCTGCTGTACCACAGCAGGATGTCCAAGATGTCTAGATTCAGGAGCTTGCATCCCAATAATGCTTTGTATTTTCTGCTGTCTTGTAAAAGCACAACCTGTCTAGGGTTGCATGGTAAAACATCGTGCAATTGTACAACTGTCAGGCCAAACTTCATGCCACTACCTTGGATCTTGGGTGGAGGTGAATTGGGGTTGATGATTGCAAATGGATGATAAAAAGTTGAAGGCACGTTTTACACCTATCTGATTTGTTTTAGTTGAACAGGCTGCTAATTTCTGGAGGTCCTTGTTTCTCTTGCCATGGTTTATCTGTAAAGCCCTTGAAAAATGTTTTGTAATGTTTTGTTATGTTTTCTAATTATTAACTCTGTGCCTTAAATAAAGGTGAGATTTCTTGTGACTACTCCCTCATCTGGCTTTTGCAACATCTGTTTGATCCAGTATAATTTTTACCTGCCTAAGATAGGTCAGCAAGCTCAATATCAGAAACTGCTTTCATTTTAGTAGAGGTGGCAATTTGTAATTTTACTGAAAGGCCATAACAACTGAGACATGCCCAATAGTGAGTTTAATTAATATGAAGGCACTAGAAAATGACATGAATATTGCTTGTATCATCTCATTTTATAAGACCTTCAGTAGTCTGGTACCTTGCAAAAAGTCTGCTCCCTTTCTAATCAGATGAAAAATCCAGAAAATAATGTTGAAATTGGGCTCTAAAACTGAGCATTATTATCTCTGACTGGCAGTCATACATGTGAGTCTTTGCCAAAGTATTTTCTCTTGGTCTATGTGCCAATTTTTGACACTTCCATCACCACATGCAGATCAGATGCCATTGTTCTGATATCTCCAAATGTGATTAAGTTTTAAAAAGAATCTGTGGACACATGCATTTTTTTTTAAAATGCATGAGGCAGAAACTCATGAAGCATCAAGTTACTTCCTTAAGGCTTTAGTCAACTAGTTGAGTTTGTAGAAAATGAGAGAAAGATGCCTTTTTGGTACATAAACTCAGGGTGTACCAAATCTCATTAGTCTAAGACAGGTAGGGATGATGATAACAGGTGCACTTTGAGCTGTACTGGCCAAAGAGAACACTGCATGTGCTTGCTTATGTTTGCACCAAGCTGCTGCTCCTAGCTGTTCACTTTTAAAATGTTTTGAGAATGTGTGAACTCCCTGAGGACTTTATAAAAATGTGGTCTGACATTCTAGATTATACTCTGTGTAATGTGAAGGCCAAGTGTTAGAGCCATCTTTTCAGACATGGCTTCTCACTACCCATCTCTGAATTGGACTTTTTTTTTTGCACCCTTTTTTCTCCAAACTTTCCTGCATCCTCAACACAAAATTCAGTGTCAGAAGTTTGCAAAGGAACATCTAAACAAGTCTGATGCATTTTGGAAACAAGTCCTGTGGACTGATGAAGTTAAAATAGAACTTATTGGCTGCAATGAGCAAAGGTATGTTTGGAGAAAAAAGGGTGTAGAATTTCATGAAAAGAACACCTCTCCAAATGTTAAGCACAGGGGTGGATCGATTATGCTTTGGGCTTGTGTTGCAGCCAGTGGCACGGGGAGCATTTCACTGGTAGAGGGAAGAATGAATTCAATTAAATACCAGCAAATTCTGGAAGCAAATATCACACCATCTGTAAAAAAAAGCTGAAGGTGAAAAGAGGATGGCTTCTACAACAGGATTACAATCCTAAAAACACCTTAAAATCCATAATGGACTACCTCAAGAGGCACAAGCTGTAGGTTTTGCCATGGCCCTCACAGTCCCCCGACCTAAACATCAACGAAAATCTGTGGATAGACCTCAAAAGAGCAGTGCATGCAAGATGGCTCAAGAATCTCACAGAACGAGAAGACTTTTGCAAGGAAGAGTGGGCGAAAATCCCTCAAACAAGAATTGAAAGACTCTTAGCTCGCTACAAAAAACATTTACAAGCTGTGATATTTGCCAAAGGGGGTGTTACTAAGTACTGACCATGCAGGGTGCCCAAACTTTTGCTTTGGGCCCTTTTCCTTTTTTGTTATTTTGAAACTGTAGAAGATGGAAATTAAAAAGCTATCTTGCTTAAAATATTAAAGAAATGTGTCATCTTTAACCTGATGCCTTTTGGAAATCAGGTCATTTTTTACTTGCTTAGCTACTCACAGTAACAGAAATTTTGACCAGGGGTGCCCAAACTTTTGCATGCCACTGTATGTTTATTAAGCTTCATTGAATTATAAAAAAAAGTTACAGCATGTGGTCTATTGAATCCATGCCAGCTCCCTGCAAGGGCAATTTAGCTAGTTCCTCTCCTCTGTCCTCTGCTCATAGCCCTGCATGTTATTTTCCTTTCAATGACTCACCCAGTTCTCTTTTTTGAATGCCATGATTGGATTTGCCTCCACTAGCAGTGCATTCAAGATTTTTCCTCCTGTTACTTGTTCTTTTGCCAACCTTCCTTCTATATCCCTTGTTCTTATCTCTTTCACCAGTTGGAACAATTTCTCTCTATCTACCCTTCATCATGTTAAATACCTCCATCAGATCCCCTTTCAAGTTAACCTGTCCCAAAAAGGAAAACCTCAGCTCCTTCAGTCTATCCATGTAATTAATACCCCACGTCCCTGCATTCATTCTAGTAAATCTCTTCTGCATCCTTTCTAAGGCCATCATTTCTTTCCTAAAGTTTGGTGCCCAGAACAGGACACTATACCCCAGATGTAGCCAAATCATTTTTTTATGACTCGTGGTTCCCTTGCTTCTTATACTCTGTCTCAATTCATAAACCTCAAGGATTTTGTATATCTTTTTAAACACTTACTCAGCCTGCCCTGCTACTTTCAACAATGTATGTACATAAATCCTCCAGGTTTCTCTGTTCCTGTAGCCTGTCCTCCAGCTTATAATGCCACATCATATGATTGTGCGCTTCAGTGGTAGAATAAACTATTACATTTACCATGTAGGTGCTGGGTTTGATGAAAATATTTTACAAGTTTGAGCAATTAATACCTTAAGATAAATTTAGTATTATCTTGTGCTTTGGTGAAATGTGTTGTCCTGCTGCATCAGCCCATAAGACCTGTTGCTCTATTACATCTTTCAAAGGATTACAAGGCTTATTCACTATTGACGAACCAGATGGTGAGCATTTTAAAACTGGATCTTGGTTGTTATTCCAGCTAATTTATTGAGTTAGGATTATTGACATATGGATGAAGATAGGTTTGCATGCATCTTACTTTGTTTAACAGAATATAGAAAGCTCCACACATATTGTACATGCATTGTTGCCTGCAGAAATTTCTTGCTGAATATTTCTTACTCTCTCCTCCCCAGATATGAATCCTATCAACCATCTTATTTCTATCTGAAGGTTTACATTTTTCTGAGATGGGATTTTTGCATAAGTCATAGATCAGGTGAAAGGATTTTATTTTAAACAATGCTTCTCTCTAATGAGGCCTTAAACATTTCATCAAAACACACCTCTCCATAGAGGAACTGGTGATCCGGTCACCCTTGTTTGGAGTCATCTGTTCCAAGCTCACCATGTTCCTTTCCTAAGGAAGTACAGGACAAATTGTCAAACCTATTCACACCCTTGCAAAAAAAATGCTCTATTCTTTATTTAAAAGTTTGAATTATTCAGGATTGCACTGACATGTTTATGATTGAACAGTTCATGGGAATTCAAGTTTCAAAGTAGAGTTTACTGTCATTGTCATATGCACAAGTACATGTATGCACAGATGCAATGAAAAGCTTGCTTGCAGCAGCATCACCGACACATAGCATCATATAAGCAGCATTCACAAGAAAAACATAAACTAAACATCAATTGTACATAATTTTACAAGAAAGAACACAATTAGAACAAAACAAAGTGCAAAGTGATCAAAGTGGTCTTAGTGTTCGCTAAAATGTAGTGATTCGAGTTGTGCTGGTTGATTCAAGAACCAAATGGTTGAAGGGAAATAGCTGTTCTTCAGCCTGGTGGTGTGAGATTTCAGGCTTCTGTACCTCCTGCCCGATGGCATGGCCCGGATGGTGGGGATCTTTGATGATGGATGTTGCCTTCTCGAGACAGCACTTCATGTAGGTACTACTGATGGCGGGGAAGGATGTGCTCAGATTTCCTCCCACATGCCAAAGACCTGCTGGTTGGTAGGTTAACTGGAAAGTAAGCAAACTAAGTGAGGTCAGTGTCCTCTCCCAGGTCAACATCCCGAGCAATGAGACCCTGGTTACACTCATTCAGCTATGTTAGCCAGCTACGTCATTTGTATGGCTGACACTACAATCCTAAAGCAAGCAGACAGTCTATTCTGAATTCTGTCATAGAAAGAGGAAAAGATTCAAAGGTGTTCTCAAAGCCTTTTTGAAGAAAGGCAGCATTCCTCCTAACTCCTGAGTATTTCTGGCCCATGACCACACAAGGAGGAAAAGGAGCATTCAGGATGGTATTGATAACCTCAGATCCTCGCATCAGTAATACACAGGACCCCTGTAGAAATGGTGAAAACAAACTACCTTCCCACCCATGTTATTAGACACCCCCTGGCCCATCTGTGGATTTAGTGTAGTTCTGCAGTTAGCCACTATAACTGTTTCAACAAATAGCTTTGTCACTTTCTGCCTAGTCTTCCTTTTACCAAACCTCCATTGACATTAATTATTCTTTTGTCATAGCTTCACATTCATGATCATTAGCCATTTCAATTAAATGTTTTGGGGAAATGAAGTAAAAGTGCTCTTCACAGTCAATCATTTATACAATAGTGATTTTATCCTTGTGTTGCCAATGGTAAATCAAAAGCTGTGTTGTTGCAAGACAGGATCCCACATGATTTTTCAGTAGGAGCTCTTATACAATCTATTCCTTGGACGTAAGGATACCTCCTTCCTCCAGTGGAATGATTTGGGGTGGGGAAGGCAAAATTTGTGTGTTTTGTCCAGTGAATACAGTTCCATTAGCTTGCACTTTACTTACATTGATTCAAGTTTTAACTGTGATGATCAACATAAAACTTAAGAAAATATTAATGTCCTTCTTTAATAAATATCTTCCTCTCAGTGCTTGCTGTTAATACAAGATTATGCTGAAAGAAATCGATATTTTCTTTTATTCGTAGCCTCCCTAAAATGATAAAATGTTCATTGCTTCCTTGACGTAATGCTTAATCAATTGGTTAATAGTATTTCAAACTCTTTCTCAAAATTAAAGAGACTTACAGCACAGAAACAGGTCCTACAGCCCACCCAGCCCACGTCAACATCAAGCACCCATCTGTACTAATCCCATTTTCCAACCCTTTGTCCATAGCCTTCTGTGCCTTGGTAATTCAAGTGCTCGTCTCAATACTACTTAAGTGTTGTGAGAGCCCTGCCTCTCCCACCATTCAGGCAGTGCATTCCAAACCCCAAACACCCTCTGAGTGAAAAATTCTTCCTTTTATCCCATCTAAACCTCTTACTCCTTTCCTTAAACGTATCATCTTCTGGTTACATACACCCGTACAATGGGGAAATGCTTACTACTCTTTCGCCTGTTTATGCCCCGCATAATTTTATACACCTCTATCAGCCACCACCTCCACCCAGCCTTCTCCACTCCAAGGAAAACAAATGCAGCCTATTCAGTCTCTTCTCATAACTGAGGTGCTCCATCCCAGGCAAAATTCTGGTGAACAAGACTGACAATATTGGTAATATTTCTCTTTGAAAATTATCCAATGCCATTTGACACATTTTGTGTCTTTTCATTTCTGATGTCTTTCAATTTTTAATCAGATATAATACTTGATTGTTAACAATGATGCCTGGGCTGGGAGGGACATGAGATGAAAGACATTTCAAACACCAGTCCTCTTGCTGCTGGTTATTTAACTGATGTGATTTGAGAGACTTGGGATGTGGAAACAAGAGAAATTGGCAATTGGGCATTGCACAGCAGTAGGTCATTCTGTCGCTTGAAGCTATTGCATCAGTAGATCATACTAATTGAACCCTCAACTCTATTTACATACCTTTGCTTCCTATCTCTTAGTACCCTTGCATAACAATGAAAGATGGTACATCACCAGTGAGGAAACATTTAGAAGGTTTATAAGAAACCCACAAGAGGCAGTAAGGCAAATGTTTTTTTAAATGCTTCATAAAAAAGAAATTAATGTTTCCCATACCTGGATAAATAACCAGCATATCTGCATCCCATAACTGGTAATGGTTCTTGAATTCTTAATTTAAACTGAAGGAAGTACAGACTTTGCAATCACTCCCTTTGATTTCAATTGAAATGAAAATTGTATTGGTTGTGAAACCAGCAATCAATTCACATTGCAAATTTTACACCATATGGCATGTTGTAAGTCTATTTCGCTGACCTATCACCCTTAAAAAATGTCCATCCCAGTCTTGTGGACAGTGATGTGTGCTCGTCTTCTATTTGGCACACATCAAAGAGCTAAAACTTAACTTATCAGTTATTTAATTGGTTGTCATTAGTTTCCATTGTGATATGATGCTGGATGCTGAACATCTACATGTGGCTGAGAAAGCATTATAACCTTGTCAGTGGTGAGAAAACCCATTATTAATTACCTTTTGTTCTCGACAAGAGCGATTTTCATTGTACAATGAATGAGAGAAGTTGAAAGAGAAAAGGTACATTTATGTAATACCTTATCATTTCCTTTGAATGTTTCAAAGAGCTTCACAACTAACAGATGACTGAAATGTACTGTAGTACAATTAGCTGTGAGACCAAAACACAATGAGGTGATATTTTTTCTCATCATTAATTTTCATGCCACCTTTCTATTTTTAAAAAATCATTTGTAGGTGCAAAAGTATGTCTCTACAAGATTAAAAACTTCAGCCATTTCCAATATAGGTCTGGCACAGGGTACAAGCTTTTGTGCGACGGTCATCAATTTAACCAGTTGTAATGGAATGATTAGAAGGAGGGTTAGAAGGTGGCACAGGTAGGTAGAAGTAACCACAGTCATGATGCCATTCACTGATACAGTGGAAGTATAATCCCTGGTCAGATTGGGTTTTAATCCCATGCTATTGTAGAAAAATCAATGTGATGACGAAAAAAAATCAATTGTCAATGTCTTCGAGAAGGTAGCATTGAAAGAAAATGACCATACTCTTCGAAGATTAGGGTTTGTTGGAGTGTAAGCATTTTTGGCTTTGGTGCTATCAGGAATTAGACCAAACACACACGAAGTTCATTTGTCCAAGCATAACTGTGTGAGTGTTTTACTTCAGAGGAGCCATCTCTCCTTTCTGCTCTCTTTGCTCTTATGGTATATTTTTAAAGAATTACCTTACAGAGTTTTCTTTAATCATTATTTGTTGACTCACAATATAATAATCCGAACTCTATGTACATAAAGGATGTCCTTTGATTCATTTTGTGAATCTTTTAAATATGTGCTTTATTTTGTTTACTGACTGGTGGAAACAATCCAATAGTCTTCACCTGACAGAAACTTACCTGATCTTGAGACCTCTGTGTTCAGTTTTCTGTGGTGCAGTGTAAACTAAAACATCTAAAATCACTCTTCCAAAGATTAACAACTCCGATCTTTTATAGCTGTCAGTGAATTTATGCTCAGTTCCTAGTGATTTTATATTCACAATACTATTTCTAAAACTATGTGCCAAAGTTCATCTTTCAATTAACAAAAAACTTTCAGAACTTTAATAAAAGTAAAGATTCCCTTCACTTTTTGTGTTACCTTGTCCATTTCTAACTGGTTAAACATATTCTGACTATGTCACTCATTGTAGACTTCCCACCCAGGATTATTGTCCTCCAAGCATCTGCCCTGCAAAGCTCATTACAAATGTTATATGTCGCAATAAGAGCACCTTGCATTCTTTTATACTAAAGAGAATGTAGGCTTCTAAAGGACAATTCCCTATTTGCAGAACTCAGTCAAATCAAACTTTGTGGCACTCTCACTAAGGCAAGTTATTCTTCATTAGGTGAGATCAAAAATGTGAAAGTATTTCAGGCCTGGTCAAACCAAGGGTTAATGTAACAAAAATAAGATTTACTTGTTTCTTCCAACATTTTTTAATAAAGGTGAAAATACTATTTAGTTTCCTAATTCATGGTTGTGCCTGATTATTAACTACTTTTGATTAGCACACAAGGAAACACAGGCCCCTCTGAACTCTGAATACGAGCATTTCCCAGCCACCTTCTGAAACAAATTCTACCTTTCTAGTTTACAAAATGGATAACTTGCATCCACCAGAATATAATGCATCTGTCACATTTGGCCCTCAGTTAATCTGTCCATTTCACTTGCAGCCATTTTGCATCCTCATCAAATCATCATTTCCAATGAATCATATGTGATAAGCAAATATTGATACATTACACACAGTTCACTCGTTTAAGTCATTGATATAACTTGTAAGTAGTAGTGAAATTTATTACAGGCTACCAATTCAGAAATAACCCACTTATTCCTATTCTTGCTCTGTTAATTAATTCATAATCCACACCCTAATTCTTATGGGATCCAATTTTGCGTTACAACCTTTCATGACACACTTTACAGACTGCTTTCTGTAAAACTAAATCCATTACAACCACTGGTTAATCCTTATATACCACACTCATTTCAACATCAAATACTTATCAAGATTTCTCTATTATAAAACCATATTGACTTTACCCTATCATATTACGACTTACAACGTGGCCTCTTATCCCAGAACTATGAATAGAGTCTAGCATTTTTATCTTTTAATGATGATAGGCCAACTGATCTATGGTTCTGTTCTCCCCCTACTTTCTTTAAAAGCTGATTAACACTCACTACCTTCTGATCTGTATGGACCATATTAAAATCTAGAAAATATTGGAAGATCAAAAGCTTTTGCTATCTGTGTAGACACCTTTTTAGAAAAAAATTCTGAGGTATTGCTTTCTATGTATTGGTTTTTAACTTTTAATAATTCATTTCTTTTTCTCGTTCTCACTAGACCCTTGGTGCCATATTATTTGTGAAGATGCATACAAAGTATTTTAATTTCTCATTATAATTTCTAATGTCTCTGCTTGTAAGTGGCAAGCATTTTCTTTTAGTAATTTCTTCCCTTTTGCCTATCTAGAAAAGCTTTGAAGATTTGTCTCTTGTTAGTTTACTTTTCATATTCTATTATTTTTCTCTTTATAACTTCCTTTGCCATCCTTTGCAGATTTCTACAGTTCTCCAAATGAACAGATTTACTGTACTTTTTTGCAATATTATAATCTTCCACTTAATCTAATCCTATAATTTACTTCTCAATTACCATTGAAGTGCAGGATATCAGGGTAATACTCTCTGGACTTGCAAATTGGCATGAAAATAATTGTATTTATATGTCATCTGCCATGTATCTTTTAAAATGTCCCAAACCACTGTAAATGAAGTCAATCTAGCTGCCAATTTGTGCACAATAATCTATCACAAACTGAATTGTTCACTGAGGGATAAATATTAGTCAGGACATCAAGGACAGATCCCCTACTGTTCTTTGAAATAGTGCCATGAGATTGTTTATGTCCACCTGAGAGAGCAGACAAGGCCTTATTTAAATGTGTCATCCAAAGGACTTCCTTCCTCAGCACAGCACTGCAGTGTCAGTCTAGATTTTGTATTCAAATTGTAGTTCAACCTGTTGACAAAGGTCGAGTATGAGAGAGAGGAGTTCCTTTAAATGCAACACTGGTACCAGTATAGGAACAGGAGGATGCTACACCAATAGGGGGAGCTCCATCTGAATTGGAGTCGAAGCACTGTCTGGCAGGAAGGTGTAACTAGATTGCAAATGCTTTAAACAAGTAGAATGTGAAGAGCTATTTACAAGAAATGAATCTTGCTGAACTTTAGACAAAATATTAGTGCTTGGAACAGACTAAACTAAGGGAGGACATAGATGACCTAGGAATAACTGGAGTCATAAAACAAGTAAGTGTAGGTAATTGGTGAAAAATAAATCAAGAAGATCTGCGACTCAAAATGAGTTAAACTGTCTGCACAGTAATGCATAAAATCTCCTTAATTAAGTGGATAAACTTGGAATAACCTTATTTTGGAAAGAAGCAAATATAGTCAGGTTCACTTGTGCATGGTCAAAGGAAATTCAGGACTGGGAATTAAAATTTGCCATGTTTATCATACTTAGAAGAGATGAAGGAGGAAATGTAATAACTATATATGTAAGCAATGACACAATGGCAGCAAATATGTACAACTGTAGCGGTTGCTACCGCGGAATAAAACAAGACTCTACTCGGAGGATTGCCAAACAGAACTGGTTTATTTTCCTGCCTTGCGCGGGCCCTTTAAGGGAGAATGTTCCCGCCCAAAACAACCGGCAATGACGTAAGTCCTACGTCATCAGGACTTTCCCGCGCGCGGGTTCTCCCCGTCGCTCGGAAAGACTAGGCCCGCCGCCATCTTGGGCCTCGTCGCTCCGATGCCGCGCGACCCGACTGCCGAGCCGGTTCGCCCGACTAGACGGTGAGTCGCCACACAACCCCCCCCCAGAACCGGCGATACAGTCCCCAAGGTCCGTGGGCTGTGCCAGCTGCCGCTTAGGGGGGCGGCCTCTGCGTCGCAGCGTGGCAACCTCGACAGGCTGTTGCAGAT
The DNA here is from genome assembly GCF_009764475.1 of Pristis pectinata. NCBI lineage: Eukaryota > Metazoa > Chordata > Chondrichthyes > Rhinopristiformes > Pristidae > Pristis > Pristis pectinata. The sequence continues at coordinate 34,648,260 of NC_067416.1, forward strand.
CCAAATGGGCCGGTTTGAGGCGGTCCGCCGTGAAAACCTGTTCCCTGCCTCCAATGTCCAAAATAAAAGTGGATCCGTTATTCCGTATGACTCGGAACGGTCCCTCATATGGTCGTTGCAATGGTGCCCGAGGTGTGCCCCTGTGAACAAAAACAAACTTACAGTCCCGTAGTTCCTTGGGCTGGCAGGATGGGGCTTGACCGTGCCGTGAGGTGGGAATCGGGGCCAAGTCGCCAAGCTTCTCGCGCAGTCTTTGTAGGACTGCTGGGGGTTGTTCCCCTTGGTCCTGAAGGGCAGCTATGAAATCCCCGGGGACAACTAGTGGCGCCCCGTATACAAGCTCAGCTGCCGAAGTGCGGAGGTCTTCTTTGGGGGCAGTGCGTATGCCGAGCAGGACCCAAGGCAGCTCGTCAACCCAGTTAGGACCCTTCAGGCGGGCCATCAAGGCCGATTTCAGATGGCGGTGAAAACGTTCCACCAACCCGTTTGATTGAGGATGGTAGGCCGTGGTGGTGTGCAGCTGTGTCCCGAGCAGGTTCGCTAATGCAGCCCAGAGACTGGAAGTGAATTGGGTGCCTCTGTCTGAAGTGATGTGGGCCGGAACGCCAAAACGTGAGACCCAAGTTGTGAGCAGCGCCCGGGCGCAGGAATCAGTGGTGATGTCAGTCAGGGGGGTTGCCTCAGGCCACCTCGTGAACCGGTCCATGATGGTAAGGAGGTACCGGGCTCCTCTTGAAACCGGCAGAGGGCCCACGAGGTCGACGTGTATGTGGTCGAACCTCCTACGGGTAGGCTCGAACTGCTGTGGTGGGACCTTGGTGTGTCGCTGGATTTTTGACGTCTGGCAGTGCGGACAAGTCCTGGCCCACTCACTGACCTGTTTACGCAGGCCATGCCAGACAAACTTGCTGGCGACCAGTCGGACAGTAGATCTGATGGACGGGTGCGCCAACCCATGTACCGAGTCAAAAACGCATCTCCGCCAGGCTGCAGGGACTATAGGGCGGGGCTGACCAGTCGCAACGTCGCAAAGTAGGGTCCGCTGACCTGGACCAACCAAGAAATCTCGGAGCTGCAGACCCGAGACTGCGGTTCTGTAGCTGGGCAGTTCGTCGTCGGCTTGCTGTGCGTCAGCTAGGGCCGTGTAGTCGACACCCAAGGATAGGTTGTGGATGGTTGGTCTGGAAAGTGCATCAGCACGACATTATCCTTTCCGGAGACATGTTGGATGTCAGTTGTGAACTCGGAAATGTAGGATAAATGTCTCTGCTGACGAGCTGACCATGGATCGGAGACTTTGGAGAAGGCAAAGGACAGAGGCTTATGATCGGTGAAAGCGGTGAAAGGCCTGCCTTCTAGAAAGTATCGGAAATGCCGGACTGCCAGATACAGCGCGAGAAGTTCCCGATCAAAAGCGCTGTACTTCAGTTCGGGCGGTCTAAGGTGCTTGCTGAAAAATGCCAAGGGTTGCCAGCGGCCTTCGAGTAGCTGTTCCAGTACCCCACCCACCGCGGTGTTGGACGCGTCTACCGTGAGGGCAGTTGGGACGTCAGTCCTGGGGTGTACCAGCATCGTGGCGTCTGCCAGGGTGTCTTTGCCCTTAACGAAAGCAGCCGCAGCCTCGTCAGTCCAGGTGATGTCCTTGCCCTTACCAGCCAGCAGCGAGAACAGAGGGCGCATGATACGGGCTGCTGCAGGGATGAAACGATGGTAAAAGTTGACCATCCCAAGGAATTCCTGTAGGCCTTTGACTGTGTCGGGGCGGGCAAAATGGCGGATAGCATCCACCTTGGCGGGTAGGGGTGTTGCCCCGTCGCTGGTGATTTTGTGGCCGAGGAAATCGAGAGTCAAGTCCGAATTGGCACTTGGATGGGTTGATCGTGAGGCCGAAATCGCGGAGGTAGGACTACAGCTGGCGGAGGTGGGAAAGGTGTTCCTGGCGGTTATGGCTGGCGATCAGTATGTCGTCCAAGTAAATGAACACGAAGTCCAGGTCTCGGCCTACCGCGTCCATCAGCCGCTGGAAGGTCTGCGCGGCATTCTTAAGGCCGAACGGCATCTGAAGGAATTCGAACAGGCCGAATGGGGTGATAATCGCAGTTTTGGGGACGTCATCCAGATGGACCGGGATTTGGTGGTATCCCCTAACAAGGTCCACTTTGGAAAAGATGCGGGCCCCGTGTAAGTTCGCTGCGAAGTCCTGGATGTGAGGGATGGGATAGCGGTCCGGGGTGGTGGTGTCATTCAGCCCGCGGTAGTCGCCGCAGGGCCTCCACCCTCCGGTGGCTTTGGGGACCATGTGCAGGGGGGAGGCCCAGGGGCTGTCTGACCTGCGAACAATCCCCAACTCCTCCATGTGACGGAACTCTTCCTTTGCCAGGCGGAGCTTGTCTGGAGGTAATCGTCGTGCTCGGGCATGAAGGGGTGGCCCTGTGGTAATGATGTGGTGTCGTACCCCGTGTGTGGGCCTAGAGTTTGTAAACGAAGGTGCCAAAATCGATGGGAATTTGGCTAGGAGCTTGGCGAAATCGTCGCCAGAAAGGGAAATGGAGTCCAGGCGCGGGGCTGGTGGGCTGATTTCTCCCAGGGGATAGGTCCAGAGAGTGCTAGAGTGGACTAACCGCTTCCTTCGCAGGTCGACTAACAGGTTGTGGGCCCGAAGGAAATCGGCTCCTAGGAGTGGTCGGGCGACGGTGGCAAGGGTAAAGGTCCAGGTAAAACGGCTGCCGCCAAAGTGTAATTGAAGCGTACGGGTGCCAAAAGACCGTATCGTTGTACCGTTGGCGGCATTGAGTAGAGGACCTGGTGGCCTGTCACGAGTGTCGCGGCCTGTCGGGGGCAAAATACTGACCTCCGCTCCAGTATCAACGAGGAAACGCCGTCCAGATTTCTTGTCCTGAACGAATAGGAGGCTCTGTCGGCGGCCAGCCGCCGTAGCCATCGGCGGCGGCTGGCCCTGGTGTTTCCCTGAAACTTGCAGGGTAGGCGGCATCGACGGGCCTCCGCACCCCACCTCTGATGGTAGAAGCACAGCTGGTCACCTGTGTCGTCGTCTGCATTCCTGGGGCATGGTTGCTCGGTTGCTGGGGCCGGGCAAGGTGGGCGTTGGGCTCGCGGCCTGGTGATTTGACTGACGGACGAACTGCTCTTGCGCTTGGCCCTCCACAGAACATCTGCCCAGGCGGCCACCTCACGGGGGTTGCTGAAGTCGGCGTCAGCTAACAACAAGTGGATGTCATCGGGGAGCTGTTCGAGGAAGGCCTGTTCGAACATTAGGCATGGCTTGTGACCCTCGGCCAATGCCAGCATCTCATTCATTAGGGCGGATGGGGATCTGTCCCCCAGGCCATCCAGATGAAGCAGGTGGGCGGCGCGCTCACGACGGAAGAGGCCGAAGGTCCGGATCAAAAGGTCTTTGAAAGCCGGGTATCTTCCTCCGGAGGCGACAGGATGAAGTCTCCAACCTGGGCGGCTGTCTCCTGGTCCAGAGAGCTATCCACATGGTAGTACTTCGTGGAGTCGGAGGTGATCTGCCGAAGGTGGAATTGCGCTTCGGCCTGGTCAAACCAGACGCTAGGCCGAAGTGTCCAAAAGGTGGGCAGCTTGAGGGCCACTGCGTTGGCTGCTGCGCTGTCGTTCATTTCGCGGGTCCAAAAGCCGTTTGGACCGTTGGGGTCACCAATGTAGCGGTTGCTACCGCGGAATAAAACAAGACTCTACTCGGAGGATTGCCAAACAGAACTGGTTTATTTTCCCGCCTTCCGCGGGCCCTTTAAGGGAGAATGTTCCCGTCCAAAACAACCGGTAATGACATAAGTCCTACGTCATCAGGACTTTCCCGTGCGCGGGTTCTCCCCGTCGCTCGGAAAGACGAGGCCCGCCTCCATCTTGGGCCTCGTCGCTCCAATGCCGCGCGACCCGACTGCCGAGCCGGTTTGCCCGACTAGATGGTGAGTCGCCACACAACTATCATTAAGACAATGAATCACGTGGACAGAGATAAAAGATGCAAAACAATCAATCACAGAAATAGGGTAATCTGCAGACATTTAATAGTGGAAAGTAGCTGGAGGAAGGAATATGCAAATAATTTAAGTAACTGTTAAGCAAATATAATTATAGATCACTTTAATCACTCAATTAAATAGCTCCAATGGGCAGGTAACAGAGTGAAAGAAATGGAGTTCTTACATTGTGTGCAAGCATTTGAGGTCTGAACCTCCCAGTTTGTAAGAAGGCAAGACTTGCTACTGAATCTGATGTGGAGAGTGATCAAGTAGAAATCATGATAAGAGGAACATCTTGGAAATAGTTATCATAATAAAGTACAATTGAAGTTAATAAAGGATGTAAGTAGATGACGCCAAATAACTGGAGAAATGCTACTGCTGAGTGCTTGGGAACAGAACTTTGGAAAATAAAATAGGCAAACATGTAGAATAACCAAGGGAAATTTGTGGTTATTTCCCTTGAAATGGTGTTAATGGAGCTCTGGAAACACATGATCTTATGAAAATTAAGAAAAAAAACACAAGTGCAACACCATGGATGAACAAAGATATGAAAAGAAAATGAGGATAAAGAGAAAGCCATAAACTCTTCTTAAGCAGCTCTTGAAGTTCTCCCAAGCTAGTTTTATGGTATTTAAGAACAAAAAATATAGAACAGTACAGCACAGGAACAGGCCCTTCAGCCCACAATGTCTGTGCAGACCATGACGCTAATTTAAACTAATCCTCTGCCTGAACATGGTCCGCATCCCTTCATTTCCTACCTGCTCATGTGTCTAAGTGTCTCTTAAACGTTGCAATAGTATCTGCTTCCACCACCTCCCCTGGCATCGCACTCCAGACACCTTCCACATTCTGTGTGTAAAAAAAAAACAAAAGAAAAATTGCTTTGTAAATTTCCTTTAAATCTTCCCCCCTCTCACCTTAAAGCTATGCCCTCTAGTATTTAAAACATTTCTGCCCTGCCATCTACCCTATATATGCCAGATAGGGCAGAATTTATTAAGTGTATCCAGGAAAGCTTTCAGAAGCAATATTTAGATGGCCCTACTAGAGAAGAGGCTACACTCAACCTCCTCTTTGGAAATGAGGTTGGACAAGTGGTTGACATGTCAGTGGGGGAGCACTTTGGGACCAGTGACTACAATTCTATTAGCTTCAAGATACTCATGGAAAAAGATAGGACTTGTCTGCAAGTTGAAGTCCTAAATTGGGGGAAAGCTAATTTTGACTGCATCAGACAGGAACTTGCAAAAGTTGATTGTGAGGGGCTGTTAGCAGGTAAAGGGATGTCTGGCATGTGGGAGCTTTTAAAAGTGAGATTGGAAGGATTCAGGACCAGCATGGTCCTGTTAGAGTGAAGTGTAAAGCTGGCAAGATTAGGGAACCTTGGTTGATGAAGGATATTGAGGGTCTGACCAGGAAAGAGGAGGAGGCACATCAGGTATAGGCAGCTACAATCAAGCGAGTCCCTTGAGGAGCATAGGGATGAAGGAGTGCTCTTAAGAAAGAAATTAGGAGGGCAAAAAGGAGTCATGTCCTTTATCCCTGGCAGATAAAATGAAGGAGAATCCTGAAAAATTCTTTGAGTGTACCAAGAATTAAAAGGGTAGCTAGGGAGAGAGTAGGTCTCCTTAAGGATCAGTGTAGTAATCTACGTGTGGAGCTATGGGAAATGGGCGAGTTCCTAAATGAATATTTTTTGTCTGTTTTTACCATGGAAAAGGACATGGAAGCTAGTGAGTTTGTGGGGGGTAGGGCAGGCAGGAAACAGTAATATCCTGGAGCATATCAACTATATGAAGGAGGAGGTGTTGAAGGTTGTGAAATGCATAAACATGGATACATCCATGGGGCCTGACCGGGTGTATCCTAAAGTGTTATGGGAAGCAAGGAAGGAGATTGCTGGGACCTTGGCAGAGATTTTTGTATATTCATTAGCCACAGGTGAGGTACTGGAAGACTGGAGGATAGCCAATGTTGTGCCTTTATTTAAGGTGGGCAGCAGAGATAAAGCAGGGAACTACAGGCCGGTGAGCCTTTCATCGATGGAGGTGAAGTTACTCGAAGGGATTCTGAGAGAGAGGATTTATTTGCATTTGGAAAGGGATAGTCAGCATGGGCTAGTGTTTGGGAAATCATGCTCACCTCTTCAAAACAAAACTCAATCAAATTCGTGAGACAAGAGGACAGGGTGGTAATGTCTACGTGCAATTTAGCAAGGCCTTTGACAAGGTTCCGCATGGTAGACTGGTCCAGAAGGTGAGAGGGAGGAGGCTTAAAGGGGTTAGCTAGCCAATTAGATATAAAATTAGCTTAGTGGTAGGAGGCAGAAGGTGAGAGTTGAGGGTTGTTTTTCAGATTGGAAGCCTGTGGCCAGTGAGGTGTTCTGCATGAATCAGTGCTAGGTCATGATTTGCATGAGAATGAGTAAGTTTGCACGTGACACCAAAATTGGTTGTGTAGTGGACAGTGAAGAAGGTTGTCTAATGTTACAACAGGGATCATCTAGGAAAGTGGGCAAGGGTATGGCAGATGGCATTTAATTCGGACAAGTGCAAAGTGATGGATTTTTGGGAAGTTAAACTGGGGCAGAACAGACACAGTGAATGACAGGGCCCTGGAGAATGCTGTTGAACAGAGAGACCTTGAGGTACATCGACATAGCTCCCTGAAAGTGGCAACGCAGGTAGACAGGGTGTGAAGAAGGTGTAAAGCATGCTTACCTTCATAGGCTGAGGCATTGAGTACAAGTGACTCCATGTTACGGCTGTTCGGGTAACAGAAATTGCACGAATTCACAAATCACCAGTCAAAAATCTAAGATGTGGAATAAAATTTGTTCTCATGAATTTACATGAAAAAAGTAAATAAATAAACACAATTTTTTCCAACTCACATTTCTTGACGCAAGCGCAGATGGCGCAGCTTCATATGATGGAAAATCACGATATGGGCCATTTTCTTGGAATGCCTCCTCTCCCCTCCCCATAGCACAGGAGTCACCTGTACAAGAGTGAGGACATCATGTTCCAATTATACAAATTATTGGTGAGGCTGTGCTTGGAATACCTTGTGCACTTCTGGTTGCCACACTACTGGAAAGGTGTGAATAAGCTAGAGAGGGACCAAAAAAAATTGACAAGGATGTTGCCTGAATTGCAGAGCTTGCATTATAAGGAGAGATTGGATAGGCTAGGGTCTGCTTTTCCTGGAGCACTGACACAATAGAGGGATATAACATTATGAGAGGCATAGACACGGTAGATAGCTGGGGTCTGTTTCTCATGGTAGTGATATCTAAAAATAGAGGGTATAGGTTAAAGGCAAGAGGGAGGAGATTTAAAGGGATCTGAGGGATAAATTTATCACACAAAGAGCAGTAGATATCTGGAATGAGCTGCCCGAGGAGTTGGTGGATGCAGGAACAGTAACAACATTTAAAAGACAATGAGGCAGGTACTTGAATGAACAAGGCATAGGGGGATATGGAATTAATGCAGGGAGGTGGGATTAGTATAGATAGGAATGATGGGCAGAATAGATGCGGTGGGCGGAAGGACCTGTTTCTATGCTGTACAACTTGGACATTATAGCACCTGACTGTGCTATTCAACCTGAGGGCTTCTCAATTCATCGAATGGACCGTACAGCGTTGTCAGGCAAAGTTAAAGGTGGAGGGGTCTGCTTCTTAATCAATAACTTGTGGTGCTTGGACGTGACGGTCCTGGCGAGCTCCTGCTCACCCAGCCTGGAATATCTAACGGTGAACTGTCGACCATTCTATCTGCCAAGGGAGTTCACTTCAGCTATCCTGATGGCAGTCTACATCCCACCACAGACAGACATGAAGCCTGCACTCAATGAGCTATACTCCGTGGTCAACAACCTTCAGACAGGATACCCTGAGGCCCTCTTCATTATTGCAGCTGACTTCAATCAAGCCAACCTCAAGAGTGTGTTACCAAAATACTACCAGCACATCTCCTGCTCCATGAGGGGCGCTAACACCCTTGACCACTGCTATACAACCATCAAAGATGCCTTCCGAGCCACCCCTCATCCTCACTTTGGGAAATCAAACCACCAGGCTGTGCTCCTTCTTCCTCCATACAAACAGAAACTGAAACAGGAGGATCCGGTCCAGAGAGTTGTGCTGGTCTGAGGAAGCAGATGAGCTCCCACGTGACTGCCTTGAGACAGTGGACTGGTCCATGTTCAAAGACTCAGCTGCCAGCCTTGATGAGTAAGCCACCACCATCACAGACTTTATCAACAAGTGTGTGGAGGATTGTGTACCAAAGAAGACAATACGGGTGTTCCCAAACAGGAAACCATGGATGAACTGGGAGATCCACTCCCTACTGAAGTCGAGGACTGCTGCACATAAATCTGGTGATCCTGATCTATACAAGAAATCGAGATATGACCTTCAGAAAGCTATCAGGGATGCCAAGAGGCAATACCAACTCAAAATAGAGTCCCAGACCAGCCGTCAGTTATGGCAGGGCTTACATGCCATAACAGGCTACAAGACAAAGTTGGGCTGCATAGTTGACAACAGCACATCCCTTCCTGATGAACTTAACGCATTCTATGCGCGTTTTGAACAGAAGGGAAGTGGATTGTCACCACCCACCCAGATGGACTCCAATGCAACTGAACCTGTGGTCACCATTGAGGACATAAGATCAGCCTACCAGAGAGTGAACACAAGGAAAGCACCTGGCCCAGATGGTGTCCCTGGCCATGTGCTCAGACCTTGTGTTGATCAGCTGGCAGAAGTATTTGCGGACATATTTAACCTCTCCCTGCTTCAATCTCAGGTTCCCACCTGTTTTAAGAAGACCACTATCATCCCGATACTGAAGAAAAGCAAGGTAACATGCCTCAATGACTACTGACCAGTGGCTCTGACATCCACCATCATAAAGTGCTTTGAGAAGCTGGTTATGGCACGCATCAACTCCAGCCTCCCAGACAATCTTGACCCACTGCAGTTCGCCTAGGTCTACAGTGGATGCCATCTCCCTGGCCCTGCACTCAGCTCTGGAGCATCTGGACAGTAAAGACACATATGTTAGACTATTGCTTATTGACTACAGCTCTGCCTTCAATACAATAATCCCAAGCAAACTTGTCACCAAACTCCAAGACCTAGGACTCAACACCTCCCTCTGTAACTGGATCCTTGACTTTCTAACCAACAGACCGCAATCAGTGAGGATAGGCAGCAACACCTCTGGCATGATTATTCTCAACACTAGTGCCCCACAAGGCTGTGTCCTCAGCCCTCTACTCCCTATACACTCATGACTGTGTGGCCAGATTCTGCTCTAACTCCATCTACAAGTTTGCAGATACCACCGTTGTAGGCCCTATCTCAAACAGCGATGAGGCGGAGTACAGGAAGGAGATAGGGAGCTTAGTGGAATGGTGTTAAGACAACAACCTTTCCCTCAATGTCAACAAAAAAGAAGAGCCGGTCATTGACTTCAGGAAAGGGGGCAGTGTACATGCACCTGTCTACATCAATGGTGCTGAGGTCGAGAGGGTTGACAGCTTCAAGTACCTGGGAGTGAACAGCACCAACAGCCTGTCCTGGTCAAATCACATAGATGCCATGGCCGAGAAAGCTCACCAGCACCTCTATTTAGGAGGCTGAAGAAATTTAGTTTGTCCCCTTTGACTCTCACCAACTTTTATCAATGCACCATAGAAAGCATCCTATCTGGATGTATCACGGCTTGGTACAGCAACCACTCTGCCCAGGACCGCAAGAATCTGCAGAGAGTTGTGGACACAGCCCAGCGAATCACGGACACTAGCCTCCCCTCCTTGGACCCTGTCTTTACCTCTCGCTGTCTTGGTGAAGCAGCCAGCATAATCAAAGACCCCACCCACCCGGGTTATTCTCTCTTCTCTCCTCTTCCATCAGGTAGAAGATACAAGAGCCGGAGGGTACATAACACCAGACTTAGGGACAGCTTCTTCCCCACTTTGATAAGACTATTGTTAGGATACAGAATGTTAGGATAGGGGATGAGGTATATAGGAACATGTCTAAGATAGTATGTAGTGAAGATGGTAAGAAGGATAGACAGATGGAAAGTCAGGATAATCTGCTGAACAATAGAAGTACAACAAAATCAATAGCAGATACCGGACTAAACGTACTATATTTAAATGCATGTAGCATTAGGAATAAAGTAGATGACCTAGTGGCACAACTACAGGTTAATAAATACGACATTGTGGCAATCACCGAGTCATGGCTTTATGACGGATGTGATTGGGAACTGAAGGTCCAGGGGTACACAGTGCATAGGAAGGATAGGCAGAGGGGGAGGTGTGGCCATGATGGTTAGTAGTCATATAAAATCAATAGAAAGGAAGGACATTGGGTCAGAGGAGGTGGAATCCTTATGGGTGGAGCTAAGAAATAGCAAGGGTAAAAGGACAATAGTAGCAGTCATATATAGGCCCCCTAATAGCAGTCAGGAAGTAGACGATAAGTTGCAGTTTGAGATAGAAAGAGCATGCCAGACTGACAATGTGAAGATAATTATGGGGGATTTTAACATGAAGGCAAGGCAGTAGAACTCATGCCAGAGTGACAATGTGAAGATAATTATGGGGGATTTTAACATGAAGGCAAGGCAGTAGAACTCAGGAGAGTGAGTTTGTGGAATGTCTAAGGGACGTTTTTCTGGAGCAACTTGTTGAAGAGCCCACCAGGGGATCGGCTGTTTTGGATTGGGTGCTGTGTAATGAACTGGAGGTGATTAGGGAACTAAAGGTAAAGGAACCACTAGGAACCAGTGATCACAATATGATTGAGTTCAGTTTCAAGTTTGAGAAGGAGAAGCTGATAACTGGTGTATCGATATTTCAGTGGAACAAAGGAAATTACAATGGTATGAGAGAAGAGTTGGCCCAAATTGATTGGAAGAGTAAGCTAGCTGGAGGGACGGCGGAGGAGAAATGGAAGGAATTTCTACAGGAAATAAGGAAAATGCAGGATAGATATATTCCAAGAAAAAAGGTTTTGAATGGAAAAAAGGCACAAATGTGGATAACGAGAGAGGTGAAGGCTAAAATAAAAGCAAAAGGGAGGGCATACAAAGAAGCAAAAATCAGTGGGAAAACAGAAGACTGGGAAGCTTTTAAAAACCTGCAGGGAGAAACCAAGAAGGTCATTAGGAAAGAAAAGATGAATTATGAAAGGAAGTTGGCAGATAACATTCGAAAGGATACTAAGAGTTTTTTTAAATACATAAGGAGTAAAAGAGAGACACGGGTTGATATAGGACCAATTGATAACGGTGCAGGAGATATTATAATGGACGATAGAGAGATGGCAGAGGAATTGAATGAATATTTTGCATCGGTCTTCACCGTGGAGGACATCAGCAATGTGCCGGTTAGTCAAGAGCCTCACGAAATGGAACTGAGTTCAGTTAAGATTACTAGGGAGAAGGTGCTAGGAAAACTAAATGGGCTAAAGACTGATAAGTCTCCCGGACCGGATGAGGTGCATCGCCGGGTTCTGAAGGAGGTGGCTTTAGAGATAGCGGAAGCATTGGCGATAATTTTCCAGGAATCGATAGATTCTGGCATGGTTCCGGAGGACTGGAGGGTCGCAAATGTAGTTCCGTTGTATAAGAAAGGTGGGAGGCAGCATAAAGGAAATTATAGACCTATTAGTCTGACGTCAGTGGTGGGAAAATTATTGGAATCTATCCTCAAGGATGGGGTTACGGAATACCTAGAGGCGCAAGGCAAGATAGGTCCTAGCCAACATGGTTTTGTGAAGGGAAGATCCTGCCTGACCAATCTGTTGGAGTTTTTTGAAGAAATCACAGGTAGGGTGGATAAGGGAGAGGCGATAGATGTTGTGTATTTAGACTTTCAAAAGGCCTTCGATAAGGTGCCTCACAAGAGACTGATTAATAGGATGAGAGGTCATGGAATTACGGGTAGGATAACAGAATGGGTGGAGCATTGGCTGGTTGGCAGGAAGCAAAGAGTGGAAATAAAAGGATCTCATTCTGGTTGGTTACCGGTTACTAGTGGTGTGCCGCAGGGGTCGGTGTTGGGACCGCTCCTTTTTACCTTGTACATTAATGATTTGGATGATGGAATAAATGGTTTTGTGGCTAAGTTTGCGGATGACACCAAGATAGGTGGAGGAGTAGGGAGTATTGAGGAGATAGGAAGGCTGCAGAGAGACCTAGACAGTTTAGGAGAATGGGCAAGGAAATGGCAGATGAGATTCAATGTTGCGAAATGTGCAGTTGTACACTTTGGAAGCAGAAATAAGTGGGCAGATTATTATCTAGAAGGAGAGAAAATTCAAAGTACGGAATACAAAGGGACTTGGGGGTACTCGTGCAGGATACCTTAAAGGTTAACCACCAGGTCGGATTGGTGGTAAAGAAAGTGAATGCTATGTTGGCATTCATTTCGAGAGGTATAGTGTATAAAAGTAAGGAAGTGTTGATGAGGCTCTACGGGGCACTAGTGAGGCCTCATTTGGAATATTGTGCGCAGTTTTGGGCCCCACATCTTAGGAAGGATGTGCTGACGTTGGAGAGGGTTCAGAGGAGATTTACGAGGATGATTCCAGGAATGAAAGGGCTTACGTATGATGAGCGTTTGTCGGCTCTTGGACTGTACTCACCGGAGTACAGAAGAATGAGAGGGGACCTCATAGCGACATTTAAAATGTTGATAGGAAAGGACAGAGTAGATGTGGCTAGGCTGTTTGCCTTGGTGGGTGAGTCCAGGACCAGAGGGCACAATCTTAGAATTAGAGGGTACAGTTTCAAAACAGAGATGAGGAGAAATTTCTTTAGCCAGAGGGTGGTGAATTTGTGGAACTCCTTGCCACGTACAGCAGTGGAGGCCAAATCAGTGGGGGCGTTCAAGGAGGAGATAGATAGATATCTAAATAGTCAGGGTATCAAGGGATATGGGGATAAGGCTGGAAACTGGGATTAGAATAGGTTTTTTTTTGATTTGTTTTTGTTTCCCCCCCCCCCCATTCCCCACTTCTCATTTCTTTTTTCCCTTTTCCTTGGAGCAGACTCGATGGGCCGAATGGCCTCTTGCTCTTGCCTCTTCACTGCTCCTTTGTCTTGTGTAATCTTGTGTGTGGTTGCCTTATACGAAGAGATGGACTATGACCTCATGATCTACCTTGTTGTGACCTTGCACCTTATTGCACTGCACTTTCTCTGTAGCTGTGACACTTTACTCTGTACTGTTATTGTTTTTACCTGTACTACATCAATGCACTCTGTACTAACCCAATGTAACTGCGCTGTGTAATGAATTAACTTGTACGACCGGTATGCAAGACAAGTTTTTCCCTGTACCTCGGTGCAAGTGACAATATACCAATACCAATACGTCCCCTTCCTTTGTTTTTTGTCAGTTGACATCCGGCCTTTTCAATTGTCTTGTTTGTTTGAAGTGGGGGTCAGGGTGGATCGGATCATACTATCTGGGATGGAAACATGGACACTGATAATAAGGACAGAATTTTGGTCAGGGAGTTCTCTGAACCTCTTTCAATCACCTGGTTCTTGGGCACATAACCAAAGACACTCCACTTGCGCACTAGTCGGCGCTCTTGCCTCTTCGCTGGGAACTGGTAGCGCTCCTCGGGGATTGGAATCGATCGCTTAAGCAAGGGGTTCCTCACCTGATTCCACATGATGACAGCAGGACCATAGCAGTCCCATTTTACTTCCCGAGAATTGTAACCATGCGTTAACGATTGGGTGTACACGTTTTGTTAAAAGTTACAACCAGCGAGTTATCTGAAGGGTTTTAAAGTTGAAAAGATGGACCAAGCCAGGGTTAAAAGTATAAATATTAACGCACCATGTCCGCATTGAAGGGTCGAACTCGCTGCATCGAGTCGGGGGGAGGGAGGGTCAAACTGCAGAAATTTGGATGGAAAGGGCAATCGGATACGCGTCAACCATTTACTAAATCATAAACATGTGACGCAATAGATTTTGATATTATCTTATATTTTATAGCGAGACAATAAAGCAGATTGAATGCCCTGATACGACTTTAACGTGTATTGTGGTTTCTTGTTTTTCTTCCAAAATACGCCACGTTAAACTGATTTAGTTTGGCCATTTTGACATTGGTTTAAAAGGTGTACCGGATTTTACCTGGTCAACTTTGCTTACAGAGTGATTTTCCCGTGTGTGTGATTTAATAAATAGCAAAATGTAAACCCCATTGTCCTGATGTGTAGCGCACAGAAGCTTAAGAATTGTATCGATGTCATTAACTAAACTGGTTCATGAACAAAGTCCAGCGAAGTTATTAGTTTGGACAATTCCAAATATCTATCCCTTCAATTGAACCCCGCGAAAACTAAAGCCACCGGTAGCTGGGACGCTTCCACCGTCCCGACAGACTCGACAGGAGCGTTTCTCTGCAGGCTGCGTGTAAAGCAACGTGCATTTGGCCACCAAAAAAACCATTGCAGCCATTTAACAGAAAAGGTGGAAGCGTTAATTCGATCGCAGGTAAGCGCAGAGGCTGTAGAGGAAGGTGCAAAAGTTGGCTTGCACGGCACTGCGGGGACCTGTAGGCGCCACGCTTGCTGTTTGCACTTCGCTTTGACGTAAGGCAGAGAGAGCGCGGAGTGGTAACGGGTCTGGGCTTCAGTCAAAGGATTTCCGGAGGACGATCGGCGCAACAAGCACTCCCCGGTCGGCTTCTCGGCGAAAGTTTTGTCTCAGCGTATCTCGTTTTTATCCTCTCTGTATTCGCGCCAATAAGAAGGGAGCGTTCGGACACGCCCCGGAGTTGGGCAGATTCCCTCAGCGCCCCGTCCCCTTCCCCTCCCCGTAAAGTTTGCCCAAAAGTCAGGGGAGACTTTGGGAAGTTGGGCGGCTCGCTCCCGGGATTACCATGGGCACGCTGCGGGATCTGCAGTACGCCTTGCAGGAGAAGATAGAGGAGCTGAGGCAGCGGGATGCCCTGATCGACGAGCTGGAACTGGAGCTGGATCAGAAGGACGACCTCATTCAGAGGTTGCAGAACGAGCTGGACAAGTACCGGTCTGTCATCAAACCCGCCAGCAAGCAAGCCCCGAACCAAGCCCCGAGCTGCCTGCAGGAACAGCACCGGACCAAACGGCAGGCCATCTCGGCCGAGCCCACCGCGTTCGACATCCAGGACCTCAGCCACGTTACTCTGCCCTCCCACCAGAAAACTCCACAGTAAGCAAACAAAAAAAAAATACCTTTCTGGTCGCACCCCTTCTGTCACGGGGCAGCTGCTGTCCGGTCACTCCAGGGTTAATGTACCTCTCTCAGCAGACAGTAATGTTTGTATAATCGTTACTCTTGCCGCGTTAACCCAGAGCGCTGAGTATTGGTTTATTATTGTCACTCGTACCGAGGTACAGTGAAAAACTTGTCTTGCATACCGATCGATTCTCTCAGCGTGGAGGTAAGGCGGACACCGAGCCCAGGCGTATTCGAGTCCCTGCTCGTTTATTAAATCGTCGTTGGGTGAATCTTAAGAGTGAAATGTCAGGGCAGTGAAAGCAAAGGGATGCCAGGGACGGAACTAGGCAAGGGAAATTGCACAGCACACAGTAACGATGGTGGAAGGTGTGGGTGCATGTTTGGATATACGGGTACATCTCGCCGTGAGTGAGAGGTGATGAGAGCTCTCAGCAGTTGGAACAAGTGAGTGCGACGATTCAGTGAGAGTGACCGAAGAGCTGGGAATGACTAGGTGCTAATGGGCGAATGGGAGTGGGCTAGTAATCCCGTGTGAGTAACCAGGAGTAAGGAAGTGTGAGAGAGGGTGAGGATCGTCCAGTGTGAGTGTGAGGATTCACTGTGACTGAGAGCAGGGATCCACTATTAGAGCGTGGGTGGGATGATCCACTGTAAGAGTACAGGTGGGTAATCTAGTGTGATGATCCACTGTAAGAATGTGGGTGGGTGATCCAGTGTGACAATCCACTGTGAGTGAAAGTGTAGGGTAATACAGGGTGAAGATCCACTTTAAGAATGTGGGTGTAATCCAGTGTGAGAATCCACTATAAGAGTGTTGGTGGGTAATCCAGTGCCTGGATCCATTTAAGAATGTGGGTAGTCCATTGTGAATGTGAGAGTGGTAATCCGGTGTGAGTGAAGATCCACGAAGACTTTGGGTGATCCAGTGGGAGTGCATGCAGACCTACTGCAGGTGAGCAAGCAGATAATCTAGTGTGAATGTGAAGACCCATTGTAAATGAGTGATCAGATAATCCGGAGTGATAATGGAGATCTACTGAAAAAGAATGGATGATCCACTGTGAGTGTAAGGATCCATTCTGAGAGATCGGGTAACTGTGTGCGTGTGAGGATCCATTGTGAGTCACAGAGTGGGTGAAGATTCACTGGAAAAGAGCAGTTATTCCAGTGTGTGAGGATCTATTGAGAGAGAGTGAGTGATATGGCGTAACTGGGAGTAAGAGACTCTGTGACTGAGTGTGTTGAGTATTTTGATGTGAGTAACTTTTGAGTGAGAGTGATGTGTGTGAGTGAGTGAGTTAACAAGTGTGTGGCTGTGGTTGACAAGAAACCAAACACCACCAGCGAAGGTTTTGTTTTGGTAGCAGTTTTTCCTCCAGTGACAGTGAGCTAGTTCCTTCAATCCAAACCCCACTATGACATATTGCACGCAGCAACCTCCATTGACAGTGTCTGGAGTCCAAGTGACACAAATAGAAGGGAAATGGAACAGGCTGGCATTCACTCAAGACTGAGCAATTTATTAGTAGATTTGCTTTAGAAAGGTTTGGAAGGTTCTCTGCAGCCATCCCTAAGTAATGTCTGCACTGTACAGATATTGGCACGTCTGGGTAAAATGCTTGACAGCCACAATTGAATGTTTATTAGCAGAAGCGCCTGGTTTAGATTGGCTTTTTTGCTGGGGGTGATGGGCTGATGATTTGAAGTGAAAATTTAACAGGGTAACAAGTAAACAATCTTCTAAAAGAGATACAGTATAACCAAAAGATAAAAGCTATAATTGTGAAACAAACAATGGACTGCCCTGCTCGAGTCGCATTCTCTCCCATGAATGGCTGTGTGCTACAACCATTTCCACCTCTTCAACCTCTGCTACATTCTTTAGGTATCTGTGCATCACCCCTGCCATAATCCCTCAGTCTGCAAATCAGTGTGAGGAGCCAGAATTGGCTTCAGCTTGATGATAAACCCTGGAATCTGCCCTCCTCATTTTAATTCTTGTGGTCTTTTTGGTCAGCCTTTGGTTTGGTTGGGGCTTCATCCTCCAGAGCTCATCATTCATCTGTCTTGAGGAAGGTTAATTCTCACCAGTACCAACCAGTTGCAGAGCCGAGGCATATTGACTGTTGACCTTCAGCTTTCCTAAAGGGTTCTTATAGTTAAATTTCAACTAGTGATGGTTTTCTGTCATTTACTGGATGTAAGATGTTGCTAGCAAGGCTGGCATCTATTACCCACCTCTATTTGTCCTTGGTGAGGTGTTTTTCTGAACCACTGCAGTCAGTCTGATGAGGGTATTATTTGATAGGGAGTAGACCCAGCCAGAAATGAAGAACTGCCTTAATCAAATCAAATACCCCTACTATTACCACATTTTTGTATATAACTAATAAACCAAAGAAATGTGAATGACCCTGGGTCATTTCCAGCTGTGTCAAAGCAATCCATCTTAATCTCTGGAGATTCCAGTGCAGTCTTGGAGGCTTTTCAACCTTTGTCCCCAATACACTTTGTATAATTCTTGTTGTAGTGGAAAAAAATTGTTTCAGTTTGTACCTGTCAAGATAATTGCTTGCGACTAATGGGCTGGGATTGTTCCAAGTTGAGTTTGTGTGAGCTGGTGTGGCTTTCTCCAAATCTCCACAGGATGAACTAGATTTCTCTAGTGTCATTATTTAAAAAACAACAATTACCCTCCTTTGTAATGGATACAATTGATAAAATAATGTAAATATCAGAAAACAGAATCACTAACTTCAATGGTAATATTGTGAAATAGGATCACTGGGAAGTTTATAATTTGTGCTGATAAACAAAGAAATATATAACCTTCATTTATACTGCATTGGGAAGTATATTGTTGAATTATTGTGAGATGATTGCCCAATTAATCTTTGAGGGCACTACTGACTGAGTTTGGAATTTGGCATTTGGAACAGAACATAAGAACTCCCTCACTCTTCAAGTAGGTAGATCGGGCTTCTTTGGTTCTTCGTTAATAGAAGGCTATTCAGTAAATGGTGTGGAGTTGCAAAAAGTCAATCTGAAGTCAACCACTGCAGTAGGTCTTAACTGGAATGTTGATGCCTGCTGTGGAATTAATTAAAGGAGTCCTTCCCTTCTCCAGGTCACTGCTGGAGTGTCTTTGGCATTGCTCTTCTTCCATGTAGGTGATCCTTTACATTTTCATAGACCTTATCATAGACCTTATGGTTTCATAGACCATAGTTCCTTATCTTGCTGTCAATGTCCTGAGGTCTCCCCACCCTGGCTGCCCTCAAGCCACCCCCCTGAACCCTGATCATCTTCCACCCATCCATACTCTGATCACCTCCAAACCTCAGTCACCAGCCCAAACCTCCTGCCCCCACCACCAAATTGTCACAACCCTAAACTTCCCCCCACCCCCCCAACCCAACCACCAAGTTGTTTCCAAAGATGACCATGCTCTATCTCTGATTTGTTCCACTGCTTTATCCTGTCTTCAATTTTCCCACCATGGAGTCATCCCCCATTCTGTGATCCTTTCCCACACTCTCTCCCAGCCACTCAGTCACATTTTCCCCAGTTTGCTGCTCAATTTGCTTCCACAGTGACCTCTGTGATCTGGAATGAGATGAGATAATGAAGAAATCCAGGAATCACATAGTGTCACTGAAGCTGTCTGGAAGTGGGATGAGTATACATGGATTTTTGAACAATAATACAAAAGGTGGGAAGTGACTGATTCTCAAACCAAGTGCTTCATGAGTAACTCAACATCCCAATCGCTGGATATGGACTCTCCTGTGATTTATGGACTATATTTACATTGGGTGCTTTAGGCCACATTCCCCTCATGTGTAGCACAGACATAGTTGTGTGCTTTGGCCATACTAATGAAATGTAGAGGGGGAAATAAAGTATATAAAAGAAGAGGAAAAGTGCTGAGGAAAGGTCATTGTGTGACTTTGGTCACATTAGGCATTTTCTATCGTGTACAGTGTCTTGGGCTTTGTGTGCAATAGGACATCGAAGTTTGGTGATTGTGGACACAACAGCCCCTCTCTATCCCCCACTGCATGGCACCGGTTTAAAGTGCATTTTTAGGGAGGTCACTATTTCTAAGATGTGGTAATTTAGTATAATTAACCAAATCCCTAAACATGATTGATTTAAAATTATATAGGACTCTTGCTATGTTATCTAAAGCAACATATTGAACAACTCCACAGGGTTAACTCCCAACATTAATTTCTATCTATATAATTTCACAAATTTTGCAGTTCCACCTCAAAAGAAATCCAGGACATGTATCATGAACATGCCTGAAAGTTTTCTTTTACTAGACCTTTTGCAGGATTTGATTTCATCAAAACAGATTTCATCAAGAAATGCCACACCCTGGAAGCATCATTCAAGCCACTGAAATATTTATTAAATTTGCCTAATTTTATTTTGGCATCTGCAGTATCTTTGGTGGTTTCAGATAGATTTACAGCAGTGGGAGATGCCACTCTAAAATCTGACTCAACCAATTTCTCTTCAAATCCTATCGCTACCAGGCTCGCTTTAACATTAATACATCCCACCTGAAAAGGCTTTTGCAATACAAATCCTTTAATGTGATACTGTTGGTTGACATGTGGTCATGTGGCCCTTTGTTTCAAATTCTCTTATGATTTTTTGTTCTATCGTTTGACCTAATCAACCTTTGGCCTTTTTTCCCCACTTTATGCCCACAGCAACCACTGTGAAATCTTTGTCTTTCATTCTCAGACTTTCTTGCTTTGGTTTAATGGCCACTTTCTGATGTGAAGTGTTCACTTTGCATTCAGTGTATTGTGGAATTCGCAGTCGTTCTTTTGACTCTGGCCCCATTCTGCCTTGCTACTTGTTTAACATCAGCCAAAATTCTGCACATCTCAAATTTAATGCCTTGATTAATCATTGGTTCCTTCTGGACCATATGTTGCCCATGCACTTACTTTGGGCGATTGACCTATGGATTTGTTGGCACTGTAATATTCATTTTCGTTGTAGCCCTTGAATTATTACATGAGGGGAAAAGAAGCATATGAGTATTTGAGATATCAGGTACATCCTGTACTTCTGCTAACTGCTCGGTGGTGGAGATTGCATAATTGATCTCAGTTAATCACGAGGATTGAACTGCAACATTTTAATTGCCATGCTTGGCAAGTACTGTCTTGATATCACATCCTGATACCTTACTGATGCCCCTTTTCTCCCAATGACCCTCTTTTATAAGATATCCAGTCATATGAATTGAACTATATATCAGATTGCCTCATTGTCTCAGCGCTCTGTGGATTTTCTTTACTAAAATTCCGCCTTGCAGCATGGGATGTGTTTAAACACTTGAATAAATCTGGTATGAATTGTAGTATCTTTGAGTAAATGGATTATCACACAGAACAGAAGCTAATTTGGAATTATGCCCATAGATTAATTGGTGAGGACTATATTCTCCACATGTCTGAAGATGATTCATCATGTGAGCTGCCAGGGCAATTGACAGTGTACAATCCTGTCAATCAGCCAACAATTTTGTCTACCAGATAAATCACAGTATGGTTCCTTTCATAAAGACTCTTGCTTTTAGGGCTCTCATAAGAACTATATTGACATTCACTTAGATATCTGTGAACTTCTTTAGCAAATTCAAATCCATTACCTCTCAAAAACTTCGGTGGTGTGTCAAGTCCATCTTTATCTTTATTTTGTAATAGAATTTAGAATGCTCTTTACTATATATTAGTGTAGAAATACTAATCTTGTTAGTATTTTGTTGTTGAAGTTGTGTGCCATGAACACTTACAGCAGCATGTGGGGTATCCTTCTGTAGCTCTTATCGATTGAACAATTTTCACTAATATATTGCCCTCATGTTACTTTCATCAAATGCAGTTTCATCTTTTATTAGTACTTTTAAACAGTCTGTAACTTTAAGACATTGCTTTCTTTTGTTCATCCTCATCATCTGAAACCATACCTTGCATCCAGTTTTATTAATGGGATATTGTAACATCCTTGTCTAAATGAACTCAAAAACAACAAACTTCCCCAAAAATTGCCTTATTGTGATTAATGCCAAGTTTTATTGTTGCTTTTTTAAATGGAAGATTTACCCAAAAGGATAGGTATCTCCCTAAAAACTCTATCTGGACTTTTAAAATAGCTTATTCCCATTATCTTTGAGGGACCCCAACATATTGCCAACTCCAGTCCCATAACATGTCGAAGGTAACAAGGTAACATTTAACTAATCAACATTGCTTATACTTGAAGTGTGTGGACTATTTAATACTGCATACTGAAAGGAAGCTGTACCTAAATATCTCTGGTTTATACCCATGACCAGAATAATCTGATGCCTTTTCATTATTTACACCCTCTGCATCAGAATCACCATCTTCCTGCATCATTTCAAAGACTTTGCATTTTTTATTCCCTGGCACTAATCTCAAGATGATGCTTAGGGCTACGTCTAAAACATAGAACAATACAGCACAACACAGGCCCTTTGGCCCACCATGCTGTGCCGACTCTCAAACCACTCCCAAGACCATCTAACCCCTTCCTCCCACATATCCCTCTACCTTAAAGTCCTCCATATGCTTATCTAACAATCTCTTGAACTTGACCAACGTATCAGCCTCTACCACCAGCCCAGGCAGCGCATTCCATGTACCAACCACTCTCTGGGTGAAAAACCTCCCTCTGACGTCTCCCTTGAACTTCCCCCCCCATTACCTTAAAGCCACGCCCTCTTGTATTGAGCATTGGTGCCCTGGGAAAGAGGCGCTGGCTGTCCACTCTATCTATTCCTCTTAATATCTTGTATACCTCTATGATGTCTCCTCCTCTCCAATGAGTAAAGCCCTAGCTCCTTTAGTCTCTTCTCATAATTCATACTCTCTAATCCAGGCGCATCCTGGTAAATCTCCTCTGCACCCTCTCCAACGCCTCCACATTCTTCCTATAATGAGGCGACCAGAACTGGACACAGTACTCTAAGTGTGGTCTAACCAGAGTTTTGTAAAGCTGCATCATTACTTCGCAGCTCTTAAACTCAATCCCATGATTTATGAAAGCTAACACCCCATAAGCTTTCTTAACTACCCTATCCACCTGTGTGGCAACTTTCAATGATCTGTGGATATAAACCCCCAGATCCCTCTGCTCCTCTACACTGCCCAGAATCCTGCCATTTACCTTGTATTCCACCTTGGAGTTTGTCCTTCCAAAGTGTACCACTCACACTTCTCTGGATTGAACTCCATCTGCCACTTGTCAGCCCAGCTCTGCATTCTATCAATATCCTTCTGTAAGCTTCGACAGCCCTCCACACTATCCACAACACCACCGATCTTTGTGTCATCTGCAAACTTGCTAACCCACACTTCCACCACCTCATCCAAGTCATTAATAAATATCACAAAAAGTAGAGGTCCCAGAACCAATCCTTTTGGGACACCACTAGTCACAGCCCTCCAATCCGAATGCACTCCCTCCACCACAACCCTCTGCCTTCTACAGGCAAGCCAATTCTGAATCCACATGGCCAAGCCTCCCTGGATCCCTTGGCCTCTGACCTTCTGAAGAAGCCTACCGTGCGGAACCTTGTCAAACGCCTTACTAAAATCCATGTAGGCCACATTTACTGCACTTCCCTAATCAATTTTCCTGGTCACCTCCTCAAAGAACCCTATCAGGCTTGTGAGGCAAGAGCTTCCCTTCACAAATCCATGCTGGCTGTCCCTAATCAGTCCATGATTCTCTAAATGATCATAGATCCTATCTCTTAGAGTTCTTTCTAGCAGGTTACCCACCACTGACGTAAGGCTCACTGGTCTGTAATTCCCTGGACTATCCCTACTACCTTTTTTGAATAAGGGGACAACATTCGCCACCCTCCAATCCTCCGGTACTATCCCCGTGGACAGCCAGGACTCAAAGATCCTAGCCAACAGTTCAGCAATCTCCTCCCTAGCCTCACGAAGCAGCCTGGGGAATATCCCGTCAGGCCCCGAGGACTTATCTGTCCTAGACATCCCCTGATACTTCCTGTAGCTTACTTGGAATTCATTTACTCATTATTCCTGACACAATTTTTTCCTTCTGTTGGATGCAACTAGATTTACTGTATTTGCTTTTGTCACCATTCTGTCTGGTCATTGGTCTTTTGAACACTGCAAAAGCTGGTGACCATTGAATTTCCTATTCTTTGCCTAGCAGCGGAAGTCCTCATTTTGTTGAAAAAAAGCTGAAGTGAATTACTATTTTCCTTGGATTTTCTTTTAAGACAGCAAACATTTGATCCAATAGATTTTTGTTTTTTTGAGATATGGACCACACTTCACACCAGGTTCATATGATGCAGCATAGTACATTCCAGTAATTTGAGTAATACTTCTGATCCAGGGGTTCCTAATTTCAACCTTTGTTAAAGCCCATGGTATACTCTTCTGTTGAATAATGTTTTTCCCAGGGTTGGTGAATCAAGAACGAGAGGGCAAAGGTTTAAGGGGAAAGGAACCAGAGGGGCAGCTTTTTCATGCAGAGGGTGGTACGTATATGGAACGAGCTGGCAGAGGAAGTGGTTGAGGCAGGTATGATAACAGCATTTAAAAGGCATTTGGACAGGTACATTGATGGGAAAGGTTTAGAGGGATATGGGCAAATGGGACTAGCTTAGATGGGCATCTTGGTTGGCATGGACAGGTTGGGCCGAAGGGCCTGCTTCCCTGCTGTATGACTCGATGACAAATCTAAAATCTTTCAAATTCACACTAGGTTCCAGAAGCATATGGTAGGATATCCTTTTGTTTAGATTTTGTTTGAAGGTCAAGGTAGTAATTTATCCAAAAAAAATCTGCTTTGATCTCAGAAAATGCTGAATTCTAAATTAACTTTGTTCAAGAAGCAACAGCACCAAGGCAATGTTTATTTTATTTTCACCGTGGTAAAGCAATATTTCACCTCCATGTAACAGTCATCTTCCATTGTTTTTAACTTTGAGGACATTGGAAAGAAATTATATCCTGCGGATCTAAACTTGGTTTCTTTCATTTTCTGCAATCACCAATGGCTTTTCAAGTTTTGTGTTCCAAAAATACACCATGTTGCAGCTTCCAGCTTACGCCTTTGGGCAATCATTCGCTACTCCTGTGTTCAACACAGATAACCAATGGTGATGAACTGAAAACCTGAGACAAGTCATTAGCTACATATATGCTGTTACTCATAAAGATGTGCATTTCAAAATGATGCCAAGAAAAGCTCTGCAGTCGGCAAACTGTAATCAAATGTAATTAACAGCAATTCCCAGTTTTTTTAAATTGGGTGGAGTGGTGGACTTGGTAAATTTAGAAGAGGGTGGGTGTAACTGTAACAACTGTTCAGTGTTTATAGTTAGAGTGTAAAAAAAGAAGGGAAGTCAGATAAACAAAGCTCTCTGAACTGAAACACGGTAAAACAAAAGTTTGGGAACCTCCATACCAATTAATATAATTTACCAGAGTTTGTGTTGGATCCCTCCGTGCTCTGAGATGTTGAAAAGGTTTCATGCAGGCTTCCCAGTACACCTGAAATTTTCACGTGCTTTCCCATCAGCATTCTCCTGTCCTCTATCCCATCAAAGACTTCATTTAAGTTCTCTGTAATGGAACCAATGTATGAGCTCACCTTCTGCTGAGGAGGCATGTAACTTTGTGGCCTTTGCCCTTGCTGCCGGCCTCTCATGCCTGGTGTCTCAGCACATGGACATCCCACCTCTATGCTATTCTGTATATATGCAATGTCAGTATTTCAGCTCGCATTTGTAAGCATAATATTGAATGGCAGTGTATTTTCATCATACCGGCCAGTTTGTGATCTGTATCCGAAATGAGAAAGGAACATGTATGAAACAGTGAATGACCAGGTAAGAGGTGCCTGATTGTACTCTCTGAAGGTTAGAAGTCAGAAGGAATTGGGTAGGTGGTGGCAGGAGGTGTCTTTGACAGATTTAGCCCTACAGTGACCACAGACTCAGCAATGGCAGTCCTAATAATGTCCATCACCCTTCTGCCATCAGAGATAGAAGCAGGGGCACACCTATCTCTTCCATTTAGTTCCCATTTTGTGTTAATGAGTGTCGTGGAACCTGGGTGCTGGGGCTGGCATGGTTATATTACTGCCATTGTGTGTTAGCTGCGAGACTATTAGTATTGTGTGAGGATATGGTAGAGCAGAAGAATGTTGGGTGTGATTCATGACAGAGATTATGAGTGACCATAGTGTACCATTTGAGCTGTATGTGAGGCCAGTACTGCAGTGGTAGGACAGGGCATTTGAATATACATTCGCTGACCTTTAGCATGGATATGAAATCACTGATCATTGTGTAACACTGCGCTTAAGTCATCTGGGATGACCCCTGGCATTGACTTCTCCAGCTATCTGACCTTACTGCCTTCGGGGCATGTGACCGGCCTTCAGGCCTTCCCCTCTGTAGAGATAAAGAACATTACTTCTGTGTTACACCATGGCCTACCATGAAGTGTCCTATAACCTTGGAGCATGCTCCCTCTCTAAGGTTAAATGCTTCCCAAGTCATATTGCTTGTCAAACAACTCTCAGAACCTTTTGCAGCCACAATGTGTGTCAGCTTTATGAGATGCAGGCTAGCTTTAACAAGATCTAGCCACTCATGCCATTGGTTCTTTGTGGATGTGTCCAGCTGTTGAACAGTGCGACTAGCATTGACTGGATATCAAAATTATTGAAATATATAGGCAACATGATGTTCACACACTGCCAGGCATTGCAATCAATAGATGTGGGTTAATCACCCGTCATAATCTCTGGGGCCAATTTTGTGGCTGTTGAGTTTATCCACTCGTGTGTTTACACAGCAATGTGGAATTACTAGGTCTTAACCTCACAGGCTGTGCATTATCTGATGTGTCATTGAGAAAGGCTTCTAGAAATACTGCAGATAATTTGTCAGGAGATGTTTTTCACAAGAGGAAGCGATGCATTTCAAAAATGTAAATGTTAGTACCTGAAATGTTTGTTTGAATATCATTAAGGGCAGATATAGTGAACGCTTTTCAACAATTCATGGAATGATTTTTGGTATCTTAGCAACCATAGCTGATCACGTACATTGCTTCATCGTTTCACTGCATATAGTTCACAGTGAGGCACCTTCAACCAGCAGCACGAGTTGATACCCAACTTTAGAAACGGGTGTCATGAGCTAACTTTTATAACAGCAGGATCTTGGACTGTCAAGCACAGAAACTGGCAAATTCTAGTAATAAGGCTCATGCTAACCCTATCAATATAACCATTTATTTCTCTTTCATGTATTTATCTTGTAGGAAGCTCTGCATTCTTATTAAGCTGATGAAATTATCTCCTCATTTATTTATTTACAACTCGATTTACAAATAAAATGATTTAAAACAATTGTAAGCAGCATTAGTTTTATCCATGATGTTTCTTGATATAGGAATATTCTCTGTGTTTGATTTCTTAAACCTAAATTGGTCCAGCAACTTATTATTACACAAATAATACAAGAGATTTTAATTTTTCTGCTTATTAACAACTAGATAAGAAGCCCTACCCACTAGCTAGCAAAGGGTTAATAAGCTTGTTTGGAAAGTACTTTTGTTTTCCTGCACTAGACTGAAACTGCTGTGGTTCATACCCTTTTAAGGAAATTTGGCACTGGTGTGCAATCAGAAATATGCTGATATAAAATTCAACTGAAACAGCAAAACCAATAAAAGAAATATCCAGATGGTACAGTTCAACAAGAAAGTCCCTGAACTAGGTGATTTAACAAGGTTTGTAAAGTTTGGGAACATATTTATAAACTCTGCCAGAGTTTGGTGCCTATCTCTGCTTCAGTGGACTAAAAGATGTTAAATTTGAAAAAAAGATTGTATGAATATGAAGGCATAAACATTGACTACTAATATGTTATAATCCATGGGGGCTATTGGAATTTACTACCAAGGATTAAGTTCTATTGTGGTTTGCAATGCTAGGATTCAAACCTGTCAACTCAGTCCAAGGAACTAAAAGGAAAAGAAGATTGTAGATAACTGATGTGAATATAGGAAAAAGGGATCCCACTACTGGCCTTCAGAGTACTTCTATTACTAGAAGCCATCTTATGCTGCACACGCATACATTGGTACCAGATGTTGTAAATACATTATCTTGCAAGCACGAATTTACTCAAGCTCCAACAGGAGTTCATTAGAGATACTGCACCCAGAGGGCTGTTTTCAACTCTGGTGGACCCCAACCTAATGGGGAAAGAAGATGTGCAGCTGTGCACTTAAATCAATAAGGTAGTCAGTGAAGGGAAGGGAGTATTGATGGGGAATTTCAATTACCTAGTTGTAAACTGGATAAATTACAGGCAGGCACAAGAGAAGAAATATCTGACTCTTATTGATGATAGTTTCTTTATGCACCATGTGGTGAATCTTAACTTTAAGAAGGCTGTTGCTACAGGAGGTTATACTTCAGATTAGAACTAACAAGTTACCCAAATATGAGGAAGTAGCTCTTGTGGACTCAGACCACTGCATTAAACTTAAGTATCCAGTTGGAGGATATTTTAGGGTTATAATCTGCCAGCGTCACATTTAATAGTGATTTGCTTAAAGTAACGAGAAGAGACATGCTATGGGCTTTAGTGGCTGGGTACATGTACTGTAATATATGAAATAAAGATTGCTTAAAAAGATCCTGAAAGAAAATGAAGCCTAATGTATTCTTAACTAAGAAAAGAATGAGAAAAATAATACATAAGCAGCAAGAGGAGCAAATTTGTCAACAAAGCTGAAAAAGTATTATTTTAAAGAGTTATACATGAAGTAATATCCTTTTAAACAGTACTGGCATCGGGGGAAAAATAGTGCCATCAAAGGAGGACAGGGCAAGTTAATAGGGAGATCAAGAAATGCATCAGTCAATTTTTTTCCCTTCTGTTAGCTCAAATGGGGATAAAGTAGAACATGGTTGGATGGCTGAGTGAGATTTGAAATGCAATGCAAGAACAAGGATGGATTGGTTATATTTTGCTTTAACTTTGACAAGGGTGAAGCTCAGATAAATTGTATTTTGAGCTTGAGAGAAATGGTACTAACTAAGGGATCAATGTCAAAAAAGCAACAGGATCAGATATAATGTATGTGTCCAGAAAATTAATGGTATGAAATCCTGCTGAATATTTTCAACAGCTCACTTGGGGTTGTAGCAGCACATGTGGTGCCCATATTTGTTTTGAACAATGATTAAAGACAGTCCTTCAAAACCAAAGATCAGTGAGTCTAACCTTTACCGGTGGGGAACCAAATCTGCAGTTGTTATAAGTGTTGATCGAATACACATAGGATTGATGATGAGGGCACAATATCCAACATGGGCTTAAAAAAAGTTATTACTTTGGATAAATGAGCCACTTTTTGGAAAAGGTCAGTAGAATGCTGAATCAAGGAGATACATTCAACCTAGATTAGAGTCTTACAGCAGAGACAGATGTCCTATTTTCACCTCCATAACAACACAAAGGTCTGCCCCTGCCTCAGCTCATTTGCTATTGAAATCAACATTTAATGCCTTGTTATGTCTAAAGCTGGGCGATTCGAATGCACTCCTGATTGTCCTCCTTTCTTCATTAAATGTGAGCTCTTCAAGCACAATGCTAACTTGTACCAAATACTTTTCACCCCATCTCCTCCAAACTCACAGTCTTGAGATAAACAATATATAGATTTTAAAATTCTCATTTTCAAATCTCTCTCTGACCTCACTCCACCCTTTCTCTGCAATTTTATTCAGCCACCCATCCCTATGAGATGTCTGCCTTCCTTCATATCTGCCCTGTTGCACATCTCCAGTTTTATTTGCTCTACCTTTAGTGGCCACAGCTTCAGCTGACAAGGCTCCAGGCTCCCTCTTTACTTCTCCCTGCTTAAAAGCTACTTCTTTGGCCAAAGCTTTGGCTCATTTGTCCTAATACTTGTTTAAGAGGCTCAGTGTCAGATCCCGTTTGAGGATACTTCCTTGAAGCTGCTTGATGCATTTTACTAAGTTAAAGGCATTATTATAAATATTGTTGCAAAGAATCCATTCAGTCAGTCACACATACTCGCTCTTTAAAAGTGTTGTTTAATTTGAGGATTCTCCGCTCTTTCTGAGTAGTGTGCAAATTTTTCCTTTTCAAGCATATATCCAATTTCAAAGATTTATTGAATCTGTGTCCACACTTACAGGTAGTTCATTTCAGACTATAACAACTTGTTGCTTTTGACAATTCCCTTCATTGCTTCTCCTTCAGTCGGTGCAGTTTCCCTTTATTATCCTATCAAAGACATGCAACATTTTGAACATCTATATAAAATCTCTAGGAAAATATTCACAGATGTTCACAAATCTCCACATACACTATTATTTGCCTGTGCTTTGTCTACATTGCTCATTGTTCTAACAGCAAAAAAAATGCAGATGCTGAAAATCTGAAATAAAAACAGAAAATGCTTGAAGTACTCAACAGTTCAGGCAGCATCTGTGGAAAGAGAAGCAGTTAACATTGCAGGTCATGACCTTTCATCAGAACTAGGAAGAATGAGAAAATAAACAATTTTTAAGTTGTAGCTGCAGATGCAGCTCTACAGACGCTGCCTGACCTGCTGAGCATTGCCAGCATTTTCTGTTGTTACTTCAATCGTTGTCTGTTTTATTTTATTGCCTACAATTGGTTACCCTGGATGCAACTGATCAGAGTGCAAGGCCACTAAAGAATGCTTTAATTCAGTGGTTAAAATCTATAGCTCAGTATGTACCAACAATAACCTTTCACTTGAGGCTGGTGATTTCCATGTGCAAACAATATTAGTTGTTTAAAACAAGATCTCAGATAACACAGCCACAGCTGTGCAGACTCCTGCTCTTGTGTCCAGAGGGACAGAGACTGTAAGGAGTGCTGGCCTTAGGGTTCTTAACATTTACAGAGGTAGGATGTAGATGTAGTAGATATCCTGTCAGGCTGAGCAGAGAGCAGAACCTTTCCTGTGAACTGCAGTTCTGGAAAGCAGTTACCCTTTATATGTGCCAGTGTAAACACTGGGTGAGATTGCAGAGGGGCATCTCTGGTTAGTTAGGCTTGTCTCTTCACTGCTTAGCTCAAAAATATTTGCCCACAAAATTGCTGAAAGCGTGAGGGGACAACCTTCCAGCGAGGAAAATCATGGCATCTGGGACCTGATTGATCAAGACAAGTTAATAAGCTGTGGGGAGAGCTCAAATTAATTTTTAAGGGGTTCAGACACCAGCATAAAATGTTAGATTGGAGAAAGTAAGAAAACGGTGCACAATGGGATTGGGAGAATCAAACAGCAGAAAATGCTGGAAGCACTATGCGGGTCAGGCAGTATCTGTTGGACTTGCTGAGTGTTTCTAGCGTTTTTCCTTTTTATTTCAGATTTACACATCTGCAGTTTTATGATTTTCAGAATCCACTAACACGAGGGTAGAGTGAGGTCATTGGAGATGGGTTTGGAATATAGGTGAGTAAATCCAGGGACTCAGCAGGGCCGACACTGTGGCACAGCTGCAGTGACCCAGGTTTGATCCTCACCACCAGTGCTGTGGTCTGGAGTTTGCATGTTCTCCCTGTGACCACGTGGGTTTCCCCTGGTGCTCCGGTTTCTTGCCACATCTTAAAGACAAGCCACTTGGTACGTTAATTGCTCACTGTAACTTGACTGTGGAGTGTACGTGAGTGGTAGAGTCTGGGGGGAATTGATGGGAAAATGGGGAGAATAAAATGAGATTAGTGTAAATGGGTGCTTGGTGGTTGGCATTGACTCGGTGGGCTGAAGGACCTGTTTCCGTGCTGTACGATTCTATGAGATATGTCAACTATGGTTGGTAAGTTGCAGGCATAAATTGGTGCATGAAGAGATGATATGGTGATTAAAAGTGATCTCAAACTTAATAATCCTACCTGGAAAAATAAAAAAAACAGGGTATTGTAGCACTGATTAAACAAACTAATATAGCATTGATAAGGAATTTGTAGTTAAATGGGCAAAGACATAATTTATGTGGCTAGAACAATAGAGGAGCTAGTACTCTACTGACTTTGTATTGTAGGTTACCAAGTAGATAAGGGGAGGGGGAATTTTCAAGCAGGTTCCAGAAATGTGTTCTATTCCGATTGACAGAGGGGTCAAGAGCTAGTGGACATAGAATAAAGGTAATTAGCAAAACATCCAGAGAGGAAAAGTATTTTTACACAGTCGGTGGCTTGGGCATGGAGTTCTCTGCCAGAGTTAGCAATAGAAGGAGATTAAATTATAGCATTCAAAAGGGAGCAGGATAAGTATACAAAAGTAAAGATTTTTCAATGCTACGGGGAGGGTGCAAGGGATTGGGATTAGCTGGATTTCTCTTACATAGAAATGGCATGGACTCTACAGGCCATATGATTTCCTTCTATGTTATAACCATTCCATTGATTCTGAATGTAAGAATTGCAGGGTTGTGATAACGTTGGACTTAAATATCTTACTTCTCAAGTCCCACTTCAATGTATTGCCTTCCTCTCCTTCACAAAGAAACGCCTTCCTTACCCACCTAGCTCTGAACTGTTATTTGTCAGTTTATTGTCATATGCACAAGTACATGTATGCAGAGGTGCAATGAAAAACTTACTTGCAGTAACATCACAGGCACATAGCATCATATAAGCAGCATTCACAAGAAAAACGTAAATGAAGCATAAATTATACACAATTTTTATAAGAAAGAACACAATTAGGACAGGAAAAAAAAGTCCTTGTTAGTGCAAAGTAATCAAAGTGATCATAGTGTTGCTAAACTGTAGTGAAGGGTAGTGGCTATTCTTGAACCTCGAGGTCTGGAACTTCAGGCTTCTGTACCTCCTGCCCGATGGTAGCTGCGAAAAGATGGCATAGCCCGGATGGTGGTGATCTTTGATGATAAATATTGCCTTCTTGAGGCAGCGCCTCCTGTAGGTACTACCAGTGGTGTGGAGGGATGTGCCCATAACATATTGGGCAGAGTCCCAGTAGTGGGACTCTGCCCAATTGTTTGCAACTGGGAGTTTAGGACAATGTTTCATTGCAAGATTTCAGTTGAAATAACTGTTACTCATCAGCTGAGAGAGTGTGAGAAAATATAACCCATTTGGGTTTCCAAAAGCTTTTGAGTAAATACCTTGTGAAGAACTGTGCATAAAATTTGGGTTCAATAAAGGGTGAAATGACAAATCAGCAAAAGAAAGATAAACGTCATGGCTCTGGTGGACTGGCTTCCTGATGGAATCCAGTCACAAGTGGAATGTCCCAAGTTTGATGCCAGATTCCTTTTTGCTTTCTTTCATTCACCGTTTGGAGAGTTCTGACTACACTTGTTGCATTGTCAGATGTGTTGTAGAGGGAGGAATTTAGAGGAGTAAAAATAGGCTACAAATGGAAAGAGTTGAAGTTAGCCCAAGATTTCTGACAAACTGGCTTCCGTACAAATAATTGTGGTTATGCTCACGGTCACATAGAATACCGATTCAAAAACAATCCATGTATTTCTGTGGGCTTAAGATAACTGGAAGGGAGAATGACTTAAGAGTGACCATCACTCCCTTTAAAGTGAAGTGCTGTGTCTGAGAGAATGTAGCTGGAATAAATATTGTTATGAATCATATTGAATATATTAATCTGTATCAAAAGAAAGGCAATAATAAGGCTATGTAACATTTTCACAAAACTTCATTTTGTCCCTATACGAGGAAGATCATTTTGGCCGTAGTACCCAGGCTTAAGATCACTTGAGCTATGCTTAGGGTTTTATTTTGTTAGAGGTATGTAGCCGTACAGTCTGATCGATCTGGTTCTGATAACTTTCTGAAGCTATTGACAAGTAAGTAGTATGTTTGGGTTAGGTTCCATATACATTGAGCAAATACAACTGAGCTGGGTGCCTGGCAGCTTTGCATTACATTTCCTGGAAAACGATCCACCTGTGGAACAGAGTTCCAGAATTGATAGTCAAAATAGATCATACAGGAGATGAGGGATGATTTAAAAAAAAATTGGGTGAGGTGATATGAATCTTCATGGGCCTTCAAGAAAATGCAAGAATAAATTTTTGATAAATTGGGGATTAAAATATGTAGGAAGAAACACATTTATTCTGGAAGTTAAACCAATGGGTTTGTCACCTCCTTGGACTCTCCACATCAAGAAGGTGACAAACCCATTAGTTTAATTTCAGGGTGCTGGTCTTTCTTTTTGACAATCTTAGAAGTTGGAGCAAGGGATGGATTTTGTGATTGATTTGATCATAAGGGATTTTCTTATCACCTGTCCATGTAACAGAAAGCTGTTTACCAACAGTGATTTTTTTTAATAACATCCTTAAGAATACATGATCATATCACTTAATTAATATAATTCTGTATTCACTGTTTGTTGGACTTTGGAGGTACCTTCGATATAAAGGGTGGTACTACAGCTATTGGACACTGTGGTACAATCAGGGTTGCTGAAAAAGCCACGAGCTTTCATCAAAACAAAGTATTAAGTATTTCCTTTATATTTTTTGTGACCAGTTTTCTAAACAAAAAAGAAAAAAGTGATCAGAAATGCTGATGACAAATTAGGAAGCATTTGTTTAAGTCAAAGCGATTTGTTTTTAATTCGTATTATTGCAAAAAAAAGGCTGTTTGCCTGGATTGCATTACCAATGCCCTACCATGATTGCTTTTCTGTGCTTCACTTTACTTTGCTGTAAAATAAATTACCTTATTGATTTGTAGCAAGACTCACCTCACCAAGTGTTTATTCAGCCTGCTTTTACCAAAAGCTCAACTAGTACATGTGTGAAAACATGACTATCCATTCCTAGGAGGTATTAGTGTTCGTTTTCAAGGGGATAGGCACCTTAATCCTCAAATACAAAGGATTTGTAACCATTGAATGTCAGTCGTTATAGACTTATTAATGCAAACTTATATACTAAAAATTTGTGATTAAGACAATCTATGTTGGTTTTAGTTGGATACTTAAGTGCCTCGCTGTTCAAAGTTGATCAGATTTTTATGGTGAATCAGGCCTTATTGAATCCTATGTATGTATCCCAATTCCCATGTTTTTTCCTATCCTCAGCATTAAAATCAACATCTGGATTGCATAATGCAGTTTGATTAAAAAGACTAGACCCCTCTCACTTACTTTGGTTGTAATGCATTTTTTATTTATATGCTGGTACGGCTATTATACTTTGTTATCTTACCAATGGTTTCATTTTTATTAAAAATAATTGCTATTCTATAAAATGTTGTAGCATTCCATTCTAAGCTCCCACATCTGACATATTTCCTACAAGATGTATATGCAGATGTTTCTGTGTGCTGACTATATTTTAAGCTAATTAGATATAGAATTTCCTCACCTCAGAGATTCTTATGGGGATGAACATGAGAATGTTCTGAGCCATCCCTGAATTTGTAATGTTATCCATAATATTGTATAATCTCAACTAGATGGAGTCTGAATTGGATAATGTCTTTTCCCCACTAAGCACAAAATGGAGAGGCATTTCATCTGTCAGTGAGTACCACGCTAGCTATGAATTGGGTGGTAAAGTGAATTTTTTTTGATATTGGGGATGGAATGTTAAGATGCTAATAAATGCAGCCTTTAGTCAAATCAAAATGCAATTTCTGATTATTGTCAAATGTCAAGACCAGCCAGCTGTTGTGATGGAGAGGAAAATAAATATAAACCAATATTTTTTTGCCCAGTGAGGTGCAAGGGTTGCGAGCATTTCTGCTTGCTTAATTGCTTAAGCAAATTGGATTTGTATCAAAGTTACATCAGATTAAAATGACAGCCTGTCAGCTGAACTTGAGTTCTGATGGAGAAAAACCCAGAAGTGTGCATCAGTACAGAAAGGTTACCCTTTCTACGTGCAGTACCTAGTTAAGAATATTTAAATTTGAGTATGTAACACTTGACAACACTTTTTCGTCTGAATAGGAAGGCTGAGGTCTCAATCCCCACTCCAGAGACTTGAACGCCATCTTCAGACTGGTATGTCTGTGGACCATTGAGTGATTGCTGCATTATCAATCTTCTTGTGGATGGGCTGTTAAATCTCTGTCCCATCTATTTGCTAATTGCCAGTAAAATTCCCAGATATTGGATTCTTTTCTCCCCATTTTTTAATGCATAAAATATGTTTAAAATAATTTGTGCCCCTTCCTGGTAGAGATCTCTCACACCTGGAAATTGGATCGGGCACTTCTGAGCACAATTCATGATATCAGAACACTGATGTTTTGCTGTCTGATTGTGCCTACTGATCTCTGCAGTGCAGGCATAGGAGATTGCTTATTTTTTTGCCTGAGTCTTTAATACAGCTTGTCACTGCAGCGATCTTTGCTGTGACCGTTGCTTGATGCAGCCTCACAGTAGCTGGGGTCCACTTAGGGGATGTAAATGAATGTGTGAGCAGCATGACCGTGGTGAGGTTGGGGGAAGCCCTGCAAACAGACACAGTGTAGACACAGATCCTCTTTCCCTCATACTTCCCTTTCTTACACTGGCTGCTATAATGAGTGTACTTTAAGTTGCATACCTGCTTCCCATGATCACCAGCATAATGACATGGCAGCTGTGGAAAATGCAGATAGATGCCATTGGAACTTGTGCACGTTAGTATGCCCTAAGAATTTTTTAAAGGTAAATTTCATCAATTTTGTGACTTTTAGCAGATCCCACAGTTGTGATAGGGCTAAATGCAATACACATTTCACACATCAAGAATCAGTGGAATCCAATTTCTAGCCAAAAGATTCCAGGCCACTGTTCACAGACTGCAGAGGAGTTCTTGAAGATTCCTGATAACCAAGTCCTAAAGCAAATGATCCAGTCATTGCTGTTTGTGGGAACTTGCTGTGCTCAGCTTGGTTGCAGTGTTTCTTAACTTACAGTAGTAGTTGGACGTAAAGGTATCACTTTGGCTGTGAAGATTTTGTAATGTCCTAAGGTTGTGAATGACGCTATGTTAATCCAAATAAAAATTCTCTCTCATGCGGTGGAGAAGGCCACTATTACATTGGATACTAGATTCTAAGATTCAGTAAAATGGAAGATTTCTGAAAAGGGAATAATCCCATTTCTCTCATCCAGGTGCCAGCAAATATTTGTTCATATCTTTATGCTTTTATATATTGCTTCTAAATAAATCCACAACAGGTGGCACAGCAAACAGAGCTGCTGCCTCACAGCTCCAGCAATCTAGGTTCAGTCCTGATTAAGTGATGTTTTTCCAACTGAAATACATGAAATATGATCAGGATCCCAAATATGTTCCGGCAAGAAATTAATTCCAATTGGTAGTAATTGTTCGACATTGACCATATTTACATAAACAGTGGAGCCACGTGTTTCAGTCCCTGTGGTGTACGCTCGGCTTATGGCAAGTGTCAGCAGTAATTTACATAACAGAATGGCATTGGGGAAAACTGAGTAGCATGTAGTGGAATAGAATGTAGGATTGCATATCTCTCTCTCTCTCTGTCTCTCTCTCTCTCTCTCTCTCTCTCTCTCTCTCTCTGTCTGTCTCTCTCTCTCTCTCTCTGTCTCTCTCTCTCTCTCTGTCTCTCTCTGTCTCTGTCTGTCTGTCTGTCTGTCTCTCTCTCTGTCTGTCTCTCTCTCTTTTGCTCTCTCTCTCTCACATCAACAGTTGCTAAATTATACTGAATTAATCTATGTTTGGAATTCTGCTAATAATATATGCAGCATTGGAAAGTAAAAGCAGCAACAGCATTACACCAGTGAAAGTGTCAAAGCATCAGTGACAGTAGCAAAACACCAGTGGATGCTACAAAGAACCAGCAAGAGCACCAAAAGTCTGGGGCATTAGGAAGCAGCAGTGACTGTAACGACACTGGTGACAATGAGGTAATGCCTCTGTGGAGTATCGTAGATCATTACTCAGCTTTCACTATGTCAAGATGTATGACAAAAGCCTATTTTTATCCTATTTGTCCCCAGAGTGAATGAAAGAAAAAAAATAAATAGTCATTGGAAGGATTATAAAAAAGTTTACACTTAACAAATGATTCACACTCGATATACAAACAGTTTCTTGACTGAGCTTCCTTGTCAACAGATTAATTTCTTGGAGTCTCTGAACTAATTAAAATATTAAAGCACACAGCTTACTATCAAAAGTTCTGACTTTTACTTACAGGATTTACTTTGAAAGCTAACCAATCTGATAGTCTCTGTGTGCTGACTGTAACAATACTATATGAGGAAAGTCTAGATTTCCTAAACCTAGCTTCCTCTGCAACTGAGTCAACAACACAAAACCACCACTGGTTGGCACTATCAGTAATGATTAACATGGGAAGTAACATTCTTAGTGGGAGATTCTGAGATAGGTCCCCAATAACGTACATTATAATAATAGGGCACAAAGACCTGGCAGCAATTTTCACTGCCTCTGCCTACAGAAACAGGGTTAGATGACTAGATATCCACATTAGTATGTATGGCTATTCATATGATATTCCAGTGTTTTTGTTGGGGCTTACAGAGGCCAATCTGTTTCAGACTGGAGTCTGTGTTTGTTGTGCTGCAGGGTCCTGTGATTCACCTAGACTCCATTATAATTTTGACAGCCACGGTCCAGTGACCATCACAGGAACAACTGTTGGAGAATTAGGATACACAAGGCTTTCAATAAAATATTGTTTCTTATGGACCTGGAAAAAAGTGTGAATGCACCTTGTGGCTAAGATATTTTTCAGCTAAGTGCTGACCTGTTTGTGTCTTCTGCCTTTTCCTTCCCTTTGTGATTGCCTCAACCCTTCTTTCACCGACCAACAGATCAAGCTTCCAACTGCAACTCACCCCTCCAACAGCCAATTCCAATTCCCCTACCACCAACTGGCAAGTTGCCAGTGAATCCTGGCAGCTGGACCCTGGCCTGAAGGTGGCTCAGATCTTGTGTTGAGGACATCAGGTGGGTCAAATCTTTTTTCCTTCTTGATGTCCACCAGAAGATAAACTCGAGCTTTGCTCTGCAAACAGTTCACAGCCTACCTGGGGCAGGACTGTTATTTGATATCAACTACTGGTCCTTTATTTGGTCCGTTATAGTACAACTTTTACCAGATAATGACAAAACAAAAATTTTGGATCATGGAGAATGAGTTGCAGAAGCTTTCTTATACCATTGTGACATACTGATATAAAGGACATTTCTTGTGATGGTACTTACTTTTGGGCACGACGTCTATGAACCATTATCAAAATAACTATGGTTATACCTCCGTGATTACAGAAAGCCACTCGAGCATGCTCTCATTTATGATTGTTTTGATAATGATAACTGAAAGTTTACAACATAGGAACCACATATCCTTTGGAATTCGAATGGTTATGTGAATAATAATAATATATTATTCACATAACAACAATTATTATATTATGCTACATTAATAATACTAATTATTAGTTCAATTAATATTAATTAATAATATTGAATAATACAAAGTATTTTTACTACTTTTAAATACAGAATTTTGAAATAATTCACAAAATTAGTTTTTTTTAGGATTAAAGAGGTTGTTAAGTAGTAATTGTGGCTTGCTTAATATCCTGTGAATGTAATATTTTAAGAATTGTTTTAACGTCAAAAATAGTTCAAGTTCTCGATAATTACTGATTCCAAAGATTATGTTGGAGAATTTTGTAAAATAGCACTGCCTGTGGACGAGCAAGGAATCACAGACAACAACCTCTGAATTTCGATGTTTAGTCATGCATTAAGCATACTTCAGAAGCAGGAAATCACCCTTAATGTGTTCAGCTACAAGATCCAAATAAATCCATTATTCCAAATCATTCCTTTGTTTTTCATTTTTTATCCCTTTTTTTGCCAATTTCTTTCAGAAACCCCTCGATTTTCCTTTCTCTGTATTTTCTTCAGTCATTTCATTCTTCTCCCACCACCACCCCCCCCCCACCCCACCCATCCACCTTGTCTTCATAAGTGGGTCAGTCATGTAGAATCTCTTGGTAAAACCATGAATAATGTCAGATATCAGACTTCAATGTGTTGTTCTCCCTGAATCAGGAAAATGTGGAACATGTCCCAGAAATCTGTGCACAGAAACAACTCAGGTGACCTGGGTTCAATCCTGACTCTGGGTGCTGTCTGTGATCGTGTGGGCTTCGTCCAGTGAGGATTCTGGTTTTCTTCCACATCCCAAAGATGATGCTGGTTTGGTGTATTGGCCATTGTATATTGCCCCTTGTGTGTAGGTTAGTGGGAGAATCTGGGGGAAGTTGCTGAGAATGTGAGGAGAATAAAATAAATGGGATTAGTGTAGGATTAATGTAAATGGGTGCTTGACAATTGATGTGGACTTGGTGGGGTGAAGGGCCTGTTCCCATGCTATGTAACTCCGTGCCTCAAAAACTTAGATTCTCAGTCTAGTTTTGTGGATGTCTTCTCTTTCAGATGGCATAAAAGCTTCCACAGCAATAATCCAAACAAAAGCAGTTCTCCTTGATGGCCAATATTTATCCCTTAACCAGCATTACTCAACTGGATTATCAGGTCATCGTTATGTTGTGACCTGTGGGAGTTTGCTGTGTGCAAACTGACTGCTGCTGTTCCTACCTTACAACAATGACTACAGTTCAAAATAAAGCTCTAAAGTATTTTTGGTTGTGTTGAGATCATTAAACATGTTCAAGCCTTTCTTTTGGTTTTCTTTTACTTTTCTATTTTTCTCAGTATTTTGGGAGCACTTTATACAATGTCATTGGTTGAGAAAACAAGCCAGTAGAAATATTTTGGCTAATGGTCCTTCAATTGATGAGTGCCTCAGGGGCTGGTCCTGGTATCTGGGATCGAAATGTCTGCTTTCCCGAAGTGGTTTGGCTATGCAAGATAATACTATGATTGTTGAATGTTATTGAGTCAGCGCTGGGCCACAACTCTCCTTAATGTGATTAGCAGCAGGACTGTTACACATAATTGAATGGTGATTAGCAGTTGATGGTTCAGATTAACAATTTTTGGATTGCATTAAGCAATTTCAGCCAGATGTTACTCTGCGCAATCTATGATGAAAACCTTCAGATGGCATTGCAATACTGCTGTTTTATAAATTGCTATTGGAGAAGACAGATATCTGAAAGCTGCAGCAAGTTTCAGATCATTTGTTGCACATCTACGTTAAAATCCTTTTAAAAATTGCAACTAATTTGGCTCACTATAGTTTGGAAATGTTAAGGCATTTGGTTTGTTTCTCAAGATTCACTCCTGACAAAAATGTTGTTGTGGAAAAAGAATTATGGGCCAATCAGATCACCAGTTGTTACATTTGTAAGTGGACTTAAGTGCCAGAGAGATGGAGTACACTCTTTCACCTACTTGATGCCAAAGAAATAAGTTGGACTATTGGAGAGAAACCTGTAAACTGATAACAGCAGAATGCCTGAGCTAACACTCCATTTTAGCAGCAAGGGAGTGCTGCACCGTTGGACGAGGTGCTGCATTGAAGAAGTGACATTAGGCTGGATCTTCCTCTGACAAATGATCTGCTCGAGCTTGCTGGTTGCCTGCCCTTGGTTTTCCATCATGGTCCTGGGTGCATTCTTCCTCTGGCAGAGTGGCTCCCAGCTGTCGGAAGAGGCCCAGCATACTGAGCCTTCACTGGGGGCAGGTGGATAACTCCTGTCCCAAAATGGCATTGGAAACTGGTGAGAGGACCTGCCCCCAGACACACCAGCAGTTAAAGCTCTCAATGAGTTGTTTGTGAACTGTTTGATGGTCAGGAAATACTAAAAGTAATATTTAGCAGGTATTTTTTTAATATATCTTGGACAGTCCCTCGCTTCCACACCAATTCTGTACACTCTGAGTTGGCTGATGAAGCCAATGTTGTTCCTGCAGATTCTGCCCTAGTTTTGGTATGAGGTGGCTGGCAGGGCTGGAGGTGAATACTCTGGGGAGTGGTTAGTGTGTCAGGTGGTGTGCTCCTTCCTCTATGTATGCTTACTCTCCTTTTTGAATGGTCATGGGCTGGGAATTCCCACAAGTTGGTCAGGACATTACATATTTTCAAGGAGGCTTTGAGAACATCCTTGAATTATTTCCTCT
The DNA here is from genome assembly GCF_009764475.1 of Pristis pectinata. NCBI lineage: Eukaryota > Metazoa > Chordata > Chondrichthyes > Rhinopristiformes > Pristidae > Pristis > Pristis pectinata. The sequence continues at coordinate 34,689,781 of NC_067416.1, forward strand.
GTCACCTGGTGATCCCTGGACATGACCAAGACTGTTTGCTTGAGGAGTCTGGTATCAAGCATGCAAACATTGTTGCCAGCTCATCAGAGCCAAGTGAGTGTAACTAGGGCCTCAGTGGTGGGCCAGGTAGCCTTGGGGAGGACACTGAAGTTGGTTTGTTTATCCTTCCAGTGGATTTTATGGAGATAGCATTGGTGTTATCTCTCCAGTGCTTTGCTGTAGGTAGTCCATGACTCTGAAGTGCACAAGAGCACAGGGATCACTGCTGCCAGATGGACAAGGTGTTTTGTGCTGGGTTTGAGATAGCAATCTTTAAATAATCTTTTTCTCAGATGACTTAGATTATGCCAGTACACTGAAGGTAATAGTGAGTTTCATCATTCATTGAAAAGTGGCTCCCAAGAAGAGGTAAGCGGTCCAGAGGGCAATGTTGTACAGCTGGGTCAGATTTGATACAGCACCTTTGTCTTGCAGATCCTTATTGTATGGCCCATCCTCTCATATATTTCAGCAGATGAGTTGAAGATGACTTGGAGTTCAGCCTCTGAACATGCACAATCAGCAACTGTCGCTTGATGACTGAAACTGGGGTGACCTTAGTTCTGAAACCAAGGTGTCAGAGGTTGAACAGTTTCCATTTGTCCTGCAGATTAGTTTCATTCCAGTGGGATGCTCATTGTAGGTAAGCTGTGGCATTGTGGTAAGAAGGATTGAAGAAAATATTGGGCCAATGGTACAGCTTGCTCAGCACTAGTTTGCACTAAGATTGGATCTGTGATGGACCATTTGATTAAGAGGTTGGTTAAATAAGTAGAACGCTGAAAAAACACATGTGCCCTTAAAACAATTAGATACGTTTAACCGAGCTGGATTAAATCAAACAAAAAGATCTACTTACCATTCTCCCATCGGCTGTTTCTTCTCATTTATATCAACAGCTGACTGACTTGTGCCAAGTCTAACCTGCTGCAGATTCAGTGGGCAGTTATCCCAGCCTAAAATCTGTGAGATCTGAGGAAGGGCACTGGCCCTTGGAGCTTCATGGCACAGTGTAGGTGCTCCCTGTCCTATGTGCAAGTGAGTCCCGAGACTGTAAATATAAATACAATATAAATAGAAGCTCTTGCATTTGTTTAATAGAGAATGCTAAAACAATGGGAAGGACAAGAAAGGGAAACAATTCATTTTGTAAATACTTCTTTCATGTCCTACCCCAATCCTTACTATTACCATAGTATTGTGTGTTTATAGGATGAATTTTGGGATTATGATTATTCAGGAAATTTAGAAAACTGCTTTGGTGCTCATGCATTGTTAATTAGAGCTGAAATACATACAATTTTGCATAATGAACCTAGGCCAGGTTAATAATAAGCTTGAGATCTCCCAAATTCATTTCTCTTGTGTTGACAGATGGAGGAGTGAATTTTGATTTGGATTTATTTAATACCCTCATTCCTGCTCCACATGACAGCTTCCAGTAGTGAGTCTGTGATCCTTGTGATCTGAAACTTAATCTTGTGCATTTGTTAAGTGGGATGTAGCATCTTATTGTGCAAACAATCCTTTGACTTTCATGATGTATAGCGCATTGAATTAGGCTACATCTTTTTTCAGAACAGAAGACAAATAAAATCAGCCACACCTGACATGTTTCAGAACTGACTAAGCTACTCAATTAAATTTATTCGTGAAGAAGAATTATGTATAACTGCAAGCAATCTAGGGAAAATGTTGACCAGTCTGATTCAATATTACAAATCTGGAAACAGATTCCAAAAGGTTAATCAGAACAAGCACAATTGATAATTCCTTATAAACTCACTGAATCATATCTGCATTGTTGTTGTTCACCACACAAACCACATTATTCACAGTCTGCTCTCTTGTTTATTCGTTGGCTTTTTCAAGAGACCAACAACAGTTAGTTGTGGGAAATTTAGCATTCTGTCAGGAATTTCATTCTAGCTTCCTTTTAGTTATTCCTGTTTGTGCCATGATGTTGTGCCTCTCATTATCATCCTATCAAAGTGCAGAGATCTCTATTGCTAATCATATCCACTCAGTACTCTATCAGGTTATCCTTAAAACTCTTTTCTCTGACATATTTGCCATCCAAGTCATGTTTTTTTCAGCATTTTAATGTATTTACTATAACAGGAAGCTCAGAGCTGAACATAATTCTTCAGCTTTGGTCCAACTGAAGTTTTGTGGAAGTATGACATTACTTCATCACTTTTGTGTTCTCTGCCTCCAAATAAAAATGCAGTGATTCAGTCTGACTTTTCAGTGACCTTTTTCATCTTTCACTTTTAATGACTTACAAATTTCAACAATAAAGCCCCTCAACTCTATTTAAATTCCTGCTGTATTTCTCTTCTTAATTCCAAAATGAACTACTTCACAGTTATTTGCATTGTACTGCAACTTCCACCTATTCTGCTCAACCTACTTTTCCACTAAAATCCTCAAGGATGACTCTGAGTCTTTCACAATCCTCATCAGAATGTAGAATGGCCCAATTTAATGTGATCAGCAAATCATTGAAATAACTTCCTTTCTGTTTTTTTAGAAAACTAGATTCAAAATACTCCCTAGAAGTCAATAAAGACTCCTGATGCCCATGGAACCAGAATGATCCGAGTGGTACCGAAGTGAAGCAACTTCTTCAGACTACTTTCCCACTGTTCCACTCGAAAATGTTTTGTTCTATTAGTTGCTGGTAGTAGGAGGTGAGGGCGGTTGAGATCTTGCTGAACAATTAGGCAAGTAATCAGTCACCTCAATGCATGTGTTTTAATGATTAAGGAAGGAACAACAGAGAAGGGGATGACTTTTAGTTGGTGAATCAGTCAAATCAGGAACAGAAAGAAAACTAAAGGGAGGGGAAGACAAGTAGACAGGGAGGGGAAAGGGAGACTGGAGGGGTAAAAAGAGATTAGATGGTTCCAAGAAGAATTCACTAGAATAGAAAGTGAGTTTCAGCATTTTGAATAATTCTTTATTAAATAGTTTTTGGACCTTGCTGTGAGCAGATTGGTTACTGTGTTTCCATCAGATCGTCAAAAAGGATTTTAGCCGTTGACTACAGTTTGATAATTACTTCGTCGTAAAATGTGTTGGGATTTTCAGAATTAGTGGGAATTAGTGCTGCATTAACGCAAGACTTTCTTTTTTAAAAGGAGGTGCACTGATTTCCACAGGCATTTTTAATTTGAACTTCAAGAATAAATCTATCAAGGTTTTGAATGTAGGGGTTGGATATGCAAGTGTACAAGCAGACATTGAACAGTAGTTTACGGTGATTCACAAATCATGTTGCATATCCTGGTTGATTTGCACGTTGTCCCTGAATTCACTGTTACTTTGCTAATACGGTTTGGGCCAGTTTTCTTTGAATGAATTACATAAATCGAAGTTAACGGAATCAACATTTTCCTTGTTGATGTTCCAGACTTTCCAATATCATTAAGGCAGTCACCTTCATCATAACCCACCCCATGGAAAGTAGAAGCCCTTGCTCTGACCCCATAAGCTGCAGTAGGATTGGCATTGAAGAGCACCAATGACCACTGTGTGTGTAACCACAGCAGGATGTAGATCCATAAATTTGCAGGAGCATTTTTCTAATGTTACACCCAGTTCTAATGTTTGAATAATTTATTTCATTGCATCTGTGCAGAGGTTAAAATGGTCAGTATCTGAATGCAGAACAGGCTACAGAAGATTATCACTGACATTACCTGCTTCCCTGCAAGTCAAACACTATATAACCAATTAAACCAGATAAATCAAAAGAATATAATAAGACTTCTGACATCACTGCATGAACTTAATTAGCTGTCATTTTTCCTAGGTACAGTAATTTGAGAGAAAATTATTTCTGGCATGTGCGACTGGTGTTGGGGAGAATATCTTTATCAATTCTCAGTGTTTTGTTGAATTTTAACCTCCCATCTTTGTGGAGGTGACAAATTTCCATATAGATTGTTTGGAAGAGATCCTGTTTCATAATTTAACTCTAAAATTGTAGGTTTCTAGTTTAAAAATAAGTTGTTTGTGCCATGTTTCACTCTGTGATTTCTCACGGTTAGATTTTTCTCTGCAAATTTTAATATAAAAGTTGATACAAGCCATTGGAGAGAAACCATTTATATGGTACCTCACCAACAATGGTGCAAAGGTAATTGACTTAGAATGAATTGCTTTGAAGTGAAGTGGCCAAGATTTTGTAGACAAGCAGCAGGCTATAATATCTACCTTATGTGGATCCTCTTCAGTACTCAGTAGATAGTGCTCTTGCCTCAAAGGTTGTGGTATCAAAGTCCTTGCCAAAACATGATTACAAAGTCAAGGCAAAACCCCTAGCGCCCTACTGAGGGAATGCTGCACTCCAGAGATGTGATTTTTATCATTGAAAAGAAAAGTGAAAGTCAAGGCCTCATAATATGACCAATGCACTTTACAGCCAATGAGGTGCCTTTGAGGTGTGGCTACTATTGTAGCGTGGGCAATCAGCCAGGGAATTTGCTCACAGCAGATTCCCACAAATAACAATGAAAGCCGATAACTTGCTTGTTAAACAGGGTGCTGGCGAGAACTCTCCATCACCGCCTCTGTGGGATCTGTTGCAACTAGTTTGAATGGCAGATGGAACTACAATTTGATTCAAGAATTGACTATTGTGACAATGTGGTATTGGGTATGTGTCAGCCCTGATTACAAACTCAAGTTCCTGGAGTGGGGCTACTGTTTTAACTCAGAGGTGTGAATCCATGCTGGTTTGCTTAATGGCCCAGATTTTGCAGTCAGTAGCAATCCATCCATGCTTGCTGCTAATTTAGTGCAGATCTCTTGAGGGTAACACATCAATGCCTTAAAAAAATTATTAAAAAGGAACAAACAAAGGCTAAAAACAGACACAGTTTAATACAAAGCAATCCAAAAATTGTAAATTAAATGAAACTTAACATGATCTCTTGTAGCTCTTCCTCCCTCTGGAAGATGTTATTCTGCTTCCTATCTAATGAGGAAAGGAAAAGAATGTGAAAATGCTGGAAATACTCAGTGGGTCAGGCAGCATCTGTGGAGAGGGAAACAGAGTTAAAGTTTCAGATTAATGACTTTTCCAGTGACTTGAAATATAGACTCTGTTTCTTTGGCCACAGATGCTGACTGACTCACTGAAGATCTCCAGCATTCTCTGCTTTTATTTCAGATTTCCAGCATCTGCAGGTTTTTGCTTTTTTTTTTATCCTGACAGGTTGTTTGTGTAGATCCCCAGCATAAGTGCTGGGTAATTGTCACAAGCTTTCTCGCCACATTAGACATTGGAGCATAGTCAGGAAAACACAGTTCAAGTGCCCATACACAGGAACCCCAAACTTGGTGGCAATGTGCTGAAATTCTGACATTTCTCTGCAAAATACGAGACTAGCATTTTAGTAAGGTGTTGGGAATTACAGGAAAGTGAGCAAAATAATAGAAAGTAGAAGCTATCAACTTGGAGAATGTAAGGTATCATATAAGTAGATTTCCTTTCTTTGAGAAATAAATACAACCCTGACAGTGCAATACTCCCTTGGTGTGGCTCAGGGGAATTAGCCTAGATTTTGTAACCCCCTCTTGGCTACTCCTGCACCATCACCCCACCACTCACCTAGCCTTTGTTCCACAGTCCTGCTAACATACTTTCTAAATGTTTGGTACTCTGTTTCAATAAAAGTTTTACACTTGATGAGTGTATATTGATCTTTTCTATTGACAGCTGCTGCTTGATCTGCTTTGTATCAACAGCTGTTTCTGTTCTGTTATATATCAATATTTTTGAGTCACAAAATACAAGTAGCTCCTGCCTGCTTAGTAAATGGGTCTTTATACTGATAGACTGTAGAAGCTTAATGTGCTTATGATTTATTGAACTTTCTGTGAGTGCCAAAGGGTATAAATGTACCTCCTAAATGTGGATGAACTGCATTTGTGGCACATTATAGTTTTATGTAGCATCACGTTATATGCTGTTGAAATCTCTTTATATTTAATGCCTCAAATCTAAGATCTCGCTTCTTCCCCCCCCTTCTCTATTCTGCCCATAAATTGCCATCAGTGAAGTGTAATGGCTGTGAAATTGCTGATTATGAGCAATAAGTCCATGAGTGCCGTATGATCCACGTTTTCAGAAGTGCTTCATCCTGAGGTTACAAATAAATGAGTTGTTTTCTTCATTCTTGCAGCCAGACAAAGTTGGTCTGTTTATGCCAGCACAGTGGAACTGTTACCATTGACCTAACAGATAGTGCTGGAATATGGTGTTCCTTCACCTTGGTTAAGTCAGGCACGGTAGTGTAGCAGTTAGCATAATGCTATACAGCGCCAGCGACCCGGGTTCAATTCCGGCCACTGGCTGTAGGGAGTTTGTATGTTCTCCCCGTATCTGTGTGGGTTTCCTCCGGGTGCTCCAGTTTGTTTCCACATTCCAAAGACATACAGGTTAGGAAGTTGTGGGCATGCTATGTTGGCTCCGGAAGTGTGGCGACACTTGCGGGCTGCCCCCAGAACACTACGCAAAAGGTACATTTCACTGTGTGTTTCGATGTACGTGTGACTAATAAAGATATCTATCTATCGATCTACCTATCATAGGCTGTATGTTCATCTGGTCTTTGCAGAGACAAGAGTCTCTTTTTTTTGACCTACAAGCAAGCTGGCAGTTATTTTAATTGAAACGTGCATTTTGCATTACAGATATTAGATTGAGTGCACTACACTGGGCACAGCAAGAGCAGAAAAGAGCAAATCGTAAGACCACGTCCTACCCAAACAGAATAGTAGTTTACCTCACTAGAGTAGCTCAAGCTGCTAAATGCTAACTTCTGATAATTAAAAAGTAGAATCACTTGGAGTAGGAATGAATCAGATGACACTCGGCTTCAACTAATTTTATCCTTAGTTCACTCCACTGGAATTTGAATATGAAGAAGTATTTTATTGAAGAAATGGACTTCACTGAGTTTCCAATGGCAGAACAACACAAAAGAACAGTGTAGAATAAGGGAGGTATTAAATTGGCTTGTTACAGAAGTTCAGGTGTGAGGCATTAGAAGACATGGAGCAGCATGGATGTGAAGTTGGTCAAAAGGCAGGAAATAAAGGATTGGTGCTGAGGTTTGTTGTCAGATTGATAAGAGACAAAGCATTGTGAACTTAAGAACATGCGAACAGAAGTGAGCCACTGGGCCCTTCGCTTCTGCTCTGCCATTCATTAAGACCTTGGCTGATCATCTACATCAGTGTCATTTTCTAGTACTGTTCCATATCCCACGATTCCCTTAACATCCAGAAATCTATGAATATGGGTAATGAATGAATATAATGGGTGAGTCTCCACAGCCCTCCATGGTGGAGAATTCCAAAGAGTCACCATCCTCTGGGTGAAGAAATTTCTCCTCATCCCTTTCTGCCTCTTATTCTGAAACTGTGCCCCCTGGTCCTCAACTCCTCAGTCAGGGGAATCATCTTCACTGCATCGAGCATGTCAAGCCCTTTCAGAACCATATACCTTGATGAGATCTCCTTCCATTTTTCTGAAGTCTAGAGAATACAGTGCCAGTTGTCGGACCCGGTTATTTTTGAATCTGCAGGTTCTTTCAGGAGTCCAAGAATGAGTTGGAAGCAACTTGGTGCTTCACAAAGTTTTATTGGAAAAGTTCAAAACAAAGGAACAGTCACAGAGCACATGGCACTAGCTTTACTACTAGGAGATGAGCTGAGACGGAAGAACTAAAAATGAGCTAGGGGGAGGGGGAAGAGAGGAAGAGAGTGATTGACAAAAAAATGACACCTTTTGTACCTGAGATAAGAGGTACTCCTTAGCTAACAATACTCCAATCTGAAAGCTTACTAGATACCTGTGGTAAAACCAACTATTGAGAAAACACGTATTCACCTGATGGACGAACCATTAAGCTAAAAAGCGGTTATACCTTGTACAGCCACTTGAGATGTATTAAATACTATACATGTTAAAAACTACTTAAAACAGTCGAATCCAACACAGTCTACTCAATCTTTCATATGGAAACCTGCCATCATCTGGAACAAGTCCAGTGAATCTACACTGCACTCCCTGTATGACAAGTAGATCCTTTGTTATATATGGAGACCAAAACAGTACTCAGTACATCTGGTGCAATGGACATAAGACCCTATGCAATTGTAATAGGATTTCTTACTTCTGTATTCAAATCCTCTCATAATAAGATTAATATAAAATTTACCCTCTTAATTGCTTACTGCATCTGCATATTGGCCTTCTGTGATGTATACAAGCACACCTTGGTCCTGTTGAACATCAAAGTAGCTGACCTCACATTTTTCCATGTAATGTTCTTGCCCACTCATTTAGCTTGTCTTTATTTCCTTGAAGCCTCTTTACATCCTCCTTCATGTTTACGATCCCACCTAGTTCAGAATTGTTGGCAAGTATGGAAATTTGCCATTTGATCCTCTCAGTTACTTGTCTTCTCATTACTACCATCAGGGAGGAGGTACAGGAGCCTGAAGACCCAAACTCAAAGCTTCTTCACCTCCGCCATCAGATTTCTGAACGATCCATGAACACTGCTTCATTCTTCCTTTCTTTTTGCACTATTTATTTATTTTTGTTATTGATTTTTATCTCTCTGCACTATACTGCTGCGGCAAAACAACAAATATCATGTCATATGTCAGTGTTAATAAATTTGATTTTGATTCTGATTCTCAGTCATATCATTAACTTTGATTGTGAATGGCTGGAACCCAGGCACTGATCTCTGCAATACTCAGTTAATCACAATCTGCCAGCCTGAGAATGATCTTTGCTTTCTGTCCTTTGCTTTCTGAACTTCAGAGGACAGTGATGGGTCTCGCTTAGTTGTTTGTTATTTAGACTTGGATGTTGCTGATGACACTGAAGTTGAGTATTTGGCATTAAATGAGGTGGCCTACAGAAGAATCAGGTGAACATTCAGGTTACTGAAACAGAAGAAAGATTTGGGTGTATTTTAGTGCAGTGAAGTTTGAGGCAATCAATTTTAGGAGGAAGAGTTAGGAAAGTGCAGATGAGGAGAGTCCAGTAGGCTCAAAGTAGAGTTCCTTGAAATAGTGAGTACAGGCAAATAACATAATCTGGAGTAATTTAAGTAGAGGCATTGTGTGCAAGAACAAAGAAGTAACAGAAAATATGTTCAATGCCAGAGTCAAAGAATAACTCATAATTTTGACCATCTATTTATGGGGAGGTTTTTGGTATCATTTCTAGCATATGTAAAAGACATCAACGATGGGAGACTAATGTCTTGAGGCAGCACTGCGTAAGAACATAAGAAATAGGAGCAGGAGGAGGCCATCTGGCCCGTCGAGCCTGCTCCACTAGTCAATAAGATTATGGCTGATCTGGCCGTGGACTCAGATCCACCTACCTGCCTTTTCCTCACAACCTTTAATTCCCCTACTATGCAAAAAATCTATCTAACTGTGTCTTAAGTATATTTAATGAGGTAGCCTCTACTGCTTCCCTGGGCAGAGAATTCCACAGATTCACTACTCTCTGGGAAAAGCAGTTTCTCCTCATCACTGTCCTAAATCTATTCCCACGAATCTTGTTCCTTCGTTTTAGTCTCATTTACCCATGGGAATAACCTCCCTGCCTCTATCTTATCTATCCCTTCTATAATTTTATGTGCTTCTATAAGATCCCTTCTCATTCTAATGAATTCCAGCGAGTATAGTCCCAGGCGACTCAATCTCTCCTCATAGGCTAACCCCCTCATCTCCAGAATCAACCTGATGAACCTCCTCTGCACTGCCTCCAAAGCCATTATATCCTTCCTCAAGTAAGGAGACCAGAAATGCATGCAGTACTCCAGGTGTGGTCTCATTGGTACCCTGTACATATGCAGCATAACCTCCCTGCTCTTAAATTCAATCCCTCCAGCAGTGAAGGCCAACATTTCATTTGCCTTCTCGATAACCTGTTGCACCTACAAACCAAACTTTTGCGATTCATGCACAAGCACTCCCAAGTCCCTCTGCACAACAGCATGCTGCAATCTTTTACCATTTAAATAATAATCTGATCTTTGATTTTTTTCCTTAGCAAAGTGGATGACCTTGCATTTACCAACATTGTACTCCATCTGCCAGAACCTTGCTCACTCACTATCTATATCTCTCTGCAGACTCTCCGCATCCTCTGCACAATTAGCTTTTCCACTTAATTTAGTGGCATCAGCAAACTTAGATACACTACACTCGATCCCCTCTTCTCGGTCCCCTTCCTCGATCTCCCTACATATTGGAACTAGCCAAGAGAGAAATTTCTCAGACTGGAGCTGAAGGCTTGTACATGCAACCCTGTGAAGGTTTATGAGAGCTAATCTAACTGTATGTTTATCCTTTTCTACTACAGATGCTGTGGTGATTAGCATATTCTCAGTTGCTGAGTGCAGTTTGATAAGCATAGGCCAAGGTAATATCTTTTACTCTACTCCTTACACAAGTTGCATTGTATTTTGTGGACACACAGATGACCTTGCTCCAACAGTGGACTACATCAAGACTACGCCTATGTACATGTTTTGGTCTTCTGACTGAAGAAAGTATATAACCCTTAGATGGAGAAAACAAGAATACACTTGTACACTAATACAAGAGTACACTAATATTTACCAGAGTTTTGGAGTAAGAGTTATTTTCATTGAAGTATCTAAAATTCACAAGAGACTTTACAGGGGAAAAGACAGAAGGATGTTTAGCCTTAAATCAAAACAGAAAATGCTGGAAATACTCAACAGCTCAGGCTACGTCTATGGGAAGAGCAACAGAGTTAAAGTTTCAGGTCACAGACCCTTTGTCAGAAGTGGTGAGACAGGCAGAAATCCTGAACAGAGTAGAGCTTCTCAGCTTTGCTGGGAATTCTAGAACTAACAGTCACAGACTTAGAATAGAGCAAATGCCTTTTTGGACCAAAATAAACAGGTTTTTTTTTCCCCTCAAAGGCTAATAATTAGTCCTCAACCATTATCACAAAAACATTATCACATTGTCATTGGCAGGATCTTGGTTTGTGCAAATTGGCTGCCATAGTTCCTGCTTTACATACCTCACTAGTACTTAATTAGTTATCAAAGAGTTTGGGGGAGGGTCAATATAAATGCTAGATTTATTTTTCCATCCATCCAGAGTGAGCTGATAAATGTGTTATTCATTATCCTTTTGCACTCTTGTTTTCATTTAGTACCTGTGCTGGCCTTTTCCTTTGTTGAAAAAGCTCCTTCTCATTCCGCAGGGGTTAGCTCCAAACGTCTTTTTCTGCCGCTTAGTGCCATTAGTGCTGCTCAGTGAATTCATACATCATCTGTGTAACCCTCAACTCAATGCTCGATTAACTGATCAAAAGATCTGGAGTAATTTTGAGATTTAAGGTATTCTGATGCTTTTTTGATGCTTTAATTTCCTGCTTTCGTGACTTTTGCTGCTCTGTCAGCAGACTTCCTTTCTAATGTAATAAACTGTCACAACAATAATCAGAGGAGGTGCCAAAGCATACACACAGTTTTTTCTCCTGCTATATTGAATGACCAGTACATAGCAGTAGTAAAAAGATCACTCGGCAACCAGCCAGGGATGAATTAGATTCCACTCTTAGTAATAATCCAATAAACAAACAAGCTGTAATAACAGCTTTTCTTGTCAGTCAGCAATCATTATTTGACCACTTGCTATTTCTGCTGCTCCTGAAGGTTTTCAGGCAGGGGCACAGGCATAGGATTAGGCCATACTCTTTATTATACAATGCCTCATGTTGATCATGATTATGATCTTGATCAGAATTCATTCCTTCATACACTTGATACTCTTGTCGAATGTAAATCTATCAGGTTTAGTTCTGAAATTGTAATCGATATACTCTCAGCCATCTTTTGGTGTTGAGGGTTCTAGATAATCACAGCAGTCTATGTGAATTAGTGCCTTTAGATATCGCAAGTGAACCATCTACTTCTAATTTTAATGTCACGTTACCTTATCTGGAATCTCCCACCAGAGGAAATACTTCCTCTGAATCTACATTATCAAATCCCTTAAATATCTTCCACAGTTTACAAAAGTTCATTTTTCATTCTTTGATTTTTTTATTATCAGACGTGAGGAAGTAGATCAAGGGAAAAAATACAAACAGAGCGAGATACAGATCAAAAGAGGTTAACATCACATTTGCAGTAGGTTAGCAAAATGTTAAAAGATCAGACGCTGAAGGCCTGAGCTCTAGAATTCCCTCCTTTAAAAAACTCTTCCCACCTTTTCCCAGATCCTTTAAGTCTGCCGCTTCGATCAAACTTTGTGTCACAATACCTCCACATTTGGCTTAATGCAAAATTCTCTTTGATTAAACCCTCATGAAGCACTTGCGAACATTTACTCCATTAAAGCTGCATATTGGGAAATGTAATGCACCTGAAAAGACGCACAACCTTAAGGTTTGTTTCAGATTGTCCACTCCATTTGTCTTCTCTGTGAAGGGCCTCCTCTGTGCTGCACTATTTTGCATACGTGATTCTAAGTTAACATTACATGCTGCCTTGATGTCACTGTGTATGTCCAGTAGTCTCTGTCCATAAATGCATCACTTCACTGAGGAAATAGAAGAATCCCATGGATTGGAAGTAAGCAGAGCAGTTGATCATAATGTCAATCAACTTGCAATGCTGATTTGACACCTTGCTGCCATTTTGGAGATCAGTACTCCAGCTAGTACCCTCTCTGACCTAAGCTGAGCTAAAGATGCATGGAATGGCAGGAAAACCCCTGCTATTCCACCAATGTTATTTAAAATGATTATCAACAACTTCAGGTTAGGGACCCATGGATTTCTTCTAGCAGTTCCTGTGATTTACAGATGTTAATCACTGTTTCACACATCTTTCCACAGATGCCTGACCTGCTGAGTATTTCCACCATTTTTCAGTTGTTATTTCAGATTTTTAGTATCTGCAGTTTTCTTTTGATTTTCAAGTGTTTTTTTATATATAGTTTCAAGTTGCTGAAGTTTACTGGCAATGGCGTGACAGCTGCGGATTTCAACATGTCTGGACAAAATGGTTGTTTCTAGATATGGTAGGCATTTCCTTTGGAATACAGTATGACTGGGAGAATGAGCAGATGACAGCCAGAGCAGGACAAGCTGCCTGCAGAGGGAGGAGGAGGAGGGGCAGGAGAGGTTCTCAGTACAAGGCCATATCTGACCAGACTGTTCAGGGAATACCTGAATCTCAGCGAGTAACAATGTGTGAAATGTCTGTGTTTCATTAAGGAAGTCCAGACTGGAAATACTCAGCTGGTCAGCCAGTGTGTGAGGAGAGAGAAGCCGCTCCTCTCCTTCCCTCTTCAGTTCCCTGGATCACTTTTCCATCTCCACCAAATCCTACTGCTCTTCTCATGGAACTTTTCAATGCAACTGCAGGAGAAGTAACACTTTTCCGTCTACCTCTTCCTTTCCCAGCATCCAGGGACCAAACAATTCTTCCAGGTGAAGCAGTGATTCACTTGCACTGCTTCCAATTTATGTACAGCATCTGGTGCTCATGATGTGACCTCTGTTTCATTGCAAAATTCAAATGCATTGGGTGACTGCTTTGCAGAGCACTTCATTCAGTTCACAAGCGTGATCCTGAACTTCCAATTGTCTGTACCTTTAATTCTCCATCCCACTGCCATTCAGATCTGCCTCCTGTCCTGTTCCAATGAATCCCAACGTAAGCTCAAGGAATAGCATCTAATCTTCCAACTTGGCATGTTATAGCCCTCAGAACCCAGAAATTGTTTTCAATAATTTCTGATAACCAGCCTATCTGGTTAGTGTCAGAAGTCCTGACATGAACTCATAAACCCATAACTTTATCACAGTTTTTCTCTACCTAGTCTGCTGGGCTATTTTCAGATTTCCAGCAACTGTGGTGCTGTGAGTTCTGCATTTCACAGTTCTAGCTTTTTTATTTGCTCTTCTCTATTCTTCCTTGATTTGTACCTTCTCCAGAATATTTGGCTGCCATTAAAAAACCTGCACCAATCTGTTTCACCCATTTTCTCTTGGTCTCCGTTGCCAGCACAGACATTCGCTTTGTTCTTTCCGCTCTTCCCCACTCTCTGCAATTTCAAACATTCTTAGAGTCATTGAGTAATACAGCACGGAAACTGGCCCTTCAGCCCAACTTGTCAACGCCGACCAAGATGCCCATCTGAGTTAGTCCCATTTGTCTGCATTTGGCCCATTTCCCTCCAACTCTTTCCTATCCATGTACCTGTCCAAATGTCTTTTAAATGTTGTTACTGTACCTGCCTCAACCACTTCCTCTGACAGCTCATTCCATATATGCACCACCCTCTGTGTGAAGAAGTTGCCCCTCAGGTCCCTTTTAAATCTTTCCCCTCTCAACTTTAACCTATGCCCTGAGGGGGCATTGCTGAATGTGAATTCCATTACTGAATGTGAATCCTAGAGCTGTTGTGGTGGGACTGGAACTCAGTTCTCTGGATTACCAGACCTTTCCCCCATGCCCACAATTTATTAGACTGGTATGCAGAGTTCTGGAGAACTGATCCAGTTACATGATAATTGTTTTATAATTGTTGCTAGTTCAGATGAAAGGTCACTGAGCTACAAAATTAATTCTGTTTCCCTCCTCAGAGCTGCTGCCTGACCTGCTGAGTATTTCCAACATTTTCTATTTTTATTATATTGTCCTAGTGAGCTGCCTCAGGAATCCAATAATCTGTTAGAACCGATTGCTAGACTGCTGTAACACCCCTGCAAGCCTGTTCATAATGTACGTTCCACAGCCCTAATTGTATCAATGCACCCTTTGTGATAGCAGTCTATGTGACATCTCTGGATACAGGTTCATAGTATGATGTGTTGCAATGAAATCTGCAGCACAGACATCAGGCCTCAGATCATGGTTGGGTTCCCACTGCTTATGAAGATAGCTGCTGCTGCCATTCTGGAAAGGATGGGCTCGAAGCCCTGTGTGAGACCCTATGCCAAGTTGGTGCCAGGCTCTTTCATGCTAGTTGATACTAGAGCTTTCTGACACCTATCAGCATTCTTCAGTAGGCTACCCCATTGAAATCCTCATCTGAGTCCTCTGCAGTAGAATCCAATGGAGATCATGCCCTCCTGTGAGCTGGCAACAGTTCTGACCTCGACCCTTGCCACACATACTCGATCTCCCACAAGAATGGATCCTTGCTCTCTGCTTGTGACTACGTGCATTTGGATATCCTTGTATTGCACATGTCCACTCATATATGCACGTTACGCTATTACAGCACCAGCGACTCGGGTTCAATTCCAGCCACTGTCTGTAAGGAGTGTGTACGTTCTCCCCGTGTCTGCGTGGGTTTCCTCTGGGTGCTCCGGTTTCCTCCCACATTACAAAGACGTACGGGTTAGGAAGTTGTGGGCATGCTTTGTTGGCGCCGGAAGAGTGGTGACACTTGCAGGCTGCCTCCAGAACATTCTACGCAAAAGATGTATTTCACTGTGTGTTTTGATGTACATGTGACTAATAAAGACATCTTATCTTAAGTATTATGTTCAAAGAGATTTATTGATTAAGGTTAAATGTAAATTGGCTAAAGACCAGAGTCCTTATTGGCTAAATGTAAATTGGCTAAAGATGGCTCATACTGCCATTATATCTTTAGATTACCAAGTCAGCCAATTGATGTTCCTTCCCAGGTCAGGTTTGTTTCCTGCATGACTATCAATGAACCTCCTCTTTAAGAGTACATACTACCTTTAACTGGAAGGAACGGGATACAATATTGCTCTCAGCTGAAGTATCCAACCAAAACTCAATACAAATAGTGGTGGCTGGCCTGTGAAATCATTATAATTGGCTGGTGGCACAATTCGAAATGCTGCCTGCATTGCAGTCATTGGCAAGGCTCAAACATTTATTGCATTTCCCACAACCAATGATTTGTGCTGAAGTAAATTATGAGCCAAAGTCCAAAAATTCCAACATTTTATTACGTAAATTTGTAATTGAGAGTAAAGAGTGCAATCACTTGAGCAACGCTAAAACAGAAGAAGTTTTAGAAAATAATTGGATATTTGAATGAAAATGAAAAATATAGCTGAAGGCATTCAGAACTGAACCAATTGTCAATATTATTTCACTCAAAGTAATTTAGAAGAATGTTTTATGAACATTTAATTGAATACTGCATTTAATTTTAAATTAATTGAACCATTGCCCTTGGGAAACTAAATGCACGTATGTCCAAGCCATTGTGGGGATGATATCAACCATTCTCACAAAACCAATGTGCTCTTTAGTTAGGAGTCGTTGATATGAAATTCTAGGAAACTAAAAATGACATCTAATTTGGTGTTTGTTGGTTTTTATCTTAATTTAGTTTGTATTGGAAACATTTTGATGTTAGCCATGATTATTAGTTTGTATGCTGATTCATTCAGTTCAATTACAAATGCTTTTTGGAGCAAATCTCCCAAAATGTATCATTCCCGAGCTTCAGTCATTCAGTCTCTACAATTTTTTTTTACTGTGTGCAGTTAGTGGTTGAGTTGAGCTGTAGAACTTCAAATAGAATTTGAGCATATTAAACATTAAATTGTAATCCTGGACAATGTGTACACACACACACTCACACCATGTTCACATATCCATGTCTGACATGCCCGCCCATGCATCTTTTCCATGTGTACACATAATTATGTACTCCATATACCTGCACATGCATGTACTACACACATTTGGACATGCTTATCCTACATGTATATGCACATTCAAGTATTACGTGGAATCAGATTTAACAAGCAGAGTTAAATATAAATTGGCTAAAGACCAGTGTTCGGTATGATGGCTGATATTGCCAATATCTGATTGGATTACCTAGGCAGCTATGGACAAGGTGACTCAGTCCCACCCCTGTGATTATAGATCCACCAGGGAAAACCCTGATTGATAAATCTTTTCGCACCAATACATGAATGTGCATACATGTGTGGACATGAGCAATACAAACAGGTGTGATCACGAGCAGAGGGAAAGGATCCCTTCAGTTGACATCAGTGACTTCAGTGGGACATGATTGGCCCACTTAGTACGTCCCCACCACCTTAGTAGGTGGGGTGGGGACTCATTTCCCAGGGGTCAGCATACCAGTGCTGGTGTTGTCTGCCTGGCCAGCAGCAGCATCTGGGAAATGCAGTTGGACTTCCAACAATTCTTAAAGGCAGTGATCTACAATAATGATTTCCTAGAGCAAGGATCTCACAATTTTGCAATTTTTTGAGTGGCTTCCACATTGCCATTAGTGCTACTTGTACTGTCCATTTAAGCACAGAGAAGTGCAGCATGGGAGCAGGTCCTTCAGCCTGCTGTCTCACAGGTAGAGCTGCTGTCTCACAGCTCCAGTGATTCAGGTTCAATCTTGACCTTTGTGGCTGTTCGTGTGGAGTTTGCATGTCCTTCCTGTGACTGTGTGGTTTCATCACACATCCCAAGGATGTGTGGATTGGTGGGTTAATCAGCAACTGTAAGTTGCCCCAAGTGTGTAGAGGAATGGTGGAATAACGGGTGGAGGGGAGGAAGTTGATGGGACTGTGGGGAGAATAAGTTGCAGGGAAAAAAGTCATGGGAATTGGATTGCTCTTTGAGCCGGCATATAGACTCCATGGGCCAAAATTTCCTCCTCCTGTCATATGAAGTATGGAGGCCATTTTGACCATCAAGCACTCATTTACACTAATTGCATTTTAACCGTTCCACATGGAAATTAATTGCCAGTACAGTTTTGGGCGTCTAAAACTGGTTAATATTCCATTGGACTTGATGTACCTGAGTACTGAACTGTTGTTAGGTTGTGGGTAAGAGTTTTGCCCATGGTCGTGTGTTGCCATGGTAACTACCATTTCATGATTATCTTTCCACATGGAGGAAGCATTGTTGTTGGCCAACATAAGCAATTGAATGAGCCCAATCTTAAAATTAATTTGGGTCCTTTCTGAGTCAGAATTTGATTCCAATTTCATTCATGGTGAGTGTAACAAAAGGTATCAAAACGATAAATACAATGCTTATTTTCTCTTCGTAGCATGTTCAACACGGTAGAGCTATTTGTTTCCTCCTGAACTTGGTGACTCCATTATGTATAATTTAAACACACTCCTCGAATGTTGGTGACTGGTGAATTCAGGAAGAAATTCATAGTTAAGTTCAGCATTGTGACTAAAGTCTTTATTTTTAGTATCAAAGTTCTGACTTCAGGCTCATTGGGAGTTCATAAATTTGACACTGTGAAAACTGTCTTGCACCTCAAGAATAATTCAGTGGCTGTGAAATTAGCAGGAGACCGATCTCAGCTCTTTCCACTTACTGACTTTGCGGTGTGTAAATCTTTCCACCTTGTAGAGAGACTGAGTGAACTCTGGGTGACAAACTGCTTTGGCACATATAGAAAGCTACTCAGAGAGGAAAGCCATGCTGGCTACAGAGTCATTGGTTTATCTTGCTGTTGCTGTTCTGTATTTTTATAACAATTTTAGAAATTGATTTGGAAATGTCTAAGTTGACAACTGAGATATAAGAATTATCTAGACATCCAGTGAAGAGAACATCAAATTCTCTAACTTCCGGTAACCGCTCCCCTCTTTTTCTTCCCCCCTCCTTTGTTTTCCCTCATTCCTGTGGCCGCTTCAGCCTTCCTGTTTTCACTCCCCCTCCCTCATGACCTGCACACCTCCTTCCCTTTATTGTCCTCTCATCAGATTCCTCCTTCAGCCCTTTGCCTGTTCCACCAATCACCTCCCAGCTTCTCATATCATCCCTTTTATCCCCCCCCCCCCACCTACAAACCTTCCCCCCTCACCTGGATTTACTATCACCTGGCAGCTTGCGCTCCTCCCCCCCTTCCCCTATCCTTTTATTCTGGCTTCTGCCTTCTTCCCTTCCAGTCCTGATGAAGGGTCTCCTCACAAAATGTCGACTGTTCATTTCTCTCCATAGATGCTGCCTGACCTGCTAAGTTCATCCAGCATTTTGTGTGCACTGCACCAGATTTCCAGTGTCTCCAGTCTTCGAAGAAAACTCCTTTTCTGGTGCTGAATGAACACTTTAATCGTCTAGACATTAGACTTTTTTTAAACTAAGTACTTCATTATGTAAAAGTGTTTACTTGTACATATGCACAAAAATTATACAACAGGACATATTTCACAGTCCACATTGTTTCTGTCAATACATTTCTGGTTGTGCACAATGTACCGCAAAGGCTTTACAGGATGGATTTTTGTGATAATTGTTCCTCAAAAGCCCTTAAGTGGGAAAGTGTCATGAGAAAGTTGGTAGTTGGTGGAGGTGAATCAAAGACTTGTGGAGGGAGTGGTCTCTGAATGCTGGAAGGGGAAGGAAAGATGTGTTTGGAATCTTGTTGAAGGTGGTATGGGTTGAAAGTTTCAGGAGGCTGGCAGACAGATGAATGTTAGGGGTAAGGGAAGAGTTTGATTCGGAGGCTGGGAAGGAGATACCGACCACTCTGTGTGTGTGTGTGTGTGTGTGTGTGTGTGGGGGGGGGAGGGCGGGGGGCATGGGGTGGTGGGGGCTTGGAGGGAGGAGAGTAGGTCAGAGGGACTCTGAGGCAAGGGAGGAGTTCCTAATTGAAAAACAGGTGATTGTCTGGGAGAATCATGGGGTATAGTCACCCGATTGGGGGTGGGGGAGGAGCACAGGTCAGGAGGTTGGGTGGCTTCCTGGAGATCACAGGGTGTTTGTGGGGGGTGGTGACCAGTTTTAGTGTGTGACTGGCCCAAGGACATAAGTGAGTATTTCCCTTGCCTGCAGGCCTCTCAGACTAGCTGTGTGATGGGAAGTCACGTTGACCATCCAGTGATAATGTGGTCCAAATCCCCTGCACTGCATGGAGAATGCTGTATGGCCCTGATGAAGAAATCATTCTGGAGTCTCAAGGGTGACTTGTGATAGGACATGCCGGTTGAAGGTTTTGAATTATGCAGAAAGATCCAAAAATGATTGTTATTATGTTTCACTCCTGGAAAATTCAATATTTAATTCTGTATCACTGCAAAAAATAACTTTATGCAATTGGATTTCCTGGTAGTTGTCTCTGGGTGAGAGCTAAACTGGAAAGGACTGTGATGATGAAACGTTTCTTCTCTCGGAGGGTGGTGAATCTTTGAAATCTCTACCCCAGGGGGCTGTGAATGCTCAGTCAATTTTGAACTCTTTAGAGAATCAAGCGGTGTGCAGATCATGCTTAAAAACCAGGGAACTGACATGATTTCATTGACAAGCAGCCTAGTTTCAAACAGCCACAATGCTTACTCTTATTCATTTTTCCTGTATTCCAATATGTTGTCAAAGATTATGAAGAAATTTCATTATTTAATGAAACAACAAATGCTGTATACTTCAAAGCATTTTATAAATACATTTAAAGAAGCTATACACAATGTTATTGATTCCAAGGCAGAAAAGTAAAAAAAGGATGAACAGTCTCAACCTGAAGTGTCAGCAGTCCATCTCCCTCCACAGATGCTGCCTGACTTGCTGAGTTCCTCTAGCAGCCTGTTTTTTGCTGCTGAAAAATCAAAGATCACTTCCTGAAAGGCAAAATCTTCAGGTCTGGGAAGTCTAAAATTAAAACAGAAAATGCTGGAAATACTCATCAGATCAGGCAGTTTTGAGGTCTTATCGTTTCTTTATATGGTTTATTTGTGGAAGTTCCTCTTTGTTTCCAGTCCCAAGATTTGATTACAGCAGATGTAATGTTGAAGCTCACAGCTGTAAGTTGAAACCAAATGGAGCATAGGGCAGGATCCTGCTGTTTTAACCTGCAATAAAAATGACACAAATTACTTTTAACATAGTTATGGAAGAGAACTATCTTGAAGGGAGTAGGACATGTCAGATAAGTTAACTGGAATTATGCCATTTTATAAATAGGGGCATGTAAGTAAGTGATGCAAGGTAATTCATGTAAAGCTTGCATTAGGCCATGTGTAACATTCCAAGTATTTTTTACTATTCCAAGAGAAGAATCCTGTTGGAGAAGGTATGGGGAAAAAATTCAAAGGAATATATAACAGCAACACAATTAATGTTACAATTAGGAAGAAAGGCTGTGTTTATACTGTAACAAATAAGTGATGGTCTATTAGAGGGTATCCACCAATGCAATTACCCCTAGCTTTTTATTTTGATATGTCTTCTACTTTCCTTGCTATGGTGTTATCATCTTCTATTTTCTTCGTGAATAATAGAAATGCCATTCAGAATGTATTTCAAATATCCTGGGCAGATTGCCGTATCAGCAGAGTTTAGAAGTACTGACAGTAATTTTCTTCACTTCCTAAATGTCCATTTCTCAGCTGGAAAGCTGGATTTGTATTTGCTGCTATGCCCTTTGAAATAGTTATTCTATTTTTTTTATGTTTAAGGAAAGTCTGTATTACATTAAATATGTGGGGGTGATTATTTGGTTGCTATGTAGCAATGGAATTTAGAAGGAGTGAAAAAATGGCACACTTTGAAATACTTCAAGATACTTCTTTATAGAGTATCTAATCTGACATTGAATAGGAATTGGGTTAGGATTTAGGAAAGGAGGCTAAAGAAAAAGTGTGACAGATAGATTGGAGGGATATGACAAGAAAAATTCAGAGCATTATGACAAGATAGATAAGTTTACAAAGATGATGCAGAAGTGAAGAGCCAAGATCACTGAACGCTCTGTCAGCAATAATGGTACTCCAGACATAGCAAAGCATAAGATGCATTGAAATAAAATGCTAGAGATAATTGCATGAGTAATAATGTGAGAAAAGATCTAAGCACTTTTGCAATTAGAGTTTGGAGTGCCTTAGAGTACAGTAAGGAGTGCAGTGAATGCTGAGCAGTTTGTGTAGAATAATGTGTAGAAGATGAAGTTTTGGTTGAATTGGAGTTTTTATTGTTTTACCAAGAGAGGGTTGGAAAAATCAAGTCTGAAGATGGCAGTATCACAAATATTATACTGTTATAATAATCCACAAAATTAATCAAATGAAATTTCCATATCTCTACACGTGACAACCAAGTCTAGACATTTCACTGGTGGAATGGGTGAAACTGGTGGGCAATATTCTGGATGCAAAAGATACGATAATGGTAATGGGGGATAATGCAGAATTTGAGCTTCAGCTCAAGATTAGAATCATAGGCGATAGTTTGAAAAAACGCAAGAATGGAATTGATGGGTAGGGTATGGAGGTTTTTAACAGGTCAGATTTGGCTTCAAACTTATAAGTGTTGGACCAATATCCAGATTATGCGTAACATTTTGTTAGCAGTCAACAGTAGAGAAATGTTTGCTGAAGGTAGCTGCAGGATGATAAAGCTGGTTGTCATCCATAGAGCTATGGAAATTTGACTCCAATTTACTGCTGGGTAATATGAATGTGAAGACTGAGGAATAGGGATGAAATTTTAAGATTATTTGATTAAATTTGTGGATTATTATAACAGTATAACGTTTGTGACAACTACAGCATTATTATTTAAATATGTTTTACTTCTAATTGCCTTTTATGCTCTTGCAATTAGACAGTTCTTGTGACTAATGCCACATTTATTCTTTCAGTAATAGCAATTAGCTTCATTGGTGCCAATGCCAGCTTCTGTCATTCTGATAGATTAGGCAGCAAAACAGTTTATTAATTTTCTGGATATATCCTGCAGGCATTATTATCATCACAGGAACGGTTTTATTTATGTGATAATAGTATTAGTTGCTTCGCTGTAAAGATAAACTTACAACAAAGATGGCAGATGGTCCTGATATATTTTCCTGCCTTTGCTGACATTCAGTTTATTCCCTTGAGACCAGGATTTATATTTGCATAAAAGACACACCATTAATTGTTCTGCTTTAGTTAATTTTATGGTTATTCATATTTGTTTTGGTTAATGACTGACGGAATAATTAATTAAATGTCACAGCACTTATTGGTCAGTATTAATATTGCACTGCAGTCTGAACAAGCCTGTTCATTGTGGCATGAAGGATTTGAGAAGGGATGATACAGTACAAAGTCTGTAGATATTTAAAAGATATTTAACATTTGCATAGGTCACAAAATCAGCACAAATTATGTTTTTACACTATTCTGATACTAATATTCAATACCTTGCCACCATAGAAGATTTATACGTGCATATACTAACCCACTAAAGATGGGCACCTAATTTAGAGAGCAAATCTTGTTGATCTTAAATTTAACACTATCTATTTAGCCTTGCTGCAACATCATGTGTACTGTTAAGCTGGTATTCCTTTTTGCCCTGGCCCTTTAAGGAATTTAATTCCTGATCTTTAGTCTTAGTATCATCGATAATTATCTAGTCTACAGAGAGAGGAGGTGTTTAGGTGCTGTTGAAACCGTTACTTCACTGGTGTGCAAGTTCCATTTGAGAAATTGGGATTGATGTGGTTGATTTGCATTGTTTTTTGTGCACTGTCTAATTGTGAGGAAATATCTTGCTTTTACTCTGAATCATTTTATGACACCACAATCTAAATCAATAATACTTTATGTGTGAGAGCAAGAAGATTCCTCCTGTCTGTACGTCCCAGCACTATGGAGTACTGCTGAGCAGGTGTTACTTTATCACCTGTTATTCAAAGAAAATTGCCATTGCAGCACTCAATGAATCACTTGGCATGTGGTAAATTTAAATTTCTTTTGTGAAGTTGCTCAGGTCTGTAGTGTATTAACGTCTAATATGTGGTTATAGAAAATAATAATCACACTGTGTATGTAAGTAACATTTTGGTAAATCTTGCCGTTCAGGCAGAATAAAGTACTCTTTCTTGTTTAGAAGCACCTGGTGTCCTGAATAAATAACTGTGATCAGAGCTTACCACCACTCCCAGAATAGTCCAATGTCTACCCCAAAATATGTTATTCACCCTGTGGTTTAGGATTACTTCCTTTCACTCTGATTTTTGTGGGTTATAAGGCGATGATGAATCCAGAATGGGAACTGCAGACTCTCCCACAGATGAGGCAGGAAGTGGCCGATGTCAGTTTATGTGTTTTCTATATAATAACTGTGACTACATTGAAGAAGTACTTTGCTTTGTGATGTCCTAATAGACTTGTCTGATAGTGTGCTCTTTCTTCCATCTATATAGGACCTCTGTTACTCCTGATGCATAGACTCAGGGTTCTCAATACTATTCCGAATGCTTTTCCTCCACATTGAGCGATCACTGGCCAGAGATTCCCAAGAGTCAGTGGGGATGTTGCATTTTTTCAAGGAGGTTTTCAGCATGTTATTGAATCTTTTTCCCTGTTTGCCTTTCTCTCACATTTTTATGACAAATATTTACTTGAACATGTTTTTAAAATTTCAAAGTAAATCAAATTGTCATTGTCATGTTATCTCAGCATTGCAGGTGCGTATAATTTCCTTTGGGATCAGCACTAATTGCTGCCCAATTTTTCATTAGAAGCAGCTTGTCCTGCACTTTGGGAATTATTGATAATTCTAGTGAATTAATTATTGTAAATAGGTTTTAAACCGGGAAATCCCAATTCTCTACTGTATCCAACAAAAAGTCTTTCATAAATTCCTATGTGATGGTAAATAGTTCAGGACTTGATATTATGTGATTAATGGAAGTGTCCGTTGAGGTTGTCCAGTTTAATGTGGGCTAAGTAAATGTTTAGTGACAAAGATAAATGGAAAATAAAAGTAGACATTTGACTACATAATTGCTGCCTTCAGGCTACTTAATCTGTCCTGCTATTTAATTAGATCTTGGTTGATCTGCTTTACACAATGTCCCATAATAATCTTTCTTACAAAAGCCTACAGCCTAGAAATTTTAGTATGTTAAGGGTGTGTTGGTTGATTTTGGCAATAGTGTGTGAATAACCAACCCTGATATGGTAGTGTTGCCATAAAACAGTAGCACTTAAGGCCAAGGCCTTGCTGATAATCAATCAGCATTGCACTTTCTCTGTGCCAATATTTGCTCCTACCACCAAGATCCGCACCTGCGGCAGCTCCACCCGGGCCGGCGCCCTAGGCTTCCGTGCTCACCACAGCGTACCCCTCTGAGACCAAGATCGTGTCAGATTGGGAGAAAGGGCTTGTAGACATAGACCTGATTGGGACCAGGAACCTAGGATGATTGGGCCTAGGTTGAGGTTGGTGAATTAATGGAGGGCATGGGAAGGGAGGGTTGGAGCATGGCTGATCTAAGGTTTAGTGGGAACTTTGGAGGCTTTGGAGATTTGGGCTGTGTGTGAGGAAAGCCTGAAGATAAATTGTTCATGTGGGACTTAGCTCAGTGAGTTTCCAGTCATTATGGAAATGTGTTTTTCCCGGAGCACCTGACAGAGACACCTGTCAGGGAGTTGCCACTGAGTTTTCAGAGGGACACAAAACAACCCAAAAATGATTGTTATTCTGTTTCTTTCTGTGATGAGTACATCTACAGCTGTGTTGAACTGAAATAAACAGCACATCTTAATCTAATTTCTAACCATATCCCCTTCAAACTTAAAGGCTCCAATTGTCACAACATCCCCAGCCTTTCTAGGGGAGAGACTTAGATATTTCTATTATTCTTCATGGGAAAATGCTTCTGATTACACCTGCCTAGTCTAACCAAAATTTTAGGATTATGCCCCATTTTCCTTTTACCCTATAATTGGAAATAGTTTCTCTGTATTTGCTCTATCAATTCCTTTTGCCGTTTTACACACCTTGATCCAAATCCCCATCCCCATCCTGCCTCAATCTCTTCAATGCGTCAAGTTTATCCAATATGTCATCGAAACTTAACCCTGTAAATCATGATATAATTTTGGCATGTTTGAGAACTACGATGAGGGGTTAAAAGACATTTACTTCTCAAAGCTGATTTTTCATACAGTGATGGAAGTTCCTGCAAACAAATGGTCAGAATTGTAATGCTATCATGGATATGAAGGAAATTTTGTTTATTTTGACCAGTTCAGCTCTTATTTTCCATGGAAAATAATTCATATTATATTCTTTTGATGTTTGTCCATTGACTTTGGAGTCCTTCATGGGAACTTAATTTATATGTGACAGAATGCCTTTGCTGTAAATCTGCCTACTTTTGAATCTTGGTCACTGCCATCCAATATATTCTTCAAGCTTTTTGTTTACATCATTTACGTTTCTTTAAGATGGCCTACAGTTTTAGTATTCATTTGTATGAATTTAAACACAAGCTCCTTGTTACTATCTAATTCTTCTACATATCACTATTCTTTAGACTAGCTGGATCACTATGTGTATAAATGGAAGAACACATTTACAGTCAGGTTTACAATTATTTTACCTCGGTAAAAATATTGAAATTTGACCAACTTGGATAATATTTTGTATGGTGATTGACAATTTGTATTGTGCTCAAATCTTCTGATAAATTAGGACACTAGTAAAGATACAAGCAATTTAATTCCTACCAAATTGTGTCTTAATTTAATGAAGAGCTATAGATAGTTTCATTTATTTTTAAAAACTTCATCCTCATTCTATGGTCTCAAATTTTCAAACTTTAAATGAGATGAACTTGCTTGCTTCTAATTATCTTTGCTGATGGTTAATAATTTGGAGACTCATTAGAATTTCTGCTGACAACTTTTTTTTAAACTTTAGGTCTAAAGAACTGATTAAGGAAGCCATCCTGGACAATGACTTCATGAAAAATCTGGAGTTATCCCAGATTCAGGAGATTGTAGACTGCATGTACCCAGTGGAATATGGGAAGGACAGTTGCATCATCAAAGAGGGTGATGTGGGCTCTCTGGTTTATGTTATGGAAGGTAGGTTATTTGAGCTAACTAATCATTAATGTACCAACTGCTCTCCAAACTGCCTGCACCAATTCATCCATTTTACATGTCCTTCAACAAATGGAAATGCATAACTTTGACTTTTATAATCTCCATTAAGAAGCAATAGTGTGCTGTTATTTTGACGATAATAATGTAGTTGCAAGATTTTATTAGTGGTTACAATGTAGTTTATCTATGGAATGATTGTATTATAAATGGGCTTATTTAGCAGGATGCAACGATGAATCAGTTCTGCAGTATAAAGTATTCTTATTGTTCTGTTGTTACAAGTGGTTATAATATTTGCCATCGTTCCTTGGGCAATAAAGCAATCAAGTGGTGTGTCTCCTCAATATAAAATCCCACCTCCAGGTTTTTATTTTCATATAGTAAAAATATTTCTCCCCTTTTCATTGGATCAGTTGAATTGATTGCCTGGTGGTGTATATAGAGTTACATAGAAAATGCAGCATAGATGACCCAGCAGGTCCATTGCCAAGGATTAAGTTATGCACTAGCCTCCTTCATTTAACCCTGCCTGCAAAAGCTTCTAATCTTTCCTCCCTTGTGTTTTTATCTAAATAAATGAATACCGTTCACCTCAAGCATTTCTTGAGATGGTGTGTTCCATGATTTTACATGGGTCTAGTGTGACTTTGTAAAGGTACTGCTTAGAATATTATTTAAAGAAAAAACTGCTGTGATTTGTACCCTATATCTGTTGGGGGAGGGGAATTTCTGGAAATATTGACATGGCAACTACTGCCTGGAATTTCGATAGATCATGTCAACTCCCCAAACGTAATTTCATTGCAAAGAGTGTATTGTATTAAGTAAGCACCATTAGAAAAGCTGCTGATACTTGAACAAACTCAAAAATATTAAAAAATGTGATGATCATGGGACTCCTTCACATTTATTGATTTGATACTTAGAGGTAGTGTTTAGCTGTTTTCCTGCCAGCTGTTTATTCCAGTGGTGAAGAAAGTTTGACCATGAGTGTTCAAACATCTGTTCTTTGGGGGGGGCAGATGCTAATGTGAGAAGGCTGCAGAAAATGTTCCAGTTTCTCTCAATTACCCATTGATCTTTGCAGTATTTGCCGAGCGCAAACAACTCTTTGGGGTAGAATCGAGATATGATTTTCATAGCACCATGTCCTGATACACCCTTCCTTGGAGCTGATGTTGTTGATCACTTTACATGAAAATTGATCCAATAATGAATACTTAAGACTTTGAAACAGAAACATTTCATATGAAATAATGATTTAGTGTAATAACATTACCCATCTTTATAATATGCTGTCATTCAGAACACCAAACTGTAGATCTTCACATGGCCCTTTAAAGATTTCATGCATTGATATTTTCATTACCGTACAGTCTGCATCCAAACCTAATTGTTCCATCTTCTTTGTCAGTTCATGAGTTTAATTGAAGTAGACGTTCCTCCCTCATCACGTTGTGCTAACAGACAAACAAAAGGTTGCAATATCCGTTGAGGTGCGATACATAAGGAGGTTCTCGGGGGAGGTGCAGTTAGTCCTTAATAGCTGCCTTTTGTGGGGGTACAGATTTGGATTGCCACCAGCCCCCAGAGTGAAGACAGAAGCAATATCAGGCTCTAATTTAGGGGGAGTATTTTTCTCTGCACTAATCATTAACTGCCCTTTATAAAGGAGTTCATGATTTAATTTCAGACCTCACCCAAACAAAGCCTTTCTCCTTGATGAAGAACGCTATGAACTTGCCTTTGTTTAAAAAGAACCTTGGCCCTGGAAGTCTGTTAGCCACTGCAGCTTGGTGTCAGAATTGAATCAGAATCACTTCCTTCCTTAGTATTTAATTTTCAAGTGCTGGCAGTCCTCTGCTGCTGAACTTACCATGTCTTTACTATCGAGTGGCATCTCATCCACCACCCAGAACATTCATTTCCTCCACTGGTGCACAATGGCAGTAGGATGTACCATCTATAAATTCCACTAGAGTTATTCCCCCAGGCTACTGCAACAGCACATCCCAAACCTACCACCTCTACCACCAAGAAGGTAAAGGGTAGCAGCCACATGGGAGTACCAACACCTGCAGATTTCTCTCCAAGTCACATACTGTCTTGATTTTGGATTATATTGCTGGTCCTCAATTGTGACTAAGCCTAAACTCTAGAAATTCCTACCAACAGCATTGTGGGAGTGCCTTCACTGGAAGGATTGCAGTGGTCCAAGAAGGCATCATCATCTTTGAGGCTGTTAGGGCTGGGTCATAAATGCCGGTCATACAGTTGGCAACCAGATCCCAAAACGTTAATGAAGAGCAGAACCTGCATCTTTAGCGGTACATCCTGGGCATCTGATATTCCACCCATTTCCTTGAAAATAAAAAGCAACTGTAGCCTAAAATTGAAACTGTGGTCACCACATCTGTCCTTTGGTTGCTGGGTACATATAGCCTCGTCAAATATGGCTGTGTCAAAAGCATGTTGGGTCCCATTGAAGCTCTTGAAACTGAGTCCCAGCACTCTTTATACTGTTACCTTAGAACATTGATATTGTAAGAGTAGCTAAATACTCCACTCTGTCTAAACTGACATTCCTCCCATTCCCATGACCACCTCACCCGACCCCAGTCTCTCACTTCTGCACACTGCCTAATAAAACTGTCCTAGATTCTTACACCAAAAAAAAAACAGAAAATGCAGAAAATATTCAACAGGTCAGGCAGCATCCATGGAGAGTGAAACAGAGTCAACATTAAAGGTCAGTGGCCTTTCATCAGAACATCAAGAAGCTAGAAATCAAGCTGGTATCTGAGGCACTCAGTCTGGATCCAATTTTCTTGGCAAGTTTCCAGCTAACCTGAAATAAAATCAGAAAATGCTGAAAACGCTCAGCAGCTCAGGCACCATCTGTGAAGCGCTAAACAGAGTTAACATTTCAGATCAATGACCCTTGATCAGAACTTCATCTGATGTCTCCTCTTCCCATTTTGTTGCTCATGTACAAATGCAATCTAAATCTTGGCAGTGAGAAAACCCTCTGTTTTGTTCCAAGATAAGTTGGGTTTTCATAATTGATTTACATAAGTCTAATGTTGTTGCAGCATGTAAGCTGTTTTCCAGTGATACGAAATGTACCAGTTCTTCATTAGGATTATCAATGAAAATTGCTTGTTAGTTAATATTGATATTCTGTAGAGAAACCATTGTGATAATTGAAGCTTAGATCATTTTGAGGTCGTTCTGCTTTCTATTGGAAGGATATAAAAAATGGTTTGGGGATTTCAATCCACTGTCATTCATATGGCTCAGCTCCCGTATCAATTGTCTTGCATTAAGTTATATTTCTTCAGAGATGGGAGTGTAAAGAGCAGCATATGAGCATCATTGGATCTTGATTTACTGGCAGATGAGATCAATGTTAAGAACAATTCTTTGTATGTACAATAAATAACCTTGATAGAAATAGACATTAGATCAAGGTGACGTATCAAGTTTACTGTTACCCTGTTAGGTGATATATCAAGTTCACCATTAACCTGAATCATGACACCTCTCAGCCTTTTTTTACAGTGAGAATTCTCCCAATTTATATAATTGCTCCCCACCCATCAGTGTCTCCATCAGCTCAACCATTCTAGTTAGACTTTTATTCAACATTTCAATAGGTGTAGTATCCTATTTATACTGTGAAGACAGAGCTATGCACAGTCAACACCAGCAAATTATACAGTGGTGGAAAGTCACAGATTACTTTGCTACATGGGCTCAATATTGACCTGTCAATATATCTCAACATTGCATTTGTTTTTCTCTTGCCAGGAGCTTTGTTGCAGTAGAATCTAGTTGTTGTAAATGAGGATCCCAGATATTATTCATTTAATATGCACTTTATTTTCTTTCCATTTGTCTTGTAGATAAATTGGAATATTTGTCCTAATATGAAGTACTTGGGCTCAGAAATTCTTCCTCTTCTTAAAAGGCCCATTAAAACAGCACTGCACTGGGGATCTCAACAGTCTGGCACGCTTCTATACATTAAATGCAACTTACAAATGAATACAAACTTGTATATAAATTCAATCATAGCTTGCCTTCTTCAGCTTTGGAGTCTGTCACCTTCTTTGCATGACAGTTATAACAGCATTTCCCTGCAGACAACTGCAGATTTATGCATGTATGATGCATAATGTGTATAACATAAATGATAGACGACATGAGTTACATAGTACACAGTACACATATAAGTATGGCCATTTGTAAGAAAAATAAGTCCAGAACAAAACAGGAAACTCATCACCAAATAACCAGTGACTAAAAATAAAAACAGAAAATGCTGTAAACACTCAGCATTTGTCAAGACAGAAACAGAGTTAATGTTTCAGTTAACTTTGTATGACAGTTCTGATGAAAAATAATCACCTTGCAACAATAATTCTTGTTAGATTTCCAGCATGCACAGAATTTTTCTTTAACTTTGGAATTCAATAATTAAAATCAGGTCTTAATGGACATGTCACCTGGAAATGAAACCTTGGATCCACAGGACCTAAAGCATGATGGAGTAATATTTTTGCATTGTACTAAAATGTAGGTGGGCTGATCAGTAAATTTGCAAATGACACGAAAATTGGCAGAGTTGTGCGTAGTGAAAAAAGTTGTCAAAAGATTCAGCAGGATATAGGATCAGTTGGAAATGTGAGAAAGGGCAGATGGAATTTAATCCAGACAAGTGTGTGGTGCTGCACTTTGGGAAGTCAGATGTAAGGGGAAAATATACAGTAAATGGCAGGACCATTAGGATATTTGATATTCAGAGGGACCTTGGGGTGCAAGTCCATAGCTCCCTGAAAGTGGCAACACAAGTAGATGGAGTGGTATAGGCTTACTTGCTTTCATTGCTTTGGGTGTTGAGTATAAAAGTCAGGAAGTCGTGTTGCACCTGTGTAAAACTTTGGTTGGGTCACATTTGGAGTATTGTGTGTATTTTGGTCACTGCATTACAGG
Organism: Pristis pectinata; assembly: GCF_009764475.1. Lineage (NCBI taxonomy): Eukaryota > Metazoa > Chordata > Chondrichthyes > Rhinopristiformes > Pristidae > Pristis > Pristis pectinata. The sequence continues at coordinate 34,721,729 of NC_067416.1, forward strand.
AAGAATGTGGAGGCTTTGGAGATGGTGTAGGAGAGGTTCACCAGGATGTTGCCTAGATTAGATATGATTAGCTATAAGGAGAGTTTGGGCCAACCTGGATTATTTTTTTCTGGATCATTGGAGGCTGACTACCTGATAGAAGTATATATAATTATGAGAGGTATAGATAGGGTAGATAGTCTTTTTCCCAGGGTGGAAATGTCAAATACATGAAGGCATTGCTTTAAGGTGAGAGGGGGAAAGTTTAAAGGAGATTTATGAGAAGAGTGATAGGTACCAGTGGTGGAAGTAGATAATCTGTTTTAAATGGGTTGAATACAATATGTTGTGGCCATTATCATATAAATGTTCTGGGGCTGGAGGCACTAGAATCATACATGTGTGGGGACATTGTGCTACAGTGCAGAGTGTGTTAGAAAGATGTGTGGAGAACATTGTCATTTCTGGATGTTTTTTCCTGCAGTACAATGAGACTGGTTACTGAAGGCACTACACACCAGTGCCAAATTCCTAGAAAGCTCTGATAATCTTCAGGTTGCCATGGAGACAAATAGCAAAAAATTTAGAGACATTAGATGGAGAACTAAGCAACAGCAGTTGGTGTTGTACCAGAGAACAAGTGATGATAATAGCCTGGAAGAAAACAGTTAAGGTAGCAGAACATAACTAAAATTATATGGGTAGAACAGAGGCCCCAAAGAAATCCTAATCCGTGATTCATAGATTTATAAATGTCCTAGTGTGAAATTTATTTGCTCTCCATGATATGAATTCAACCTTAAAATGATTGGAAAGTAAAATGACAGACTCGCTGAGAGGTCCGCAAAATTTCCTTTCAGGTCATCCATGCACCTGATGTGTTAACTCGTGGAGGCACTCGGACATGTACAGGGACAGTCTTGATGCCATTTCACTGACTTTGGTCCATGCTGGCTTGGGCCTGTGGACAGGGCTAGGAATCTGCCTTGGTCAAGTGCTCTGAGCCCCTAGCAATGGCCTCCCTCCTGGTCTGTGATGACCTCCATCCCCACACATGTACAATTCTAGTGCCTCCAGCCCCAGAATATGAATACAATAATTGCTCCCCTCACACTCCCAACCCCAACCAATCTCTCGCCTCACCTTGCAGCAACCACCCATTGTGAGCCTGACATCTTCTCTCTCTGTTGATTTCTAGTCCCTGCTCACTCCATCCACTCGTCAGAAGCTATGTTGTCCACCTCCACCCAACTCTCCTTATCAATAACTATCAACTACACCAACTTAGGGCCTGACCTTCTCCATCCACCCTTGATCACCACAAGGCTGAGCTTCTCCAAACTCCCCTAATTGCTAACCTTCTCTGCACACGCCCTATGATAGCTAGTTCACCACTTACCACCCACTTTCCAGTATCTACCCAACACCATTTGGAACCCATATGCCCATCCAGTGACTTGAATCAATATTGCCAGTTTCCCTTGACTGATGGCTAACTCCCAATACTAGTCTCTGTGCCCCATAGTACCCTTCCCCAGCAATTTGAACTCCCATCCACGATTTACTATTTTCCTCTATGCTCTGCAAGAAAGAGGAAGGTGTTAACATGAACAAATTGTGCAAGTTCTATTCTTTGGTGCACAGAGTTTGGGTCTTCAAATAAAACATACATTAGCCTTCTGCAAGTCACCACATTAATATGTCTTTTCAGGCACCAGGTAATTTCTGGGCCAGCAGATACCTTAAAGAGTGTTTGAAGAAATGGAAAGTACCAAATTGATTTCAATAAGGAGGAAAAAAAGTGCTTCAGAGCTCCAGAAATAGTGATGCAGTGTCCCACAGCACTTAAAATTTCGCCCTAAACTACATCAGTTCAGAACTTGCACGGTGAAATACCAAGTCAAGTACAGGTGCAAAGTTATATTGATGAGTTAAGTGGGGTTTCACTTCAGAATATTTGGCATTGGTGAAAATGACCAACTGGATTTGGAATTTGAATATAGGATACAGTGTTTAAAACTGGCAGAAGTAAGGCTTATTAGAAAACTCCAGCCTTTGGCACTAACTGTAATTGTGGCGGTACTCCGATATAATTCTTTGACTTTAATTTTGCTTCTCGATTTCAAATAAAGAAAAAAAAGCTAAACACAATGAATGAGTGAGTAATTTAAAACATCGGTAGGTAGACTACATCCAACAGCAATGATTAGTAGTACTTTATAGCAACTGGGGCGGGCAGAACAGTTTCTGATAAATTAATTATTTAGGTTAATTACTGCTTCCTTAATATTGCTGCATAGTGTAACGTAATCACTTTAATACCAAATATAATTGTGCTGCCTTAATAAATTATGAAACATTAGATACCTGATAACTGGAACATATAAACTGAAGGAAATAGATCCTACAACTTTTAGATTCCTGCCTCATCAGAAGTGCAGTGAAGTAGAATTCCTAACTTCCGTTACGGAAACTTGACCCTGCTCCAAATTGTGAGCAAAATTTCATCACTCAAAATCAAGATGAGGGTCGTCTGATGTAGAGGACACGATATTGGTGGACTAGAGAGTAGGCAAGGGCCAAAAAAAAATTTGACCTTCTGGTCCCTCAGGAAGTGGTCTAAATACATACAGACATGAGTGAGGATTTAGGTAAAATTCTCTAATGTGGGCTATAAAAGCTTATTGTAATGTAAGATTTTTCCAGGCCTATGTCTGTTTAAAGAAGATGAGTGCAAGCAAAGCAACAATAAAACTCCAGTAGGCAGATTATATTATGTAAATGTTTCAGAAACAAAATTATTAGGAAAATCACAGTTAACTTAAATGCATCAATGATTCTGGTCAGGGCTGATTTCTCATCAAATAGATTCCGAGAAACATTTAGCCCCATATGGCTATGCAAGCTCATTGAAACAGTTATCCAATTAATCTCACTACCTTGCTTTTTCCCCAGAGGTTTGCATGTTTTTTTGTCGTATGTCAAAAATTCATTTTCAAAATTGCTATTGCATCTGTTTCCACCACATTTCAGGCAATGCATTGCAGATCAACATAATCTGTTGGATAAAAATAAATTTTCCTCATGTGGAGGAGTTCTCCAGGGGTCGGTACTAGGACTGCTGCATTTCTTAAAAGATCTTAGTGACTTGCAATTGGGTGGAAAGGGCACAATTTCCAAATTTACGGATGACACAAATGTCGACATGTGATGATCTGTGAGAAAGGTGGTAATGGACTTCAAGCTGGTGGAATTTGCTGATAGGTGGCAGATAAAATTTAATGCTGAGAACATTTTGATAGAAGGGATGAGATTGGGCAGTATGAATCATATCGAATTCTAAATGGGGTACAAGGAGAGAGAGAGAGATCTGCAATATATGTGCATTGTTTGTTCACAATGCTAGAGCAGAATGAGAGCGTGGTCACATATGGGATTTTGGAGCTTTACAAATAGAAGCATTGAATATAAAAGCAAGGAAGTCGTGATAAACCTTTACAAAATCCTGGTTCAGCCACTACTGCAGCTTTGTGTCCAGTTCTGGATGTCGTGCTTTAGGAAAGATGTGAAGGGTGTAGAAGAGATTTATGAAATGATTCCTGGGGTGAAAGGCTTTAATTATTTGAATAGACTTGAGAAGCTGTTTTTTTTCAAGAATTGAGCAGTCTGTGTGGAATCTGATAGAATAATTTAAAATCATAAACTGTTCCTGTTGGCGGAGGAGTCAAGAGTCAGGGAACCTAAAATGAAGGTGGCTGACAAATGTTACATGAGGGAGAAAAAACATTTATGCAGTGAGTTGTTAGGTTCTGGAATGCACTGCCAGTGGTAAGAATGGAGGCTAATTCAGCATTTAAAAGGAAGCCAGATAGCTAGATGAAAGGAAATAATTTGCAGGGCAATGAGGCAAGGGCAAGATAGTGGGACCAGCTGGAATGATATTGCATTGTCAATGCAGACTCAATAGGCCAAATGGCCTCCTTCGGTACTGTAACCGTTCTGTGAGGGCCCCTCTGGCTCTTTAGACTTATAAGTTAAATGTGAGCAATCAGAGGAAAGAACCTTTTTATTTACTTTCTGAGAATCCCTCACAATTTTAAACATCTGTGTTCAGTCCCCACTTGATCCTCCCTGCTGGAGGGAGAACAATTACAGTTTCTTCAGTCTTTCTATTCTCACTCATTATGAGGATGTTACTATTTTTATCCAAGACAGTGTTGAAGACTTCAAACAGGTCTGAAGGGAACATTGGGAGTGCAAATTTAAAACAGTTCACCACAATAGATGATGTGCCACTGGAATGTTCATGTTTGAGTCTCAAAACATTTAATTCAAAACTTTAAATCATCGTACTCCCTGCAGTAGACTGGTCTTTCATGAAATCGACTACTTGAAGAATGGTGGATACATAATTCTGCAATTCAGAGATATTTTGTTTTAAGAATGTATGTAACCAAGTCACGGAAATAGTTTCAGGTTTGATGTTTTACTCTAATAAGGTCATGGATAACTGCTAACAAATCCGAAGTGCACAATCCATTTTTTTTGATGACAGGTCTGTACTCTGTTATCTGTCAGCCTTATAGTTTGGTAACAAAACTAAGGCTTTTGAACACTGCATATGAAGCAAAAGAGTATTCACAACTCAGCAAAAGGGCATTTGATCCAATTATTTTTTCTTGCTGTTTAGGCTTCCCATGAGTTTCCTTCACCTACTCTATCTTATCCAATCTAAATGTTCTTCTGTTCCATTGTCCCTTTTGAACTAACCCAACTACCCCTTCCAAACATATGCTGCATGTCCCATTCCAACTACTACATGTCAAAATGGCAGGGTTCAGTCAGTTATATAGATGGAGCAGTGTGGGGTGGGGGTGGGTCAGGCAGTTTTAGGATTCTAAAATCAAATACTGCACACACCAGCGATCTCTAATAAAAAAACAAAAGAATGCTGGGGACTCTCAGCTGCTCAGGCATTTTTGTGGAGAGAGAGACTGTTAAAATTTCATCTTAATGATGTCATCAACCTAAAATACTGAATCTGTTCCTCTGTGCACAATTGCTGCTTGATGTGCTGAGGATTTTCAGATTTTAAAGCTGAGCCTTTTGGGGGTGAAGTCTGTGTCGAGTCAGGTTGTGCTCGTGGCAAAAAGCTTTGCTGGTGGGTGACAGCCAGCTTTGTGCCAAAGATGATTGGGATTGGCACCAATGAAGCAGTGCTGATGGTAAGGGGAAGTCTGATTTAAACAGAACTATTATTATAATGAGGTACTAGGTGGAATTTTGCAATGTTTACAGATTTTACAACTTTGAGTAAAGCTGTTCTGCTGTGGTCAGTTCATTCATATAAAGTAGGTGCAGTTAACAGGCCTGGGCCCTTTAGGTTTATACTTCAGTCAAAGCTGCTATCACTTGAGGCAGAGATGGCCTGCAGTTATTTTTGGCATTGAACGTTCATGTTCTAACACACTTAACATTTTAAACAAAAGCAACTATCTGCAGATGTTGGAAATCTGAAGCAAAAATAAAAAAAATGCTGGAAATGCTCAGTAGACCAGGCAGCATCTGTGGAGAGAGAAACAAAGATAACATTTCAGGTTGAAGACCTCTCATGAGACCTGTGGGGTATTTCCTCCAATTTCTGTTTTTTTTTGTGACATGTCAAACAGTTATTTTCCTTCTGCATTTCTGCGTTTTTACTGAAGCACACTGCAAGGCAAGACTCTGCTGCAGTTGTCAGAACTGCCATTGTTTTGCAGCTCTTCTAGTTGGGGATTGTGGGTGCCAACGGACGGAATGAATTAAACAAGGTGGGTAATGAAAAAGAAGGCTAAACTTCCCCTTCAACAACAGCTGAGATGATGTACACATACCCCCAAATAAAGAGAAACTTACAGCCATACAATCTCAGGACCACCCCAGTTGCTCTACAGTGGATGAAATACTTTTGAAGTGCAGTTATTGTTGTAATGAGGGAAAAGCAACAGCTAATATGCACATGGCAAATTCCAATAAACAGGAATATGGTTATAAATAAGAGAGACACAAGGGACTGCAGATGCTGGAATCTGGAGCGAAAAAGCAAACTGCTGGAGGAACTCAGCGGCTCAGGCAGCATCCCTCGAGGGACAATTGAATTTCAGGTCAAGACCCTTCATCTGGTAATAAATAAATTGGTTGGAAGGATAAATATTAGCCAGGGCACATTCAAAGTTTCATGTTTATGTTGCTTGTCAGTTGTGGCTCAGCTGGTAGAACGCTTGGCGCTGTCAAAAGATTGTGGATTTAATTCCCATTCTGGGGATTCTATGCTGTTCCTCCAGTTTAGGACTGTTGGAATGCTTCATAGTTGGAGGTCCTATCTTTCAAGGGACCTGTTAAACTAAGCTTATTTCTTCAGTTGCAGGGCAGTAAATGATCTCATGAAGAAGAGCAAGGTAGTTATCCCCAGTGTCCTGGCTATTGTTTATTCCTACTCTACCGATAAACAAATGATCTTGTCATTATAACATTGCTGTTTGGGGGAGCCTACTATGTAATTTACTGGCTGTGTTTACTTTCTTCTTGTTCCTGGGCGGTTTGTGAAATCTGAGGTAACTGATGAGGTCAATGTGGAAACTGTAGACTCTTCACAGATGGGGCACGTAGTGGCCAACAGGGTGGTTGGGTAGTTTGTGTGTTTCCTGTATTATAATAGTGGCTTCTCTTGAACAGTATTTCATTTAGGGATGGCCTGATAAAGGCATGAATCATAGTTCTTTCTTTATTTTTCCCTGGGTACATGAGAGGGAATTTGCTTTTGAGACATTCTTGGTATTGTAGTGTCAATAATAAAGCCATGATAGCTGCTGGAATATAACATAAATGCAACTTCAAAGACTGTTCCTGGAGATGGGATGGCCACTCTAACTTTGCAACAAAGTCTTTCCTGGGTACCATTGTTTGTAAGCTGTATAAAGTAAGTGATAGCTTGCTTACCAAGCTAAGCACTTTTACGGGAATGAACCCACTCCATAGTACTTCAGCCCACAGAAACTGTATTGTGAATGTTTATTTCAGTTACCCCAGGATGTCCACAAGCTACTTTTATAATGCAGGAGCACACAGTCTCTGCTTTCTTTGAAAGCTGTGCAAGGATGAAAGGAGAAATGTTCAAAGACTAACATCCTTGGCGTATGACTCTGATTAAAAATCCCTACACAGTAGCAGGATGCAGAAGTTGGTTGTTAGTGCATTGCTGTTAGTGGGAGCCTGCTGTGCTTCCTATTTCATGACAGTGACTACACTTGAAAAGTACTTCATTGTTGGTAAAACATCATGGGATGTCCTGGCAGAGGTGTGAGCTGCAAAGCTTTATTTTTTTTCCCTGAGGATGAGTGGTGACCTGACCTTACACATTCATACCTCTGTTTGAGTCCCTCTCACTACCCAGATTACTCGATCTGTGAGGCATCAGCTCTACTTGTTGTGCCATGTGCTGACCTCTCTATGAAGGGAGATTGAGTCCCCCCTCCCCCATTTCTCATTCTTTTTCTTTTTTTTCCCTTTTCTTTGGAGTAGACTCGATGGGCTGAATGGCCTACTTCTGCTCCCTTGTCTTGTAATCTTGTGATCAAATTACCAGGTAAACACACTATCAATTTGTGATCCTGTGCATGGACGATGCAGGTAAGTCATAGAAACATAGAACCATGGAAAATAAGAGGAAGGGTAGGCCTTTTGCCTCTATAAGCCTGTTCCTCCATTCAATATGATCATGGATAATAATTCAAATTCAGTATTCTATTTTAGTTTTCTCCTCATTTACCTTGATCCCTCATGTTTCAAGAACAAAATCGAACTCCTTTTTGAATATATTTAATGATTTGGCCATACTTGCTTTCTGTGGGAGAGAATTCCACAGGTCCACCAGTCTCAGGGAATTTTTTCCTTATCTCAGTCTGGATAGAGTGGATGTGGAGAGGATATTTCCATCAGAGAGTCCAGTATCTGAGGCATGCCTCAGAATAAAGGAATGTCCCTTTAGAACTGAGGTGAGGAGGAATTTCTTCAGCCTGAGGGTGGTGAATCTGTGGAATTCATGGCCATGGGCTATGGCGGCCAAGTCATTGGGTGTACTTAAGGCAGAGATTGATAGACTCTTGATTGGTAAGGGAGTTGAGGGTTACGGGGAGAAGGCAGGAGAATGGGATTGAGAAATAAAATGAGCCATGATTGAATGGCGGAGCAGACTCTGGGCCAAATGGCCTAATTCTGCTCCTATGTGTTATGGTCTTATCTCTTATCCTGCGAGTCGTCCTGGACTCTCCCACCATTGGGAACATCATTCTTGCACCTTATCTGTTCGGTCCAGTTAGAATTTTGTAGGTCTCTGCGAGATACTCTTGTTCTTCTATACTCTAATCAATATACATGTCATCGACTCAATCTCTCTTCATAGAGAGGTCAGCACATGGCACAACAAGTAGAGCCTTTGCCTCACGGATCGAGTAATCTGGGTTGAATACACTGCCATCTGTGTGGAGAGGGCTCACTCTCCCTGTAACCACATTTCCCTTGGGTGCTCTATTTTCCTCACACATCCCAAAACATGAATTGCCCCTACTGCGTAGGTGAGTGGTAGAATCTGGGGGGGCGTTGATTGGAGGTGTAGAGAATAAATTACATGGAAGATTAGTTGGGAATGGGATTGCTCTGTGAGCCAGCATAGATATGATGGGAAGACATGGCCTCCTTCTGCATCATAAGGAAATATTTTAATATAGTATACCTCAGTCCTACCATTCCCAGGAATCAGTCTAATGAACCTTCACTGAACTCACTCCACAGCAAGAACATCCTTTCTTAGATAGGAGACCAAAACTGTACACAATAATGAAGGTCTCACCAAGGCCCTGTACAAATGCAGCAAGATATTCTTGCTCCTGTACTCACATTATCTTGCTGTGAAGCACAACATACCATTTGCCTTCTTAATTGCCTGCTGCACTTGCATGCTTACCTTCAGCAACTGGTGCACAAGGGCACTCCAGGTCTTGTGGCACCTCTGCCTTTCCCAGTCTAACGTCATTCATAACCTGCCATCCTGTTATGGCGACCTCCCATTTATCCACATAATACTGCAACTGCCATGTATTTGCCCACTCCTTTAACCTGTCCAAATCAACCTGGAGCTGCTCTGCATCCTCCCATCCAGCTTTGTGGTGTCTGCAAACTTGGAGATTTTACATTTAATTCATTACCTCCTCGAAATCATTGCTAGAACTGGGGTCCTAGCACTAATCACTGTGGTACTCTACTGTTCACTGCCTGCTGCTCCACTCTACTCTGTAATCTTAACAAAAGCTCCAAGATCATCACTCCCATAGGTGCTGTGGCCTGATGATGGTGATGCCCTTGCTCTGTGACTGTTGGGAAACTGACACGTGCAGCTAGTACCAACATGATTCCAGCCACTCACTGAGAACCTCTGCCAGATAATCAGTTGTTGAAGGTCCTGGGCAGAGCTGTGGGACACAAGGGCAGCAGTTGGGTTGGGCATCTGGTATGCAGGGTGTCAAACTCTCATCTCACCTATGGAACTCAGCTCTTTGGTCCATACTTGGAGTAAGGCTATGACGAGGTGAAGCTGAGTGATCCTGGGGAAACCCAAAACGGACATCAGTTCTCAGGTTATTGTTGAATAATATGGCTTGATAACACTCTCAATGTCACCTGCAATTGCTTTGTTGATGATTGAGAGTAGACTTTTGGCCAGATTGAATTTGTCCTGCTTTTTATGAACAGATTATGGCTGGGTAATTTTCCAATTTGTCTTTAACTATACTGGAACAGCTTGGCTGAAGGTGCAGCTAGTACTGGAGTACTGCTCTTCAGTACAGATGGGATTGCCGTGTCTGATTTTGTCGGCCATTTCATGATATCATGTAGAGTGAATCAGTTTGGCTAAAGATTGGCTTCTATGATGGCGAGCTCTCAAGAGGATGCTGAGATGCATTATCTATTCAGTACCTCAACCTGAATGTGGTTGCTACTAGTTTAATCTTGTTTTTTTTTATTCACATACTAGGCCTTGCTTTTGTTGAGGGCAGGAGCGTCTGTGGAGCCTCCTTCTCCTGTTGACTTTAATAATTCACCAATAGGTGTGGCAGGACTGCAGATCTTCAATCTGATGCAGTGGTTATAGAATAGCTTGGTTCTGTGTATTCCATGTTCTTTTAGTTGTTTCGCATGCATGGAAATCTGTGCTGCACCTTTACCTTGTTGGCACCTCATTTTTAGGTATGCCTACTGTGTTCCGGTCCTGTTCTTCTACATCCTTCTTGAAGCAGGATTCATTTAAACATGAGTTATGAGTAATTCATAGATCCAGTCTTAAGGGATCAGCTTCATGAAGTGAGTAGATTTTCAATTGGGCTTAGAATTTGAAACAGGATTCTGGCCTACATAAAGTAGCACTTTCAGTTCTGGTAATGGGTGCGCTGATGCCCCACTTCTTGAGGGGTTCTTCAGTTACCTTGTGCTATCCAGCGTTATGGCCGGCCAAGTAACAGCTAGTCACTCTTATGGAATTCACAAATCACTACCAAAAAAAAATTGAGATACAGATTAAAATTTGCTCTCACAGAAAATATGTGGAGAAAACTACAAATTTATTCTTTTTCTACTCCGTTTCGTGATGCATGCACAGATGACGGGGCTCCACCTTACAGAAAATCACAAGATGAACTGTTTTCTCAGAACAACCCTCTTGTAATGCGGGGGTCGCCTGTATTGGGTATTAATGATCATGCATTCCAAATCTTTTGTGCTTAAGCTGTATGTTCCCATAGAGGCCACTATGAATATGCATTGTTGTCCAACACCAAGGACAGCATGTATTACACTTGTGTAATACTATTCTACATATACAAGGCCCAAGAATGAAGTAGGATTGTACATAAAGCAATCCTTAATCAGACAATGGTTTGGTTAAAGGCAGCCTTACCTGATATGCTGCTGGGGTTTCCAACACGTCCATTCACTCAGATGCGTCCTCCTCTAAGTGGTTTACTCAGCGTTTGCTGTCACCCAGATGCCCCCCCACCCTCCCGTCACTGATGATAGTCTTCCACAATTGCCTTCACTCACTTATTTTCTCCTTAACCCCACCAGTGCCACCTCTACTCCTGACCATATCCTTGACCAGTCTACTTCCCTGCATTCAGTGATCCGCAGCCCTCAAGCTTCTTCCACTCGTTAGTGGATGTAAGATCTTTATGGGCACAAAGCATGCAAGGGAGGGCCTGCTGTATATCCTGTGTGATAGTCTTTCACTGATGGGAGGATGGGTGGGGGAGGAATTCCACACAGAATTGGCACACCCAGTTTTTCAGGTAGCATGCTACTTTGGGTCCATTCTGTATTTATCACTATTCCTGAGGCACTCATTCCCATTCAGTTTAGTAGCTCTTAATTAAACCCAACAACTCCTTCCTGCTAGTTCATCAATCAATCAATTGTGGAGGGCTCAATATAATTTTCTGACCTCCCACTTTTGAGTGTTCTGGATTTCTGATCTCATCTCTCAGAGGGTAATGTTCCTAGTCAGAAGAATGAGATAAGAAAATTGTCCAGATTCTTGAAAGTGAACAAAGAAGATAGAAGACTAGTTTTTACACCATGAATTCCTTGAATCATTGTATCAGCTATTGGTAATTTGTTTTAAATAGCAGTGTCAGCCCATTGTAGTCTGTGTGCCTTTTATTGCGTGAGGCTTACATGCAATTTGTTGCTTTTGCTTTTTTTTGTTGTCAAATATAATGACTCTGACTTGGGACATTCAGGAAATGTATGCTGATAATCTGTCGTTGTGGGAATGGAATTTTATTGGAATGGAGCTTCAGAATCAGAACAAATCCTGAGAAGGGAGATTTCTTTATGGCAAAGTCCCATATCAATTATGAAGCTGCTGAACAATACTGCATTCTGCTCCTACTTCTACAATGCTTCAGGTGAGGGGATGAAATAGACTGTGAAACTGCTAAATATTCACTTAACACCAGACATGCATCATTTTTCGTTTCTGGATATCTGTCCAAAACTGTCAGGATTGAGAGAACTTGGTGCCGCTCTGTCAGTGTGATATGTGATTTGAAGTATTTGCCCTTATTGCCAATGCTGACAGCAATGTTTGGTTGTGCATTTTGAAGAAGGACATCGTCAAATGTTTCATTTTTAAAAGAAGCTGGAATTCTCATAAAAATAAAACAATTGACGATGTCCTTTAAAATGCACAACCAAACATTGGAGAGGGTACAGGCACTCACTAGAATGGTGCTGGGGATGACGTCAGCAATTTGGAGAGATTGGAGGAAATGGAATTGTTGTCCAGAGAGGTGTTACCGATAGGGAAGGTGTTCAAAGTTGGCAGAATTTGCAAAGAGTGGATAGGGAGAATCCGTTTCCACCAATGAGAGGTCAGTAACTAGAGGATGTAATCCTAAGGGAATTGGCAAAAAAGTAAGGGGAAAGGAGGAAGCTGGGGAGAAATTTAATGATGCGGTAGGTTGTTTTGATATGGAGCTCTGTGCCTGAATGGTGGACGGAAACTCAGTCAATACTAACTCCCCAAAGGAATTAGATATGCACTGGAAAAGGAGAGATTTTTCAGGACTAAGCAGGAAGAGCTGGCGAGGGAACTGATTGTTTAGCTCTTTCAAACAGTCAGCATGCAACACAATAGGCTGAATGGTCTTCTGCTGTGATGCAATTCTTCAAAGCTTTCTATTAAAAGGCAAAATATTTATTTCATTACAGTCTATCAGTCTATGAAATTGTGGCAGAGATAGACCAGAAAGCCTTCAGCTTTGAATGAATATGTGCAGGCTTACTTACCCCCAAGAAGGCAGTGAGCCACCTTCTTGAATCGCTGTCCTTCTGGTGAAAGTACTCCTGAAATGCTAATAGGAAAGGAGTTTGAGGATTTAGACCCAGCATTGATGAAGGAACAGTGAAGGAACAGTCAAGTGGAGTGCAACTTGGAGGGAAGCATGCCTCTGCCTTGTCTTTGGTGACAGAGGATGTGGTTGGGAGGTGCTGTTGAAGCCACCTAGGCAAGTAACTAGAGTGGATTTTGTAGATGGTACTCACAGCAGCAGTTGTGCACTGGTAACAAAGGGAATATATGTTTAGGGTGGTTCGTGGATGTGTCAGTCAAGTAGGCTGCATTTTCCTGCATGGTGTAAAGGTTCTTCAGTATTGCTGGTGTTGCAATCATTCAGGCAAGTGGAGAATTCTATTAAGCTCCTGACGCTCCTTTTAGGTGGTAGAAAGGATTTGAGGTGGTCGGGACATAAGTTACTCATTACAGGATACCCGTTCTCTGACCTAATCTTATAGCCATGGTATTTGGGTGGCTAGTCTAGTTGAATCTCTAATCAATGGTGATCCTTGAGATGTAGATGGTGAGGGATTTGGCACTGGTATTGCCATTGAATGTAAAGTAGAGTTAGTTAGACTCTTTCTTGATGGAGATGGTCATTGCTTGGCACCTTTGTGGCATGAATGTTTCTTTCCACATTGGTACGTGCCTGGATGCTGTCTCAGTCTTGCTGCATGTAGGCATAGACTGTGCTATTTGCCGAGGAGTTACGATTGGAACTGAACATTGTGCAGTATTCAGCAAGAATCCCTTCTTGTGAACTTATGGTGGAAAGAAGGCCATTGATGAAGCAGCTGAAGATGTTGGGGCTAGGACACTGCCCTGAGGAACTAATGCGCTGTTGATTTGGGTCAGTGATGATTGACCTCCAACAAACATAATTATGTTTTCAGGTACAACTCCAGTCACTAGATTGTTTTCCCCTTTGATGGCCATTGAGTTAAGTTTTACCTAGATTCTTTCGTGCCAGACTCAATTAAGTTCTGCCTTTATCGCAAGGGCAATCATTCTCTCCTCCTTGGATTAAAGCTATGATGAGGTCTGGAGCCAAGTTGTCCTGGGAAAACCCAACTGGGCATCACTGAACCAGCTATTGGTGAGTAAGTGCCACTGGATTGTATCTGTCCTGCTTACTGGTCACTCCTAGAAGGTAGTGGTTTTTGTTCTTCTTGAACTTCCCAGAATATGAGCACAACACCATATCTGAGTAGGGGCACAGGATTTCCAAACTCATTTAGAAGAGCAGACAAGGCCTTGATTTACTATAGAATTGGAAAGATGGCTCCTCTAATGCTGCTGTGCTCCCTCATTGCAGGACAGAAGGCTGGTGAGCTTTTTGACTCCGAGATCAGTCTTACTCTAAACTAATTGATGGTTTCTTGTAAAAATCTATTCATTGAATTCAAACAGAAATATAGTTGGTTAAACAAAGAGGGAATGATCTTTTATTTTACAATCAATGAACTACCAACAAAATCAGTCGGTTCATAAACCTCGTTTTGGGGTAATTATTGAGTTAGTGATTTTTTTCTGTTAAACATTTGATGTGGGTCACGTATTTTTCCTGTGTTCTCTTTCTGCATTTCTAGGGGCCTTTGTTTTTGTGGGCAGGTGCTCAGTACTTGTGAAGTCTGATACACAAAGCTAGATCATTGACTTGGTCTATTCTCATCCTCTCACTCTCTCTGCATGGCTGGGTGTTTTGCTAATCTATCAGAGGGAAGAGGAAATCTGATCCCCACTTACTTCTCAAACCTTACTTTAATCTGCAAATATTTATATAAGTACTGACATGGTGCAGATTTGAAAATGATAGTAGGCTGATAAAAAGAAAAGCACTTAAAGACTAAAATTAACACCCCTTCCTTGTCCAACAGAGTAAGTAAAAGGTAAGTGAGCATATGACAGTGGGATGATTGCTGCCTCCTCCACCACCCTGCCTCTCTCAACAGTTTTAGTTTCCTGATCTCAACCACAGGAAAGCCTTTTGTCTCAGAAAAGCAAGACACATAATTTACAATATGAACATTAAAAAAAACTGCAGATGTTAGAAATCCGAAATAAAAGCAGAGAATGCTGGAAACACTCGGCAGGTCAGACAGCATTTTTGGAAAGAAAGAATAAAGTGTCCCAGACATGAAATGTTAACTGTTTTTCTCTCCCCACAGATGCTGCCTGACCTGCTGAATGTTCCCAGCATGTTCTGTTTTTATTAGCTAATTTAGATAGTGGGATCATGTTCCAATGATTTCCACAACTTTTTAAAAGTGGGAACACAACCTAGTGATATTGCACCACTAGGTGTTGTGTCCCAATGAAATCATTCAATTTTACCAATAGAGTTGCACTTAGATGAAATTGGTCATTTTACTGGTGGGGTTTCATTACAATGAAATCAGACTATATTAACAGCAGGGTTACAGTCCGTTGATATAACCCCATTTTAACTGTAGGCAAGATGATGGCCTTCAGAGTCTCAAGCTTATCAAAAAAAAAAGCTGCAGTAAGAATTCACTGCTGAGTTCAGTTAAAGACTTCTTGTGCTTTTTTTGGACCATTTTAAAATCCCTTCTACCAATTCACCGACTTATTGACTCCCCCAATCCACAAGGAATTACTTCCCCACTTCCAAAGGCAAACTTTGAAACAAGTTTGGCCAATCTGTCACCTGATCGTTTTTGACTCACCACATTCTGATACTTCAGGAAGCTGTCAGAGTCAGTATATGCGAAGGAGTACTGGGAGTTTCAATGCCACATCCTTCACCATTTGGGTTTGTCACTTGCTTTAGTCCACATATCTTAAATTTAAAATTGGCCCTGAAGCCACAACCCTGGCTCAGTAATAGCCTTTTAATTTCATATTGACAAATTTTAGAAACAAATGGAATAGAAGGCAATTCAGTCCATCATAAATGGCTCGCTGATTTGAAAATTCACTGGTGCTCAAGGCCCAAGAACTTGGGGGCTTCTGAATTGGTCTTACTTGAGGAAGGCCTTCCTTTAATGGGCTGTGATGGTGAAGACCAAGGTCTGGAACCACAGCTGGGTCCAGAGATTTGTGGGGGATAGAAACCTGTGGATGGAGGAGTGTTGTGGGTTAGAAAGGAAGGTCAGGCAAGGTTTGGTGTCTTGCTGTAAGCAGTGATGGGGTGTTGTGGGGTGGGGGGGAGGAAGGGAGGGAGGGAATCCTGCAGCTGTCAATCAGGGTAGTGGTGTGGGGTGGGCAGGGAGAGAGATGATTGGTGGATGAGGTGGTTCTGGTCCTATTAGTACATTGAAGGTCAGTGGTGGGGTTGGCTAGTTGGTTATTGCTGTGTTAGGGAATCAGGAAATCAGTGGATGGTTGGCGTGTGTGGAATCTGTTTGAGTGATGTGGTTGGGTGGGTGAGCTGGAGGTTGTTGGTGGTGGTCAGTACCATGGGAAGAGGGAATGGGGGGAGGGAGCAGAAGAGAGCCAATCAATTAGTGTTACACCAGAGCTGGGTTTCCCAGCACCAACACTTAAGTGCCTTTAAGTTACATGGAAGTAGACCTCACTGGAGTATTGCATGCATAGTTCTTCCAAAAGTGGTCTGTGGAAGCTTTGAACTACAGCATCATGAATGATAATCTCAGAAGGGATGTGCAGACATGCATTGTGCATCATAGGATGTCACCATGGGTCTGTGAACAGAGGAACCCTGAAACTAAAGTCCTGGGTTCTGCAAACAACACCATAAGTCCTCAATTTTCATTTGTGTTTTATTTATCAGAGAAATTGGATCATGTAGTGCAGTAAAATGTCATCTGACAAGATACAATTTCTAGGCAAGCTTAGGTGTCATAGAGAAAGTTTTAAAGTAACTGCTTAGGTGTGCTAATATTGGTGAAAATATTAATGAGAATGTATGCAGGTTTTGAGGATTTGATCATTGGTTTCTGCTTGTTGGGCTGAAAAACTTTGTTGGCAGTTTGGAAGAAAATCACTGGCAAGTTGCTCCTTGTGGATGGGTGCATTCCTGACTACCTTGCCTGAGCATTGCCATGTGGGAGCAAATAATGAGCTGGAGATCAAATGGTGGTGCATCTGACATCCTAGTCAGCTGCTGGACTCATCACCAAGCCCAGGACAGAGCACAAGTACCTGAGCTGAGGACTTGGATGCACTTTGCATCTGACCCCTCAGTCTTATGTTTGGTGTACTGAGTACAAGCCATTTCATTTAAATGGGGTTGTCAATCTGGATGGCAAAACCGTGAAGATAAATGATTTGTTTTTCCCTTTATTTTAATTATTTTTATTACTTTACATCTGTTATACATAGTTTTAAATTTAATACATTTTATTTAAGTGATTTTTATATTTTTTTAGAATGAGAATCAGGTTTATTATCACTGACATATGTCATGAAATTTGTTGTTTTGCAGCAGTACAGTGCAAGATAAAAATTACTATAAATTACAAAAATAAATAAATAGTGCAAAAAAGGAATAAAGTTAGTGTTCATGGATTCATGGACCGTTCAGAAATCTGATGGCAGAGGGGAAGAAGCTGTTCCTGAAATGTTGAGAGTGGGTCTTCAGGCTGCTGTACCTCCTCCCCGATGGTAGTAACATGAAGAGGACATGTCCCAGATGATGAGGGTCCTTAATGATGGATGCTGCCTTCTTGAGGCACTGCTTCTTGAAGATGTCCTCAATGGTGGGAAGGGTTGAGCCCGTGATGGAGCTAGCTGAGTCTACAACCCTCTGCAGCCTCTTTCGATTCTGTGCTCTCCACCGTACATCTGTAGAAATTTGCAAGAGTCTTTGGTGACATACCAAATCTTCTCAAACTCCTTATGAAGCAGAGCCATTGGCATGCCTTCTTCGTGATTACATCAATGTGTTGGGCCCAAGACAGTCCTCTAAGATGTTGACACCCAGGAACTTGAAGCTGCTCACCCTTTCCACCGCTGACCCCCTCAATGAATACTGGTGTGTGTTCTCCTGATCTCCCCTTCCTGAAGTCCACAATCAAATCCTTGGTCTTGCTGACGTTGAGTACGAGGTTGTTGTTGCGACACCACTCAACCAGCTGATCTATTCTCACTCTCGTACACCTCCTCATCACTAACTGAGATTCTGCCAACAACAGTGATGACATAGGTGAATTTATAGATGGTGTTTGAGCTGTGTCTAGCCACACAGTCATGAGTGTAGAGAAAGTAGAGCAGTGGGCTAAGCATTCATCCTTGAGGTGCACCTATGTTGATTGTCAGCAAGGAGGAAATGTTACTACCAATCCTCATTGACTGTGGTCAGAGGGAGGTACAGAGGCCCAGGTTTTGAAGTTTGTTGATTAGTAATGAGGAGATAATGGTGTTGAACGCCGAGCTGTAATCGATAAAGAGCAGCCTGACGTATTTTTTGCTGTTGTCTAGGTGCTCCAAAGCTGAGTGGAGAGCCAGTGAGATTGCACCTGCTGTGGACCTGTTGTGGTGGTAGGTGAACTGCAGCAGGTCCAGGTCCTTGCTCAGACAAGAGTTAATTCTAGCCATGATCAACCTCTCAAAGCACTTAGATATGAGTGCTACCAGGTTTTTGAGGCAGCGCACCCTGCTCTTCTTGGGCACTGGTATGATTGATGCCCTTTTGAAGCAGGTGGGAACCTCCGACTGCATCATTGAGAGGTTGAAGATGTCTATTTCATTTCAAATATTTTTAAGTGCCTCTGATATCAGAAGCATTTAGAAACAGATGAAAAGGCCTTTGATAGTACAAGGTGCCTAAAGACCATCAGAATGGGGGTGGGGCTTCAGGTTCTGCTGCCTCAGGCTTAGTCATTGTGGGCAGCTTGCTTTGCGCAACAGCATTGGCTGTGAAACCAAGGATCCAGAAGCTGGTAGCATAGGTAGGTAAGGTGGTGAGGAAGGCATAAAGGATGCTTGCCTTCATTAGCCATGGCAGAGAATATAAGAGCAGGGAGGTTATGTTACAATCTTATAAAACATTGAAGAAGCCACAGCTGGAAAACTGTTTGCAGTTCTGGTCACACTCTGGGAAGAATATGATTGCACTGGAGAAGATGCAGAGGAGATTCACCAGGATGATGCTTGGGATGAAGTGTTTCAGTTATGAGGAAAGACTGGATAGACCGGATTTCTTTACCTTGGAGCGGAGGAGGCTAAGGGAGAACCTGATTGATGTATACAAAATTATGAGGGGCATAGATGGGGTAGATAGTAAATAATTTTTCCTCACAGCAGAGATGTATAAAATAAGAGGGCATAGATTTATGTAAAGGAGCAGGAGGTTTATTGAGGTTCTGAGGATGTATTTTTTTTAGTCAAGATTTTGGAATCTTGAATGAACTGCCTGAGAAGGTGGTAGAGGCAGTGATGCCCATACATTTAAGAAGTATTCAGATGAGCACTTGAACTGCCAAGCCATTGAAGGCTATGGACTATGTTAGTAAATGGGATTAGTGTAGATGGTGGTCAGCCTGGACATGATGGGCTGAAAGACCTGTTTGACTCTATGACTCTAAAATTGTGATGCCGTGGTACCATTAGATGGTTTTGGGTAGAAATCAGACATTGTCTCTTCAGCTTCTGATAAGGCTGTCGTTTTGATCTATTAATATTAATGTAACTCGTTAACCCAAGATCTGGAAATATTGGAGAAGCCAGCAGTGATTGATCAAGGATTCAGTCCTGTTGCATTTAAATTATGAAATATCTTGTGATGTGCGTGCTTGCCCTTTTGTCTCTATTTATCATTTAAACCTTTACCTAATCAGGGGCTGTTCCATGGCTGACCTGCTCAGAGTCACTTAATTGGCTGTCGTATTATTATATATTGAATTATTCAATACACTTGACAGGAGTATTTGTCTGCCAAGACCCAGATGATAGAATGATGTTAGAAAATAAGTTGCTCATCACTCTATTAATTTTGCCATGATACTTTAATAAATGTTTCCCACTTCATAAGATAAATCAATTAATTACTTTTTATAAACCAGTAATTCTCTTGCATGTGCACTTTATGTTTCACTAGTGGGAAATCACGAATAAGGGGATATGGCTGCAAAATAAGGGAACAGACATTTAAAACAGAGGTGTATAGAGATTTCTCTCAGAGAGGAGAGAATCTCTGGAATTCTCTGCACCTGCGGGTCATGAAGGCCAGATCAATAGATATATTTAAGTGAAGAATGATAAATGTTTGAAAGAGTGAGGAATTGAGGGTACAGAAGAGGAGCTGAGGCAAGCAAAGATCAGCCATGATCATATTAAATGGTAGGGCAGGCTTGAGGGGCCATTTGTCCACTCCTGCTCCTATTTTCCTATGTTCTTGTGCATTCCTTCTCTCAGACCAGCTTGGTAGTTAGATTAGTTATTAGGCAGAGCTGGTGTTTGGGGGGGGGGGGGGGGCGGGGAAGCAAATCACAGTAAATGTTTATTGCTTTTGATTCCTTTTGGTATTTTCTAGTGACCTTTAATCATCACAGAGCTTAGTCAATATAAATGTGATTCTGGATTCCATGAGGTACATGAATCTGATGCATTTCTGTATGATAAGATGATCCATAATAATGCAAGATCTGGCATTAAACGTAAGATGAAGGTGATTATTTTTCTATGTCAGTTACAAAATGCTTTGCAGCCTTCAAGCCTGCAGACTTCAAGATCATCTCTTTCAAATCCATTCCATATATACAGTATTTCACCACATTTGTTGCTTCCATTTCTTTCCATTCATCATTGATGGTTTGTGGCCCATATAAGGGATTTATTTTTGAAAATAATTGAAATTATTCTTTCTGAGTAGTTGGAATTGTCTTCTGGGAGAAATTTTCACACATTAGTACGGCCAGACACACTTAGAATTAGCATCTTTGGGGAGATCTACATAAGGTGTGTAAGCATAGAGGTACGTCAGATGTCAGGAGATAAAACAGAAAAGGCTGGAAACACTCAGGAGGCCAGGCAGCATCTGTGGAGGGAGAAACAGAATTAATATTTCAGGTCAATGACCTTTCATCAAAACTATGAAAAATTAGAAAGGAAGCCAGTCTTAATGTCATCTCAGAATTAAGCTCTCACTTCTGTTCGCTGTAAAGTAACACAGTGCCACGAGGTTGATTCGATAAAACGTGTTTATTAGCAGTGCACCGCTAAGGAGAGGTCTCTTCAGCAGTTGTTAAGAGTCACTTCCTGAGGTCTCTCCGTACAAAGGAGCAGACAGAAATTTATACAGATATTGTCACGCACACCTAATGCATGTGGCGCCACGAGTTTCGGTCAAGCCACAGAGATCCCGAGACAGACATCGCACCTATTGCCCAGCATAATTGAGTTATAATCAAGAAATTCAGAGAGGTATCACCCCTCGTTGTTTAGGACAAGCTTTCCACTCGTTGTTTATTGCACCCAATACTCCTATTGTCTAGCATAACGGGACTGAAACCAAGGTTCTGGACTAAGTAATTAACACCTTATCCATTGAGTCAGCAGCTTGTGTGCTCTTGCTTGCGAGGTATTTTTTTCTATCAGCTATAGGTATGGTGACAGTTTTTAACCCTTTACTTCCTCATTCCCTCCTTTTTATCATTACATGATAACCTAGAGTGGCGCCGAGAACGGGGCCAAGAGTTTATTATTAAGGACCTTGCAACAGGTATTTAGACAGGCCAGCACCACACAGCATACTATTATTAATAGCAATTAGCCCCACTGCTCTATGCAGCAGGTATGATGCCCACGATCCTCCTAGTAGCCACTCCAACCAACCCCTCCCTCCTGTAAGTCCCTGCCTAAAGCTATCTACTTGCTTCTGAATGTCCTGAATGGCATGGGAAATGTTGTAGGACTCATCTCTCACATTGGTGACACATTTGTCCCCTACTATGGCACATACTCCTCCTTGCTGAGCCAGCTGGTAGTCCACAGCATACTGGGTCTGCTGGGCATAAAGTCGAAGCTCCGCCAGTTCCCGGTTCACTGCCTCCAGGCCCTTCATAGTACTGTTTCCCAGCACGGCCAATCCACAAATAAGGTAGTTCCGGTTTTTTGTGGCTATAGTTCCTGCCGAACCCCCCAGAGAGAGAGTACTCAGAAACCCATAGCCTAAGGGAGATCCCAACATAATAGGATCCCTCCAGTCCTCACAGAACTCCTCACTAACTGACTGCACCACAAGTCTTCGTCGGACATGAGCCTTCTGGGGGCAGGGGACCATGACCGGCTCGATCGTTCCCATTGCAAACCAGGCTGGCAGAGTGGGGGTGGCGGTA
Organism: Pristis pectinata; assembly: GCF_009764475.1. Lineage (NCBI taxonomy): Eukaryota > Metazoa > Chordata > Chondrichthyes > Rhinopristiformes > Pristidae > Pristis > Pristis pectinata. Next base: position 34,743,890 of record NC_067416.1, read on the forward strand.
GTGTAAGTACCATTAAAGAGGAACATATACCCTTCCTTAGCCCGGTAACAGGTTACATTGCCCGATTGCTGTGGACTGGGCATCTGAGAATACCAAGAGATTCCAACAACATTTTTCCCATGCTCACTTAGGTAATTCTCCCTGGTTAGCCATTCTAAAGAGACATTAGACAATTTCATGTGGGTCCCGTTCCCTTCCCCACAAACCCATCGGTCTCCTGCAAGTAATGTATCACACCTAGTGGCAGGGCACTCACACCTAAACCATCCCCCCTTAAATCCACATTTTCTCTCTGTACAAGTAGTGGTGGCACATGATAACGTATGCTGTACGATCGCTATCCCACAACCCCATCCTTTATCAGTGAAGCAGCGGGAGAAGGACTGGTGGTTGGTTGTGCTACTAGGACCTGTTACTGTTCTTTGCAAGCATTTACCCGGCAGCACCCTCCTGTAAGTTCCCATCTGTCCCACAGAGCTGCATATGTACTTTGTAAAACAAATTATCCTCTAATGCCCACGCAAGAGTACTAGTAATGGTAAGGAGTCTGAATCTAAGAAATATCATCTTTCTTCCGGCGGCCATCATTTAGTCACTCAGATGAATCCAGCGTTCCTGGCCCTGTACTTTCATGGCTGTAGGAGTTTGGAGTAGGATCTGGGAGGGGCCCTTCCACCGAGGTCTGAGTTTAGGGTGCTCCCAATCTCGTATCAGTACCGAATCTCCGATTTCCAGGTCAGGCAGTTCCGCATTCTGTCCATCTAGTGGTTTAAAGGCACTCTCCACCTGTGAATGAAGAAACTTTAGAGAGGACGTAAGTTGTCTGAAATACCTTTGTAGTTCATCCCCCATGATACTAAGGTCGACCTGGGTGGGGGGCTGGGTGTCAGCGTCCCATGGGGTTCTTCCCGGACATCCATAGACAATTTCGGCAGCTGACACCCCAGTGGCCGAGTGGGGGGTAATTCTCATGTGGTATAATGCTAAGGGGAGAACCTTCAGCCAATTTAGACCCGCCTCTGATACTGATTTAGTTAGTTTATTCTTCAGGGTGCCATTAGCTTGTTCTACTATACCTGCTGCCTGAGGGTGGTAGGTGCAGTGGAACTGCTGTTCGATATGCAGTGCCTCACACAATTCCGTATTTATTTTCCCTATGATGTGGGGACCATTGTCTGAACTTATCTGTCGGGGTACCCCAAACCTTGGTATAACCTCTGTAAGCAATAACTTCACCACCGTTGAAGCCTTATTGTTGGTGGTTGGAAAAGTTTCAGTCCATCTACTAAATACATCAATGATAATGAGACAGTACTTATAACAATGTACACGCAGTAATTCAATAAAGTTGAGTTGTATACATTCAAAAGGACCACCTGGCAAGGGGTTTTGCCTGGGGTGCACCTCACCCCTTTCCCAGCATTGGTTTGTTGGCATATCAAACACGATTGTATTTTGCCTTGTGCTGCTTCCTCCAATCTGGGGTGCCACCAGGTACGTAGTAAAATGTTACTCATTCCCTCCTTGCCAAGGTGGGTGTCAGAATGTAGGCAGTCAATAAGCATTGGTAACAAAGAATCAGGTATACATACTTGACCGACTGGAATAATCCAGAGGCCGTGTGGCGCAGAGTGCGTACACCCATGCGCCTTCCACATTTGTTTTTCTGAGTCAGGGGCATCCCCCTGTAAGTGCTGCACAGTGACCATGTCTGGGGTGCCCTGCGTTGTTATCTTTGGCTTGCAAGCAACTGCCTATTTTTCTGCAGTCGAAACGATTTTAGACCCCTGGTGTGCTGCCAATTTAGCCTCTGCGTCTGCCCTGTTATTGCCCTGTGTTACTAGGGAGGCGTCTGAAAGGTGATCCGAGCATTTAATGATGGCCAATTTGTTAGGGAGGGGGAATGGCCTGGAGGAGGTTCTTTACGTAAGCCGCATTCTGTATGGGGCTACCTGTAGAGATCAAAAATCCCCTGTGCGCCCAGAGTTGGCCAAAATCATGAGCAACTCCAAAAGCATAGTGGGAATCAGTGAAGATGTTAGCTACTTTGTCCTTGGCTAAAATACAAGCTCTGGTCAGGGCAAAGAGTTCTGCTTTTTGGGCAGAGACTGGGGGCTGCAAAGATGCAGACTTCACAACATGGGAGTCGTTTACTATGGCATAGCCGCAAAGGCGGGTTCCCTGTTAGGAAACGGAGGAACTACTGTCGACATACAGGTTTAAGTCTGCTGACTGGATGGCCTTATCCGAAAGGTCCGGACGGGGTGTAGTCAAAAAGTGGTTACGCATTAAGCAGTCATGTGGTGGATCTGCAAGATCCTTGGGTGGGGCCTCTAGAAAGGTGGCAGGGTTAATGGTGGTGCAGTAGGCAAAAGTGAGGAGTGGGTTATTCAGGAGCGCTACCTCATATCTGTTTAAGCAGGCCTGGGTAAGGTGTTGCGTCTGATGAGAGGTTAGGAGTGCCGTTACGGTATGGGAGGAATAAACAACTACTGACTGTTGCAGGGTTATATTGGAGGCTGCTGTTACTAGGGAATAGACGGCTGGAAACATCTGTGAGCATGGCGGGAGCCCCCTGGCAACTGGGTCCAGCTGAGTGGAGTAATATGCCACCGGTCGTTTTCTATCCCCATGGGTTTGAGTAAGGACGGCTGTAGCGCAGTCCTCCAGAACATTCACAAAAAGCTGAAATGGGCGGTCATATAGAGGGCGTCCCAGGGCCGGGGCACTGGCAAGGGCCTGTTTGAGCTTATCAAAGGCCTCTTTTTGTTCCTCCGTAAGTTCAAAAGGTCCCACGGACTGGCTTGAAGCCAGGGGTGTGAGGTGCTTAGTAAGGAGGGCCACGTTAGGTAGCCACTGTTGTAGAAATTTACTAAACCTAAGAATGTGCGCATACCCTTCGGGGTAGTGGGCGGTGGGGTAGCAGTGATGGGTGCATTGCGTTCAGGAGTGAGCCGCCGCTCAGTAGCACTTAAGAGGGTGCCCAGAAATTTCACCTGACGCTGGGTTTGTTTTACTTTCTATGGAGGTATTACGTATCCCCAAGAGTGGAGTGCGTTAAGTAGTCTATTGGTGTCTGCGATGTTGGCGGGCTCCGAGGGGCTTGCCAACAAAAGGTCATCGACATACTGGACAACGGTGGATTTGTCAGAAAGTTGCAACCCTTGGAGTTTATTCAAGATTTGGGAGAAAATAGTCAGAGAGTGTATAAAACCTTGCAGGAGGCACGTCCAGGTATTTTGCTGACCTTGGAAGGTAAAAGCAAACAGGTACTGCGAGTCGGGAGATAGGGGAATTGCAAAAAATGCATGCTGGAGGTCCACAATAGTAAAAATACAGGAGTTGGCAGGGATGCTGCTGAGAATGGTGGCTGGGTTTGGGACCACAGGATGTAGTGGCTCCACTATCTCATTGACCTTACGCAGGTCTTGTACAAGGCGCCATTCCGACCGTCCGGGTTTGCGGATGGGTAAAATGGGGGTGTTGCAAGGTGAATGGCAAGGAATCAGAATGCCCTGTTTGCAGAATGAATTTATTAAATAGGTTATTCCGTCAACTGCCTCTCTCTGAAGGGGGTATTGTGGGACGGAATGCAGTTGTGCTCCCGGTCTTACACGGATTTGGACTGGGGTCACTGGGGTGAATCCTACCTCAGCTTTCGACGTGGCCCATAAATCGGGGGTTGGCTCGTCCAAAGGGAGTCAGTGGGGCTGATGGTGGCGTAAACAGCCTGTCATCGAGAAAGGGGTGAGGTAATAAGTCAGGGTCCCTTCTGGCAGTATCTGGGGAACCCCGTAAAGGCCTGTGTCTGCCTGTGCCTCAAGCCGGTGGGCTAGGAATCCCAGCTCCTTTGGTTTATGACCCTCATTAACTGACAGGGTAATCTGAGGGGACATCAAGCCTGACTGATTCCACAATTCATTAGACACTTGAACTAAAAGTGCTGCCCCCTCCTTACCCACTACTTCCCCTAAAATAGTGACAGTCACCATGCTACCCAGGAAGGGAGCATACGACCCTTCTAGCTCTCTTGAGACCCCTGTGGGGTCATAAGCTAGCGTCACATGCGGGTCAGGGGTTTTCAAGGGTTCTCCGTTCGTGAAGTCCACCGTCCACCACTGAGGAGGCTGGTGAATCCAGTGGATCCTATGGGGTTTAGGGCCAGTAATAGTAATTCCTTCATCCAGGCATTGTATTTTGAGTCAGAGGGTGCAGAGCAGGTCCCTCCTGGCCAAGTTAACCCCTAGGTCTGGGGTTACTGCGAATTGGATCAGACATTCCCCATCTCCAAATTTCACTTGTAAAGGTTCAGTTAAGGGGTAGGATCTTTCTTGTCCCTCCAGCCTGCTCAATGGAACTGAGGCAGGGGACAGTTTAAAATCATGCTGGGCAATACAAGGAGCTTCGAGGGTCGAGGTATTTGCCCCTGTGTCTATCATAAAGGGGATTGGCTTCCCCTCAACTAAGAAATTGACGATGGGTTCATCGCCTGGATTATCGGTGAGGGTAGGGTACATGGAATGGCTACTCCCCACAGCTAGTCAGGCAGAAAGCGGGTTGTTAGTTAAAAAAGGTTGTCGTCTACCGGGGGGTCTAGTCTGCTGATGGCGGTAGTGGGGGCAGTCCCGCCGCCAATGGTCAGGTGCCCCACAAAGGTAGCATCCTGTCGACCTGATGCTCGCCGGTGCGGGTTGTTGGGGTCCCCTGGGTCCTGGGTAATTACGAGGGGGTGGTGGTGGCTCACAAGGGGGCCCGTATGCTGGGGTTCTTGCATTGTTGGGGTACAGTGGATATCCTTTACCAGGCCAGTCAACCCCTCCTGGAACGCAAAACTGCCGTTCCATTTGATAGCCCGTATTATCGGAGTAGGGAGGTCAGGGCTGTGGGGGTCTCTGGACCATTTCCTGTTTTACCCTTGTGGCTTTGGAATCACACCCGTTATTCCAGAAGTGGACTAGGGCCCTCCTCATGGCTTGTCGTGTATGGTCAGGCCAATTCATGTTATTAGTGTGGATGGCTGACGCCATTCCCTCAGGAATACATTGTAATAGGAGGGCGTTAAACTGGGGGGAGGCATTGCCTCTGTTGTAGGCATCGTCCCCCGCGTAGGTACCGTAAAGTGAACAGAAACGGTCCCAAAAATCTGGGCCATCATCACCCTGTTTCGGTCGGCATTCTGAAACCTTAGTTATGTCAATAGGCTGTTGGAGGGTTTTGCAAAGGGCAGTTCTAATGGTGGTTACCTGGTCCTGAGGCTGGACGGCCACCTGAAAGGCTGTCCAGTCCGCATAGTTTCCCAGGTGTTCTTTCCACCTTTCCGCCTCATTAGTTGTAAGGGCCATGCAACAAAGACTGAAAAGGTCTTGGGGGTGGCCTGGTACATCTGAATTGTTCCGGTCACATAATCTATGAAATCCTCCAGGTTGGTTTTACGGTTGGGTGCCTGATTTAAGATTAGGCACATCTCCTGAGGCTTCCAAGGGGTGTAGATTTGGATCGTAGGATTAGCGCTCGCTTGGATTGGATCAGGATTGGGAACACTCCTGTTGGGGAATTGTTTTTTAACCTTGGCTCCCTTTACCTTACTCAACATAGGTGGTGGGCCGGGATCTTTAGGGTCGTCATAATCAGGTGTAGAAGTGGAGTCATAATTGGTGTCTGTCTGAGAATCTACTAAAGGTCTGTCCCCTACCAAAAAGTTCCGTTGCTTGACCGTGGTCTTAGAGCCGTTTGTATGTGGGCTTTTTCTCTGTCTAAGCTGATTCCTGGTTCGGGACGCAATAGGGCCATGGAATTGTCCTTGGGGCGGGACTTGGCTAGCAGTCGTTGGTGGTGAGAGCGGAACGGTTTGTGGACTAGTCGCATTATATGGGGGCGGCAGTGAAACGGGGAGGGGGTAGGTAGGGGCTGTGGGTCAGACCATCCAATCCTCCTCATTTTCGTCCGTATCATTACTTTGGAACAACAGGGGCATGCCAGACATGTCGGGAGGTACCTCCACTTTATCCTTATTTCTTTTATTTTTATTCCTACATTTTTCCTTATTCTCCTGATCTACCCCTCCTCTCTCCCTTCTGTTCCTCTCAGCATCGTGGTCTCCGCACTGAGACTTCAGAACTTCCCAACTCCTAGGATTTCCCTTTTCATCACACACACTAATTCCCCTTCTGCGCGCATTATGTTCCCAACTATTCTGTTTAGATTTATTTGTTAGGTCTTTGGCCGTTTTTCTCCAAGTAGACATTAATATTTTCCATTTTTCCCCCCGTATTGCGCTCTCAAATCGCCCCTTCTGCTTTTAGGCACTTATCCACATCCCAAGTTCCCCCCAGTGGCCATATTTCATTTCCCAATTTTTTATTGAGGCATGCCGATAATTTATGGAAATTGCTCTTATTTTTCGGATCGTCTTCGATAGTGGGGTATTGGACCCAGACTTATCGAGACTTCGTCCCATTTTGTTTTCTTCCCGATCGTACTGTACAAATCGCTGTGATTATAAGATCGGTCTCTTTCCTTCACCCACTTCAGGTTCCTAACCTTTCCGTGGGGGATTTCCCCTCTTAAGAACCAGTCTAAGGCAGGGTGGTAGTACCGGAGAACCGATCTCAAAACTTAGAGCTCAAAACCTTGAAATTCACAAACTTAAAACCCAAACCTGGGGACTCGAACCACAAACCCGAAACTGGGGACTCGAACCCCAAACGCGCAACTAACGAAACTGGGGACTCGAACCCAGAACCTGAAATTACCTTAACTGGGGACTCGAACTCCGAACACGAAATTAACTTAACTGGGGACTTGAACCCCTCTTACCTGTGGCACTCGGACAGGTTTGCAAGGAGTCCATCAGAGGATATTCGACAAGTGAAGGGATTGATCAGGTGTCCGACTCCCTGATAGGGATCAAGGTGAATCGTACCTTGTGGGCCCTTCCGTCTCAGGTAGTCGTTATCCCCATTGATCACTCACGCCGCTTCCGAAACCTCGTCTTGGACTCCTGACTGGCTCGCCAAATTGTCGTCTCGGAATTAATTTCTCACTTCTGTTCGCTGTAAAGTAACACAGTCCCACGAGGTCGATTCGATAAAATGCGTTTATTAGCAGAGAGGTCTCTTCAGCACTCGTTAAGAGTCGCTTCCTGAGGTCTCTCCGTACAAAGGAGCAGACAGAAATTTATACAGATATTGTCACGCACACTTAATGCATGCGGTGCCGCGAGTTTCGGTCAAGCCACAGAGATCCCGAGACAGACATCGCACTTATTGTCCAGCATAATTGAGTTATAATCAAGAAATTCAAAGAGAGGTATCACCCCTCATTGTTTAGGACAAGCTTCCCACTCGTTGTTCATTGCACCCAATACTCCTATTGTCTAGCATAACGGGACTGAAACCAAGGTTCTGGACTAAGTAATTAACACCTTATCCATTGAGTCAGCAGCTTGTGTGCTCTTGCTTGTGAGGTATTTTTTCTATCAGTTATAGGTATGACAGTTTTTAACCCTTTACTTCCTCATTAAGTTGCAGAGAAGTGGGAGGGGTGGATGGTGTTGAGCTCTGGAGAACTCAACAACCCATCTACCAACCCATGGGTTATAGGGACATGGAACGAAACTGGAGCACCAAGAGGAAACCAGGAGAGTCTGCAATCTCCACACAGACCTGGGTCACTGGAACTGTGAGGTGGAAGTTCTACTAGTTACGCTACAGTGCCACCCATTTTCACATAGTCGTATAGCCAGATACTCTTGTAATTAGGCATCTTAGGGGAGATCTACATAAGGTATGGAAGCACAGAGGTAGGTCAGATGTCAGGAGATAAAATAGAAAAGGCTGGAAACCTTCAGCAGGTCCCTCCCTCTCCCCTTGAATTGCCCTCAGTTTTTCCCTCAGATTTGTGTCCCTTGCAGTTCACTTAGGGGCTGGTGAGCTTCAGAAGCTGCAGTGTTCATTTTAACCCAATTTTCAGGGCACAAGCAGGATGGATCAGCCTGTTTTCATATGTTTGGGGCTGTCTTTAAAGAAAGAAAGGGGATGCAACTGAGGCCCCAAAGAAAAGAGGAAAATCTAGTTATTAAAAAAAAATTGAGTTATTAAGAGCAATCAATACCATTAGCATGTTTGAGGGGTCCTAGATGGGCTATTTAAATGTAAAGCACAGCTGATTATTTGAGGTGGGGAACATAACTGGAGTATTTTTTTTAATGTGTGAAACTGGGGTTAAACAAAATAGGATCACAATTGGCAGAATGTTCACATTGAAATAACAGTTAAATTAAAAAGGAGGAACACAACTGGGATATTTGAACTCAGGAAGTCATGGAATACTTAAACCGTGTTACACTTCTGGTATATTTGAAGAACAGAACGAAACAAAATCTGGGTCATTAAGTGAACACTGCTGGTGCACTTAAATAGGGTATACAATTGGTGTGTTTAAAATAGGAAACACAATTGGTCGTTAAAATAGGGAATGCAAATGAGACAATTATGGGCAGAAAAACACCTAAAAAAAAAGGACTCGTTTAAAGAAAGTCAGAAAAACAGTAATCTTAAAATAAAGGAATACAAAAGTTATTGGAAACCTAAATTAATTTGTGTAAATCTTAATCTGTGAAAGGTAATTGGGGGAAAAGAAACAAGCACAAAAATTTTATTTTTAATTCATGAAACTGTTTAATCCAGGTTGTTGCTGAGGGTGAAGAGTAAGGTAATTCCATGGACTGATTATTAGAGGAGCTTCAGGCAATGCTGCTATTTTTGGAGTGAATTGAGGGAATAAGAAACAAAGCACTTTAGGCAGCCGGAACATCAGCGGGGGCTTGAATTTACATTGTCCTCCCTGTAGGTTAGGACTCCAAGTTTTTTGACTGATGAAAGCTCTGGCCTCATTTACTGAACTTACATTATAAAAGGAACGTAAAATCTACTAAAACCAGGTCAGCTATTAACTGTCTGTAACTTTATTTCACATGCAAAAAGGACACCACTGAAGATGCCCTAAATCTGGCTGATTTTACTGAGATGTAATTTGCTGGGTTAAAATATACAGGGTGGTTTTTAACCCCACTACCCAGTGGAACCACAAGAACCCATCAAGTAAAATTGCGCAGGTCACTAATCCACCGATGTTCTTCACTCCTTTCCCACATTCTTCCCTTGCAGGCTGATCCAGAGTAAGTGGCAAAACCACTCATTTGAAATCAACATGATCTTTCCCTTAAGCATGCAGAGAAGTAAAAGCAATGTTACCACCGGCACTAGACTGCCACCTTAATCTTTGGCTCGAGAAGGGCTGTTGATGCTTTAACACTAGGAAATCCTTGTAGAAAGGCAGGTCAGGATCAGAAATCAAATAAATAATCACCTCCGTCTTGCATTTAATGCCAGATCTTGCATTATTATGTATCATCTTATCATACAAAAATGCATCATATTCATGTACCTTAAAGAATTATTTATTTTCCTTCTTTGTGGTGCCAAAAGAAACAAGATTTCCCTGGTCCTGCACAAAAGGTTTAGGTTTTCCCTGTCTGGAGTCTTTTTCTCAATTCCCATTGTTAGACCCTCCCAAAACTCCTCCTTAATGACAGATGATGCTTCTTCCTTCAAAGAAAAGATGCCCTTCTCCTATCCGCCAGCACATACCCCTGGTAGGTGCTGGAGGGGAAGGTGATGAGGGGCAGGTCAATCACATGTCATCAAAACAGGGAGAAGAATTGTCTCCATGCCAAACTTAAAAAAATATTTTTTTGAAAGATTTTTCTTTTGGCGACAGCCATTTGTTGAGCTGCATCCACACCAGCAAAGTTTCAATGGAACAAAGCAGCCTAATTTCTCAACTGGTCCTAAAGTGGGTCGTGGGCTTTTTGTCGTACATACAAGGACACTAGTGCCTAATATAGACAGCTGTCACGATGCATGAAAAATGCCTTTCAAATGATTCCTTGGGGCCAGGATATTGAAATTTGTCCTAAGTCCAACTTTACATCTGGATCATGGGCACGAGTGCAGGTTTCAACCCTTAAGATTTGATTGTGGGAATGAGCAATTTGCTTCAGGCAAGTTCAGTGAAGAAACCACTGGAGCAAATAGAGGAGATTTTTGAGGAGAAGAAAGGGTCGTACAATGGTGCAGTTAGCAGAGATGCTCCCTCCCAACTCCAGTGACCCTGGCTCAACCCTGAGCTCCAGTGTGGAGTTTGTATGTTGTCCCTGTAACCTCATGGGTTTCTCACAGGTTTCCTCCCTCATCCCAAAAACCTACTGGTTGATAAGTTAATTGGTCACTGTTAATTGGCCCTGGTGAGAGGTAGAATCTGGGGAGAGTTGATGAGATAAAGTTACAGGGAAAAATTAATGGGTGAATGGGATTGCTCTGTGAGCCAGCATGGATTTGGTGAGATAGCTTTAGCAGAGAAGATTAAGGAGAATCCAAAGAGAATTTAAGGGTAAAAGAGTAACTAGAGAGAGAATAGGGCCCCTAAAAGACCAAAGTGGACTTCTTTTTGTGGAGCTGCAGGAGGTGGGCGAGATCCTCAATGAATATTTCTTCTCTGTATTTACCGGGGAGAAACACTTGAATACTTCAGAACCTGAGGTTGTGAATGGTGATGTCTTGGGGATAGTCCACGTTACAGCAGAAGAGATGCTGGATGTCTTAAGAAGTATGAAGGTAGATATATTTCCAGGGCCTGATCAGGTATATCCAAGAACACTGTGGGAAGCTAGAGAAGAAATTGCAGGAGCCCTGGCTGAGATATATGTATCATTGTTAGCAACGGGTGAGGTGCCGGAAGACTGGAGGCTGGCTAATGTTATGCGTTTATTTAAGAAGGGTTGTAAAGAAAAACCTGGGAACTACAGAACAGTAAGCCTAACTTCTGTGGTAGGTACGGTAAGTTACTGGAGGGATTCTGAGGGATAAGATATACATGCATTTGGAAAGATGGGTTGATTAGGGATAGTCAGCACGGCTTTGTGCATGGGAGATCATGTCTCATGAATTTGACCGAGTTTTTCGAAGAAGTAACTAAGAAGGTCGATGAGGGCAGGCTGGTAGATGTAGCCTATATGGACTTCAGTAAGGCCTTTGATAAGGTTCCACATGGCAGGCTGCTATGGAAAGTTAGATCGCATGGGATCCAGGGAGAGCTGGCTGATTGGATACATAATTGGCTTGATGGCAGGAAACAGAGGGTGATGGTGGAAGGTTGTCTCTCAGACTGGAGACCCGTGACTAGTGATGTTCCCCAGGGAATGGTGCTAGGCCCATTGCTATTTGTCATCTATATCAGTGATTTGAATGAAAATGTACAAGGCACTGTTTTTATGTTTGCAGATGACACTAAAATAGGTGGTGGTGTAGGCAGTGAAGATGGTTATCAGAAATTATAGAGGGGTCTTGATCAGCTGGGTAAATGGGCCAAGGAATGGCAAGTGGAGTTTAATTCAGCTAAGTGCGAGGTGTTGCATTTTGGGAAGATGAATCAGGGTAGGACTTTCACAGTGAATGGCGGGGCCTTGGGGAACAGAGACCTGGGAGTACAAGTATGTCGTTCCTTGAAAGTGGTGTTGCAAGTAGACAAGGTGGTGAAGAAGGCGTTTGGTATGCTGGCTTCATCAGTCATGGCACTGAATATAGAAGTTGGGATGTTATGTTGCAGTTGCACAAGACATTGGTGAGGCAGCATTTGGAATATTGTGTTCAGTTTTGGTCATCCTGTTATAGGAAAGATGCCATTAAGCTGGAAAGAGTGCAGAGGAGTTTTTACAAGGATGTTGCCAGGGTTTGCGGGACTAAGTTATGGAGAGAGGTTGAGCAGGTTGGGACTTTATTCATTGGAACGTAGGAGAATGAAGGGTAATCTTACAGAGGTGCAATTTGATCAAAATTTTGTGAAGTATGTACCTGGATGATTACCATTATTCAGCCATCAATCTATTTCAAGGAAAAGTAAGTTTCTTTAAATGGTTAAACTGTGGAGTGTCACACGGTGGTCTAATGAATGGTAAAATGTGGACCAAGTGGAGTTTCTACATATGCCACAGGTAGTTACAAACAATACAGATGGATAGAGACATCAAAATCTCTGTTGGATCTGTTGACTTTGGGATAGGTGCACTGATCTTTACAACATAGATTGGTCATGTTGAAATCTTTACCCAATGTTCATAGATACACTATTGATTGGAACTGAACTTAAGATGAAGATAAAACTTGTTATTTGATAATGCGAGTTTAGAGAGCAGGCATTAATAATTAGCTTGTACAGAATGACATTAGATTGACTCTATGTGAAGTTTGGTTTTGTTGGCGTCCAAATCTATATTGGGTCAATGTTCTTCAAATTTGGTGTTGCTTAATGACTTTCACATTGCAGAATAATGATTGTGGAATTACTGTTTTTTTTACTGATCAGTAATCTCCAGCTGTTTAATAAAAATTTCAGTGCCTGATACATGCTTTAAAAAGCTGGATTTGCAGAGGTTGTCTCCTGAGCTGGAGCACACAAACCCCAACAATATCAAACTTTAGGTTGACGAGAACTTTGAAGGAAAAGGAAAAGTAGATTCAATTCAGAGTTGTTGTGCATTTATCGCAGATCACATCCTGCTTCACACCATTACCCTCAATATTTGACCTCCTCAGAATCACAACCTCTCATTTGTATAACCCATTTTTATCGCTATTTTAATGACCTTCCTCCATATTCTTCATCTGATTTTCTTATACCACGGGCTGCTGCTTCAATGGAGAAGATTTGTCTCTGAGATCATCCCATTGTTTCTACAGTAATCACCAGCTTTCCCCTCTGTTCCCATGACAATGACCCCTTCCCCCATCACCTCTGAAAGAACGTGAGCCCAACTTAAATTTCTTTCACACCTTAAGTTCCCTGTAACTGGATTTGACTTCATTACTTGCACAGTACGACTTGAGGATAATGCTGTATTTCGTATGACTAGAATTACATGGCAACAATGGGCTGTCTTTTGGTTTGTCCTCCCTTCCTGTATTGCAAGCCTGTTTACTATTTAGATACGACTTTCTCACTTAGGAATGAGTAACAAATGCTAGAGTTGCTAGCACTGCCCATTTTCCACAAGTTAACAATACAATTCCCAAAGCACTTCACAGCCATGTACTGCACTGCTGGAATGGAAGAGGTGTGACAGTCATATTGTGCACAGCAAAGTCCCCAAAAACGGCAAAGGAAAAATAACTAGGTAATCCGTTGCTGATATTTCTTGAAGATTAAGTGTTAGCAATGGGGATTGTTGTCTCCATACTTTTAATTTATATTTATCTATGTAAATAGTCCCTGTCACTTTTTAGTCTAGTTACAGAGAAGATTCAAGTTATTCTGAATCCTGTGTTCAAAGTTCGTCAGTATTTTCCCTGTCCTCTGTATTGTTACTAACAAACACGGAGGTAATTTTTTCTGAGTCCATAATAAATTAAAGTTATTTAAAAAATTGCAACTTCCCCCAGGATCAAACCCATTTCATATTAAATATAGCCGAGTGATTTATGACTGGTCTCTGTCTCATTTTTTTTTAGCTAACTTTCTTTTTGGTGCTAATTTAATCCCTCTATATCACAATGCCTTAATTTTAAAAGTTTTCTGGAAAACTGAGTATGTAGCACTTCTTCTAACGTCACCATTAGAGGGAGGGGCAGATTCTCTCTGTGGACTGTTAGTGGCAAAACCGTCAATAGTTTATTTGAACATAGATCCTTCCCCTCAACCTGTGTTGATTGGCCTTTCATCAATTGTGCTGCTCCAAGAGTTCATTATTAAGATCCATTGATGATTCCAAAAAAATTTCCAATAACAATCATTATCCCTGCTATTATCACTCATCCCCTTCCTTCATCCCCCAACAACCACTCACAGACCATTTCCATACATTTTCCTCACAACTTAATATTGTAATGACTAGAGTTTCTTTCATTGATTACCTCTGTATCCAACTGGGATAAGATCAATTTGAATCAATTATTTAATATCTTATCTGTTTCTTTGTCCTCTGATTCCAACAACACTATATCTTGTATTTTTATATTGTCTTTCCAGTCGTAACATGTCCCAATGAGCTTCACAGGGGTATCGGACAAAATTTGAGAAGCTACCACCAGTTTTAAGTGAACTGAAACTTATTTTACCATTTGATTATTGTGCATAGCTTTTTTTAAAAATCTTTCTGCAGCAGTAAGTATCTCATGCTATTTTTGCCATCCATTTAGCATACTGCTTCCTTAGACGATGCTGACATCAAGCATGTAGGATCTGTGCCTTTTCAAATTAATGCCTTAGCTTAATCTATTTACATCCAAGAAACACTGCAGTTTATTCCTAATGGCCAATCCTATTGTGTTATTGTTCAAATGTAAGACTGATGGGACCTTGGGTAAATTGACTTGCCTTGTGGCTTTTTTAAAGGTATGTCATATTACCAACCAAGTGTATCCCTCCTGGTGTTTGCCAACATTCCTGCATTACAACAATAACTACAAATCAAGAAGTATTTCAGTGGTTGTGACATACTTTGCAGCATCATGAAGTTATGAGAGACTATATATGAGGGCAAAATCATTGTATTAAATTTGCTTTTATAGACATAATACCTCAAGATAATACAGAGCATCCCAAGATGTATACACGTGTTTTTATAATTATTGTGCCTTTAAAGTGGCTAGGTCCTCTCACTCAAGTGATTCTAGTTATCGTTGAACTGCCTGTGATGAATGCTATGTGACTAATATCTTCCCCAGTGAATATTTTCTCATTCATTCTCAGCTTTGTTTTGAAAAGCTTTGTTGTTGATGTTCTCAGTAATTTCTCTTAGGATCTAATACATGTTACTTTCTTTTCTACCTTTATATTTTCTTCAGTCCTCCAGTCTGCCGGGTGCTTTGCTGATTTTAAAAGCTGCATCAATTCCTAATGTTATTTGTTAGGAAATAACTTCCTAGCCATGTTTCACTGTTTGTATTTGGCCAGAATGAATTTCAGTTGCAGTTTCACCAGTAAATGTTTGCCCGTTTTATAATGTAGATCTCTCTATGATCACTGCATTATATTTAAATATTTTAACTCACTATCTTAAAAATTATCCTTTTAAATTCAGCACATTCTAGCAACTCTTAAATTGAACTTCAGTTCAAACAATGCTTTGTTCACTAAATCTGAAATTTCTCTCTGTCTGCAGTATTTACCAACTCTCAGTTATTAGCCAAGATTAGAATAGCTGTGTAACTTTGGCCTTCTGCAAGGGAGCAATCACGAGCCACCCTAATGAGTATGCAGTCCTCTTCTGTCATTCTTACAGTCAATATTTTGGTAATCGAAATCTACTATGATTGATGTTCTGGCTTTTTATTTTATAGTGAACTCTCCCGAATCTATAAACTAAACCTCCATATATATACCAAGCCATTATATGGAAGATCTGTAACATTAATCACTAACTTTACCTTCCTAACTGTCCTTGACCTCAATTCACATATATCATTTTCATAAATCCACATCATCTTGTCTTCCTAAATCCACTACATCTTGTCTCATCAGTGAAAAGGCTTGTCTTTTTTCTGTGGATGTTGATCACCAACATATATGCCTATTCTATTCAATATGATCACGGCTGATAAGATTGTAACCTCAATTGTAACCTTAATTCTGCATTCCTGTCTTCCCACACTGACGTTTCACCAACTTATTTTATCAAGAATCTATCTGTCGCAGCCTTAAAGATATTCAAAGACTCTGCTTCTACTGCCCTTTGAGAATGAGAATTCCAAAGATTCAAAACCCTCTGAAAGAAAAAAAACCTCATTTCTGTCTTAAATAGTGACCTATATTTTTAAATAGTAATCCCATCTGCTCAATTCTTCCACAAGAACAAACATTCTCTCCACATCCGCCATGTTAAAACTTTTCAGTATCTTGTGTTCCAATGAAGTCCCCTCTCACTCTTCTAAACTCCAGCAGATACAAGCCTGTCCAACCTTTCCTCATAAGACAACATGCCCATTCAAGGTAGTAGGCTAGTAAACCTTAACTAAACTGCTTCTAAATAAAAGTGTACTTCAGATGTGGTCTCACCAAAGCCCTATATAACTGCAGCAAAATCTCCCTAGTTTTGTATTCAATTCTACTTGCAATAATAATAACATTCTGTTGATTTTCCTAATTATTTCCAGAACTGCATACCAGTCTTTTGCAAATTATACACGTGGACACCCTGATCCTTCTGCATTTTACCATTTAGATGATGTGCTTTTTTATTTTTCTCTGCTAAAATGGACAATTTTGCATTTTCCAACTTTATACTCCATTTGCCAGATCTGTGCTCATTCATTTAACCAATCCATATGTTTTTCTAGTCTCCTAATGTCCTTCTCACAACGTGCATTCTTGCTTATCTTTACATCATCAGCAAATTTGAAAAAAGTAATTTCGGTGACATCATCCAAATCACTTGTATGTATTTTAAAAAACTGAGATCCCAGCATAAATCCCTGTGACACACTACTTGTTACATCTTGCCAACCAAATAAAAATCTATTTATCTTACTCTTTGTTTGCCGTTAGCCGGCCAAAATGTTACCTCATACATCAAGGATCCAATGCAAGCTGGCTAATTGGATTCCAAATTGACTTGATGATGGGAGGCAGATGGAAATGGTGGATGGATGCTTTTCTGATGAGGAGTCTGACCTGTAGTGTACTGCAGGAATAGGTGCTGGGACCCTTGTTGTTCATGATGTATATTAACGACTGGGATGTGAATATAGGAGGTATGATTAGTAAGTCTGTGGATGACAAATTTGGTGGTGTTGTGGATGGTGAGGAAGGTTGTCTAAGGTTACAGCAGGATATTAGATCAGATGGAAAGTTGGGTGGAGCATTAGCAAATGGAATTTAATCCTGACAAATGGGAATTAATGCATCTTGGGAAGTCAAATAAGGGTAGGACATGTACAGTAAATGGGAGGGTGTTAAGAAATCTCAATGAACAAAGGGACCTTGGGGCTCAAGTCCATAGTTCCCTGAAAGTGGCAGTACAGGTAGATAGGGTGGTGAAGAAGGCATATGGCATGCTTGTCTTCATGAGTTGGGGAATAGAATATAAAAGTTGGGATGTTATGTTGCAACTTTACAACTGGTTTGACTGCA
This sequence comes from Pristis pectinata, assembly GCF_009764475.1. Classification (NCBI taxonomy): domain Eukaryota; kingdom Metazoa; phylum Chordata; class Chondrichthyes; order Rhinopristiformes; family Pristidae; genus Pristis; species Pristis pectinata. The sequence goes on from NC_067416.1 coordinate 34,761,074, forward strand.
CTTGCAGTATTGTCTGCAGTTCTGGTCACCATATTGTAGGAAGGATGTGGTTGTGCAGGAAAGAATGCAAGTTCACCAGGATGTGTTTCCTGTACTTTAGTTATGCTGAGAAATTGGATAGGATGGGTTTGTTTCCTGTGGAGTGAAGGAGGTTGAGGGTGACATGATAGATGTGTTATAAGAGGCATAGATAGGGTAGATGCATTTGAGCTTTTGTCCTCGGCTCATCACTACATTGACGAATCTTCAGTAGTTTCAGCTTGCTCTATATGCACCTGATTGCTCATTGTTAAAATGGTTCTTCAGTATCTTTTTCTGCTAACTGCAGTTTATGTTAATTTGAATCCTCTTTTTATTCTGTACGGCAATTTTTCAGTATCCACCATTTCCTTAAGCAAAAAGTAAACTGCTGGAGGAACTCAGCAGGTCAAGCAGCATCTGTGGGGGTATAGGGATTGTCCTGATGTAGGGTCTCAACCTGAAACAACATCGACAATTCCTTTCCCCCTCCTCAGATGCTGCTCAACATGCTGAGTTCCTTCAACAGTTTGCTTTTTGCTTGAGATTCCAGCATTTGCATTCTCTTGTATCTCCACCATTTCTTTTCCTAGCATTACTTCCAACAAACTAGAAAAGTTTTCTTAATACTTTAAGCCTTCATGGTGATTTAGATTTGGAATTAACTAGAGTATTGATGATTGAGTATAACTTTTCCAAACAGTAACACATGCTTATAAAGTTGATAAAGAAAGAAATACCAGCATCCATATAGCATCATTTGCAATTTCAGGATATCCCAAAGTTCTCTGAAGCTATGCAAACAGAACTTACCCAAGGTGGGCTTCGAGAGTCAGACTGGGACTTGTTCAGGTCAGTTCCCTTTAAGTAATGATGAAGCAGTCTCAGAGACTGCTCGTAAAGGCTCGTTTTGGTCAAAAGTATCACCATGCAAGGCAATTTCTAACCTATTGCTTTAGATTGTAAAGTTTTCAACATAAAGCAGGTTATCTTGAAGGAATGCAGCTATCACCAACTCTTTTCGTTATTTATTCATTTATCAGGACCTGGGTGTTGCTGCAAAAACCAGCATTTATTGCCCATTTCTAATTGCCTTTGAACTGAGTAGCTTGCCAAGCTCTTTCTGAGTGAACCATATGGTGGGTCAAGAGTCACATACAGATCCTCCCCAGCTAACAAACACCTGACTTATGTACAGGCCATACATATTAAGGAGTGTTTGGGAGACCGGCAGGATGGATTTGCTGGCTGCTGTGGGGCTACAACTGACAGTTCTTGACACTACCTGGAATTTTGCCAGATCGAACCCGAGAAGAATATGTTCTAGTTAGCACATTGATGTCCATTTTGCAAATCCTATCTAGAGATGCCATCCAGGGCAGCAACAGTGTCCTTTTTAAAATTATCAATAGCACTTAAAACCTCATCTGCAATAAAATCTTTTAGAAGAATATTAATATTAACTTGTCATAGGTTTGGGCTAAATTTGTTAATATCAGCTTTATTATTAAGAATGACAAGTCATGATTTAAAATGCTTCTCCAGACTATCTGTTCCTAAGGGAAATCACCTCTAAAGGCATCTTTTGCTATGTGGGAACTTGGTTTAACTACATGTTGTCCTTGGATGGCCTATGTTTTTATTTAAATATAATGCCGGGCAGCTGCATTTCTGGCTTGCAAACTGTTTATGGAGAAGTTCTCAGGAATGGAAACATCTTTACCCATTCTGTTTTACACAAGTCCTCCCCAGATTACAGACACTGTCGTAATCTGGGGAGGACTTGCGTAGGACAGACTAGGTAACGATGGCAGATTTCCTTCCTTAAAGGACATTAGTGAACCGGGTGTTTATGACATTCCTGTAGTTTTGTGGTTGTCATTATTCATGAATAAGGTTTGCTTTTAAATAATGAATTATTAACTTGAATATAAATTCCACAGCTGCCATGTTGGGTTTTGAACCTTTTTTTTCTGAATTATGAGTCCATTAATTTAACCACCACTCCCATTTCTGTGATTTGAGGTGAAATGGCAGCTTCTGTTCAATAAAAGGTATTTGTCATGTGTGTGAATTCTGCCAGGTCCGGTTCATATGATGTTGCTCACAATGGCTGCATGAAGAAATTCTCTGTTGGGAATTATTTAAACAAAATCTGTTGTCATGGCAAACTTTTTTTTTCAAATACATTTTTTGGGATCTGAGCATTGTTGGAAGGGCCAGCATTTATTGCTCATGCCTAATTGCCCTTGAACTGCCCTTGGCTTGCTGGACCCTGTAACAGTCAGAGACATGCGAGTTCTAGTGTCCATTGTCAGATATAAACCAGAATGGGTGAGGATAGAAGATCTCCTGTCCCTAAAGTACATCAGTGAACCAGATGGATTTTTATGACAACCAAGTGGTTTTGCTGTCACTGTTAGTAAGGCTTTGAGTGTGTGTTTTTGTTTTGGCAAATTCCAGATTATTAAGTGAATCTAAATTCCACAGATACCATAGTGGGATTTGAACTCAGCTGTCTATCTAGGCCTCTGGCCACTGATCCAGTACTTTAACTGTTGCATCCTACTTTGCTGGGTTTAGAGTCAATGAGTTCCAGTCATTGAAAAACTGTGAAAATTAAATATTATTAAAAATACTTAAAACTTTTAAAAAGTTTTAAAACTTAAATTCATGTATCCTATAAAATGATTGCAAATTATTTGAAAACACTAAAATAATTGAACAAAAAAATTTATTAACAAACTCTTAGCTCAGTCCCTTGAAGCTGTTCCCTTCCAGTAAGACCTTTCCTTGCACCAGTTTAAAACTGCTGCAGGATCATTGAATGGCTCTCTCACCATAATTGGGAAACCCATTCCCACATTGCCCATGTGAAGTCCTGCGTCAGAAGTCAATTGGCAAAACATCACTAAATTGCTGACTGGAACTTCAGGACTTGTCTGTTTACATGTTTTTTTTTCTTGGATATACTAAAGATGCTGATAGCATCGCCAACATTTTCTTTGGATCATTATGTGAGAGGCAAAGTGTTAAGCCAAATAGACTAGCTACAGAGGTCATGTGTAGTTACAACCATCAGATAAGTGAAGATATTGAAGGTTCCAAGGAACTGTTAATATTGGAGAAGCTATGACAGGCACAATGGTCTTAATATATAGAGACGTTGTGAGGAAATCCTTATCTTACATTAATAAATAAAATGTTGGCTGGAATAATGAAATAAAAGTGAAGGTTAAGTCTTGTTAACATGAACTTTTGAAAGCAGGAATTGATAACTGAGTCAGTGTTTTACTGTATGAGGAGCTTGGGTCTGTTTGGAGTCCAAGCTTGTGGTAACAATGTGCTTCATATTAGATACGTACAATGATGTTTACATTGGTGGATTAATGTTTGTGGAATTCTTGTATATTTTTGATCAATAATCTGCAGTTGATTAACAAAATTGATTGATGCAAAGTGTATTCTGTAATTCCTATTTTGTAGGAATTACAATGATGAAGCAGTCTCATGTTTCTAGTGTTTTTAGACTTGAAAATTATTCTTGCTTCACCTGTGCACTCTTGTAGATAACTCAAACGGATTCAGGGATCCTGTGAGTTATACAGCATGCAAACAGGCCCTTTGGCCCAACTCATGCCTATCTAAGTAATCCCATTTGCCTCTTCCTCGGGTGGGGGACCAGAGTAGAAGGGCTCGTATTCACCCATGGTTTTCAGGGAAGAATTCCCCAACTGAGTCTCATTGAGAAATGAAAAGTTCTGATTGAAATTTACCACTACTGTAGCCACAAATGAAACTCCAAAGCAGAAGAAGGATTGCAGTGCCAATGAATTTTAAAATATTTGGTTCCTAGTAACATGGAACTGGAGATAGTTATTGAACCACATGGTTGCCCTCAGTGTTGCTAAAGAGAGGCCAACTGAAACTGTTAGTTCAGGGAAAACTATGTTTTTCTTTTCCTTTTACCAGAAAGAAACAGGTGGATATAGCACGTGACTTTGCAAGGATTGTTGGGTTCCACGTTGTCCAGGGTTCCATCCTGTTGTTTCATGAGCATTGTATGCCTGTTTGCTCTACACTGGGACTAAATGGGAATCCATTTCCTCAAATCCAGCTGACCGGAGGCAGAAGCTAAATGGGTCAGGTCCAGGTATTTTGGTAAAAGCCTTGATGCCTTCATTCTCTGGGAGATCATCCAATCAATTTCATTTGAGTCCAAGGGTAAATTAAGCATCAAGGGCTATTATTTATGACAAACCTGACCACTCTGATGCATTGCCTATACCATTTGCACAAACATGATGCCACACTAAATGTGATAAAACAGAGCACTGGCAAGTAGAGTCAATGACCTCCGCTGTCAAAGTCATCCTGGAAAAAAGCTTTAGCAGCTCTCAGCTACTGCATTCCACCAATCACTAGCATGGTTAATTGGTTAATGCTCATAGACACAGCTGGCCTACCTTTGCTGCATTTTTAAATGAACTTCCTGAAGATGTTCTTTGAGTGAAGCAGCATTGGCCCTTCTCAGTGCACTGGAATGACAAGACTGTGATCTGGTTACATCACTCATTTGAAGCATAGGACATTCAACAGTTCCATACCCTCTTCATAATTTGCTGGAGCATCAGCCTATGTTGTGTGTTTGAATCTCCAGACTGGGACTGAACCAGTTTTCTGGCCCAGTTGTGAAAGTGAGCCATGGCTGATACCTGATACTCAAGAGTACCTTCTCTCGTAATTAACAGCAGTGTCATAGATCATCATAGATTCACAGAGCACGCCAATAGGCCCTTCAGACCACCAAGTCTGCACTGACCATCAAGCACCCATTTACACCAATCCTACACCTATCCCATTTTATTCTCTTCAACTTCCCATCAACACCCTCCACATTTTACCAATCACCGACACACATGGGACAATTTACAGTGGCCAGTTAATCTACCAACCCACATGTCTTTGGGATGTGGGAGAAAACCAGAGCACCTGAGGAAAGCCCACTTGGTCACAGGAAGAACGTGCAAACTTCACACAGACAGCATTGGAGGTCAGGATTGAACCTGGGTCACTGGCGCTGTGAGACAGCAGCTCTACAAGTTACGCCAGTGTGCCTCCATTGTCTGCCTGTGGGTCAGAGGAAGCACAAAAAGAGTTAAGCTAACCACTATACTGCATCCCTGAGGGATCACTTATACTTGCAGATGTCATTCAGAGAGTTAAACCATTGAGAATTAGGTAGATGAACTCCCCTTGGGTGCCATTGGTTATGGCAACCCTCACTAACTTTCAGCGGTAGAAATCTCATCACTGGTGTTGACAGGAAATAGTTGATTTGTGGAAGAAAATAATTATCTGCAAATTACTACAGGGTATAATAAAATACAACAGAAAGATCAGAGTGATCATTTGCAGAAACAAATCACAACCTTGCTCAGAAGTGTGATTGTATCATGTGTTTATGACCTTGCTGTTTCAATTAACAGTCTTAAAAGAAAATCAAGAAAACTGCAGATGCTGGACACCCGAAATAAAAACAGAAAATGCTGGAAGCACTCAGCAGGTCAGATAATTCATATCAGGGGGCATAGGATAGAAGGAGCAAGAGGTTTAGAGTGGATATAAAAAAGGTTTTTCACCTTGAGGGTGCTTGGAATCTGGATGCCTGAGTGGATGATGGAGGAAGGTAACTCTTAAGAGGTATCTGGACGAGCACTTGAATCACCAAGGCATAGAAGGCTATGGACCAAGTGCTAGTGAATGGGATTAGTGTAGCTGGGTACTTGATGATTGGCATGACAGAGTGGTCCGAAGGTCGTGTTTCTGTGCTGTATGGCTATAACCCTAGGTGAGGCAGCATCTGTTTTAAAATGTTATTTTCTGTAGTGCTGTAAAAATGAGATGAAATAGAGCACAGAGTTAACTATCAAGAAAGGATACCAGCGAATCTGTGGGGTGTAGATGCATTGTGACAAATAGCCCAAGGTATTGACTTACTTTTTCCTCATAGGTGCTTCCAAACAGTGCTGTCAGGGTGTGGGCATCACTGGGAAGGCAGGCTTTTATTTTCCATTCCCTCATTCCCTGGGAGGGTGATGATGAGCTGCCTTCTTGAACTGCTGCAGTCCAAATTGACAAGTTTTCACATTCCCTGTCTTTTATTTTAATCCTGATGTGATATTTGTTCCTACAGACCTTCAGCCCAGCCAGTGAAAGATCAAAGCAAACTACAAACAGGAAACTGATTTTAGATGCAGAAAGTAGATTAATGAGAATGAAATCCTACAGTTAAGAAAATAATTGGCAGCACAAATGATTCCAAGGCATCAGGTTCTTGAACCAATCTGTAAAACCCTAACACTACCTCAGACTATATTTCTTTTTTTTTCTCTCTCTCAACTTGCACTAACGTCATTATGTTTATCTTGTGGTGTAGGTTATGTATAATTTATGTTAACTTAAGTTTATGTTAACTTAATGTTTGTCATGTTTATAATGTGCTCTGCTGCTAATTTTCATGGCATTTAAACCCTGGCTATATCTGCCTATGACAATAAACTTGAACTTGAACTTGCAAGGTAGATAAACACAAAATAAAACCACCCAGTCCATCTGCTATGGTTGGAGGAGTCATCTTTAGGACTTAGAGTTGAGCAGGAAAAGACAAGTGGATTCCAGGTTTCTGGAATAATAAATCCACTTGCACTTGCTCAGGCTTGTCCAGTAGGCTCTCATCTTGTTACCTGCATGGGAGCTTGATCCGACGGTCTGTAGGAGCTAGTCATATCAGTCAGTATTTACCCAGGGTAATCAAAAAGCCAAAGGAGTTAATATAGAATACAGCTGAATTTAATCAGCCTTTATAACATTTACCAGCAAAACTCGATTCTAAAAGCACATGGCAAAGAATCGACTATAGCTGCAATTAAAGAGAGTATTGTGTACAAATACATAAGATTCAGTACACGATAGAACATTGACGTGCTTTGTGTGGGTGCTGCAGCTGAAGAATACTTGAGCTGCCAAATAGAGGCAAAAGAAATTGATGTCCCTGAGCAGATAAACTTACAAAGCTGTGGAGAATAAACTAAATGGAAAAGAACTTGCTTCAGAGAATTGATAGTGATGCTGTTCAGGGAAACGTTAAATTTGAGGGTGGGAGTTTTAGAATATTCTCCATGTACAATAGAGTTGTCTCAGTGCAGGTTCTTTCAGTGCCTCCATCAAACAGCTCTGAGATTTCTGTACCTGTCTCTGAGGTATAGAGCTTGGCCTGGCTCTGCTCCCTGCAATGGCAATAGGGGAAAAAAATTACAGACCTGGCCCATTCACGTAAAATGTCTCTGCTGATAACCCAGAGAACCATTTCCGATAACACTTCAAGGAGCTGCCCGTGTACCATTTCCTGGATCTCTGTGGGGATGTTCTTTGCAACCTCTGTTGAGTATTAGAGAATAAGATAGAAATGTATATGAACCTGCAGTCACCATTACAGAGACATGCTTTTTACCTAAGCTAACTAAATTTAAAATCTTTTAACTAAATTTAAATTGCACAGCTGCTATGTTGTTATTTGAACTGATGACTTTCAATTTGTAGCCCTAGCTTCTGGAGTATCAGGCCAGTTATTTAAATGAATCACAAGTCTCATTATTGGTCATGGCTCAGTTACATCACTCTTTCCTGTGAATTGTGTTGTTGGACATAATCTGGGACACCTGTTTTGGCATTCCTGTCAAGTGGGGCCCTTTACCCTGTAGCAGGCCATCTTACCATTTCCCAACAGTGACCTTCCTGATTTGCGGAAAGGAAAACCTCTTAGTAATACTTAACAATTAAAAACTGCTGCTAGTTTTAAATTCCTTTCTCCAAGTGCATGGTCTTCTCATGGAAGATCTCCAAATTAATCTGTGTTCAGAAATTATGGCAGGATATTGCTTGCCGCACTGAAACTTTGATAGGAAGTAGGTGTCCCACTGGACAATTTAGGCTCCAGTTGAAATTTTGGCTGGAACACCAACAATACAAACAAAAATGCTGGAAACACTGTAGGTCGGGCAGTATTTGTGGAGGAAGAAACAGTTGAGATCCTGTTGAAATGTTGACTCAGCTTCTTTCTGTACAGATGCTGCCTGACCTGTTGAATATTTGCATTATTTTCTATACTTACAACACCCGCATTTTTTGCCTTTTGACCAGCAATACAATGGGTGACTCTATAGCAGCAAGTTTTAGAAAAAGACAAGTGATTACTGTATGGCTACCTTGTTAAATTTCACCTTGGCTTGATTCATCTGGTTCCTATCAACAAGACAGATAATCTTCCAATCACTTGACCTCTCAAGGATCCATAGGTCTTGGGAGGTTGGCAGGATGATGTGCTCTTGACAAAGGGAGTTCTGCATGCTTTCATCACAACTTGGAATAGCTGCCTCAAAACATCAGAAACCATAAACAAAAGATAACCTCCAGAGACATATATTTCCTGTGCACTTCCTTTGTAGAGAGCGGAGGATCTTTCACATTAAACTCGTGCATTTTATTCAGCTTGATAAAAACAAAGTCTCTGAATTGGCAGAGGGAAAAGAAGAGTTACCTGAACTTTTGACCCCTGTAGGAATAATTGATCATCTGCAGCTTCATATGATATGCAGCAAGTCACTTGTAAAGCTTCCCATGAACATGAATGATGGATTTTCTATTGGCCTCATCAATTCAAAGGTCATTTTGATTGGTTTCTGGATCTTGCACTGCTTGCACCCCACAGACAAATGTTGACAGGAAGTAAAAGGATGGGATGTTTGCTCAGAGCAAGGTGAGAATGTGGATTTCACTACTAGGCAAATGTCATGGATGTATTTAAATCCAAACTGGATGAGCACATGAATGGAAATTATGCTGTCAATTCTCAGTGGTGTAGAGTAGCAATATGGAGATGATGGATCCTGACATAAACATCTACCGTGGACTTTTCAACTTGGAACTCTCTTTTTAACTTTCTGTTTAAATTTTAAATTTTTCTAGTTACTTTCACAATCTCAGTGTGCAGCAAAACATCTTACAGCAAGTGAACTACTTCTGAAATGCGCTGACTATTGTAATCTTGGTAAATGTGGCAGCTACTTTATTAGAAAATAAAGTGACAACATGATGGATAGATACTGGACCAGGGAACTTTCTTGTCATTTTTATGAGAGGAGAAATGAGGCCTCAGGTAAATGTCATCTGAAAAATAACAGCTCTGACAATGGAGCACTGCCTCAGAGCAAGGTAGGTTGGCATCAGAAAAGGGGACTGTGAATCAGGACTGATATTTTCGATATTATTGTGAGGTGAGGGATTAGGCAGTTGGTTTGGGGGGAGGGGATTCTAGTCTGGCATTTTCAAGAGTGGGGGATGGTTATTGAATTCAGAATTGAATGGACCTGACCAGTGATTGGGGATGGTGAGAGGATTGTGAGGAGGTGTGGGGAAAGAGTCCCAATGATGAAGGCAAGTCATTCATTTATCATGTGGATGTGGCTCATGGCTGGTTCACAAAAACAGTCGCTGACAGGGCAGTACAATCCAAATTAACCTGTTTTTAAAATGAGCATTGCACAAGGAATCACCCTGCTTTCTTGCTTCATCCAGAATGACATCAAAGGATCCAAATATGGTTGTTACTGCATTTCACTCTGGAGAAGAAAACCAATGTTATGCAATTGAATTTTTAGGTAATATTATTTCCATTGGCTGGGGAGCAAGGAGTTTTAATGGTAATTTTCAAAATTGGATGGCTTGTACACTGTGAAGAGGGCAAGGTTATTTAATTTGATGGAGTTGATGAATTGAAAAGGTTCTTCAGCTTAAAATTAGTAATGAGAAAGCGAGAGGTTTTCAGAAGTTTCCTTGGGCAGAGTTGGAACCCAGGTTGCTTTGTCGTAGGGAATGATTGAGGGAGGAACTACAGCATCTTTCAAACGTAGATAAATATTTGAAGTGAGGGGACCTAGAGAATGTGCAGGATACCTACCTTTATCAATTTATTAGCCACAACTGAGCTAACAGTCAGCTCAGGTCAATAAAACCTGGTACAACTCAACTACAGGACTTCTAATTTTTTTCCCAAAACTAACTTGTCTAACCATAACAACCTCAATCATATTATTAATGGGAGCGTTTGGTCATTTATTTCCATTGAACACTTGTATGTCAATAAGGTTTCAAAACTGGGGTAGATAGTTGGAGATAAAGGGTTGGGCTTTATTTGTGAAATACCATAGAACCATAGAACAATACGGCACAATACAGGCCCTTCGGCCCACCATGTTGTGCCGCCCTTCAAACCGCGCCTAAGACTATCTAACCCCTTCCTCCCACATATCCCTCTAAGTTATATTCCTCCATATGCTTATCTAACAATCTCTTGAACTTGTCCAATGTATCAGCCTCCACCACCACCTCAGGCAGCGCATTCCATGCACCAACCACTCTCTGGGTGAAAAACCTCCCTCTGACATCACCCTTGAACTTCCCCCCCATTACCTTAAAGCCATGTCCTCTTGTTTTGAACATTGGTGCCCTGGGAAAGAGGAGCTGGCTGTTCACTCTATCTATTCCTCTCAATATCTTGTATACCTCTATCATGTCTCCCCTCATCCTCCTTCTCTCCAATGAGAACAGCCCTAGCTCCTTTAGTCTCTCCTCTTAGTCCATACTCTCTAATCCAGGCAGCATCCTGGTAAATCTCTTCTGCACCCTTTTCAACGCCTCCACATCCTTCCTATAATGAGGTGACCAGAACTGGACGCAGTACTCTAAGTGTGGCCTAACCAGAGTTTTGTAAAGCTGCATCATCACTTCGCGGCTCTTAAACTCGATCCCCCGACTTATGGAAGCTAACATCCAGTAAGCTTTCTTAACTACCCCATCCACCTGCGAGGCAACTTTCAGTGATCTGTGGATATGAACCCCCAGATCCCTCTGCTCCTCTACACTGCCCAGAATCCTGCCATTTACCTTGTACTCCGCCTTGGAGTTTGTCCTTCCAAAGTGTACCACCTCACACTTCTCTGGATTGAACTCCATCTGCCACTTGTCAGCCCAGCTCTGCATCCTATCAATATCCCTCTGCAAGCTTCTACAGCTCTCCACACTATACACAACACCACCGATCTTTGTGTCATCTGCAAACTTGCTAACCCAGCCTTCCACCCCCTCATCTAAGTCGTTAATAAATATCAGAAAAAGTAGAGGTCCCAGAACCGATCCCTGTGGGACACCACTAGTCACAGCCCTCCAATCCAAATGCACTCCATCCACCACAACCCTCTGCTTTCTACAGGCAAGCCAATTCTGAATACACACGGCCAAGCCTCCCCGGATCCCTTGGCCACTGACCTTCCGAAGAAGCCTACCATGTGGAACCTTGTCAAACGCCTTACTAAAATCCATGTAGACCACATCCACTGCACTACCCTCATCAATCTTCCTGGTCACCTCCTCAAAGAACCCTATCAGGCTTGTGAGGCAAGATCTTCCCTTCACAAAGCCATGCTGGCTATCCCTAATCAGTCCATGTTTCTCCAAATGCTAATAGATTCTATCTCTTAGAATCCTTTCCAAGAGCTTACCCACCACAGACGTAAGGCTCACCGGTCCGTAATTCCCTGGACTATCCCTACTACCTTTTTTGAATAAGGGGACAACATTCGCCACTCTCCAATCCTCTGGTACCATCCCCGTTGACAACAAGGACTCAAAGATCCTAACCAACGGTTCAGCAATCTCCTCCCTCGCCTCATGAAGCAGCCTGGAGAATATTCTGTCAGGCCCCGGGGACTTATCTGTCCTAATATTTTCTAACAACTCCCAACACATCCTCTCTCTTGATATCTACATACTCTAGAACATTACCCTCACCTACACTGTTCTCAGCATCATCAAGACCCCTCTCTTTGGTGAATACTGAAGAGAAGTATTCATTGAGAACCTCACCCACTTCCACAGCTTCGAGGCACATCCTCCCACCTTTGTCTTTAATGGGACCTACCTTTACCCTAGTCATTCTTCTGCTCTTTACGTACAAGAAAAAAGCCTTGGGATTCTCCTTAACCCTACTCGCCAAAGCCTTTTCATGTCCCCTTCTCGCTCTCCTCAGCCCTTTCTTAAGCTCCTTCCTTGCTACTCTATATTCCTCATGAGCCCTGTCCGATCCTTGCTGCTTACACCTTATGTATGCTGCCCTCTTCTTCCTAACTAGTTGTTCCACCTCTCTCGTCACCCATGGTTCCTTCACCCTACTATTCCTTCTCTGCCTCACCGGGACAAATTTATCCCTAACATCCTGCAAAAGATCCCTGAACATCGACCACATCTCCATAGTACATTTGCCTTCAAAAATGTCATCCCAATTTACACTCTCAAGTTCTCGCCTTATAGCCTCATAATTCGTCTTCCCCTAATTAAATATCTTCCTGTTCTCTTTGCTCCTATCCCTGTCCATGACAATTCTAAAGGTTATGGAGCAATGGTCACTGTCCCCCAAATGCTCACTCACCGATAGATCTGTCATCTGACCCGGTTCATTACCTAAAACTAGATCTAACATGGCATTCCCTCCAGTCGGCCTGTCAACATACTGCATCAGGAATCCGTCCTGGACGCACTTAACAAACTGTGCCCCTAAGTAGGTGTCAATCAATATTTGGATAGTTGAAGTTTCCCATTATAATAACCCTGCTATTTTTGCACCTCTCCAAAAACTGCCTCCCAATCTGCTCCTCAGTATCCCTACTGCTATTGGGGGGCCTATAGAATACTCCCAGGAGGGTAACTGCCCCTTTCTTATTCCTAACTTCCACCCATATTGACTCTAGAGAGGATCCTTCTACATTATCTACCCTTTCTGCAGCTGTAACTGTGTCCCTGACCAGTATCGCCACCCCTCCTCCTCTTCTCCCCCCCCCCCCCCATCCCTTTTAAAACACTGAAAACCAGGAATATTCAATATCCATTCCTGCCTGATGTCAGCTATGTCCCTGTAATAGCCACAATATCATAGTCCCATGTACTTATCCAAGCTCTCAGTTCATCTCCCTTATTCCTGATGCTTCTCTCATTCAAGTAAATGCACCTTAGCCCATCCACCTTACTACTTTTGTAGCCTGTACTCTGCTTCTCCTTCCTCAAAGCCTCTCTACCTGTCAGATCTGACTTTTCCCCATCCCCTTCTTCCTCTGACCTACTCCTCAGGTTCCCTTCCCCCTCGCAATCTAGTTTAAACGCTCCTGAACCACCCTAGCAAACCTGGCTGCAAGGATATTGGCCCCCCTCAAGTTCGGGTGTAACCCGTCCTTTCTGTACAGGTGCCACCTTCCCCAGAAGAGATCCCAATGATCCAAAAATCTAAAACCCTCCCTCCTGCACCAACTTCTCAGCCACGCACTTATCTGCCATCTCCTCCTATTCCTACCTTCACTATTGCGTGGCACTGGCAGCAATTCCGAGATCGCTACCCTCGAGGTCCTGTCCTTCAGCCTTCTGCCTAGCTCGCTAAACTCACTTTTCAGGATCTCATCCCTCTTCCCACCTATGTCATTGGTACCAACATGAACCACGACTTCTGGCTGTTCTCCCTCCCGCTCTAGAATCCTGTGGACCCGATCAGTGACATCCCGGACCCTGGCACCTGGGAGGCAACAAACCATCCAGGATTCATGCTCACTGCCACAGAACCTCCTATCTGTTTCCCTGACTATTGAGTCCCTTATCATTACTGCCCTCCTCTTCTCCTCCCTTCCCTTCTGAGCAGCAGGACCGGTCCCAGTGCCACAGACCTGGCTACTGCTGCTAGGCCCCTGCAGGTCATCTCCCTCAACAGCTTCCAAAGCGGAAAACCTGTTACTGAGGGAAACAGCCTCCGGGGTCCTCTGCTCTATCTGCCTGTTCGTTTTCTTTTTCCTTTTCCCTCCCCTGACAGTCACCATTCTATCTACTTCCTGGACTCCAGAATTACCTGCTGTAAGGGGGGGTGATCGTCTCCTTATGTACAGTATCTACAAAACTGTCCTCGCTGATGCTGCGCAGTGTTTGAAGCTGTAACTCCAGCTCATCGATTTTGAGCCGAAGTTCCTCCAGCTTCAAGCACTTACTGCAGATGTGGCCATCGTGGACCGCAGCAAGGTCCACGAGTTCCCACATCAAGCAGCTGCAGCATACCACCCTGTCCTCCATCTGAACTAATTCCTTTTTTTTCCCCTAGTTTTTCCTACTTAAGTATTTATCACCGATAACAGGTAAACCTTACCTTTACCTACCTACCAGCTACTCCCCTGCCTTGCCCCTTTATGCCGAAGCCCCTTAAGCCAAAGCCTGACCACTCTGCGTCCTCTCACTCAGCTGCCCACTCCAACGCTGCCCGCTGGATATGGCGGTTTGCTTTTTAAACTGCCCGCGTCGCGCCTGCACAGTGCAGCCCCCACTCTTCCCGACTAAAACTTATAGAAACACTTAAAAAAGAACCTTATAAAAATCTAACCCTAATAATCACAACCCTATTAAAAACTAACCCTTATAATTAAAACCCTATTCAAAAATAGATAAAAAAAAGTAAAACTTAAAACTTATCTGCTCCGAAGTCCTCCGAAGCGAAACCCATGAAGGTAATCAGGTAATCAGGTCCCATCAGGATTGAGTTGGGTGACCAGGCTCTGGACTGTATGATAGGAAGGGATGACCCTTGATACAGAGCCACAGGAAATGCCAATATCTACTTTTCAGCACCCACTTAGTGCAGCTGGCAGAGTCCAAGCTGTATGTTATTGATAATATTGTGCAGTATCCAGGCAGGAAATGTGGAAAAGGGGAGAAAATAAGAAACTAATGCCACCTTTGGTGCATTGTTTGTTTACTGCATACAGTGTGCTAACTCCTGATTGGATGCCCTGCAAAATTTCGTGAAATTGATCATAAATATGTTAAAATCAACTCTGTGGTGATATACAGCCAGAACTGGGTGCTAAAATGCGACCTATGTTGTTTAGGTTGGGAGCTGTATGGAAAGCTCCCAGTTGCAATGATCATAGGAAGAATGGCAGACCTCAAAGGAGCTCACCCCTGGCAGCTACAGAACTGATGTATGAAATGCTGCAATGAGGGAAAGGAGGTAAGTTTTAGTGTGGGTGGATGTACTCTTTGGGATTGTCTGCCCTGACTGATTCCTATGCTGTGAGTGAGAGGTGTGGGTTGATCAAAGAGTGATCACAACACGTAACTCTGAGGTGCATTCTATAAAAAGACTACAGATGGTGATGGAACAGCCATTGATGAGTGTTCAGATATGCTTGGCATTGAAAACTGATGCTGGCCATTGCTGTGTGCAAGACCTTGATGTCAGAATGGAGACGATTTAATTGATGTCTCATTGGCAATCTCAGTGTTATGTGCTTCTGGTTTGTTTATGAGCATTCAACAATAGTCGTAGGTTGCACACAAAAGCTCAATTTATGCCAGTAATATGTGTAACTTGTGAGACCATTAGGTGCATGAGTAATACTGGGAAAATATCAGATGTGCTAAGGTAAATTGCATACAGATATATTTGGGAAATATTCATTTATAAATAATCGCTAACATAATCCAACCCAGGTTATATCCATTAATGATTGAAAAAGGGCACCAATGGATTCAATTTTTAGGCATAATTTTATTCAAAAAGGAACTATCACACTCACCAATTATTCCATTTGTATGCATCAACATATCCCATACTTTGCAAAATAATGGCAATGAACTGTGAGCATTTGCCATCATAAGCTTGGATAACTGAAAGCAACTCCAGAATTTGCTCTGCTATGACTGTTTTTACAGAAGGATTCTGCACCAGTTCCTAAAAGGTTGAAGGGACATTTTCCCCTTTACTTAAATGGAAGTGAACAGCTTCAAGGAACTAGGCTGAGAGTTTGCTAGTTTAAGAATTTTTGATAGATAATTATTTAAACATACACCTTTAAAGGTCTGATGAAGATTTATTTTTAAAGTGTATCCAAGTGTTTGTATGTACTTAAAATAGTTTAAGTTGCAATAGGTTTTGACTTATAAGGTTTCTTTTCAAATTTATTGGTTTGTTTTCTTAAACTTTTTAAATGTTTTTGAATGTTTCTGAACAATTTGATTTAAGAGTTCTATTGTTGCTGTTAAATCTGGTGACAGTGCTTAATCAATTGTCCATTACCTTTTACTCAATGTATGGGTGAGGCTTGTTTTGGAAGTCCTACCTGATGCTCCTTATGATTCGAGTGGTCTTCTGTCATGTAGGATATTACCACAGTGAGTCCTCTTAGTGGATTTTACAAGCTGCCACTGCATCATCCAAAGTAATTCATAGTTTTTATGGAGGTCAGCAGGAAGCCGATGGTTCTGGCCACTGACCGCAAAATTAGCCTTTATGTGTAGCTGTGCTTTCTTTGTTTCTTGACCATTTAGTTTCACTGCCTCACTCAGAGACATGACATATAATTATTGGTTAATATTGAAATTCATTTGCATAATCCAAATTTGTAGGGTAATGTAATGAGGAAACAGTAAGGCAAAGTTTAATTTGTCTGCAGTTTCCTTCAAATCCTTTTTCTTGTTGACTTGAGTTATTAATCATACAAAATGTTGTAATATTATGATGAAGTGGGACCACTAGTAATAAAATTATATATCCAGTAGCATGTACAGAATTCACAGATCGTATTAAGATCAGCCCCATTTACCCCACATGATTGCAATATAGCCAAGGAAATTACAATATAATTATCGAAGTGCTATTTCTCAGCTATGCCACTCAGGATTTGGAGCTTTGCAATTGAACATCGTCCCTCACTGACATGGTATTGGCAGCTCATTGAAATTATTGTGGACTTAGAGACTGTTGCACGATTGCTGGCGTTGTTAGTATGGGCACAAAATGAGTAGGTATAAATGGAAAAGAAAATAAGCGAGCATGATGACTGATCCACTACAGTCTGTTCTGTTTCTATTACTATCCTTTTTATTGCTGTTCATAGTCTGAGAGATCAAAACCAAGATCACTAGATTTCTCGATATTGAGGGAATCAAAGGATATGGCAATAGTGCAGAAAAATGGTGCTGAGTTGGAATATCAGCCATGATCTTAAATGGTGGAAAAGGCTTGAAAGACCAGATACCCTTCTCTTGCTCCGAATTTTTATGTGCTACACGTTAAAATTTAGTAAAAAGAAACAATCACGGGGACTTGTGTTGGGAAACCTCCTCAGCTAATAGCACTAGAATTTAAGAAGTTATTCTACCAGACAGCTCTGCCTTGGACCCCACTCTTCCTCATAACCTGTTTGCAACCCTGACTGCCATCTCAAATCCCTTTCTCAAAATAATCTCATCCCATCCCTCTAACCAACCCGTTTTGGCCCCAACCCAATTCGTCAGTAACTGATCACAATCCCTCCTCTCCCCCAATGCTGCAACCCAATCCTCATGACTGATGTCCAGACACTACCTCATCAAACCCCTCCCATTTCCACAGCTACTTCCCACCTTGTTAACTTCCCCTCAGTACCTGTGGCCAACATGAATTTCCTTTTTTAACGTTGCAGTGCAAGAGCAGATAATGTGAGCAAAGGAAAGCACTTTGATCAACAATGGTGTGAAGCCTTGAACTTTATGAGCAATAGAGTGTGTGGCCCGCAGGACAGAGCTGAGTTAACATGTCTTTGTGACATATTTTCTATTGATGGCTAACATATTACTGGCTGATATATTCCCATTATTTCTACTGTAGTCTGATATGTTGCTGTATGACCTATTACTGTCCAATCTTTTATTATAGCTATTGCCATTTTATCTATTACCATCTGATCCATTACCATCCCTTTTCCAGACCTTGCCAAATATAATTTTACCTCCACAGTGTTTGATGAATATTATGTATGCTAATACCATCCTAACTAGATTATCTGTTTAATACACAACAATTTCCTGGCTCTCAGGTGTGATTAGTGACTTGTTTTCTTAACATAAATATCTATTGCTAAGTAAATGATTCCTATGTATTTCAAGGGATTAGAGAGTCATATAGTATACTTAGAATATGGTGAATGTGATGACTGTTTCAAAGAGCAATCCATTTGTCTCACTGCCCTACACTTCTCTTCCCTTTTCACATAGAAATCCTGTTCCCACTTAAAAGTTACCGTTGAACCTATTTCTGCCATTCTTTTACACAGTGCACTCTGAGCCATATCATTCGTTGGGATAAACTCTTGTCATTTCTCTCCTGGTTCTTTTGTGAGTTATGTTGGTGCTGAGCATTGACATTCCTGCCACTGGAAACACTTTCTCCTCATTTACTCAATCGTGCCTTTTATCTCTGTATGTAGAGTGAAAATAATAGTAGGCACTTTTACAGAATGCAAGTGAACATTTCATTCTTTTTTAAAAAGAAATTATTTTACGCAAAGAAATGGAGTACAAGCAGCTATATGCTCAGAACAATTTTCCTGATAAACGTCTCAGTACAATTTCTTCAAAAGTGGGAACTTTGAAGTATAGGCAGATACCAGCAATGTAATGGGACATGGAGTAATGGTGAATAACCGATGTGGATGACTGATCCCCTCTGCCATTCAATAAAATCACAGCTGATCTGATTGTAATCTCAACACATTCCCTCTACCCCCAGTAACTTTTCACCCCCTCCCTTCCTTATCAAAAAGTTACCTATCTCTGCTTTGTAAATATTCAAAGACTCTGCTTCTGCCACCCTTTGAGAAAGGGAGTTCCAAATACTTATGATCATTTGAGAGGAAAAAAAATTATCTCATCTCTGTTTTAAATGGATGACCTCATATTTTTAAATCAAGACTCCACTTCCAGATTCTTGCATAAGTGTCACAGAATCATACAGCATGGAAGCAGGCCCTTTGGTCTACTGTGCCAACCATCATGCACTCATTTTACACCAATCGTGTACTAATTTTATTCTCACCACATTCCTATCAACTCCCGTCAGATTCTACCACCAACACTACACTCACCTATGCACTGGGACAATATTACAGTGGCCAAATAACACATTAACCCATGACATTGAGATGTGGGAGGAAATCCATGCAGTCACAGGGAGAATGTGCAAACCCCACAGAGAAAACATTGGTTTGGGACTGGACTTGGAGCTCTAGAGGTGTGAGGTAGCAGCTCTCCTAGCTGTGCCACTCTCCACCTCTTGTCAAGACATCTCAGGATCGTATGGAAGCTAACAGTAAAGACAGTTGGCAAAGCTAAGAACAATGCCTTGCTTCTTCCCTCTGTGGGAGTCCTTGTGCCTTGGCATGTGTCCCAGTTTTTTTTTGAATACCTGTGCCTTCAGCTACCTGTCCTCCAAAATCTGGACTTCCCCCTGCCCCCCTTCCCAATCAATGTCACTAGTCTATCTCTCTCCTTAAAACCAAACCTTTGGTCGTCTTTTCTAATATCTCTTCACCTGACGATGTAAAATTTCCTTTGATCTCTATGAAGAGCTTTGGGACAGATTTCTAAACTGCAAGTGATTCATACATGCAACTTGTGGTGTGGGATTAAAGTAAATTTCCTGCTCTGCACTTGAAGCAGGTGCCTCATTGGCACACTCTCCTGTACAGTAAATCTGCTGAGTTCTAGCTCCAATGAAACATCTCCAACCTGAAATAATAACTCTGAATCTCTCTCTACAGATGCTAGCTGACCTATTGATTATTTCCAGCCTTTTCTGTCTTTATTTTAGATTTCCAGCACCTGCTGTTTGCTTTTTGCTAATTATCCTGATTCCAGGATTTGTGCGGGTGTCAGAGGCACCTACTTTAGGCAGGAAAAAGTCCTGCCCAGCCAGAAGACAACTCCCATTATTGATCACATCCAGCTCCTTTCATAAAGCACTATGTCATTGTTAGCTTTTAAATTCCAAAAATAGATCTACAGATGCGCCTAAGGCTAAACCTGAGCATAGCTGATGACAGCAGAAATAATAAATTAAGTCTCTGTTGATGGCCAGCAATATAATGACCAAGGACATAAAATCAGTGTAATGTTGTTTTGCAGATGTATGCTAAACTCAGATAAAAGGCGTGTTGAAATAATAGATCTTATTTGGAATGCTAAACATCAGCAGAGCTTATCAGTGTCCTAAAGGATGAAAATGAGTGGATCAACATTGCTATCTCTGATCTTGAGCACGTCTGCCCTTATTACTGCTTCTGCTGACGTTGTTATTCCAATACCGTAACAGCATTTGGTGAATTTGAAGTCCCAGTTGACACTACCAAAGAAGCAATAAACTGAAATTATCTGATTTAGAAGCAGTGATAGCACAGGTTATTGTCCATGTTTGTGCTCCCAGTGCTGGGGACTTGCAACCTTGACAAGTCTGACTCTACATGCAACATCTGTTCACACTAATGGTCGACTTGCCAATTTTCCCATTATGTACGATATGTTCCCTCAATGTTAGCAGCAAAATACCTCATAATAGAGCAGGATGTCCTGCACTAAGCATTATGAGTTGGGTTTTATTCCTCACCTTTCAATTCCAATGATTTTTGCAACTTGGATTTCTGGAAGTGCTGCTGCTGATGATGACCTAGCAAGGACAATAAGTCCCCTGGATCTTGAAAATGATGGAGCAGCAGTTTATCTTTGTTAGCAATGACATTTTAAGATAGAGAAAGAAATAGGGTGAATTAGAGTAAAAGTAAACACAGTCTTCCTGCATTTAGTGAAACCACCGTAAAGAGACCATCAGAGTATCTTGAAAATGATTGATCCTGAAAGAGCAGCCAGAAAAATCTACCATAAAAAGACAAGGCAATGGAAACCAATGAAATCGTTTAAAAACACCATTTCAAAATGAGTGCACCTCCTTGGTTTTTCCTGGCATTGGGCTGGTAAGTGTAACCTAACAATATTTGTTGGGGACCTCCTCATGACCTGTAGCTGTAACATTGGCAAAAACGCCACTTGCACATGACAACAGCATTGAGGAAATCTTCTGAAACCTTCAGAGTTGAGTTCTACTCTGAAACTTATGCATCCCCGAGATCAGCACGGATGGGTTTGGATATACTTTTCCCGTTGGACTTTAGGGGCTCATGTCCTTGTGCTCTCTGACCTATATGACCAGACATGCCTTTCCTTAGGACCTAAGTCCTTGGTTTTGTACGTAGGAATAAGCTGACAACCTCGGTTGCCGTGCTGGCCCAAGAACTTTGACCTTCTAGTTTCTGGATATGTATTTACTGACACCATAAAGAAGGCTTTGGCTGGCCCAGGGAAGAAATCTGTTCTGGGGATTTGCCGTGTTTCAATGCAGAATGTTTGTAGGCATGAATTAGAAGAATATAGACTGAGTACTGGGAAATGGGATTAGAATATAAATGTAGTTGATGGCCAATCTAGACTCAGTGGGTGAAGGGCCTGTTTCCATGCTGTATGACTTGATAACTCTATGAGAAAGCTTCCCAATAAGATAGGCGGTTAAGGGCAGAAGCAAGTTGAGACCTTGGTCGTGGAAAGTGAGAGGGCATAGACTGGAGTTTGATGTATGGATGATACGACCAGCCCAAACTGTTGTTGGATAGGTCCTGTAGAATGTTCAGTTGGTGGGTATGAGGAGCTGGAAGTGTGTGGTGGCACAGCGTGGTTTGGTGGTTGAGGAGAGATCAGATGTACTGGTAGATCAGTGGATGGGGAGGGGTTGGCAGGGTTGGGTTGAAGGAGAGTGAATTATTTAAAGGGAATCTTCCTGAGGTGGATTTCAAGAACCGTTCGAGAACATCCATTCTAAGTACAACAAAGCATGTCCCATGAAGGCTGGCTTTTACATGAATGGTCCCTGACAATGTCCAGGTTCCTCTGCACATTTGCAAATCAGAAGCATGGGAAGGCCTAAAGGAAAATAGCGGACTTTGAGGATCCAGCTGGAACGGTCCATGAACCTATGAACACTACCTCGTTATTTTTTTTTGCACTCTTCATTTACTTTTGTAATTTACAGTAATTTTATCTTTGTTACCGCAAAACAACAAATTTCACGTCGTGTAAGTCAGTGATAATAAATCTGATTCTGATTCTGAATTTGGTGCTCAAAATGTGATGTGAAGCATTGTGATTCCTAAGAGTATAAGGGTTCAGGTATAATCTAAGTTTATGTGGAACTTGATTAAGACCAATGCTGGAGTATTCTATGTAGCTTCAGTTGTTGATGCAATGGAGAGGAGACAGCTGAAATTCACCAAGCTACTGCCTGGTATGAGAATGAAAGAAGCTACTTTAATTGGAATTAAGGAGATAAATTAAGAAGGGATGAAAGGAAATGCATAGAAGCAAGACTTTTCCCAGTGACTGAGTGGTTAGAATATAGGCATTTAAATATAAAATAAAAGTTATATAAAATAACTTTTGAGCAAAGGGGGCTAGATAGGTGATTGAAGGAAGAGAATTAAAGATAAGGGAACAAAGCATTAATATGGAAGCAGAGCTCCTTCTTGGGCAGTCCCTCAGGATCGAGGTTGACTTACATCCACTGCAGTTTTGTGGGTTCAGAGATGGTTACTGAGGCCAATGTGGGAACTGCAGTCTTTTCCACTGACAGAGTGGTTAGTTTTTGAGGTGGGGTGTTCTGTCTTCCATTTATGCCAGGCCTCTGTGTATGCCCAATGCATGCCCTTGAGGTTCTTGATACCATCCCAAATCCTCTTCCTCCTCTTTGAGTGTCATGGGTCTGGGGTTCCCACAAGTCACTGGTGATATGGCATTTTTTCACTGTCACTAAAATGAATGGGAATACTAACATAGACTAATTGATCTGTGGGCTTTTACAGATTCTATGAATTTCCTGAGTGTTCTGGGATAAAAACGATTTGAGAAATCAGTTAAAAGATTATTTAAAATGGTAATATTCTCATTACAACTCAGCCCTTCTGTCGGTTATTAATTAAAATATCTTTGGTTGAACGTTTGGTGAGAATCTTGGTAAAAGTTCTCAGCACAATGGACCTGATTGCTATGGGCCTCCAGCTATTGATACTTTCAGGTTTAACTGGATCATCAATTTCGGGATTAAAATGGTTTGGCTTCTCTAAAACAGTGTTTTTTTTTCCTACTGTTAAATCAGCATTGAATGTAAGGAGCTCTAGTGTACTTGTTCCCTGGAGGTGGGTAAGCTGTGGATGCTGTTTTGGGGATCTAAGGATGTCCAAAAAGACAATGTTAATCATCACAATTTCTCACTAAAACTCTATCATCTACATGAGATTACATGAGTTTCTTGTAAATGGCAGGGCAAATGTGGCCTTTGGGTGACAATTTTGAAAGCTGCAAAACATTCCTGGATGCTCCAACAGTGCTATAACTATCTGTCTTCTGTTTAATCCTCCACAGCAATTTCTGGAGTCCCATCAGCAGAGGGTATTTAAAGCATGGAGAGGTGTCAAAGTCAAGGCCAAAGCTGAGTTTATTGTCATATTGCAGAAGTACATGTATGCACAGGTGCAATGAAAAACTTACTTGCAGCAGCATCACAGGTACATTGCATCAGATAAGCAGCATGCATAAGAAAAACATAAATTAAACATAAATTATACACAATGTTAACAAGAAAGAACACAACAAAAAGTCCATTGCAGTGCAAAGTGATCAAAGTGGTGATAGTGTTGCTATAACTGGGGTAGTGATTAGGGTTGTGCAGGTTGGTTCAATAACCGAATGGTTGAAGGGAAGTAGCTATTCTGGAACCTGGTGGTGTGGGATTTCAGGCTTCTGTACCTCCTGCCCCAGGGTAGCTGTGAGATGTAATATTTCTTTCTAGTTTGCATTATTTTTGCTTATATCAGTTTTAAGTCCTCCAATTATGACTGCTGTCAAGTATTTTCCTCTGGCTGACTTTGTTCTCTCCGGAATCTGTTATACTGATTATTCAAATGGTGCTTGTCCCAGACCACTCAAGTTCCTGACTATTTTGGAGCTCATAGTCCAGTCAACACTCTCTCTTAACCTCATGTGGCCAACCTTGTGTTCAGTATCAGGAAACATATGCTCAATCATCGGTAATTAAAAGGATATCTGTTACTTGCTGATAAATTGATGGTTGATTTCTTCTGGCTGTTGCAATAATTCTACAAGTGTTTGGTCCTTCCCAAAGTTGCAAATGTCTACAGGGAGTGGCGTGACAAGTAATGAAGGAATATATGCAAGCTTTGAGGCTTCTGTACCAACCAAATTCTCCAAAGCCAATATGTTTGGTTGCATTTTGCAGTATTTCAAGTGAAGGCATCTCGAAAGTCATGTCCCACCAACTGCACCATCACCCTCTGAAACTTTTTAATTCACTCCCATACCAACAATCCAGTCCATCAGTACTGATATCTGGCATGCATATTATCCAGCTTGTTTAGTGCATCTGCAAGCTTCACGTACACATTGTACATCACATGGACATTGACAGCAATGAAACAACATCACCCAAGCAGATTGCACAACCCTTATTAATACACTATTAATGAAGTATCAGGTGGAAGTATTGTAAAGTGCAGTTATAAAAATTGGTGCCTATGAAGCCATCCACACTGTAGTGTTGCTTTATTCGGAAAAATCCATGGGCCGAAACACACTCACTTCCGTGCAGCAGTTCTGTAGAGCCCTGCTGGCTATGTCCCCCTCAGCTCGTCATTGGCTTCCATGCCTGTGAGTTGAAACTTAGAAGTCAGAGACAAGTTGGAGGTCTGATGCCAGCATGTCAGACCTCTCACTCCATTGCTAGACTCAGCACTAACGTGAGTGATGGAGCATTGATGTGCAGAAGGGTTGGCTGGCATTAGTAGTAGAACTCCATTTATTTGAATGTGACTGGCAACAAGTAAAAAGGCAGCTATTGGTAATTGTTTGCTTATATTTCTTTGTCTTCTTGTATCTTTTTAATTTATTTCTAATAGTTAAATATATTTTTAAATAATTATTTTTAATTATAAAATTATCTTTTATTCTTTTAATTATTAAGTCGACTTAAACCTTTCTAAAATGTCTCTGAAGCATTTAAAATAGTTCAAGGGCCTTTGACAGCAGCAAGCTGTTTAAAAAAAACATCAGGTCAATCTGAGATAGGGGCCTCTGCATTCACCACCTGAGGTGTAGTTGCTGCTCATAGTGCACATATCTTGCAGACAACCTTGGCACCACAGAGCCACAAGAAGTAAGTGAGGCCATAGCTAAAGTGTGGTGATTTGCGCAGGCAGCAGCATGATCTGGCTCCATACTTTTCAGACTTGTAACATGCTGTTAAAATGCTCTTCCTGTGGCGATTTATTAATAGTTCGTTCTGTTGCTGGAGACTGTAAATAATGAATGCACAATTTTTACTTCCAGTTTGACAACTTTATCTGAATTACTCTGAGGCGTATGCTCTGTTGTTATGTTAGGTTTGCATGACAGATTGAATTAAGAGAGAGGATTAATTGGTGAGCTGTGCCTTTCCCAGCAAGGTTTTTTTAAAATCTAAATATTTCAGCAGTTATAAACCTTCTTCAAGTAATAGGATATATATACAAGTCTGGTTTTAAAGCCGAGTATATACAATCTCTTGAATTAAAAGGGCTGGAATCTTGTATCTGTCATACTTTGTGCTTGTTATTTCCCATTGCTTGGCAATGGATATGCTGTACCTGGCCAGAAGGAATGTTGATTAGCAGAGAAATGTATGTGTTTGATTGGTGTATGTCAACTCTACCATCGCAGGATAACACTTGGCAATATTGAAGTAAATCAACACTTTGCTCCTCCCTTCAGTGTTCCTTTTCTTCATGTCCTGAGATTTCTTCACACTTCATGATGTCGGGTTTCCTCCAGCTTTTGCCTCAGGTGCCCTGTGTTCCAACATCTGTTCTCCTACGCACTGCCCTCCCACGCTTCCTGGTGTATTTATTTGGCAATCACAGCATGTGAATCTGAACTGTGACCATCAATGAAAAGAAAAACAAGAAGTGTTTTAAAAGCCACTGGTTTATAGTAATTCCATATGTTAGCATAGCTGGGTTGTAATACAGAGAGATCAGATTAAAAGCTCAGGAAATTTCATCATTGAATGCTACAAATGTAGGTTGGAGGAATAAAATGAAAAACAAATTGAAGTGAAAAGAGATTGAAATAGGAAATATTATGAAATACCAGTCATTTACATAGATTGCTACTGGAGCTAGATTCTCTGTAAATTTGTAATCTTTCATATATTACACTAAGCTTCCATAATCCTTGTCTGTTGCTGTATTTAAAACATCCTATGAATTAAAACAAAATCTTACTCAAAGCATTCAGCTTTATTTCTGTTTTTCTCATTTCTGTACTGCGTCCTTTCAAAATGATTCAAATGCTATTGATAACATCAGCTTTATCCAGTAGCACACAACCAGCTAGGGGTTCACTTGGCAAGCTAATGATTTTGGTGGATAATATGTTGAACAATTACACTTGCAAGCATAGATTTAACTATTCTCGCTCCAACAACAACATAAGCATTTTAAAATAACATTTTAAAAAAAGGGCAGCATTTTGCAGTGCCTTTTGTGACTCACAGTATCCCAAAATAATTAACAGTCAGTGAAGTACTTTGGAAAGAAAGTCTTGTAAAAAAAACACAAATATTCATTCTGCATGGGGTATTCTATTGATATTGCTTGAGGGATAAATATTAGTTTCTTTTATGTTTGCCTGAGAGGGCAGCTGGACCCTTGCCTTGACATCTCATCTGAAAGACGTGATGAGAGTAGTGCATTGCTCCTTTAAAACTGTACAGAATTTCTAGATTTAACACTGAAGTTTTATATTGAGGGTTGAACCTTCTAACATTGAGACAAGGATGCCACCAACTGCGTCAAGCTTGAGCAACGTTGTCCGAGATTATTTTCCGTTGTCTGTACCCTACATAGGTATCGTCACCTAGTACCTTGCACCATAGCAAATAACCTCCCAAGTTCACAATTTAGGTAGAGATGATGAGGACCATCGGCTAATATCATATAAACTACCATCCTTTTAGAGTCATATAGATATTGCAAGAGAACGCGAGTTGAGGGCTCTTGTTTATTAATCCTTAAAATATGATTATAGAATTAATGTTTGTACTGTTCTGGTTTGTGACTCATCCATTTAGATATTTTTTCTAAATGATCCCTTACTCTTCAAAGTTAATAGTGGTTCTGGATTAGGCAGTTGTGTCAACATATGACCAGCTTTATTTAAGACTCTGAAACCAAGTTGTTAATGTAAATTAGAAATTGTTGGGTTCCAAAATCCATCATTGGAAAGCTCAGCTCATTAGCCCAACAAACCAAATTTTATACCAGTGTTTCCAATCCTTCCGCTAATTTCTATCTGCTCCAGAATTCAACTGACAGCAACAAATCCCTCTGCTTTATTGATCACAATGTTCATCAAGTGTTGTCTGCAGGGTCCCATTAAAAGTATCAGTTTTTTTTTCTCCATCAGTTGCATAGTGAGCCATTCATCATACTTGCCAGAGGCACTGGAGCTCTGTGTGATTTTCCAATAGTTAATGTGATGGTCAGAAAATGTTATGCAATGGCTCCTGAAACTCTGCTTTGGAACACAGAACATAAAACAGTACAACACGGAACTGGTCCTTCAGCCCGCCATGTCTGTGCCGACCATGATCCCATCCGCCTGGATGTGGTCTATATTTCCCTATTCCCTGCCTGTTCATGTGTATGTCTAAATGCATCTTTAGCATTGCTGTTGTTTCTACTTCTACCATATCCCCAGGCAGTACATTCTAGGCACCTACCATTCTATGTAAAAAAAACTTGTCTTGCAAAGCTCCTTTAAACTTTTGTACTTCTGTCAATTAAGGCTGACCCTATTAAAGTAAAAATAGGACTGTCTATGTTTTTAAAAGCAAGGTGTTATTAAAAAGCCATTTAGTTCCACCTATTACCTACCAGCCTCTATCCCACTCCCCTTGTACTGCCAGATATCGGCAATCTTTCCTCTTCTCTCTCAGTCCTGATGCATGGACTCAACCCAAAATGTTGACTTGCATCATTTGCCTCTGCAGAATTCTTCCAGCATTCTGTTTATTGATTCAGATTCCAACATCTGTAGTGTCTCCTGTTTTCAAAGTGCATTCAGTTTACTGTTGAGAGACTTAATAGGAATAAAACCCTTCTCCATAAGTACAGTGGTGCACTGGTCATGTGGAACCAAGCATTAGGCACTTTAGAGCATGTGGTGTTACCATGTGAGTGTGCTGTACTCTATCTCATTGAAGTTCCTTCCTGTCCATCATTCCATATTTGCTCACTCAATGCTGCATCAGGAGGTGATAAGTACTCCAATGTGAAGGCTGACAGATACAGCAGACAAAGCTTTGAGGAAGACTAACTGCTGTGTCATACAGGCCTCACATAATATTTTATGCACTCACTCTGACTGTCTATTCCTAGAGACACGGTGGGAGTAGAAATTACGTATTTAAGTGCCAGGTTCCCTTCCCTGATGGACATTAATGAAGCAGTTGCTTCAATTTCATGCTTCACTGTGATGAGATTTGACCATGCAATTGCTCATCCAGTACCATAAACACAGTGCTGTTCTACTTTTTTGCCTTTTTCCTAGATGTCACTCATGCACAGGAGAATACTGCATTTCATTATGGGATGATTTCTCCCAGCCCTCCAGTCAGCCATGCTTCAGATCCATGTGAGTGGAGCTCTGTGTGCCAGTTCCAACCATAGCCATGAGAACAGCTGATGGAGCGTTCAGTTACAACTGCAGAGATTCACTGCCATTCTTGGGAGCTCAGGACTGTAACATGTGTTGTCCTAGGAAATAGCATTCCGTGGACAATTATTATTTCTTTAATGCTGAATACTTAAGACTCCACTACTGGAGGAACTGCAGTATATATTGAAATAATTTTCAAGTGTGATATCAGAACTAAGAGAGTACAGCAATCAGGAAAAGTTTAAACAAACTGGCTCTTTGCTCAAGGAAAGAGGTTGAGATGTGATCTGATACAATTCTTTAAAATTATGAAGTGAATTTGTTGGCATGGAGACTGAGATGTTTTGATTCATGGGAGTGTTGATATGAAGACTAGGCGGCATAAATATGATGATGACATGGTCATTAAGATCCAATTGAAGAAGTCAAGAGAAATTTCTTTAATCAAAGTGATGAGAATGTGGATCTTGCTGCCATATGGAGTGGTTGAGATTAATAGTATTAACTTATTTAAGAAGAAACTAGATAAGTGAATGAGGGAGGAAAGGAGTAGAGGGAGATATCAAAAGGGTAATGTGAAGTAAATTTGAGGAGACATGTAGAGCATGAACCTGTTGCTCCACTGCTTTGTATAATATTTGCAAATATGGCAATGCTCAATTGCACCAACATTTTGTTTTCATTCCTTCAAAAAGGCAGCAAGACTGTTCATGTCTACATTTACAGATACCCTAGTCATTTTGTTTATGGTATTTGAAGGACAGATCAATTTACATTGTGAGGTATTTCACAGAGCCAGCACTGTTCTGATACATTAGCTCCTACTGCAGCAAATGACCATTTTGAAAACAACTCAGTATGAACCTATTATAACAGTCCCATTCTCAGTTTTTGTTTGTTTTCTACCCTATTTGATTTTAAGTTCTTTCCTCCCCTTTTCCTGATGACTCACTTTGCTGGGAATTACATCCAGGTGGATTGGTTACTGGCAGCTTGATGAAATGGCTACTTCAGATGTCCAAGACAATCAGGATGACAATCAGGTCTGTTCTCTTGCTGGGAGCTGTTGAGTTATCCTGTTTTTGTGTCCTGTCCATGTACGTTTACTACCACTAAGCCCTGTTAGATACCAAGTGGATTGTATACAACAGGGATGGATAAAATTTTGTCTGCTATCTGCTCTCTACTTGATGGTCAGCCTCCAATCAGATCAGTAATTAAATTTGTGGTGATATTTGCAGCATGTAAACCATTACATTTTGGCCAAGATGAAATATGACAGTGAAAATCATATCAAATCAAGAAAATTACTGAAAATCATATCAAAACAGGGCCTGCTGAACCTGCCTTCCTGCTCTGCATTTCACAATTCCTGCATTCTCTTGTCGCGGTTCTTTTGTCTTATTTCTCACTCTCTAATTGCACCCATTGACCAGGCAATATTGTTTATAGCTTATACCTGTAATCACCCTGGTTTTACTCTACCAGAGATATTCCTCCCCCAACGCTTCCTGGAGTTCAACAAGCTTCTTTTGTCTCCTTCCCCATTATGATGAAGGGTCTTCAATCTGAAACATTAACTCCATTTCTCATCCCACAGATGCGGCCTGGCCTGCTTAGTATTACCAGCATTTTCTGTTTTATTTTATATTCAAATAGAACAGATTGCCCCCTTTTTTTATCTTATGTTCTGCATAGATGCATTTTAAGGAGTACCCCGGGGTGAGATGAAATGGGATGCATTTTGCATCGTCCCAGATTGTTGGTACTAACAGATCCTGCCACTTTGCTTTATCTATCCACTGAAGGATTCCACAACAATAAATGTAATAAATTCCATACCTCCCAGTTCATGTAATTCATTCCAGGAGGCGGAGTTACAAATGCAAATAGAATCGAGTTGCTGGGGATTATAGACCACTTGTAGCCTTGACGACATGTCTCCGAAACTGTTGTTGGTTCTTCTAAGATAAGATATCTTTATTAGTCACAGGTACATTGAAACATACAGTGAAATACATCTTTTGCATTGTGTTTTGGGGGCATTCCGCAAGTGTCGCCACACTTCCGGCGCCAACATAGCATGCCCACGACGTCTTTGGAATGTGGGAGGAAACCAGAGCACCTGGAGGAAATCCATACAGACATGGGGAGAATGTACAAACTCCTTACAGACAGTGGCCAGAATTAAACCTGGGTCGCTGGCGCTGTAAAGTGTTACGCTAACTGCTACACTACTGTGCCTGTAGCATCAGAAGTCACAAGCATTCCTGACCAGAATTTCCCAGTCAGAAAGTAACTGACTTCTGTTGTATAATGGTTCTTGATTACTAAAATTGTAATCTGGAGGGAAATATGTGTATTCCTACTTAACGGGTAACTGTTTTGAAAACTGTCATGCATTATGATTGTACTGAGAAATGAATAAACCTCTGCTAATTTCCTCCTGTTTTTGAAGCACATGATGGAACAGATTTGTAAAGTTTAATATTAAATTTGTAATGCACTTGCTAATTATGCACAGAACTGTTGTCAGGCTGCTTAGCTGCAAGAATTAAGACTGGATGGAAGAATAGTGTTATTCTCTTTTAGAATCCTCTCTGAATGCAATTTATTTATGCTGTGAGGACTTGTTTTCTATTCCAATAATTACTAGTTTGCAAGTTTTTCACTTGGGAATATCATATTAGGAATTGAAAAGTGTTTACTTAATACAGAGAGTTAATGTTCATGATTTTATGTTCAGCCTTGGACACTTGAAATGTAGCATCTAGGAGGATATGTGCAGAGATCAACTACAGCAGTGATCATTGTATCACAAGGTTTAGATGCAGTGGACGGTAGAAGGTGCAATATAATGCCAAATTTCTTAATTGCTGGAAGATGAGAGCAGATCTAAGCAAGGTAAAATGGAAGGAAAGGTTGGCAAGTGCAAGTATAACAGGTCAAAGTGAGATCTTTAAAGAGGAAATGCTTCATGTACCGTCTGCATTCATTCCTGTGAGGGTAATGGGGAGGAGAACCAAAGCCAGAGTCTCCTGGATGACAAAATTGATAGGGAATAGAATGACATATGTGATGCTGCCCTAAGATTTACCAACTTCCCCTCATCTCATAGGAGAAAGATGAATTAGCAAAGAATATGAGAAGAGAATGGCAATTAATGTAACAGGGAATCCGAAAATCTTCCGTAAATCACCACTAGTGTAGATGGGCAGCAGGAGAATCAGGGTGGAGTTGATGTGAGAGAGAATAGGTTACAGGGAATTAAGTGGAAGAATGGGACTGATGGGAATGCTCTGAGACCCGGCATAGACTCGATTGGCTGAATGGCCTCCTTTTATGTTGTAAAGAAATCGGCAAAATGTAAGGAAGATGAGATTGCAAAAGGGCTTGCCATAATTTTCCAATCCTCCTTGGATGCTGGGGAAGTTCCAGAGGACAGGACAATGGCAAAGGGCACAAGGGCATGTTAGACACCTGGAGAGCAGTCAGTTTAACCTCAGTGGTAAGACAGCTGTTGCAAACAATAATTGAGGAAAAACAATTGTAGGCACTTGGAAATATTTGAATTATTAAAGGAGAGACAGCTTGGACTTGTTAAGTTGTATTCAACTAATGATTGAATTTTTGGTGAGGCAACAGAAATGTTTGATGGATAGAAAATAGTAGATGTTTTTCTATAAGCATCTACAGAAGGCACTTGACAAAGTTCCATATAAAAGAGGTGGGGAGTTGGGGGGGTGGCAGTGTTGTGTGGGGTCAGGTATTCCAAAACTGAATCCCATAAAATAGTGGTAGAATGCATGAGAAGGGCAGAGAGTTGTGATAAACACTTGCTTTCCATACCAGGGAATGGCAGCCAATGATGTTTGCCAGGGATCTTTGCTATGAACACAATTTTATATCATTGATGGAGTATTGATTTGTGCAAGATAAAATTTCAAAACTTGCAGATGACAAAAAACTTGGAGATACAGTAGGCAGTGAGGAGGCTCATAATGGATTTAAGAGGAGACCTGAATAGACTGCCAAAATGAACAGACCGGTGATAAATTACTTCTTCAGAGTATACACTGATACATTTTGGCCCAAAGAACAAGGAGAAATAAAATATACTAAATGGCACAGTTCTAAAAGGTGTGCAGGAACAGAAGGATCTGGATGTATATGTATATAAATCTTGGAAAGTGGCAGGGCATGTTGAGACTGCAGTTAGTAAAACATGTAGGATTCTAGACCATAAGTAAGGTGCAAAGTAGGAGTTGATGTTGAAACTTTATGAAACATTGATTAGGCCACAACTAGAGAATTGCACCCAATTCTGTTCACCTCACTTTCAGAAGGAGAGGAGGGCCCAGGAGAGGGTGCAAAAGAAATTTACTAAAATGGTTTCAGGGATGAGGGATTTCAGCTGCAAAGTTAGACTGAAGAAACTGTGGTTCTTGTTAGAGCAAAGAAAGGTGAGAGAAGATTTAGTAGATGTGTACAAGGTCATGACTGGATTAGATATGCTGAAGGTATCTCGCTCAAGGTACCTGGTTCAAGGACCCAAGTGATGGGCAAAATAAAATACTGGTGAAGGGGAAAAGAGAAAAACTGTACAACACTGAGATTGATCATAATCTGGAATTCACTGCCTGGAAAGGCACTGGAATTAGAGTTAATCAGATCCTTCAAAAAGGAATTTGACAAGTACTTGAAGGATAATAATTAGTAATGGCACAGGAATAGGACTTATTACAATGCAGGGAGCCAGCACTGACTTGATAGGTTAAATGACCTTCTTCTGTGCTGTTACAATTCCATGATTTGATGATTCTATTTAACATAAGAGCACCTGATCAAAATAAACTCTTCAGAGAACTGACTCAAGCTGTCTACGGGTAAATCTTAAACAGAATACATTCAGCATTTGGAAATAAGATGAACTTTGTTGGACTCTGTATTATCATAGATGTTCCTCACATTGATCTGATTGGCAATGATGTACAAGGCTGTAGGAGTACCTAATTATATAATGTGATTCTAATTCTGTTATAAGTCATTTTAAAAGTTGTGTTTTGTGATACTAACGTGGTTTGCAAATAAACATTTATTGCAATATGCATGAACTGTATGATTACTAGACATGATGTATAAGAATGGTGAACTAGAACAGAGACAAGGCATGTAGTATTTGTGTCATCATTCACTTCTACAGAAGTGACTGAGGTGATGATACCATTTAATTTGGAAAGGAGCTGTGATCATTCCATGGTAATGAAAGAAATAAACCAGAGTGGACCGAAGGTAAATGCTGAAGAGGTGATTTCCAATCTTCAATGTTGCCTGCATCTTCCTCAACTTCACCCCTGCCGCTGGAACTCTGATCTGTGCTCACATCAATTTCTTCAACAATCACTTCAACAAACTTAAATCCATCCTTAGCTAAACTCCCAGATAACTCCTGTAGTCAATTCGGTACCATGTTCTGCTCAGCTTTCATTTCTATCCAGAGCAAATGGATTGCCCTTGGCTTCCCAAAATTGGAAGGAATATTTTTGCATTTAGTGGCTGAGCAATAAACTAATGCCACAGAGGGTCAATTCACTGTTGAACCAACACTAATTGGGATGTAAACTGAGCAGATTCCACATGCATAACACTGACATAAAACACATTGATGAACTCAAATTTCTTGCATCCCTCATAGTCTTCTTTTCAAATCCTTTCATTAATTATGTACCCTCTATTCCATCATTCCCAGATTAAACATATTAACCTTTAATTTACAGTCAGTGTCAACTCTCTAATGTCCTTTGAAATAGTTCTTTGGTGGAATTTTGTTGTGTGACTTAAAAGTATTACTATTTGTAAATGGCCAAATTCAATGTAGAATAACAAAAAAAAAGGGCCATAGAAAAACCACATCCTGTCCATTTTAGCTTATATCTGTATTACCTCACTGGTCACTGAGATTATGGATTGACATCAAATAGAAAGGAAGCCTCCAACTGTCATGTACTAAGTAGACCCACAACAGAAAATGCTGCAGTTTTTACAATGTGAATTTAATTGATGAACTATTGAGGAGTGAAATCTGGAAGGTTTTCCATCTGCAATATATGATGGAAATCTGAAAGTGTCTTCCACAGAATGTCACAAATGCTGGGACAACTAAAATTTTCAATATTAGAATCAATAGTTGTTAATTGTTTACAGCATCAAGGAAAATGGAACAAATGACATTGAGATGCATACTAGGTAAGGTCTCACAATGGCCCAGTTAGCCTGTGGAGTGTAGCTGAAAATTTGCGTTTTCTGGACCTTTGAGTTGACTAGAGCATGATTCATAGAGTGACTTGCTTATATTTATGGAAGTGTTACCATACAGTCTATGCACGTAAGCCAGATCTCCTCCAAGTTATGGAAGTCAGAGTGTTTAGTCTTCCAAGTGATTACATTTGGAGAGAGTATTTGTTTTTTCTGAACTGTGGCTTCTCCTCTACCATAGTTGACAAAGTCTTTCACCAGAACTCACATACTGTATATCCTGCACCTCTGCTCTCAGCCCCTCTCCTTCTAGCCAAATCAAGCACAGGATTCCCCCTTTCCTCACTTTCTACCCCACCTGCCTCTGCATTCAATGGATGATCCTTTCCAGTTTCTGCCATCTTCAAAGAGATTCCACCACCAGACACATCTTCCCCTCCCCTCCCTTTCAGCATTCCAAAGGGACCATTCCCTTCATGACTTGCTTGTCTGTTCTTCCATCTTCATCAACCATACTCCTGGCCATTTCCCTAGCATTTGCAGGACACCCAACACCTCTTTTATCTCACACCTTCCCAGCCAGAGATTCACTTGTACTTTTGCTCTAGTGCATTGCATTTATAGCTCATAATGATTATTGCCTCGACAGTGGAGTAACCAAAAACAGATTGTGACTGCTTTGCAGAAAATCCTGCTCAATCTTCAAGAGCGACCCTGACCTTCCAAATGCCTGCACGTTGATTCTCCATTCTGCTCTATAATCAGAGCTGGGGGAGTCCTGCAGTCTCCTACCATGTTTCAGTGTAGCCCAAGATAGGTTTAAGGAATAGCACTTCATCATCTATCCAGGCACATTGCAGCTCTCAGGACTCGATATGCTGTTAGGTTATCGATATGTAAATTTATCTGTGTTTCTCTCTCCATGCACACTGCCTGACCTGCAGGGCATTCCCAGCATTCTGCTTTTCGTTGCAGGTTTTAGTGACAGCTCTGACTGCATTTCATAGTGTAACATGTCCCTCTATTGGTTTTCCATTAACTGGATGGCTCCATAAACATTGGAATCACCTGGCAAACCTAGCCTCACTATATCAGAGATACTCCTTTGTCCTATTCCCGGCATTCTGCCCTCTCCCTGCAACTTAAAACTAACATCTTCCTTTCTCAATTCTGATGAAGGGTCTTCAACCTGCAATGTTAATTCTGATTCTCTGTGCATAGCTGCTGCTAGGTCAGCTGAGTGTTTCCACCACTTTCTGTTACTATTGTAAACGATTACATTTGTTTATCAGATAGCAATTGATTCAAAGTTGACGCTCTCAATGGGCTGTTAAACTGACAGACAAGAAGAAAAATATCTGTGGGAAAGACAGTGCACCTTAAATTTGTAGGAAACACAGTGCACCTTAAATTTAAGGGGAACATAGTGAACCTTGAGACTGTCAGCACGAAGCCAGGCAGAATTTACATCTCAGAGTTTTGAGCCTGAATCCTTAATATAGTGGGACTTGTGTGGAGAGGACACTTGGTTTAGATTTTTTTTCAAATATCTCATTGTGTGCTTATGTGGAAAGGAAGTTGAAGATTGCTTTAAGTCATGCATCATTACATGGTATTGTGAATTTACTGTAAGATCTAAATCTTTTAATCCAAATTGCCACTGGTAATAGTGGTGTAATCAATACTGAAAATTACTGGTCAATTTTCTATTTGAGTTTTCAGTATGCCTCTGGAACAGCTCTCCACTGAAAATTGTCATGGCATCCCGTGAACAACAAAAGTCATAGTGTCACACATCATGGAAAAGGGCCCTTTCGGCCCTCCAAGTGCACGCCAAACATCAAGTACCCATTTACACTAATCCTACACTAATCCCATTTTATTCTCCCCACATTTCCCTCAGATCCGCCAAGATTCTACCACTCCAGGGAAAATTTAGAGTAGCCAATTAATCTATCAACCCAAAAGTCTATGGGATATGGGAGGAAGTTGGAGCACTTGGAGCAAACGCATGTGATCAAAGGGAGAACGTGCAGTCTGCACACAGGCAGGTCAGGATTGAATCCAGGTCATTGGAGCTGTGAGGCAGCAGGTCTACAAGCTGCATCAGTGTGCTGCCTCATTGATGATGACTCAGAGCACAGGAGAATTTTGTCTTGTTGATTTGACCTCAGCAAAAGATTGCTAGAGATTTCAGATTCAACACTAGACCAATGATGACTAATGTTACTTTGTTCCTTGGCGTCTCACTGATTGTCTTTGAAAGTATTCTCCAGTTTCATGCTCAGGTAGACAGGCATCTTCTCTGTTTTGTGACTTCCACTGTAATTTTCAGTGGTGCATCAATAATGATTTTGATTTAATTGGATAGATTGCTATTGTTGAGAAACCTTGAATCAGGCTGACTACCATCCACTTCATTTCCAATCCACCATTCTCAGAGAAGTATTGGAAAAAGCCAGTGTGAGGTAGCATATGTGTGATTTTAATATCCTAATTATGGGTAGGATGTGAAACTCATTAAAAGGTGTACAAAGAGGAAAGGCAGAGGAATTTCATCCTCTCCGATGTATGGGAACGATCCCGTGGAACTTAACAAAAAGGGGTAAGACTGTTGTCATAGTGTCTTGGCCAGTATTTATCTCTTAAACATCATTTAAAAAATCTGATAATCTAGTTGTTCTCTCATTGCTATTTATGGGACCTTGCTGTATGTAAGTTGGTTATAATTGTTCCTTTATCAATATGGTGGCAACGCTTCTCAAATACTTCAATGTATGTAATGTGCATTGGATGACCTATGGTCACATGAAAGGCACTATCACTTTTTTTTCTCTTTAGATGTTGGCATTTTAAAATGTTATATTTAGACTGGGTCACTACCTTTGTCGCTACAAATTGTACAATATATAAGCCAGCAGTAGCATTTGATCGACAAGTTAATATCTAGTTGGTAGTGCAAGATAAATGTAAACTGCTTTGGGATATTTTTCAATTGTAAAAGGCACCACATAAATTTTGAATATGAAGAAATAATGTTCTGAAGAATTAGGCAAGTTAACCATGAAAAAATTATCGAGCTCATTTAAGCATTACAAGATTATGAATTAAACTAAACTGAATGTTCACTGTGTTAAATGTTTCAAATATTTCGGAGAAGTTAAATATTCAAAGGAAGAATGTTGATCAGGTGGCACTCTTCAGAGTATATGTATGAGTTCTCCACAAGCAGCATATATAGTCATAGAATCATACAGCACAGAAACAGGCCCTTCGGCCCAACTGGTCGACGCCAACCAAGATGCCCATCTGAGCTTGCCCGTGTTTGACCCATATCCCTCTAAGTCTTTCCTATCCACGTACCTATCTAAATGTCTTTTAAATGTTATTATTGTACCTGCCTCAACCACTTCCTCTGGCAGCTTGTTCCATATATGTACCACCCTCTGCGTGGAAAAAACTGCCCCTCGGGTTCCTATTAAATCTTTCCCCTCTTACCTTAAACCTATGCCCTCTAGTTTTTGTTTCCCCAACCCTGGCAAAAAGAATGTGTGCATTCACCCTCTCCATGACTCTCATGATTTAATACATCATATAAAAACATCATATTCCTGTTGCAAGCTGTTCGTAGGTACACAACTGTGGCAACAAATCAATTTTTGAATCCAGCTTCCAAATATAATTGAATGCTTAGAAGTTCCTGCTATTGCTCATTGTGACATTCAACCATTGTAACAATTGACTTAGTTGTAATGTGAGAATCTCTCAGTAAAACATGCTTCATCTAACCAGTTGCAATGACTTGAGGCTGCGGTTTATAAGGAGGCACACCTAATTGCAATTTCCCATGACAAATTCTCACTAGTCATTTAAGACGATAACAGGGTGCTATGTTGTCTTGAACAAAAATAAAGTAAGTTTTGAATCATGTAAAACTAGCAAAGTATATGATTGACCTATTAAAAAAAATCTGTCTGTCTTAAATTTTCAAGTTTAAAATGTACTATATATTGTGTCTCTTTAAAGCTAGACTGATATATTCTGCATTTCACTTAATACATTTTTAAAGTGTGCTTTGTTTCCCAATGATTACTTCTATCAGTTATTTGTAATGCTTGATTTAGTCAGTCTTCCTAAGATTACCTGGTTCTTAATCCGACATTAGCTGAATCGATATGCTGTCAGAGTTAAGCTCAACACTTTACTCTCTCTGTGGAACTTGTGATTGCAAATGCAGCATAGGGAGTACACTGGCCGCTGAGTTAGAAAGTCAAGCTTTCACTTTAAACTGGCTTTTCAGTGCAAAAATGAGGGAGTACTGCGTTGTTAGAGATGCC
Organism: Pristis pectinata; assembly: GCF_009764475.1. Classification (NCBI taxonomy): domain Eukaryota; kingdom Metazoa; phylum Chordata; class Chondrichthyes; order Rhinopristiformes; family Pristidae; genus Pristis; species Pristis pectinata. The sequence continues at coordinate 34,800,454 of NC_067416.1, forward strand.
TTCTTCAAAAAACATGTTAACTTAGAGTCCTGTTTACCTAATGCACACAAACATGATAATGCAGTTTGAGGAATAGATGCTGGCCAGTATAGTGGGAATAATTCCCCTTGCAAACACAGAAATGCTGGAAGAACTCAGCAGGTCAGGTAGCATCCATGAAGACAGAAACATAATCAAGGTTTCAGGTCAAGAACTGGAAAAGTGATAAAACAAGTGTATTTTAAATTGCAGAAAGAGGAAGAAGAGGTTGAGAGAATAGATAGGGTGTGATGGGGTGCAGACCGAAGTTGTCAAGGGAACCATTACTTTAAATACCAGCAGTTAAATACATAAAGGAAACAAAAGAACAAATTAAAATTGAAATATCCAATGGCATTTGTGGATAGATAAAGCTGGTTCCCTTAAACTGTTGAGTCCATATTAAGTCCAGAGGGCTGTAGTGTGCTTGCATGGAAGATCGTTCTGTTCGTCAAGCTTCATTGGAACAGTATACAGAAAGGTCAGAGTGGGAGTGGATTGTAAAATTAAAGTGACAGGCAACTGGAAGCTCAGGGTTGCTTTTGCTTATTACCCAATCTGCATTTGGTTCTCCAGTGCAGGAAAGACTGCATTGTGTGAGTAGCAAGTGCAGTATACCGAATTGGAAGGAGTGCAAGGAAATTGTTGCTTTATCTGTTTTGGACTGCTTCAGTCTCTGTATTGGGAAAGGACAAGGTAAAGCGGCAGGTGATATATCTCACATGGTTGCATAGGAGTGGTTGGCGGAGATGGAAGAGTTAACTAAGGAGTGAATGGTCTCTTCTGAATGCTGAAAGAGGTGGGAAGGGCAGATGTGTCCAGTGACGGAATCTCGTCGAAGGTGCTGGAAATTGCTGAGGATGATCTGTTGAATGTGGAGGCTAGTGGGGTGAAAGGTGAGGACCGGGGAACCCTAGGAGAATAGGAAGTGAGATCAAATGTGTGGGAAATAACCGATGCACTTGAGAGCTCTGTCAATAATGGTAATGGGGAAGGAATGATTAAGAGAAAAGGAAGATATCTCAAAGACACTAATGTCAAAAATATCATTATCTGAGCAGATATGATGAAATCTGGGATAATGGAAAGGATTCCTTACAGGAGGCAGGGTGGGGGAAGGTGTACTTGAGATAGCTGTTGGAGACTGTGGGCTTGTAATGGATATTGGTCATTAATCTATTTCCTAACATGGAGACAGGAATATCAAGTAAGAGAAGGGAAGAGTCAGATATGGACTATGTGAAAGTGAGATCAGGGAGAGAATTGGCAGGACAGGTACTAACATTTTTGAGTTCTATACGAATGCAGTAAGTAGCCTCAATACAGCCATCAATGTAAAGGGAAAGATATGCAGAACAGTCCTAAATAGAAATGAAACAAAGATGGTTGCACATATCCCATGAAGAAGTGAATATAGCTTCCCATGCAGATTCACATGGCTACACCCTCAATCTTCAGAAAGTGAGTGGAGTTGAAGGAGAAGTTATTCAATGTCAGAGTGAGTTCAGCCAGGTGAAAGAGAGTGGTGGTGGAAGGAGATTTTTTTGGGCTTCAGTTCACAGTAGAAATGAGGAGCCATCAGATAATCCATATGTTGGATGGAAGTGCAGAGGGACTGGACATTCATAGTGAAGATGAGTCAATTGGGACCAGGAAACTGGAAACTATCAATGTGGTGGAGAGCATCAGAGGTGGATGTAAGTGAGAAGAGACTGGACAAAGCAAAGTCAAGATGGGAAGGAATGGGTTCTGTAGGGCAAGAACCCACTGAAACAATGGGTCTACCTGGACAGTCCTGCTTATGGATCCTGGGGAGGGGGTAGAAGTAGGTTATGTCAGATTGGGCTGCTGTGATTCTAGAGGCTGTGGAGAAATGATCTGTGAGAGAGGAGAAATGAAGCCAGTAATTATTTGTGAGACAATGACCAATGTTCAGTGGTAGGTCATGGTCCAGGAGGAGGTATGAGAGGGTGTCTAACTGATAAAGGTCTGAGAGCTCATATTCCTGAGGAATGTGAAGATTTAGAGTGCACTGTCACAGGGATTTGCAAAAGGCAACTTAGAGGGCTCATTTGCAGGATTACAAGGGAAAAAGTTGTAGTGTGGGACTAAATTAGATATCTCTTTGAAAGCTCTGGCAATAGCATAATGAGCTGAATAGCCTAGTTTTATGCTTTAATGTTATATGTCAGGGAATCTGCCTTTAGATATCTTTCAAAAAGAGATGAACAAGGAATAAATTACCTCAGGCCGCTCATGAAATTAGTAGAGAATAGCTTCTAAAAAAACCACTGAAAAAATTATCAAATGTTATCCATTGGTTTAGGAAAATCTTGTAAATAAGGAGTAATGAATGAACATAGGATTCAGATTTTCTGCTGGAGTTGGAGTGGAAGACAGTAGAATTTCAGAATATAAAAATTAGAATGCCATCCAAAAATTAAACACATGGCATTTTTGCATTACCTTATTTCTGTCATTTTATTTAAAATTGTTTCTATTGAGCATGAATCAATTTGTATTTTCTCAACATTTAATGCTTGGTGGATAGTTGTTCCTTAAGTAAATTTCTTTCCTAATTCTTACATTAGGAACAAAGAAAATCTCCCTACTTAGACAATTAGCAACATTAGCACATCCTAAATGTGAGATTCCCTCAAGCTCTCAAACCTTTGGGGAAGTGAACTGAACCACATTAGTTAGATGCAGAAAATCAAAAGACACACAGTCTTGGTATGACTCATTTCTGCAGACTCCTCTAGAATGCGTGTGCACCCTCTGTGAGTTTACAATAATTCAAAAGCTGTCTTACTTTGTTTTGCTCTTGCTAAAAGACAAGAATTTCTTTCAGACTCGGTTACTGTAAATATCTGTCAGGTCATGTTATACAAATTGGAATAAATACCTTATGAGCTGAGCTGCTTTTCTGTAATTTGCTTTGCATTTCCTATTGATATTTTTGCACACTGCGGTTGATTTATTTCCAATGCTGTTTTATTTCTCACCTTCCAAGTCATCTTTAAAGCAAAAGAGAATGGGAATGAAATAAACCAGAAAACTGCAACAGGGCAAAGACTAGGGATGCAATTTATCAACAGTAATGATGCATTCAATTTTTTCTGCATTAATTCTCTTTTCCAAAGCCAGAGTAACAAAGCAGAATGAATGCAAAATGAATTCTACATATCATTGTACCCATCATTATGAGACTTGGGAGATGATGCTGTACTGTAGTATCATTGCAATAAAATGTAACTTTGGCATCTCAAGACTACGAAAATGCATTGATGGAAATTTTTATTTATATTTACCTCACTATCAAGATCACTTAAAAAAAACAGATGAACTGCTGAATGGTGCTTTGCTAATCATTAATCAGTTGTTGCATTTCCTACTTCACAAAAGTACCTGGACTTCAAAAGTGCTTGAACAAAGAAAACTCTTTGGGACATTCAGAAGTTGTGAAAGGCATTACCTAAATAAAACACATTTTCAAATAAAATTCAGACACTTGTTTTAAGATCACTCCACTTCTTCACATAGGTACCTTCATAATGCTTTTCAATAACTGTCCCATTTTATACTTTGGATTGTATCTGGGAAATTGCCAATGTTTATATAACTCATAGTACATATTGTTCAGACTGCTCCATACTTAGTACCCAACAGTGAGATGGGAAATACTTTAACATCCATAATAAAAACAATCTGGCAACAAAGCAAGAAATTATACTTCTTCAACAAGGTTAATCATGTATAGTTATATGGTCAATCTTGCACATGATGACCCTCGCTAGTGAAATAGGAAGGATCTCTGAGGGAGGTGAAATGAGAGGGGGATAGTTAAGGGAGGAGTGACAGAGGTAGAAAGACTGAGAGACAAGATCAGGATAGGGAAGGAGAGAGGCGGAGGAAGAGAGCATGGTCAAGATCAAGTGTGGTTATGTTCATGTGTTAGTGCGTAGTCAGAATGGATGTATGTGTGCTTAAAGAATACGTGTGTTTATCTATGTGTGGGTGTGTCTATATATCTCTGTGTGTAAAGTCTGTGCAACAGAGCCTGATCTCTAATTATCTTGGACCTCCTTGCCATTGGACCAAGACCTCGCCCTGTCTTTACCATGTTATAATCGATGTACAATGGTCACCCATGTTGAAAGAATTCATGCACAAGCATCTTCCATATCTTAGAACTGGACTGAAAGCAAGTTATCCTCATCCTCGAGGAACTGTCTGAAGAAGAAAAGATTCCACCAGTAAATGAGATTAATGTAGGAAGCAAAATGATACTATTAATGTGTTTTTTTGCAGTAATTTTAACTGTGTAATCTTTGTTTACTGGCCCACTTGCCAGATGAAAGAGTCTATTCCTATTGTTCTGTGAAAATAGTGAATACTTATGTGAGTTCTGTATCTCACCTTATCTGCTTTAAGAAAAAGATTTTAACTTTTCCCAGCTCTCCTTAAAACAGAAAGATCTCATCATTGCTATTGTTCTGGTAAGGCTTCTCAGGCCTCTGCACATGGCTTGGGCTGCTCACAAGTGTGCACAACCCTCCAGCTGGGGTCTAGCCAGAGTGTTGAAAAGGCTTGGTATAAATTATTTGCATTTTTACAATACCAAGCATTTTATTGGCTTTTTCAATGTCTTGTTAACTTCCCCTTATATCGTCAAAGATTTGTTAATGTGGCAAGGCTCCTAACTTTTTGCAATTACTTCATAATAACACCATGTAGATTATATTTCCACTCCATGTAGAATTTTCCAAATGCACCATTCACAATTATCCCAGTAATTTCCATCCATCCAGTTGTCTGCCTATGCCACAGTATAGCTCCTTCCTCCTGAAGTTTGCTTGAACCTGCCACACTGGTTTGTTGGACTATGGCTGATTTGTATTGTAATCACATATTATCTCTCATAGCTCCTCATAATCTAATATTCTTACCTAACAATCAATCAAATTCCTGAAATTTTGAGGTAAGAAAGTTCCTGTCTCTTTTCATTTGGTTGTTGCTCCTTTCATTTGTTTTGGGATAGTTAAGTGTCAACAGCTGACATGGGATTATCATTTCTATTCAGGCCATCTGCTGTACTGCATTTCTTTTTCTGTGGCAGCCTCCTCTGGGAAGTATACCTACTGCCCTTCCACAGTAGAGTCTATATTTAATTCTCCAGTCCAACAGCAATAAGGTTGACTTTTATCCGTCCCCCTGAAATTGTCAAAGTTCATCTTCGGCTACTGATGGACATTAAATGGTAACTTTCCCAGCAGGCCAGCGTTCCACAGATGAATAATGAAAAGAGAAAGGAAAAACAATTTAAGGTCTGTGTTGAGTCAGCTACAGAAAGTAAACATGCAATATATTGCCCATTCTTGATGGTGTAATGCTGGATATCCAGGCATTTCATCTCTTTCTGTTCTTTCAGCCCATGCAGCCTCGCATATGTATCAGAGCTGTGTTTGGTCTGCATTATTTGGTGAACAAATGAGATCAAAACTCACTTATGCAATTGGTCATGTAAGGATATGTCAAAGATGGACCTCTTTCTATCTATGAGACTTTGCTGATGTTTAGTGTAAGTACTTTCTCACCTTAAGTACCATGCTTGAAAGCTGGCTGTTAATCTTTCCTTAAACTCATTCTCATCCAAAAGAGTGAAAGCAAGATGACAAAACAATGCAGCTCTAACATTTAGAATGTTTTCCTTCTGTTAAACTGTTTTGGGAGCAAATGAAGGATTAGATAAAATAAAGAGTAGACTAGATAAAGGATTAGATAAAATACCATAGAACCTACAGCACAGAGCTGGCCTTTTGGCCAAATGGGCAAAGCCAGTGTCTGTAATGAGTAGGATCTTACCCCTTCCAATTATCTCTTCTGACCTTGCTTCCTTATCCTTTGCATCAAGTATGTAAGAAGTCATTAAGTGGTATCTGTTTAATTATTCAATTCTCACCACTGTGTGTAAAGAAATTCCTCTTGAATTTTTATTTGAATCAGTAGTGGCTATCTTATATTTATGTCCCAATGTTGTGGACACAGACAGAAATGGAAATGGCTATTCTTGGGCACAATGTTTGGCGAAAGAAAGATTGATTAAAGAAGCTTGGGTATAAAGGAAGAGTTAAGTGGAATTCATTGCTTCTGTGTCTAGTGGGGATAGAAGGAGATTAAAGAGGAAATTGTTCATAGTGAATAAATTGCCATCCAAGTCAGTTCGTTATGGATAGAAATATTTGTCTGATTTTTGTGATTGATGTTTAGACTGACTGTACGACATCTCTGAGATAATGGGCAAACTGCTGTCTCTGCTCCCAACATTAATTAGTGAATTGAATTCTGTAGAATAACAGAGAGAAAAGCAGAAAAGTTACTTTTCATTATTAGTTGAAATGATTATGTTCTATGTACATTTGTTACCTTTGTTGTATCCATCAATTTTTTTGAACTTTTCCATTTCTGTAATGTTTGCACTCATTTCAGTCTTGTAGAATGGAATTTCCTAATTACTTCTAATACGATCCTTTAAAACACTTCAAGATGACCAAAATGGAAGGTATTTTCAGTGCCGTGAGCTATGTTTGGATCTGCACAGAGCAGGATTGTTGGTCAGAAAGTTGGCCCACATTGTTGTAATCTCACCTCCATTCCAAGTTCATCTGACACAGCTTCTGCGGAGAGTACGAGGGAATGGAAATTAACTTTACATCTCTGGTCATCCACATTAAGTGTGAACAGGACAAAGTCACAAGGAGTAGTTCTGTTCCGTAGAGTCTAGTCATGTGCTTCCTTGAGGTGAAGGCACTAAGCAAGTACAAATGGAATCCATTCTAGTCTGCAGTACAAAGCATCATATCTTTATTTGCCTTGTGAGAAATACATTTCTGGATGATTAAAGTGTAAATCCAGAAGCTTGATTCTGTTCACAACAATTTTCTGCAGAAATTGATTCACTAATGACTGGAAGGCAAAGAGCTGAAGAAATTCCATTGGAATTTGCAGCCTGAGTTGTGTAAGACTCAAATGGTGTGGGCACCATTAACTAAATTCAGAGCAACAAACAATCTGCTGGAGGAAGTCAGTGGGTTGAGCAGCATCTGTGGGAGAAAGGAATTGTTGACATTTCGGGTCGAAACCCTGCATCAGGACCCAGAGGTTCCAGCATCTGTAGTCTCTTGTGTCTGCATTAATTAAACTCAGTTCAACATGTGAGAAGTTCTTTTTAAAAAAAATGTATTACTGAGGTTCATTTAATAATTTATTGTGTTTTTAACCGAAGATAGTGTAGGTATTACATAGAGTTTTAAAGACAGAAACAGGCCATTTATCTCAATTGATCTCTGCCAATGTTTACGATCCGGAAACTTTCTCTCATGTCTGTAATCTAATTTCCATCCGTCCTCCAAAACTTCCCCATAATGTTCTTATCTATCTTCCTATTAATATATTGGTGCTGTTTTTCTCAGCTACCGCATGTAGTAGTTGGTTATGCTTTCTAATCATCTCCAGGAAGGATGTTCTTCGTAATATCATGTGGTTGAGCTTGCAGTGCTCCTACCTTTGAGTCAAGGAAGTGCCAGGTTTGAGTGTCTCTAGAAAAACTTGAGCACAAAAATCAAAGCTGACCCTCTACTGTAACACTGAGGGGGTGTTATTGAAGGTGCTGCCTTTTTGTTAAACTGAGTCCCCATTTTCACTTTCATAAATGTAAAAGCTTCTATTGCGTTATATGGGAGAAAAACAGTGAAGTTAACCCTGGTGTACTGGCTAATAGTTATCCCTCACCCAAGTTTATTAAGAAAAAAGATTGTTTGTTCATTATCACAGTGTTGGTTATGATACCTTGCTGTGTGCTGATCAACTGCCACGTTATCAACATTGAAATAATTACTGCACTTCAGCTGTAAGTCGCTTTGGTGCATGATTGGAAAAGGACCATATTAATGTAAGTCTTCTAGATTCAGTGGATTGTCTTATATTTATGTGCCCGGGTTGTGGACTGCTCAAACCCTTGAAACTCTTGTGGTCCTCTGTTAGGTCACCTTGTCAGTCATTTTCTGTGGAAGAGTGCCCCAGTCTGTTCACTTCTTCCTGATCATCGAAACTTCTTAGCTCTGGCATTGTCCTTGTAAAACATTGGCCTTGAACAGTAGACAGCTGAATGTTCAACATGCAAAAATCTTAATGAATGAAGGACTTGTCTAAATAAAAGAAAGCTGGGGGCAATTCACATTGGTTTCTTACCAGTACCTGTGCCCAATTTGAACAGTAATGAGTTTGTGGTAGTGGTGATTATTTTGTTTTATTTGTCTACTATCTTTAAGCTGCAGGGTCATCAGAGTACATTCTATTTGATAAAAAGACAGCAGGAATGGCTTTGTCAATGCATTTGAGCCATGTATGCACAACCTATGCCACTAAACGCCCTTAATCTGTTGTCTATCTGCAGTCCGTGAAAAATTGATGTCCGTCGTATTTTAAAAAATCCATCATACTTAAGGTGTCAGACATGCAAAGTGCCCATCAAATTTGCACCTGATCATCTCAAGTGACTGTTGTATTAGGTGCTGATTCATTTCAAGATAGATTGGAAAAGCTAAGCCTCTCAAACAGCGTCCCCAAACAAATCTCTGCTTTTTTCTTCAAGACTGCCAATCAAAAACCAACAATCAAGTTACTTGGAAAATTTTTTTCAAACCTTTAGGTGGCAATTTCCTTAAGAAAATAAAAGAAATCTGAGTTTTGCATTACACTGAATCCACTTGGAGCATAGGTTTATTTCAATATTCACTCCAGCTACCTACCTAGTCCAGAAGATGATGTAATGATGGTCTTTTTCAATGGTAAAGTTGTTATGTCTGACTGCAAACATAAGCTAATGTTTTATATGAAAATACACCTTGTAATGCTGAATTACTATTAAACATTTTTATAACAAAAAATAAATTTACACAGTAACTTGCACTATACTATGAACAGTTCTAGTCTTTATTACATAGACATGAGAGAAGTTGGGGAAAAGAATTAGTGGGCTGAAAGACAGCAGGGATACTGTTACATAGGGATGCTGGAGCGTCCTCTTGATGGAGATTTTCACAATAATGCAAGTGTTTGATCTGGTAAATATTTATATAAGTGCTGGGGAATTCAGCAGCTCTGATGCTGGGGTCCGTGTGGAAACGAGTGGTGGAGGGAACTGTCAGATCTGGTGCTCAGAATCTGTCAGCAATATAAGTTCTTCCATATTTAAGCAACTCAACAAGGAGTTTCTAGGCTCACTGTAGTGTAAATGACTGTTGGCATTAGCTGTTAATGTTAACCGTATATCTGTCTGCTGCTTTGCATCACTGAATTGATGTCTTGTTTAGATGGCAATGGGAATACTCAAGCAAACTCTTGTCTTAAACTACTGATGAGTATTGCTACAGGAGGTGATGTACTTTTCTTCATTTTCTTTGTTTCTCCTCTCTCTTTTCTCTCCTGAATGTTCTGGCTGATATTAATGTATGGTCTAACAATGGGCAGAATGTCTCTGGTGCTCCACACTTGGGCCATTCTTCCTGTTTAGGAAAGGATATTACGTGGCTGTCCTGTCCCGATCTTGCATCCACAAGGACGCACTTTCCAACATTGGCCACTACAGATGAACCATAGCATAGGTTGAGGATTCAACCTTGAGTGTATCTCCTGTATACATATCCATAATTCTATAGGTAGATCAGCCATTAAAGCAGTGAGATGAATTTGCATAATTTTAACCTTATTCAAATATCGTATTATGATGTAGATATATTTATTGTTGTAAGTAGTTTGTTGTATGTACAATGAAATGTTGGGCTGATTTTACAAGAACTCACTGGCATCTAATGCTTGTGATTTGTAGGATGATTAGATTGGTTAATAATATACCAGAGGTGGTGGCACAGTACTCAATGCTGCTTCCTCACAGCTCCAGGGATCTGGATTCAATCCTCACCTTGGCTGCTGTCCATGTGGAGTTTGCACATTCTCCCCATGACCATGTAGGTTTCTGCTGGGTGCTTCAGTTTCTTATCACATCTTAAGGACATGCTGGCAGGTTAATTGGCCACTGTAAATGACCACTTAGTGTCAAAAGAACCAAGAGGGAATTGACGGGCATGTGATAGGGAATAAGTTGAAGGGCTACAGGGAGAAAGGGAATGGGACTGATGGGATTGCTCAGATGGGAACTGGTATGGACCCAATGGGCTGAATGTTGTCCTCCTGTGCAGTAATAAGTAAGTTGGCCAGGTTTCCACTCGATGAGCTTCTGCATAGACAGGAAGGATTAGTTAGGATCTCTCAATTATTTGTGATCTCATTCAGCAGCAGTTTGATCTGATCGGTGTGAAAATATTCTTTGTCAAATTTTAAAACTTGAACATCAGAGAGCTTTAACTGTTGAGTGCTGCCATCAGAGAATTTGACTATTTTCAATAGCCCACATTGAACAGAAGTTAGGAAGGAGCCATCCATAAACATAAGAATGAATTTGCTTACAGTGCTTTATGATGATTTGGAGATTGTTATTGAAATTGATGTGGAAATGTTACAGAATATTATAGTGACAGTCATGAATGTCCTGCCGGTTTCCCAAAAACTCACTCATATGTACGTGCTGTACATAAGTCAGGCATTCCTAACCTGGGGAGGGCACACATAAGAGTACGTGTACACCCCTGATAACTAGCTATATCTGAGGAGTTATTGGAATTATTTTAACAAAACTGTACAACAATTCATGTTTTTATTTAAATATATTGCCAGGCAGCACCATTCCTAACTTGTGTACTGTTCAGTTTACAAACAGTTTTCATAACTTGGGGACAGCCTGTAATTGTAAAAATCTCGACTTTTTTTATATGTATTGTATAAGTATAGCATTTGCAGGTTCAGCCTGGAATAAGGATAAGTTTCGAAGCCCTGCAGGGAAATGGACAGAGATTCATGGCTGGAGACCTGAGATTTAATAATATAATTTCCCAGCTTACAATAGGAGAAAAAAATTTGGAAACTTACCTAGCATCTGATGTATTTTCGGTAGAAATACTTGAACCATACTGAGCTAAAGCAGGAAATAAAAGTGATTGTTTGTTGTTCTTTTTCAGAAGGCAAAGTTGAAGTGACGAAAGAAGGAGTTAAGCTCTGCACCATGGGACCAGGCAAGGTGTTTGGTGAGCTGGCCATTCTGTACAACTGCACCAGGACTGCCACAGTGAAAAGTAAGCTTCTCTTCAATGTAACTTGTGTTACAATATGATCATTATACAATTGTGTAGCTTTGTTCATTTTTTGCTCTGTGACCCAGGAAAACCAAGTGATGTGTGCTCAGGTGTAAATCTAATGTAATTTTCCTCATATCACTAAAATTGAATAGGTCCTGTTTTACATGGAAAATGCATTTTATAGTTTACTTTGTTGGATCTGATTTACATAATTTGTAATTTTGATTAATTCACTTTCTGATACTTGTTTGGGAGGAGAGGTGGTCAAATTCCCCTTCTTTAAGTTCAGATAATAGCTTGCTTAAGGTGTGAGTTAAAACAATTATTTAAAGCAATAAACAAGTACAAGTGATCTCTGTGTTATGGAGGGTGGGGGTTGTGTTCCTAGCAAACAGTCCATATTGTGATTTTCCATAATGCAAAGCTGGGTCATCCGTGCAATAATCAAGAAACACGAGTGTTAAGAAAAATAAATTGTGTGTTTATTTATTTACTTTTTTCACATAGGTACCCTGAGAGTGAATTTTGTTCTGTATCTCAAATTTTTGGGTAGTGATTTGTGAAATCCGTAAGGGCGAACTTCCATTGCCTGATCGGCCATGACCTGGGGTTGTCTGTAATATCATAACAGCATTCCTAATAAGGTATTCCTTCAAATAGATCTCCATCACAGTACAGTCTTAATCGAAAACCCTTTTATTTTTGCTGTAAAATTTACAGGTTTTGATTAATACATGGAAGGCCATCATCTGTTTGCACCATGATTGGAAAAGAAAAATTTTTTTTGCAGGATTAAGGATGAATTATTTAAGCACTTTTAATGCACACATACAGATACAGACAGACACAAGCAAACGTTTACATTCCTGTCACTTCTTTTGTACACTATAATTTTGTTGTCACCTTACCACCTTATTTATGCTTACAAATGATGCAGTCTGGTCAATATCCATGTCTACTATTAAGTGTGGATTGTTAATGTACTCTAAAAGGACACAGCTAAGAGACTGGGCTCTTGTAAAGAGGTGAGTTAATTTACGTGGCCTAGTTCTCATTATCAACAACTTCTCCTTCAAAGGAGAACTCATTATTGTAATAAACTGTAATCTTTCTGCAGTGAGGATTGTATGATGGAATGACCTTATTCTTATTGGAGAGAGAGAGAAATGAAAATTTGCCAGTATGAAGGAAGTCCTGTTGTTCTCTGTTTGAAGAATACCTCAGTAGGTGAAGTCATACTAGCTGGACTTCATAGTCCTCTCGTAACACATATAGTAAGCACTGGTCAATTACAAAAACAGCGAACTATTTACCTCTCATTGCATTCTCCTAAATGCTTCTGCGTGACAATGTACCTCTGGATAGCTCTTCTGCCCATTTGTACCTGCTACTCCATCAGATATACCTTCCTCTACTTGCTTCCTTCCACCCATCCCTACACACCACATCACTTGGAGCACCCATTTCTGAGTTGTAGAGGTAAAGCAAATGATATTACTTTTTTGGTTAGGGCTATCATCTTCACCCTGCCTGTTGTGCAAGTTGAAGATCTTTAAAAATACAGAACAAAAAGGGTTCAGGTGGAGTTGGAAGGGTACATATACATTACTTCTATTTTTGTAAGCATTCCCGCCAACTAACTTGTGAGTACTTCATCCAAAAATAGTTCTCATCACCTAGTAGGATACTCATTCTCTTTGCTCATTGCTACAATTAATGATTTAAGCTTAAACACTTAATCAGCTTGATCAAACACTTGATCAATTGGCCAGGCATATTTCATTTGATGTCTTGTTTATATAATTAGCTGATATTGAAAGGAACAGACACACAGAGGCACATAGGGACAGGATTAGGCAATACAGAACAAATTCAAGACATTTGTGCACCCTTCATGTTTTGCTCCTTCTGTTATTTGTACTGCCAACTTAAGATTGAACAGATTTATGCAAAGCTGGAGCAACATTCAGTTTCTCAACCCTAATAGTAAAGCATGCTTCACACTCATAACTTGCCACATCCAGCAGAAATTAGTCTGCATTTCTATTTTGCCACCACTGAATAAGGAGTGGAAATGAGGTGTAGGGTTGGAGAAAAGTTGGACTGAATGTTCAATAATCACTCAGCCTGTATTTTGCTGCCTGCATCGAAATGTCTGCAGAAGTTTGCAGATTTCTTACCTGTTTTCTAAAAAAAAATAAATTGGATTGTAGTCCTTGACCTTTTCTGTTTTGCTGTTATGTGAAGTGCAGTGTAGCATGTGACATTCTGTGTGTATGTGTGGGTGTGAGTCCAGTGTGTGTGCATGTGTGCAGTCACCAATTCAGTCAGTTTTCTCAAGGTTGACCTGCAGTACCATAAGCAGCTCCAGCTGTGAATGTTATAAACTCTGCCTGGAGAGATTAGCATTTGATCCAGTGGATGTGCAGGGTTGGCAAGCTATACACAGGAGCCAATGGATACACACGACCTGCAATAATGCTTCCTTCCCTATTGCTCAAGGTGGCAACCCAAGCTGATATTAATCAGTGCGGTCATTTATAACTGCCCATACTGACAGCTCACTATAATCTCTAATGTTACAAAACAGAAAAATTAAAAACAGAATAACACTTTGATTTTTGCCGATACAATGCCTGTGTCATTGCAAAGCATAACTTGTGAAGTCTCATTCAGATTCAGATCAGGAGCTACATTTATTTTGCCATTAAATTTCTCAAAGGCAATAGCAAACACTGAGTGAACCTTCCACTGAATGCTATTACACATTCCATTTCCTTTGAAACTTGTCAGCACAAAGGTAAAGCATTTAAATCCATTGTCTAAGAAAGAAAACCATTTTAAGTTATCTTTATTAGTCACATGTATTTCACTGTGTGTTTCGATGTACATCTTTTGCATAGAGTGTTCTGGGGGCAGCCCGCAAGTGTCACCATGCTTCTGGCGCCAATATAGCATGCCCACAACTTCCTAACCTGTATGTCTTTGGAATGTGGGAGGAAACCCATGCAGACACGGGGAGAACGTAAAAACTCCTTACAGACAGTGGCCGGAATTGAACCTGGGTCACTGGTGCTGTAATAGCGTTACGCTAACCACAAACACTCATCTTGAAGTAACTATTTTAGCCTTTACAGGAGGTTCAGAATACTTACATTTAAACTTTTTGGAGTTTGTACTATTTTCCAAGTCAAGTGCAAATGCAAATACCCTTGCATTAATTTTAGCACAGACCAATGGAGTTGTTATATTGCACCATTTGTTTTAAGTATAGAAATGTTTTCGCAGTACAGATTTGCACAATGTACTCTTAATTTATTGAATCAACAATTCACTTTGAATGAAGACGTTTAGATTATTAATATGAGCAAGAAAGAAGGAACAGGACTATCATCTATCCTGATGTCAGGATTTCCCAATGCAGTTCACATCCCAAGATGTTCCTGCGAAGAGTAATCATTCCAACCTTTGTCTTCTTCGTAGACAGTCCCTTGGGATGGTGGATGATTTTCTTAAAATCTGGTTTTGTGGGTTCTGGGGTGGCTAATAAGACCAACATGGAAACCACAGACTCTTCCATAGATGGGGCAGGAGGTGGCTAACAGGAAGTTTAGGAGATGGTGTGCTCCTTCCACCACTTAAGCAGAGCTTCATGGACTTAAGTTTCTCAATACCAGCTTAAATGCTCCTTCTCCATTTTGAGGCATTGTAGGTCAAAGATTCCCAGGTGTCAGTGAGGATGTTGCACTTCCCGAGGAACATCTTTGAATCTTTTTCTCTGCCCACTCTGTAATGTTTTTCCATGACAGAGCTTGGAATGGAGTGTCTATTTTGGGCAGGCTTGTGAACATGTTTATTATTTCCAAAAACATATCGGGTCATTTACACCAAACTCCAATCAGTGTTAGGCAAATTATAATATTATAAAGGAACATAGCAACAGATTCACCAATTGGATGCTCATGGCAAAGGCTGCCCCTAAGTGTTGGTTCAGAACTCATGATCTTTCATCCATTCAATCAAATGGAAGGAAAATCAGGCATAACTGGCTCGTGGCTTCCTGACCCAGACTATTTCTGAGTGCTTCTTTTAGTTATGAGTTACCAGACCAACAAGTTTGCTTTTATTGAGGTAAAAACAAAGGCTCAGATTTTACTGGGAAAAAGAAAGCAAGTTTGCTTTTATTGAGGTAAAAACAAAGGCTCAGATCTTACTGGGAAAAAGAAAGCAAGTCCACAATGCATACTGTTATTCATGTTGAAATTACCAGCAAGTACAATCAAAGAAAGAGTTGTCTGTGAAACGTATATCTTCACCTCTTGCTGGCCAACTTATACCACACTGCTACAAAAATAGAGAATGTCAGAAGTTCTTAGAAGGTCAGGTAGCATCACTGGAGAGTGAAACAGAATTAGCATTTCAGGTCAATAATTCCTTTTCAGAACTGGAAAAGTGAGAAAACCAGCATGTTTTTGAGTTGCAATGAAGGGGACAGGTAGAGATATAAGGCGAATGTCTGAGGTTGGGGAAAGACCAAGTTTGTCCAGGTAACAAATACTTTTGATGTCAGCGTTAGAGAAAAAAAGAGCATGTTGGTACTATTGGATGTGGAGCACAACAGCTATTGCAAATATGAGAATATAGAACAGTACATCACAGGAACAGACCCTTCGGCCCATTACGTCTTACGCTGAACATGTTGCCAAATTAGATTAATCCCTTCTGTTTGCATATGATCCATATCCCTCATTCCTTGTATTTTCCTGTGCTTACCTAAAAGCTGCTTGAATGCCACTATCGCGTCTGCTTCCACTACCACCCCTGGCAATGCGATCCGGGCACCTACCGCTCTCTGTGTAAAATGACTTGCCCTACACATCTCCTTTAAACTTTCCCCCCTCTCACCTTAAAGCTTTACCTTCTTGTATTTGACATTTCCACCTCGGGAAAAAGATGCTGACTATTAACCCCATCTGCACCTCTCATAATTTTATAAAGTTCTGTCAGGTCTCCCCTCAGCCTCTGATGTTCAAGGGAAAACAATTCAAATTTGTCCAACCTCTCCTTATTGCTAATACCCTTTAATCCAGGCAGCATCCTGGAAAACCTCTTTTGAATCCTCTTCTTCCTGTATTGGGGCGACTGGAACAGCAGGCAATATTCCAAGTGTGTCCTAACCATAGTTTTATACAACTGCATCATGACTTCCTGACTCTTAAGCTCTATGCCCTAAGTGATGGAGTGAAATGTGCAATGAAAAACTTACTTACAGCAGCATCACAGGCACATAGTATCATAAAAGCAGCATTCACAAGAAAAACGTAAATTAAACATAAATTATACACAATTTTTACAAGAAAGAACACAATTAGAAAAAAAAACAAAGTCCATTTTAGTGCAAAGTATCAAAGTGGTCATACTGTTGCTAAACTGTAGTGATTAGGGTTGTGCCTGTTTGTTCAAGAAATGAATGGTGGAAGGGAAGTAGCTGTTCTTGAATCTGGTGGTATGGGACTTCTGGCTTCTATACCTCCTGCCTGATAATAGCTGCAAGAAGATAGCATGGCTCAGATGGTGAAGGATCTTTGATGATAGATGTTTCCTTCTTGAGGCAGTGCCTCCTGTGGATACTACCGATGGTGGGGAGGGATGTGCCTATGATGTATTGGGCTGAGTCGACTGCTCTCTGTAGCTTCTTGCATTCCTGCGCATGCAAATTGCCGTACCAGACCATGATGCAACCAGTCAGGATACTTTCAACTGTACGTCTGTAGAAGTTTGTTAGAGTATTTGGTAACATCTGAACCTTATTAACCTCCTAAGAAAGTAAAGATGCTGGCGTGCCTTCCTTGTGTTATCCGCTATGTTAACCCTCAGGAACTTAAAGCTGCTGACTCTCTCCACCGCCAGTTCCCCAATGTAGACTGGTGCACGTTCGCCTTCCTTCCCCTTCCTGAGGTAAAAAATCAGCTCTTTAGTT
The DNA here is from genome assembly GCF_009764475.1 of Pristis pectinata. NCBI lineage: Eukaryota > Metazoa > Chordata > Chondrichthyes > Rhinopristiformes > Pristidae > Pristis > Pristis pectinata. The sequence continues at coordinate 34,817,704 of NC_067416.1, forward strand.
TTACTGATGTTGAGCGAGAGGTTGTTGTTGCAGCACCACTCAACCAGGTGTCCTATCTCGCTGCTGTATGCTGACTCATCACCACCTGTGATTTGTCCAACATATATATATGTGCCTGTGTTGATGGTCAGCGAAGAGCAGATGTCATTACCAATACTCTCAGATTGAGGTCTGCCGATGAGGACAAAGAGTCAGAGAGAGATGGAGCACAGAAGCAGGCCCTTCAGCCCACTATGTCCATGGTGACCATCAACCACCCTTACACTGATCTTACATTAATCCCACTTTTTAAAAATCCTCACTACATTCTCATCAACCTTCGACTACTCTCTTATACTCAAGGGGCATTTTACAGTGACCGATTAACCAACCAATTTGCATATCTTTGGAATGTGGGAAGAAACTGGAGCACCCGAAGGAAACACACACATGGTTGGGAGGGAGAACATTCAAGCTCCATGCAGACAACACCTGAGGTGAAGATCGAACCCGGGGGTCTGCGCTGTGAGGCAGCAGCTCTAACAGCTGCACCACTGTGCCGCCGCTGCATTCATATCAAACCGAAAACTATAATTACCTCTTTTGCCAATCTCTATCTTGCTGTCACTTTCACATGGTCCATTTGTGACTCTACCCATCCCTTTCTTAATTTTCCTATCTCCTTCACAATGGATGGGCTGGTCACCAATATGCATTTCGAATGCACAGACACCACAGCTATCTTGAGTGCACCTCCTCCCACCCTGTGTCCCACCATTCCATTTTCCCAGTTTCTCTGTCTTGTACCTGCTCTGATGATGAGACTTTTAACACCAGTACATTTAAGATGTCTTCTTTTTCTTTTAACTTCGAGCTTCCCCTCTATCTATTTGACAGGTCTCCTGTCTACATCTCTATTTCCAGCGCTTTTGGTCTCATCTCATCTCCCAGTTAGAACAAGGTTGGGTTCCCCTTGTTCTCATCCTCCACTCTACCAAGCTCCAATGGATTATCCTCAGAAATTTCCATAGCCTCGAATGTGCTTCTACCACAAGACACACCCTTCCCTTCCCTTCCCTTTTGGCATTCTGAAAGGATCATTCTCTCTGAAACTCACCGGCTCACTTTTCCATCATGTCCAACCATGACTCTTATCATGTCACTTGCCCATACAATAATGCGTAGTGCAACATCAACCTTTCTATCTCTTCCCTCTCCACCATTCAGGAATCCAAACAGAGATTCATGAGCACATCTTCTAATTTTTTGTATTACATTCAGTGCTAGCAATGGAGATGCCAGATGCAGATTGGGTGATCACCTTACAGAACACCTCCATTCAGTCTACAAGGTCCAGTTGCCTGGCACCTTAGTTCTCCATCCCACTCCCATTCTGCTCTCCCTGTCTTTGACCTCTTATACTGTTTCAACAAAGTCAGATATCAGCTTGAAGAACAGCAATTCCTCTTCCTTATAGTCATATTACAGTCATCTGTACTCAATATTGAATTCAGCAATTTCAGGTATCTGAACTGGTCAGCTCTGGTGTAAGGTCATCCACCTGTAACATTTACTCAGTTTTACTCTCTCTACAGATGCCGCCTGATATGATGAGTTCCCTTGTTACATAGTTCCAGCCTTTGTGTGCTCTGCATCTGATAACATGTATTTGCTACCTGGATAATCTTGCTCTCCACCCTATCCCAGAGATTCCCTTTATTCTCTCCACTCCTCTCCCTTTCTGCAACTTAAAGCATACTTGCTTTCTCATTTTGCTACCTGGTTCTGTTCCTCTCTCCACAGATGCTGCCTCACCTGCTGAGTATTGTGGCATTTTCTATTTTTGTTTCAGAGTTTCAGCATCTGCCGGTGTTTTTTTTAACTTCAGTAACACCACTCTACTGTTTGCTTTGCATGAATCTTCACTTTAGTCCTTTTGTTATTATAAAGAACTTGATAGATTTGCAAGTAAAAAGTCAAATGATATTCGCTGAATAAAGTCAGAAGTCCCACTAAAGGGCCCAAGTACTCTTTAACAACTTAGTAATTCTTAACTAAATTTCAAACAACCCCTCCACCACAGAGAGGGTACAATTTAAACCATGTGGTTCTCATTTCTATATGTAGTAACTTGTTCTAAAAGTTTTAAAATGTAAAATAAAACTAATTTTTGTTCTCCTGTGTCTTCTCTATTCTCTTTCTTTATCCAATGTTTGTTTCGTTTTGTTTCCCTTTAATTAATTTTGTTTCTCTGCCATCTATTGTACCATTTCAGTCTTTAATTCTCAATGGTTATGGTGAAGTCCTGCTTTTCCTGTTATTTGATTGGGCCCCAGATTATATCTCCGCCATGCTATAATCGCCCAACTGCTTAGAATGAAGTATTCTTTGTATTGAAGGTCTAACTATAAGCCATGCCTCAGATTCTCAGCTCTAGCTTAGAGCAATTGTTTTGGATTTAGAAGTTGTCTGTGATCTAGTTAGAATATTGTCCTACCTATTGTCATAAAATGTAACCAATTCAGAAACTGATGGAGGAAGGACAATCTGCATTGGCAAGTATTGCAATTGTCAACTAATAACTGATTACAAGTTGAAGAATGCTGTGGAATAATTTCAAAAGTCTTTGGCAGCAGTACAAAGCCTTGCAGGTAAGGCATATGGGTCATGGAATCAGCCATTTCCAAACTATGGCATGCTGCATTCTCTGTCATGAAGGACAGAATGTCACAGGCAAATTAAATATGTATTTTAGTAGTTACATTCTGAATTATACAACATTGGACAAAGCTGCACTTGGCATGTGGCTGTTCCCTGCAAAGTGATCACATGCCTGCTCAGTGCACCTGGCCTACTTTGGTCTAATTCATCAAACAAGGTTGGTTGGGTCAGTGACAGCTTTTTGGCAGTGGTCATTTATCTATGTCTGTAGTGAGTAACTTGCATAATTTCTATTCATATTTTGTAGTTGAACAGTCCTGTTGCTCAGTGAGACTTTTCCCAGTGAGGCAGTTGCTGCTGCTTTTCAAGTTGCAGTTCTGAAAATCCATGGGTGGAAGCAATGCAGCTGTCGTGATTCTCCAGTTCAACCCAAATGTAGATATGAACAGAAAGTGACAGCCCAGGGAGGGCTCTTCATGAAGAGAGAAATGTGGTCCTGCGTCTTAGTACTTGTTATCCATTGAGAATCCTTTTCCTTTAAATATGAAACAGCCCTTCTGACAGGATGATTTGAAGGGCCAGATTGTTGGGAGAACTGGGCATCTGAAACTCCAGAACTGAGTGCAGATATCCTAAGACTCATGCCAAGTTATTCTGGTCTTTGGAGTCCAATCAAAGTGATTATCACAGCTTCTGTATGCTGTACAACTTCATTATGAAGTAGAGAGCGAGCATGCAAAAGGTATGGATAAGGTATGTGGAGTTACACTCCTAGAGGAAGTGAGGGGAAGATTTGGAGGGAGTTAGTAACCATTAGTATACATTAAGGTGGATAACTCCCCAAGGCATGACCGAATGCATCTTTGGACTTTGTGGGAGACTAGAGAAGAAATTGTGGAGGTCCTTACAGAGATATTTGCTGGAGGGAACTCTGAGGGACAGGATCTACCAGCATTTGGATAGACAGAGTCTGATCAGGAGGAGTCAGCATGGCTTTGTGCATGGAAAGTCATGCTTGACAAATCTTTTAGAGTTTTTTGAAGAGGAACCAAAAAGACAGATGAGGGTAGGGCAGTGGATGTTTTCTATTTGGACTTTAGCAAGGCCTTCGACAAGGTTCTGCATGGTAGGCTGGTCTGGAAGTTAGGTCCCATGGAATCCAGAGAGAACTAGTCAGGGGTGGATTCAAAATTAGCTCGGAGGTAGGAAGCAGAGGGTGTTGGTTGAAGGTTGTTTCTCGGAATGGAGGCTGGTGACTAGTGGTGTGCTGCAGGGGTCGGTGTTGGGACCCCTGTTGTTCGTTATTTATATAAATGATTTGGATGTGAATACACAAGGCTTGATCATTATATTTGCGGATGACACAAAATTAGCAGGTGTTGTTGATATTGAAGAAGGTTATCGTAGATTACAGGGGGATCTTGATCAGTTAGGGAAGTGGGTCGTGGAGTCGGGGATGGATTTCAATACAGGTAAGTGTGAGGTGATGCATTTTGAAGAGTCATACCAGCATAGGACTTGCACTATGAATGGTAGGGCATTAGGAGTGTAATGGAACAGAGGGACCTAGGAGTACAAGTGCATAGTTTGTTGAAAGCAACATCACAGGTAGACAGGGTGGTGAAAAAAGTGTTTAGCATGCTGGCCTTCATCAGTCAGGGCATTGAGTATAGGAGTTGGGACATTGTGTTGCAGTTGTATAAGTTGTTGGTGAGGCCGCACTAGTAATGTGTACAGTTTTGGTCACCTTGTTATAGGAAAGATGTGGTTAGACTGGAAAGAGTGCAGAGGGGATTTACGAGGATGTTGCCAGGACTAGAGTTATAGGGAGAGGTTGGCTAGGCTAGGTCTTTATTCATTGGAGCATAGGAGAATGAGGCTGACCTTATAGAGGTTTATAAAATTATGAGGGGCATAGATAAGGTAGATGGTAACAGTCTTTTCCCCAGGGTAGGGGAGTCCAAATCTAGGGGGCATAGATTTAGCGTGAGAGGGGAAAGATTTGAAAGGGACCCGAGGGGCAACTTTTTCATGCAGAGGGTGGTGAATCTATGGAACGAGGAAGTAGTTGAGGCAGGTACAATAGTATCATTTAAGAAGCACTTGGATAGGTACATGCAGGGTCGGGGCTTCAAGGTACGTGGGCCGAATGCAGAAAATTGGGACTAGCTGGGTGTCCACCATGGTTGGTATGGACTTGTTGGACCGGATGGCCTGCATCTATGCTGTATTCCTCTATGACTCTATTAAATTGATACAGAACTGTGGGATTGAAAATGAGCTGTCATAATGTCCACTTGCTGTCACTCACCGCTGTTTTGTTTCCAAGCCACATCTGATAGGTCAGACTTCTCACTTTTGAAGATGAGGTTTCCTGCCCTCAATCCCACAGGTCCTCTCCATGGACATCCAACTCCTCTACTATGATATCCATTAGCATGTCGGAGAAATGGGGTACCCACTCTGTGCCTGTCCTGACATTCTTTACACAGCTCACCCTAAGTTGATCCACTTCCAACATTTGAGAACTGCCACTTTAATAATTTCAGTGGTGGTAGATAGTACAGGAATGTTCATGCTTTGCACTTCTGAGGTTACTCAAAGTTTTTGAGCGTTATAGTGCTAAATGTATGGGAATCGCAACCCTTACACGCAAAACCACAGATTCACTTTTCGTATCCTGGATGAAACTGGTGTAGGACCACCAGGCAACACTATTTTGGCCTGTGTTTTTGCTCAAAGTACAATTTCTTGGCCCAAGTCTCCCGAGGCACAACATGACACAGTAACAGAGTAATTAAACCACTAGAAATGTTGGATGGTAATCTGACTGTGAATGTCATAGATTTTCAGGAATAAAATATTTCAGTTAATTAACATGTGAAATACATAAAATTGATGAAATGAATAAATGCAAGTTAGTATTGTATTTCCTACCCTGCCCACATGTTGTGTGGAGTCTTCAGATATCAGTGAAGACATGGGTGATCCCATGGCAACATCTCCTTTCTGCTTTCAAAATAGGGCAAAGGGCTAAAGCGGTTTGTAACAAGACAGCATATAAAAGCTTCCCAGCCATATTTTCACCTACGAGAAGTACTTGATTATTGTTAGTGAGTGTAAATGTTCATTTAATTGAAACCACATTAAAAAAAATTATCCATGGCAATTTGTTTTTGTAAAGTCATTTGAATGTTTCATTAATACAAATTAAGGCTTTCATTAATTGAATAGAAGCTGTTTCATTTTATTTGATGCTGAGGAACAATTCATCTTTTCAAAATAGTAAACTGTATTTTGTCGTTGGGTTGCAAGGTTTTGGTAGCATGAAGTGTCAGAATATTTGGTTTAGTGTTTTCATGTAATAATGATAATGGCATTCTCTGTGTTGACTACTTGTGACTTGAAATGATTGACAGAGGCCATTTGCCCATGCTGGTTGAAAAAAAAGTAGCAATTGAAACTATTGCCTCTTTCCAGCTCTTGGTTTGTAGATTAGGATAAATCAAATGCCTCAAACACTCTCACAGGTAGTGAGTTCCAGACACCCACAGCGCTTCGGTTGAAAGAGCTTTTTCTCAACTAATTCCTCCATCTATTGTCTCTGAAGCAATGCCTCTGATTATTGAACTGTCTGCTGCCTTTTGACTATTTCTTGTGCAGGTTTGTATAACTAGCCAATAAAGCTATTCAGCTTCTTATGGCAGTCACTTTGTAGATGTGATAAATTGTCTTCGATTAGGTCTTTCCGCAGATGATGCCTAACCTGCTGAATGTTTCCAGCTCTCTGTGTTTTTGTTCTGAATTTCCAGCATCTGCAATTTAAAAAAAATTACTTTATAGTTCTTGACATTTGACCTGTGAAGCAGGCTTGAGGGGTTGAATGGACGAGTCCTGTTCTTACAATCCTATATTTAACATGAGGCAGATCCTGAGCGTGTCAGTTTACAATCTATGCCATAAAAAAACACATTAAAATATTTGACAGTTGCATAAAGAACCAACATCAACCCATTTCTGACACATCATATATGTCTTTTAAACATTTTTTGCCTCATTAATAATTAGATATTTAGGATGAGATGAAAACTATAAAATCAACACATTTATAATAAAAATCTAAATTTCTAATTTCAGGTAGCTCTTTACACAGTGAAATCTTGTTTACCTAAATTGGGAATTGAATGTGTTATTTTGTGTGTTGCCAGCTCTTGATATTCTGCAAATGATGTGAGCTGTAAGCAGCCATTGAAAGAGTACAATGTTTCTGTTGGTGTAACCATTCTGATGTTGACTGAATATAAATCTAAACTCTGATGTAAGAATGCCATTAGGTTCTTTGATTTTTCTGTAAAAGGAGATAAAAGGCCATTTTAACAGCAGGTACTGAAAGATTACAGCCATTGCCATTTTATCTTCTGTGGGCAAGTTCTAATGACGTGAAATGAATTGATGAAACGTGGTAAATTTATTATATTAATGGTATTAAAAAGGATTTTTTTCTGGAGTTCTTTAAATGGAGCAAGGTAGTAGTGCTCTAGACATTCTAATGATTTAGGGTCTGCTGGAATAGCTCAGCAGCAGAGCATCTCTACTAGCACAGAGCCAATGCTATTGGCTAACTGTTGAAAACTACCATTAGGTCTCAGGTTCAAAGCCTTCGTACAACAAACCAGATGTTGCACATTTTCTAAGCAAACTGGTCTTCCTACTAAGTCCAGCAATAGGGGAGGAAGGGGTTGGGATGAGGGCGACCAACAGTTGTCAGGTGATGGGATAAGATTGGCAGTTGAAGAAAATATTGGATATGGGGGACCAGTGGTGTAGTTTAATGGTGGGGGGGGGGAATGGAGGATGAGGAGTAGGAGACTGAAGGTGTTTATTATTGGAGATTGGAGGATCAGGAATGGGAGACCGGCAATATGCTTTATTGAGTTTTGGCAGAAGGATTCCAGGCATTTTGGAAGGAAATTTGGAAGAATGAAAGGACCAATGGTATCTCTGGACATGGATCAGAAAAGGGATGGAGGGACTGGGACTGGAACACCGGTGGAACATCTTGGGGAGGGTTGAATTGTCAGGTGTTTGTGGGTGTCCTTAGATTGGGATGGGGGGTGGTCACAGATTGGGCAGATTGGAGTTTTTCGAGTTCTGAAGGACATAGATAAGTATTCAATGTACCTTGCAAGTCTGCCAGTTTGGGACTATGTAAATAATATGTTTTTTTTAAGAGGTGTCCAATTATGGGCATCCCAGGACAACATGGTACAAATTCCCCTACAGAAGTACCAATATGTGGGAAAAATGTCATGCCAGGGTTGCAGGGGTGACTCACTTCAGGAAATGCCTGGTCAAAATTTTTGACTGACAAAATGACCCGGAAATTGTCATCATTGAATTTCACTTTGAAGAAAATTGATTCTGAATTGCATAACACTGCAAATATTGAATTTCTAAAAAGATTACCATGAATTCTGCAGGTGTTGTTCAATTTAAGAGAGAACTTCAGTATTCCAAAATGACTGGAGAAAATTATCTCCTCGCTGGTTACGTGATATGTGGCTGAAAGCTGCAATTTGGAAAAATGCTCTATTAGTTGGCTGGTTTGTGTTAAACATAAACCAGATGCCTGAGGGGGAATAACTGAGTCTCAGTGCCCCGGGGGATAAGTAAATTAGGCAGGCATCCTTTTCCTCAGCCACTGACATCTGCAGGAAATGTATGTCTGTCTGAGCAAGGTAGATAAGGAAAAGTTTAGGTTTGCCCTTGGTATCCTTTGCACTGGATTTACCTGCTGAAAACAAGCAGTTAAGGCTCACATAAGACCACCTTATGATATGTTGGATTTGGATGCCAGCACTGAGGCAGCTTGTGCCCATTTGCGAATGTTGATCTTAACCTTGAGTACAGCAGGCAGGGGAGTCAGATGATCTCAAACTCAGTTTGTCTTTATGTCCAAACCACTTGGATCAACGCTGCCATTCTGCACATTTTGAGAACAGTTATCCAATTGGTACCAGCTGAGGAAATTGAGCCTTAACAGACTGAATGAGCCTGAAAGGGCATAGGTTTAAGGGGAGAAGGAAAAGATTTACAGGGGACCTGAGAGGCAACTTTTTCACACAGAGGATGATGGGTATATGGATCGAGCTGCTAGAGGAAGTAGTAGAGGTGGGTACAGTTACAATGTTTAAAAGACATTTGGACAGGTACGTGGATAGAAAAGGTTTACAGGGATGTGGGCCAAACACAGACAAATGGGACAAGCTCAGGTAGGCATCTCAGTCAGTATGAATGAGTTCGGCCAAAGGCCGTGTTTCCATGCTGTGTAATTCTATGACTTTGTGACTCTATGGCTAAAATTAAAAAGCCCAGAAATGAATATTGACAATCTGGGGTCTAACCCTTGATGTTTTCTAGTGGCATTACTCTTATTGCTATTTCGGACACGTTAGTGGACAACACAGTGGTGTAGCTGGTAGAATTGTTGCTTCACAGCTCCAGTGATCCAGGTTCAATCCTGATCTCTGGTTCTGTCTGTGTGGAGTTTGCACATCCTCCCTTTGTATGTATGAGTTTCCTCTGGGTGCTCCAGTTTCCTCCCAGATCCAAAGACATGCGGGTTACTGGTTTAATCAGCCACTGTAAATTGCCCCTAGTATGTAGGAGAATGATAGAATCTGAGGGGAGTTAATGTGAATGTGGGGAAAATAAAATGGGATCAATATAGGATTAGTGTAAATGGGTGGTTGATGGTCAGCATAGACTCAATGAACTGAAGGGCCTGTTTCCATGCTGTATGATTCTATGAGACTGTAATTCTATTTAGAACAATGGAATCAAAAACATCATTTCACTCACCAATAATCCTAATTTCACCACCAGTTCCTGTTCATTGCACTAGTGAACTTGTCACTATTAAGATGTGCCTGATGAAACCTCCCATAACTTCACAAATCAATGGAGCCTTAGAGCAAGATGGGAGAGGCAGTTCCAAAGCTCAGAATTAAAAAAGCCTTCACTGTCCTTGTGTCACTTTTCGTGCGGTGTGCGAGTACATACTGCATGCTGGCATTCCAGTGAGGGAGCTCTTCGGGACAGACATGAATCTGTGGACTCTTTACCTTATGAAGTGATTGCTGGTGATCTCACGGCAGTGTGTTGAAGATGAACAAGTGACTTTGATCTTAATAGCTGGCTATTTAGCTCCCGGCCAACATGATGATAACAAATTACTGAGCCATTTACCACACTGGGTTTGCAGCAGCTTAGTTTCTGCAGAGACTGGACTTCAGTAAGTATTGGAATAATTGTAAAATCTTTAAGTTGTTCTGAACTCATCAAATGCAAGATCTTTACTTTGTTCTTTCAATCATATCAAAGTATAAGGGACTTTGCCAATGTGAGCAGTTATTGTGCAGTGGGATGTGATTGACAGCACTGTGTTGCGTTGACGAGCTTTCATCCTCTTTGGTCAAACTGATTGCCTCCTGTAGTGTTGGTTATATTTTCATTGTTATCAAAGAGAAAGCAGCTGAAAGCTTATCTCAAAAAAGATTCTTTGCAATTGTATACAAAGCAACATCATTCCCAGTAAGTCAGAGACACAAGAGACTGCAGATCCTGTACTCTGGAGCAAAGCACAAACTGCTAGAAGAACTCATCAGGTCAGGCAGCACCTGTGGAGGCAAAGGGATTGTCGACGCTTCAGGTCAAGACCCTGCATCGGAACTGCCCTGTTGTAGGTCTCAACCCAAAGAGTCGGCAGTGCCTTTGCTTCCACAGATGCTGCCTGACCTGCTGAGTTCCTCCAGCAGTTTGCTCTTTATTCCCAGTTAGTAATTCAGTTAACTCCTCTACTCAGATTTACCGATTTATATATAATGTAAAAAAGTGGTTTCAAATCTAAACACAAAGCTATGGACACATTCTCTAAATATCTGGTTTTGATATATTGGTACTCTCTGGACTTAACCTCACCACACAAGGTGGCAGGAGCCTTGAAGTAAAAGTAGATTTAAAGGAGGATGTATTAATGGATAGAGAGAGACTGGAGTGTGACTGTGCAGAGAGTTGACCTTTTTTTGTAGCATCCCAAGAATTCTTAATACTGTGATTACTTAAAGGTATGAAGAGCTGCTCATTCAGAATGGAGAATGTTTTAACTGATACATTTTTGGGATGTGAGGCAGGATGGGGGCAATAGTGGGTGGGTGAGGAGAGATGAAATTGAGAAAAATGAGGCCCTCTCAGCATTATTTGGCTTAGTGGAAAAATCAATGAGACTCTGCACTGATATGGATGGTGCAAACCATTCAGTTTGTGGTGCCAGACCTTTACTTAGATTATTCAGTTAATGAATTTATGAATTTAATGATTTCTTTCCTCCAACCCTTCTGCGTGATGCACAACAGTAACAGGCAAGGAGATGGACAGATCTCTGCCATTGCTACTTGATACCTGGGTATTGTAACACACAGTTGAATTTGACTGCCCAGTCAGCATACTGGGAAGTTTCTTTGTGGAAAATGACAGGCACACTCCTGTACCTTTTATTTCCTTGTGAACTGTGCAAAGAATCAACAGTGAACACTGAACTTTATTCTGATTATATTGACTTGTTGGATCATATTCCATCTTTTGTCCTGTACAGACAGAGATAATGCAGCAAGAGAAAAGTCTTAATATTGGATTTCTAATCCATATACCTAACTGTGGATCTAACTTTTTATCTTGGCCCTTTGTAGTCACAAAGCAGAGAGTATGATGAAAATATAACACTTCTTGTGAAGCATTTTAACGAATATCAAGAATTTTCAGCTTTCATCTCTTTTTCAAAAGGAAGTGCTATCTATCTTTTTTTCGATTGATATCTTTGGAAATTAATACATGTTGGCTGCTGTCAAGTAATAATGAAACCCTTTCATGATTAAGAATCTCTTATTAGTTTTCTTTTTGCTCTTGCGTTTCTTGTTCCATCCTTCTGAAACTTGAGGTTATCCAAAGTGTTTCCACTCATGCCCTAACTTGCAAAATGTATTGTTTGGCATTAGTTCTGTGCTCTCTGCTCGACACGGATTCCCAACAAAATAAAATACCAGGCTAAAAATTCTCACCTTTGTTCCCTTAGTCTCCATTGTCTTGTTCCCCTTTATATTCATATTCTCTTCTAGCTCTGTATTGGAATATTAGCCCTTATTTCAAGGTGGTTGGAGTATAAAAGTACAGAACTCTTAATGTAGCTGCACAAGACTCTAGTGGTCCCACACATAAGAGTTCAGTGAACAATTTTGCACCCTATTTAAGGAAAGATATTATTTTATTGGAGGTGGTTTCGAGACCATTCACTTAGATGATTATGTATGGTATGGGGAGGTAATCCTACAAGGAAAGTTTAAACAAGTTGGAACTCATTGGAGTTTAGAAGAATGAGAGGCAATCGTATTGAAACATAAAAACTTCCTAGGTGGCTACCCAGGGTAAATGCTGGGAAAGTCTCAGAATAAATGGGTGCCCATTTAAGACTGAGATGAGGAATAGTTTCTTCTCTCAGAGGTTTCTAGTGTTTGGAACTCCTTACCAAAGAGAGTTTTGGCCAGGGTCCTCAGGTGTTTTTAAGGCTGACATGGATGGATTTCTTATCAGTAAGGGAATCAAGGATTATAGGGAAATGGCAGGAAAGTGGATGGGAAGTGTTAGATCAGCCATGATCCTATTGAATGGCAGAACAGCCTCAAGGGGATGAATGGCCTACTCCTGTTCCTTTTTTTTTAATGTTCTTATTACCCCTCTTAAGATATCCTGCATTCCTCCATTTCTGGCCTCTTGATCATCCTTGAGCTCAATCCCTCCATTACTGGCAACTACTTTCACCTGCCAAAGCCTTAAAGTCCAGAATTCCTTCTCTAAGACTTAGTGCATCTCTACTCGGTTTCTTCCTTTTGGATATTGCTTAAAACCTACCTCTTTAACCACCCGCTTATCTCCTTACATGCCTTTGGATTAAATAGTATTTGGTAACTCCCCTAAGAATCATGTAAGATATTTTGCTACTTTAAAGGCAGCAGATACAGTAAATGCAAAGTTTTTGCTCATTACTGTGGGAACTTTGATTACAAAGATTGACTGAATATACCTGTAATAATACTGGGGAGCAGATGCAGCGCAGCTTGGCTATATTGATTTATTTAAAAATCAATATATTTACTGGGGAGATTGAACTGGGGTGTTTGGTTCATACTGATTAAAGCAGGTGCTGCCTAAGGTCTCAAACTAACACTAACTGCAATATCTAAATCAAAAAGTTCACAGTAATTCTTTGAAGGAATAAATGTTCTTAAAATGAAAAAAGATAGTAGTTAAAAATAATTTCAGTAGTCCAATCAATGAACATACTTGTGCCTTTATGCAAAATAGATCACTTATTAAAGGAACCGGTGTCGATTATAATAAAACAGGTACTGCAGGTAATAATTTGCATCAGAGTACTAAATGTAGATAAATGAGTGGAGTGACATGAAGAACAGGATTTATAAATAAATATTAAAGTATTGCATTTACTTCGGGCTTTGGTTCGGAGGACTTCGGAGCAGCTAAGTGTTTTCTCTGTTTATCACTTTTATTAGGGTTTTTGGGTGTAAGGGTTAGTTTTTGTTAGGGTTTTTAGTGTAAGGTTTAGATTTTTTAATAAGTTTTTTAAGTAGTCGAGTGGGGGCTGGACTGCGCAGGCGCGGCGCGGGCAGCTTAAAAAGGAAACAGCCTATAGAGCGGGCCGCAGAGTGAGTGGCAGCAGAGTGTTCTGGGCTTTGGCTCAAGGGGCTTCGGCGTGAAGGGGCAAGGAGGGTAAGTAGCTGGTAAGTAGGTAAAGGCAAGGTTTAGCTTTTGGTCATTATAGATTTGTAGGTGGGACTAACTAGGGAAAAAAAAGGTAGTCAGATGGAGGATATAGTCATATGCTGCAGCTGTTTGATGTGGGAACTCGTGGACCTTGCTGCGGTCCAAGATGGCCACATCTGCAGTAAGTGCTTGAGGCTGGACGAACTTCGGCTCAGAGTTGATGAGCTGGAGTCGCAGCTACAAACACTGTGCAGCATAAGGGAGGGAGAGAGTTATGTAGACACGGTGCATCAGGTGACAGCCACCCCCCTTAGGGTAGGTACATCTGACATTCAGGAGGCAGATAGAATGGTGACGGTCAGGGGAGGGAAGAGTAAGAAGAAGTCAGGCAGGCAGACAGGACAGAGAGCCCCGGAGGCTGTTCCCCTCAGTAACAAGTTTTCTGCCTTGGAAGCTGTTGAGGGGGATGACCTGCAGGGGCCTAGCTGCAGTTACCAGGTCTCTGGCACTGAGACTGGTACTGCTGCTCAGAAGGGAAGGGTGGGAAAGAGACGTGCGGTAGTGATAGGGGACTCGATAGTCAGGGAAACAGACAGGAGGTTCTGTGGCAGTGAGCATGAATCCCGGATGGTATGTTGCCTCCCAGGTGCCAGGGTCCGGGATGTCACTGATCGGGTCCACAGAATTCTTGAGTGGGAGGGAGAGCAGCCAGAAGTTGTGGTCCATATTGGCACCAATGACATAGGTAGGAAGGGGGATGAGGTCCTGAAGAGTGAGTTCAGGGAGCTAGGCAGAAAATTAAGGAACAGGACCTCAAGGGTAGCAATCTCGGGATTGCTGCCAGTGCCACGTGATAGTGAAGGTAGGAATAGAAGGAGGTGGCAGATAAATGTGTGGCTGAGAAGTTGGTGCAGGAGGGAGGGTTTTAGATTTCTGGATCATTGGGATCTCTTCTCAGGAAGGTGGGACCTGTACAGAGAGGACGGGTTACACCCGAACCAGAAGGGGGCCAATATCCTTGCGGCGAGATTTGCTAAGGTGGTACAGGAGGGTTTAAACTAGTTTGTGAGGGGGAAGGGAACCGGAGGAGTAGGTCAGAGGAAGAAGGGGATGGGGAAAAGTTAGATCAAACAGGTAGAGAGGCTTTGGGGAAGGAGAAGCAGAATACAGGCTGTAAAAGTAGTAAGGTAGATGGACTGAAGTGTGTTTACTTAAATGCAAGAAGTGTCAGGAATAAGGGGGATGAACTGAGGGCTTGGATAAGTATGGGGGACTCTGATATCGTGGCTATTATTGAGACGTGGCTGACGTCAGGAGAGGAGTGGATATTGAATATTCCTGGTTTTCGGTGTTTTAAGAGGGATAGGGAAGGGGGGAGAAGAGGTGGAGGGGTGGCGATACTGGTCAGGGACACTGTTTCGGCTGTGGAAAAGATGGATGTTGTAGAAGGATCATCTCCAGAGTCCGTATGGGTGGAGTTAAGGAAGAAGAAAGGAGCAGTTACTCTACTAGGAGTATTCTATAGGCCCCCCGGTAGCAGTAGAGATATAGAGGAGCAGATTGGCAGGCAGTGTTTGGAGAGAAGCAGAAATAACAGGGTTGTTATAATGGGAGACTTCAACTTCCCAAATATAGACTGGAACCTGCTTAGTGCCAAAGGTTTAGATGGGACAGAATTTGTTAAATGTGTCCAGGAGGGATTCCTGACGCAGTATGTTGACAGGCCGACTAGAGGGAATGCCATGTTAGATCTAGTTTTAGGAAATGAACCGGGACAGGTGAAGGATCTATTGGTGGGTGAGCATTTGGGGGACAGTGACCATTGCTCCATAACCTTTAAAATTGTCATGGACAGGGACAGGTGCAGAGAGGACAAGAGGTTTTTCAATTGGGGAAGGGCTAACTACGAGGCTATAAGGAGAGAACTTGGGAGTGTAAATTGGGATGTCCTTTTTGAAGGAAAATGTACCGTGGGGATGTGGTCAATATTCAGGGATCTTATGCAGGATGTTAGGGATAAATATGTCCCGGTGAGGCAGAGAAGGAATGGCAGGGTGAAGGAACCGTGGGTGACGAGAGAGGTGGAACGACTTGTTAGGGAGAAGAAGGTAACATACGTGAGGTATAAGCAGCAAGGTTCAGACAGGGCCCGTGAGGAATATAGGGTAGCGAGGAAGGAACTTAAGAAAGGGCTGAGGAGAGCTAGAAGGGGACATGAAAAGGCTTTGGCTAGTAGGGTTAAGGAAAATCCCAAGGCCTTTTTCAAGTACATGAAGGGTAGGAGGATAGCTAGGGTGAAGGTAGGTCCAATTAAGGACAAAGGTGGGAGAATTTGCCTGGAGGCGGCGGAAGTGGGAGAAGTTCTGAATGAGTACTTCTCTTCGGTATTCACCAGGGAGAGGGGTCTTGATGATGCGGAAGGGAGTGCTGGTAGGGGTAATGTTCTCGAGGTTGTTGATATCAAGGGAGAGGATGTGTTGAAGTTGTTAAATAATATTAAGACAGATAAATCTCCGGGGCCTGACGGGATTTTCCCCAGGCTGCTTCAAGAGGCTAGGGAGGAGATTGCTGAACCACTGGTAAGGATCTTTGAGTCCACGTTGTCTACGGGGCTGGTGCCGGAGGATTGGAGGATTGCGAATGTGGTCCCCTTGTTCAAAAAAGGTAATAGGGATAGGCCAGGGAATTATAGACCGGTGAGTCTCACGTCTGTGTGGGTAAGCTGTTAGAAAGGATTCTAAGGGATAGGATTTATGAACACCTAGAGAATCATGGACTGATTAGGGACAGCCAGCATGGCTTTGTGAAGGGAAGATCTTGCCTCACAAGCCTGATAGAGTTCTTTGAGGAGGTGACCAGGAAGATTGATGAGGGCAGTGTGGTGGATGTGGTTTACATGGATTTTAGTAAGGCATTTGATAAGGTTCCTCATGGTAGGCTTCTTCAGAAGGTCAGAGGCCAAGGGATCCAAGGAAGCTTGGCTGTGTGGATTAGGAATTGGCTTGCATGTAGAAAGCAGAGGGTTGTGGTGGAAGGAGTGCCCTCGGATTGGAAGGCAGTGACTAGTGGTGTCCCGCAGGGATCGGTTCTGGGACCTCTACTTTTTGTGATATTTATAGATGACTTAGACGAGGGGGTGGAGGGCTGGGTTAGTAAGTTTGCGGACGACACTAAGATAGGCGGTGTTGTGGATAGTGTGGAGGGCTGTCGGAGCTTACAGAGGGATATTGATAGGATGCAGAGCTGGGCTGACAAGTGGCAGATGGAGTTCAATCCGGAGAAGTGTGAGGTGGTACACTTTGGAAGGACAAACTCCAGGGCAGAGTACAGGGTAAACGGCAAGGTACTTGGCAGTGTGGAGGAGCAGAGGGATCTGGAGGTTCATATTCACAGTTCATTGAAAGTTGCCTCTCAGGTGGAAAGAGCAGTTAAGAAGGCCAATGGGATGTTGGCTTTCATAAATCGCGGGATTGAGTTTAAGAGCCGCGAGGTTATGATGCAGCTTTACAAAACTCTAGTTAGGCCACATTTGGAGTACTGTGTTCAGTTCTGGTCGCCTCATTATAGGAAGGATGTGGAGGCATTGGAGAGGGTGCAGAGGAGATTTACCAGGATGCTGCCTGGATTGGAGGGTATTGAATATGAGGAGAGGCTTAAGGTGCTAGGGCTTTATTCACTGGAAAGGAGGAGGATGAGAGGAGACATGATAGAGGTATATAAAATATTGAGAGGAATAGATAGAGTAGACAGTCAGCGCCTCCTTCCCAGGGCACCAATGCTCAAGACGAGAGGTCATGGCTTTAAGGTTATGGGTGGGAGGTTCAGGGGAGATGTCAGAGGGAGGTTTTTCACCCAGAGAGTGGTTAGTGCATGGAATGCACTGCCTGGGGTGGTGGTGGAGGCAGATACATTGGACAGGTTCAAGAGCTTGTTGGATAGGCATATGGAGGAACGTGAGATAGAGGGATATGCGGGAGGAAGGGGTTAGGTAGTGTGAGGGTGGTCTGATGGACGGCACGACACGGTGGGCCGAAGGGCCTGTTTTGTGCTCTATGGTTCTATGGTAAAAACATACAGAAGGAAGCGGAGTGGGGTAGCTGTGCTAATTAATGATAACATAAAATAGCAATAGATAAAGAGACTTACTTAACATTAAGATAGAGAGACAACTAACTGATGCATTAGATAGTAGCTATAATAGTGAAATAGCTTTGGGTTATCCACAGTGATTAAAAAGGTGAAAAGATATTAGAAAAAGAGATTAATAAAAATAGCAAAATGCGTTTAAGATTAAAATGTTGAGATAAATGATAGACTAATCAAACCTACATTGGAAAAGTAGAGCCCTGATCTAGATGGATTACCTCTATGCATATTAATTGAAGTTAGGGAAGGGATAGTGGAAGTCATATTTCATTAGTATAATACTGAGTAAAAGTGGTAGTGCTGGAATATTGGCAGTTAGCTAATGCCTGTCCTTTATTTCAGGAAAAGAGAAAATCAGTGATTGAAAAAGCATTAGAATGCATGAAGTAATACAAATAAAACTCTTGAAGCAGAAAATATAATAGAGCACAGCAGAGATTTCAGAAGGGATCAAGTTTGACTGACCTTTTAAATTCGTTGAAGAACTAACAGTAGAGAAGAATAAGTAGTAGGAGATTTCCAGAAGGCCTTTGAACAGGTAGTAGACATGGCTTGGGTTAGAATATATGGAATCAGACTGAACAGCTGTGGAGTCATACAGCATGGAAGAAGGCCCTTTGGCATATGGAGCCCATGCTGACCATAAAGTACCCACCTACACTAATCCTATACTAATCCCATTTTATTCTACCAATAGTTCCTTCAACTCCTTCCAGATTCTACCACCCACCTATACAAGGGGCAACTTAGAGTGGCCAATTAACCTAGTAACCTGCATGTCTTTTGGGTGTGGGAGAGAATCAGAGCACCAAGAAACGTGGTCTAGGGGAGAATGTACAAACTCCAAGCAGACAGCACCTGAGGCCACGATCTATGCCAGGTTATTAGATGTCCAACTGGAGACCAAACAGCTATGAGAGTTAAGGTTAGCTATTCAGATCTGCAAAATGGTGATTTGGTGTTCACAAGGAAAAAAGGCTTGAATCACCGTGTGCAATTTACATAAATGGTTTGAACTTGAGAATTAGTATCAAGTTTGCAAAATTTTCAGGCAACACCAAATTGGAGCTGTTGAAGAAAAACATAGCAAAACATACAGAGTAACTTGCAGAATGGGCATCTGATGAACAAGTGAAAGTAAGTGTAGGTCAGCATGAGGTAGTACATCTTGATAGGAAGAAATTAGTAAATGAGGTAGAGAAGCAAATGATTCAGGTATACTCATACAAAAATAGTGAGTTAGCTTAATAAAGCCAATAGATAACTAAAACAAACATTGAGATTAATTTCTAGAGACTTACAATTAAAAAAAAGGAGAAGTTATTTTAATTGTTCTTAGAACATTGGTTAGACCCTTTTGGGTTACTGATGCATAATCTGGTTGCCCTGTTGTGAAAAGAATATAGGGGCACTGGGGAAAATGGAAACAGATTTCAGTAACAATAACCGTGAACCTACTGGATTATCATTAAAGCTCATCTGATTCACCATGGTTCTTCAGTGAAGGAAATTTGCCACCCTTATTCAGTCTGGCCTATATGCAACTCCAGACCTAACAAAATGGTTGACCCTTAACTGCCTCCTTAGCTCAGGGGCAATTGTGGCTACACAATAAATAGCAAGAATGATGCCAGGAGTGAGAAGAAATATTTACAGGATCAGAAACAGCAGAACAGGCTGAATAGAGTAAGGTGTAACTGAAGGGTGACCTTAAGATAATGAAAATATTCGACATGGGGATAAGTGTTCTCACTTGTGGGGTGGTCTACAATTAGGGATCACAGCTGGCAGATATGCACCGATAAATCCTACAGGCATTTCTGGAGAAATTTATGTCTGAAATTTGGAATTGGAAGCATGATTGCAGGATTTACAGTCAACATCAAACTGGAGAAGAATGCAACAACTGATTAGCTTGCAGAATGGACACATGACTAACAGGTAAAAGTCAATGCAGATCAGTGTGAAATGGTCAGAAGCTAGAACATGCTACTATTGGGAATAGCTAAGGCAAATGGCAGATAGATTTAAGGGGTAGCTAGATAAGCACGTGAGAAAGAAAGGAAGGATTAGTGGGATACAGTGATGGGATTGTATGAAGATAAGTGAAATGAGTGCCCTTGTGGATTAAATGTGCTGGCATGACCCATTTCAGTAGATTTCACAAATAAAAATGACACGCAGGACAAAACCAACTGATACATATAGGATCATGACCACTTTCCTTGCATGCCCCCTTTCCCACAGCTGTGTAACCTCCTTCTAGAGTTGGCAGAACCAAGATAACAGAAAAATACAAGGTTCAGTCTGAAGAAAAAAACACTTGGGGAAAAATTCCTCTCTAACTTTTTCAGGCAAAAAAACTGTCAGTCCAATGGCTGAACATTGCAAATTCTGCTCTGGTACAGGAACTGGTTCATCTCCCTCTTTAATGCACAGAGAAGCAGCAATATATTCCAGGGATTGACTACTCACTGGGAAAACAAGAACTGTCCAACATCCTCCCACTTTTTGATTTTGTGTAGTTTACATGGTCATTCATCCTCTTGTAAAATTAAATAAATCTATAATTAGGCATGTAATCCAGGCTTTTCAATATTTTATCAGCGCTAAATGGGTCAGTAAACCAACCTTTCATTATATCATGCATTTGTGTTTGTAAACTAGACAGATAGTTAACATTCTCCAAGTAGATTAATTTTATCTCAGAAATGTCCTTTCTAGCAGGACCTATTTTCTGAGCACTTTGAGTATAAAAAAGCAGCTTTATTTTTTTGTGTTTTGCTGTGAGGTGCAGCAGTGGAATGTTATACTGTGGGCTTAACATAGAATTATACCTCTTTATGGAAAAGAGGAAGGCATTTATGGCCATTGTACCTCTCTTAAAAATTAATCCTGGTCCCCTGCTCTTTCCCCATGTCCTGGCACATGTTTTCATCTCAAATATGTTTATCTAAATTCTCCTTCAAAGTTGCCAAGATACCTGCTTCCTTCACTTTTCACACAATGAATCCTAGAAGTTAATTCTCACAATGCTGAAAAAGCATTTCTGTACAGTTGAAAACAGGCTAACACCAGAGTAGAACAAAATTGTGTAAGTTTTTATAATTTGGCAGGAAATTCACCTCTGACTTTCCAATAGGATCTTCATTCGTACAAGAAACTTTTTGTTTCTGGTGTTAAACTTCCCCAAATAATGTTCAAATTGTGCAATGCCTAAAATTTGTCTTCTGTTTGATTTTCAACCTCATTTGATATTTGTTTTCATTGTAGTTTACTCATGCACATCTACAGTCTACTTCTACTTAAGACTGAGCCTTCCATGATTCTTAGGAGTGAGTCTTCCGTGACATGGAGATGCAACAGTGGCCTTGGAGGCAGAAGAGATAACCATAGGGACCATAAGTTCGGAAGGCACCTTATCAAAGCAGAATTTCCTGGAAGCCACAGTCTTGTATAGATTTAGAGTCATACAGCACATAAGTAGACCCTTTGGCTCACAATGTTCATGCTAACTATTAAGTATCTATCTGTTCTATTCCTATTTACCAGAACTTAGTCCATATCCTTTTATGTCTTGGCGACTCAAGGTACTTTCACCAGATACTTTTAAAATATTATATGAGTTTAAGAGTACCAGCCTCTACCACCTTGTCAGTTAGTGCATTCAAGATTGTAACCACCCTCAGGGTAAAAATACTCTTACTCAGATTTCTGAGCAGTCAATGTCTAAGCAGGTTATGCTTCAACAGGACAATCCTCACTGAAATGTATGATGTTCTAAGACCTCAAATACAGGCCTGGATTGTTCCCACAGTCAAAGTCAAGATCATGGTCACTTTCAACGTCGTGGCCTCAGGATCATTCCAGTCCATTGGCACAGATCTGTGCCACATCTCATAGTTTTTTGCAGTAGGGAAATCGTTGATTACCTGCACTCGAGGAGGAGACACTTTTACTGTAGTCCACAGCAGAATGGGCATGGGGATTTGCAGGTTGCTCCAAAGTGCAGGCATTCATAGACTCCACTGATGTAGTTTCAATCTTTGTGGAAACCTCCTTGGCAATCTTCTCTGAGGAGCACCTGCTGGAGCCCTGCAGGGTCTCTGTGGTCTCCTTACACAAAGAACCTGAATGTTGGTACTGTTCTGCACTAACCTAACTGGTCCCTTTGAGCCCTTGGGAGCACTATCCTCCCATCACTGGAAAATTCATCTTTGAAGCAGCAGTACTCTGCAGTAGCTAGAGCAGAGCTGCTTGAATTGTGTGTATGATCTGTTAATGGCTATCCATCAAGGTTAAAGCTGCGCAGCTAAGTGTCAGAAGCTGTGAGGTCTCGCAACAGATCATAACAAGAGCAGTGCTGAAGCTGGCATAGACAGCAAT
Organism: Pristis pectinata; assembly: GCF_009764475.1. Taxonomy (NCBI): domain Eukaryota; kingdom Metazoa; phylum Chordata; class Chondrichthyes; order Rhinopristiformes; family Pristidae; genus Pristis; species Pristis pectinata. The sequence goes on from NC_067416.1 coordinate 34,839,712, forward strand.
GCACAGGAAAACTCAACAATATTGATTTGGGAACCTCATACTGAAAATCGCAACCTTGATGGGAATTCTAAACATATCGTTGGTGTGTCACACAGTGTTGTTTTAAGGCTATTCCAAGGAGGAAAGAAATTTTTAGGTGTGCATTTCAAATCCTTCTGGTATTAAAATTGTATCTTCCCTCTGGCTCTTTAACCGATTATCTAAAATTGGTATCTTTTAGTTACAAACCCACCTACTTGTTTCTCCTGATTCACAAATAAAATGAAGCTGGTGTATTAAATAGCACTTTAGACATCTCCCTGAGGAATCCCAGCATCATCAGACACCATGCAACTGAAATCCTTCATCATTGGTCTAATCCTGGTGACTGACTCTTCATCATCTCCGAGCCTTCAACATTTTGGAAACCTTCTTAAAGTCCAGTGCCAGAATTGAACACATTACAATGAATGGATGATTAATAAAGGTTTGGCATAACTTTCTTACTTTCTTTCTATTAAAAACCCATGAACTCTTGAACTATTGATCTCTCAGTATACCTCATCGTGACTGTTGCACTTTACTTGCTTACCTACACTGCACTTTCTCTGTAACTGCAACACCATATTCTACATTCTGTTTTCTTTTTACTACCTCATTGTAATTATATATGGCATCATCTGTCTGGATGGCATGCAAAACAAATGCTTTTCACTCTGTCTCGGTACATATGACAAAAATAAACCATTACTACTTGCTCTTTTAAGTTGTACACTTGTTGCCATTTTCAAAGTTTAGTGAGTTTGGACAAAACAAGTGGTTCCCTTTATTTCATGTTCCCTTTATTTCTGCTTTCCTTTATTTCATATTGCCTCTCTTCATTTTGTCCTACCAATTATGTCATTCTTTTCTTTCTGAAATATGCACTTTCATGGATTAGTATTCTCCACCCTCTCTACTGCACCTTAACATTTTTAGTCGTCAAAAGAAGCAGTGGTACATATCGTTGGGTGTTTGCACTGAACATTTCCCTAGTCTGATAAATAATTATTCACCACTAGTCCCTGATATTTGCCTTGCAACAAACTCTGTTTCCATACTGTCTTGAGCCTTTAAATCCTTCAAGATTGCTAATGCCCATTATCTGGAATTAATCACATGTCTTTTGAAAGTCTATATACACAATATCATTGCATTACTCTCCTGAGCTTTCTTCGTCGCCTCATTGAAAAATTTAATCAAGTTTGTCAGACCTGACTTGTCTTTAACAAATCCTTGTTGACTGTTATTGATTAACTCACGTTTTCCTCGTGGAAATCAAGTAGGATAGAGGTATCCTTGTTTAGAAGTTGTTAGAACCAGCAGGAAAGTATAACCTATTGAAGCTGGAGTTCTTGATTTATTTTCATGTTTATTTAGATATAAAATATTTTTCATTATGTAATTAGATTGAATTTCTGAACAGCACAGGCTATGGTGCAAAGACTTGAGAATGTCATTATGACGTGCAAGTTATAGAAACTCTGAACCAAGCACCATTGGACCCATCATCGACATCCAGGGCGGGGTGCGTTATCATTGACCAGGAACTCAATTGGACCGGCCATGTTAATACTATGGTTTCAAAAGCAGGACAGAGCCTGAATAGCCTGTGGCGAGCAACTCATCTTCTGACACCCCAAATCATTTCCACCTCCTATTAGGCACAAGTCATCCGTGTGATGGAATACTCTCTGTTTGTCTGGATGAGTTCAGCTCCAACAACATTCAAGAAGCTTGACACTATCTAGGATAAATCAGCTCACTTGATTGATAACCCACCCACCACACTAATCAGTCATTTCCTCTGAGACAGATGCACTACAACTCCAATGTGTACCATATTCAAAATGCACTGTAGTGACTCATCTAGTCTATTCCAACTTTATCTCCCAAACCCACAACCTCTACCACTAAGTGTAACAGACACATAGGGGCATCACCTTCTGCAAATTCTGCTCCAAATCATGAACCATCCGGACTTGGAAATATATTGCCATTTTTTTCATTGCCACTCGGTCTGAATCCTAAAACTCCCTCCCCAACAGCACTGTGGGTTTACCTTCACCAGAAATTCAAGAAGGCCATTCACCATCACCTACCGAAGGGCAATTTGGGATGGGCAATAAATTCTGGCCTTGCCAATAATGCCCTTACAACAGACAATGAAAAATACCCATCCATTGTAGGCCCACTGAAATTGACCTTTGACTCTGGTGTTCAGTGTGTGGAAGGTCGTAATTGTAGCAGACTGTTTGGTTAGAAATGTCATTAACTACCCTAGAGAACGATAAACCACAGCATCACCTTCTTACCTCTGGAGTGTCTCGCAGTGTCCAAATTCTCTGGCCTGGCTTTTCACAGACATGTTCTTTCATTCACAATCATCACCAGTGGCTTCAGCAGCTGGAAATCTTTTAAGCTCATTCATTTTGTTCTTGTCATTTATTCTTTACATTTTAATTTTGCAATGACTCAGTGAGTTTAATACTCAGTATCCAAGGAATAAATGTTAATCTCGTTCAGCTCTTATTCCCTCTTCAAATGACTCCATCATATTGTCTAACCAATTTGCTTTTACATGCCTTAAACACTGATTATCTTTGGATTTGGGTTGTTATTATGACATATAAAAATGAACATAACTCTTAACACTTTGGGTAGATGTGGACAGCACAGTAGTGCAACTAGCTTCTACATCACAGCTCCAGAGACCCAGCTTCAGTAGTGACCTCCAGCGCTGCTTGTGTGCAGTTTGCATGTTGTTCCTGTGACTGCATGGGTTTCCTCTGGGTGCTATGCTTTTGTCCCACGTCCCAAAAGCATGTGGGCTGGTATGCTAATAGGCTGTTGTAAATTGCCCCTAGTGTGTAGATGAGTGGTAGAATCTGGGGGGGGGGGGGGGTGGATGTTGATTGGAATGTGGAAAGAATAAAATGGATTAGGGTAGGGTTAGTGTAAATGTCAGCATGGATTCGGTGGGCCGAAGGGCCTGTTTCCGTGCTATATTTCTCAATGACTCTGATTCTGTATTAAAGCCATATCTATTATTCTAGCCAGTGGGCATTACACAACAGTGTGCATTGAATCTCACCACTCACAATCTTCTGCAAACAGCAAAGTGAAATTTATGATGGCCAGTATGAACTTAAAACAGAGTGATAGCAGAGGAATAGGATGACCAAGGTATATCATTTTGTAATATGCTTCCTCCTGTATTGTGCAGTTAACATGCATCTCCATCACATCATATGCTCAGATTGGGATGCAAGGATGTTCCAAACCTGGGAAATTTCTACGGGTTGAAATTTGAAAGGAAATAAGTAATGTGATAGATGTCCTGCTATGTTTCAATGTTACATGACTAGTTACACCAGTTAATTATACCCAGGCACCCAAGCTCCCCATCTTGTTATCATTACTGATGTGAGTCATTTATTTTCCTTGATTGAATTTGATTTGGTTAACATTATGCAGATTTAGATGAAGGAAGATGCATCCCACAGAAAGCCATGTTCTTAAAAAATAAAATATTCCTGATATCTTCCTTTATCCTTGTTTTTAAGCCTTGCCTGGTATGATTGCTCCATAGTTTTTAATTGTCAGGATTTTATTGTTAGAGGAACTAAGACTTCCAAATTATAAGACCCCTTTATTTTAATTTTCCTGAGTTATGCCAGTGTGTTTAACTCAATTCTTAATGTATCAGTAACGTTATGTGCACCGTAGAGATGTGACAGTCCTACTCACTTGAGCCACACTAAACATTTTGTGTAATGTTATTACATCAATAAGCATGTTTAAGGCTCATTCCTAAATGAACCTTCACCATTCTCCTCCTCATGCTTGTTACTTCTCACAGGCTGACCTCCCAAAATCTTGTCCGATAAAAACCATTGATGGGCTATTTACATCATCTAACCAATAGACTGGAAATTTTTGCTTATTTTTCTCTGCATTGACTTAATATCTCATATTGCACCCTGGCTGTCAAACACAGTTTCTTAATTAGGTAAGGACACAAACATCTCCGAAAGAAAGATCAATTAACTATCCTCACCTATTGCATTGTGACTTTTACTCAAGTTGATATTGATTCCATTTTTAAATTGTGCCTGGGTGATTTACATTACTTGCATTCACACTTATTTCCCTTGATCCTATTGATTGATCCTAATTCACCCTTTACTTTATTCTGCTTTTATCTCATAGCCTCTATCACTTTGTCCCTGAGGTTTACACATCTCGGTGATTACCATTTCATCTCGCTGATTTGTCCTGGAGGAACTTCACTGTCCAATTTATTATCATAAAGACAAAGACCAAATCTTTACATTTAATTGAAGTTTATTAACACATTTTGCTCCTCTTCTTGGACTTTTTAGTTCTTAAAGTAACTCAGTATATTATGCCTGAGTGAAAATTTTAAAAAAGGCTGCAGATGAGAGAAATCTACAGTAAACACAGAAAATGCTGAAAATGCTCAGCAGGTCAGGCCGCATCTGTGGGAAGAGAAACAGTTAAGGTTTCAAGTCGAAGACCCCTCGTCAGAATTTGAAAGGAGATGATAGAAGCTTGTTAAGCTGCAAGAAGGGTTGGGGAGGGGCATGTGTCTGATAGGGGAAAACCAGGTAACCATGAGGATAAGCTGTAAACAAAGTTATTTGGCCAATAAGTGAATGGGAGCAGTTAGTGAGAACGTAGGCAAAGGAATGTAAAATTGCCAAATGAAGAGCAGGAAGACCTATCTGACAGGTCTGGGTGGGCTTGTCCTCCACTCCCAGAGGAAAATAAAGGAAAAATTAGCTGAGCTAATATCACAGATGGATGACTGATCCAGACAGAGAAATCAGCGTACCTGAAGTTGTAAAATTCAGTATTGAGTCCAGAAGCTGCAATGTATCCAGACGGAAAGTGAGGTGCTGTTCCTCAAGCTTGCACTGGGCCTTATGGTAACAGTACAGAAGGTCACAGACCGATAGGTCAGAGTGGGAATAGGATGGAGAATTAAAGGGAAGGTCAGGACTAAACACCCAAACTATGCTTGTTTTCTCCAGTGTAGAGGAGACCACATGTCCTCCTGCTCTGCATTTCACAACTCCCACATCCTTTTAACTATTTTTTTGTTCTCACTCTCTAACTGCCTCTATCTACTCACTGACCAGACAACCTTGTTTACAGCTTATCCCCAGTCACCCCAGTTTTACCTAATCAGAGAAATCCCCTCCTCCACCCTCCCTGAAGTTTAACAAGCTTATTTTCTGTCCTTTCCAGTTCCGATGAAGGTCTTCAACCTGAAATTTTAATTTTAATTGTATTTACAGCGTGGTAACCTGCCCTTTCGGCCCAACAAGTCCGCGCCGCCCTTTTTAAACCCAAATTAACCTACCCGTACGTCTTTGGAATGTGGGAGGAAACTGGAGCACCCGGAGGAAACCCACGCAGACATGGGAGAATGTACAAACTCCTTACAGACAGCGACGGGAATCGAACCCTGTTCGCTGGCGTTGTAACAGCGTCGCACTAACCGCTACGGTACCGTGCCGCTCTGTTAACTCTGTTTCTCTTCCCAAAGATGTGAGGTGACCAGCTGAATATTTTCAGCATTTTCTGTTTTTATGTTATACCTGAGCTCATGTTAATATTTCAAAATTATCCTATATCCAAAGATATAGGATAATTTTGAAAAAAAACTTATTAATGCTTGATTTTATTTTCCCAAATGCTTTCTTCTTTAATGTACAAGACACATACTCAGAACTGTATTTATGAAGCTAAACATTTAAATGTTCGTTTAAACTTTGAAGTTATCTTTCTCTTTCTGAAAGCTTAAAATATCACCTCAGATAAATTTATTATATCAATTCCATTTTCAGAAACAAAATGATGAATGATTCTATGGTTTTTCAGAGTCTGAAGTGTTTGTAATTGGTTTTGAAGATAACTCCCATATCTCCTGCATCCCAAGCATGTTGTTCCCCCCCGGGGGAGAGAATACCTTAAAAGGGAATTCAAATACACAAAAAAAAATCTGCAACAGCTTTCAGTTATATAGCACCATGGACACAATGACACTTCCCACAGCAACAATATCAAAGTTCAACACAGTTCGGTTGTCTTTTTCTGCTTTGCTCCAAAGCAATAAATATAACAAATGTAGAGGCTCTATAATCCTCCTTGTGTTGTCCCATGAGCTGACTCATTTCTCTGCAGATGTTATGTCTTTCATTATTTAATTGAGAAGCCAGTATGAGTAATGTAGCCAAACAGACTTTTTCCCCCAAATCCTTATTGTCTATTCCATGGAGCCTGGTAGTTGGGATGGGGAACATGAATAGTGGCTCTTTTATCCTATCAAGCAATGCTGTGATCTTCATGTATGAGGCAGATACAGGAAGATTAAATCAAATTTACAGCAGTGGGTCGATTCACCAAACTGTTCAATGCCAGATGAAGTAGTGGGAGAAATGGCTTACGTTTGTTTCATCTCACACATGCAATTAATTGGTTCCTTGTACATTGTAACTGGGTCTTATATCAGAATATATGTTTAAGGGTCAAACATATAGAATACACATAATTGATTCCTATGTGCTGACTTAAAGGAGTAGAAATGACTAGGTTGGGAATTCCAGATCTTGGGATCCTACCATTTGAAAGCATAGGTTCTGTGGATAGATTGAAGAAAAAGGAGAAGGTACGTGGTTGGAATTGAAGAAATTCAAAGATAATGTAAAACTTGCAGTTGAAATGTCAAACCTGAATGACTGTGACATGATCTTTCATTTTAGGTTATAAGTTGCTGTTGAAAAAGTAATGCTTTCACTACTCTGGATGCATGATTTCTGTGTACAGGAGAGTTGAGTGTTACATTGTCATTAATTAATGACACAGGTACATCATTGGATGCCCCTAAATATCATGCCATTGGTACTCTTGGCTGTCAGATTAAGTCCACATGGAGCCAACTATTTTGAGCTGAGACTCAGAAAATAGTTAGAATCCTTCAAAGATTCCAAGAACAAAAGAATTCGACATTTGTGAAACTTAATGAAAGTGGGAGATTCAAATTTTTGTGTTCCTGCAGGAATGGAGCAATTAGAATGGCCTTCCTAGTCCCTTCTTACCTTTTACGGTGCCACTTCATTAAGGTGGTGAGTCCCTTTGTAGACAGTGTGGGTTTCATTAACGCATATACATTATTGTCAAAATCCCAACAGCTGCCCTGTCAGTGAAGGACCTTATCCACAAGGGAAGTTTAATCATCTGAAGCCTTTTGATGCCTGCTATCTCATCTCTAAGACCTATGCCTTCCTGCCCAACAAACCCCCTCTCCAGCTCCTATTATCTGATAGTCTCTTTATGCATGTTTGGCAGGCCAGGTTGCTGATGGGGTGTAAATAAATTCTAAGATTTCAAATAGCCCAGGTTTTATAGTTTTTGCAAACTCCACTATTATTTGCTTATTTGGGACTTATTCCAAGATTAATATCCCATCCTACTGCTCCCACCCCAAACCTATGCCCACTGTCATGCTCCCAATGCTTTCCTAGATTCTACACTGAAGCCAAGGACTGGTTGAACTGTTTTGAGGAGATTGAGATCAATTTTTTGAGGAGGGCGAGATTCTGGGAGAGAATTTTGGGGTACTACTTCCAGAAATTAGGATCCAAGCAGCTGTACATCTTGTGGTCAGTAGAGGGGTGGGAAGGAGGGTAAACTAAAGATGTCATGTTAGAGGAATTAGCTATAAGGAGAGGTTGGACAAACTTGGATTGTCTTCTCTGGCACGTCAGAGGCTGAAGGGAGGCCTGAGAGAAGTTTATAAAATTATGAGAGGCACAGGTAGGGTAGACAGCCAGAATCTTTTTCCCAGGGTAGAGTTCTCAAATATTAGAGGGCATAGCTTTAAGGTGAAAGGGGGAACTTTTAAGAAGATGTGTGGGGCGTTTTTTACACAGAGAGTGGTAGGTGCCTGGAATGCACTGCCAAGGGTAGTAGTGTAAGCAGATGGTATTGTGGCGTTCAAGACATTTTTAGATAGGCACATGAATCTGCAGGGAATGGAGGGATATGGACCATGTGCAGGTAGAAAGGACCAATTTAATTTGGCATCTTGAAAGGCCTGTTCCTGTGCTGTACTGTTTTATGTTCTATGTTTGGAGCAGTCCAAGAAATACTATGGAAGTGTGGCAATGTGAGGCCATTGAGGGATGAGAAAGACAAATTTAGTTGTAGTGAACAGGCCAATATAGGTTAATGTGAGTGACTAGTTGAGAGAATTCTAGGACTTTTTAGTGACTTTCATAACCATTTTGGTTCTATGGCAGGAAATGAAATCCCTTGGGAGTGAATCAAACAAGATGTTCTGATAAAGGTAACGAAAGGTCTAGGAGGCCATAATACCTTAGAGTCATGAAGTCATACAGCACGGATACAGATCCTTCGGCCCAAGTTCACCATGCCGACCTTGGTGCCCACCCGGTTCGTCCCAATTTCCTGCATTCAGCCCATACCCCTCCAAGCCCCACCCCTGCATGTACCTATCCAAGTGCTTCTTAAGTGATACTATTGTACCTGCCTCAACCACTTCCTCTGGCAGCTTTTTCCATATACTCACCACCCTCTGTGTGAAAAAGTTGCCCCTCAGGTCCCTTATGAATCTTTCCCCTCTCATCGTGAATCTATGCCCCCCAGTTTTGGACTCCCCTACCCTGGGGAAAAGACTGTTACCATCCACCTTATCTATGCCCCTCATGATTTTCCAAACCTCTATAAAGTCACCCCTCATTCTCCTACGCTCCAAGGAATAAAGACCTAGCCTGGCCAACCTCTCCCTATAACTCAGGCCTTCTAGTCCTGGCAACATCCTCACAAATTTTTTCTCCACTCTTTCCAGTTTAACCACGTTTTTCCTATAACAAGGTGACCAAAACTGTACACAGTACTCCACGTGTGGCCTCACCAATGACTTATACAACTGCAACATAATGTCCCAACTCCTATACTCAATGCCCTGACTGATGAAGGTCAGCGTGCCAAACACCTTTTTCACCACCCTGTCTCCCTGTGATGCCGCTTTTAACAAACTATGCACTTGTACTCCTAGGTCCCTCTCTTCCATTACACTCCCTAGTCCCTTACCATTCATAGTACAAGTCCTATGCTGGTTTGACTTTAAAAATGCATCACCTCATACTCACCTTCTTGAATTCTGGAGAGGAACAGGAGGTTGGGGATGGGGCGGTAGTGGGGGGAAGGGGGATGGATTGATCAGTTGGATACGTCAAGGGTTGTTTTGTTGAGGAGCGACGCAATCCTCAAGGGCAGATAATAATTCACAATATAAGTTAACGTGAGAGCCAGGCAGGGAAACTGTGGTCAGCAGTTTTGTTGGAATGGAATTGTGAGAGCAGGCAGTGGGTCTCATGGAAAAGCTGAGATCAGAATGAATGAAGGGAAAAAGGAGAGGAACTAGAGAGAAGTGCAAGTCCACAGCTAGGGCAGGAGAGAACTACTGAAAAAGTTCTGCCTGGGGGCTAGAAATGATTGCTGATGGGTTGGTGTGATTTTAATGACAATGATGTAATGAGCTCCTCAAACTTCATGTTGGAGATGAAGGCCGAGGAGAAAGTGGAGAGAGGGGAAAGAAGGTGCAAATTACCAGGGGTTATCTTTGCTTCCAGGATGGTCCTGGAATAGTGAGTGGTTAGGGTTGAGAAGCAGAGGGCCAAATTTTGCTTTTTGCGGCCCAGCCAGATCTGGTGGTGGTTTATGGATATGAAAGAAATGGAGGGATATGCATGATAAACAGGAGGAGGAGATTTAGTATAAATCGGCATCAAGATTAGCACAACATTGTGGGTCAAATGGTCAGTCCAGTGCTGTACTGTTCTGTGTGTTATAACGTGACCAAAGGGATTCAAACTTTAAGTGGAGTAGAAACTCAGCTGCCAAACCTTCCAATGTGGTTCCATCCTATCCAGTGTAGAAATGTAGTCTCAATGGCCAGAGAGGTTTGGGAATTTGGAAGTCAGATTTGAGAAAAGAGCAAGTGCTCACTGGGACTAAATAGCAGTTCAGTACTACGGCTGTCGGATGATGTGGAGTAGGGCTGCATAGCCCGAATGTTAGAGGAATCAGAGAGTTAATCAGAGCTACTGATGTTGAAAAGAACACAGTGAGAACAAAAACAAACAAGGTCAAGGACATGCAATGGACCATGCCCAGGGAGTTTTAAACATGTAGGTTGAACTTGGTTTAGATCAACATGCAGCCATAATTTGATCCAAGGTATTGTAGGTAGAGGGAAAGAGGAGATGGGAGGAGAATAGGCAAGGAATAGCAATGAATGGATAGCCAAGGTGCAGAAGAGGCAGTGTAGAAGGGAGGGCACTAAGGAGTTGCGAGCCCAGGAACCATTCTGAGATAAAAGTTGATACCCTTATGAAGCACCTTAGAACATTAAAGGTGCCATATAAATACAAATTGTTGTTGTTGAGCCAGCTGTGACTCATCCAAGACTGGATGCCTGGAAAGCAATCAGACAGTACAGATTGCTGATTATCACAGTAAATGTGTTCATATAGATTCAGCCTGTTGTTTGATTACCAGTGTTTGTTATGAAGTAGATCAGAATATTCAACAGATAGTCATAGGTGTACAATAAACTTACACAGGCTCACCAGAAGACTGTTTCAACCAATGTTCAGTCTGACTATCTAAGCACCTGCTCCCCTCTTACAAGAATCTAATTTTAAAGTTGATTGGATGGCCAGGGTAGTGTTTACCCCCTGCTAGTTTAAATTTTCACATCTAGTGAAGAAGCATCTCTTCATAGTTCAATTCTAACTAATCATTTGCCTTCTATAGAATTTTAGCAGAAACCTAGCATGCTCAAAGGATTCAGGATCGCTATTAGAATCCCTAAAGGCTCCACTGCTGATAGGAAAATGTTCATTGCTTAATGCTTTCCTCCTAACTGGCTGAGATAATAAACAATTATGACTCATGAAAATTCACATGGAAGGCATCAAATACATTTCTCATACAATTCAGTCTGCTCACGTAATTAACTCATGACTGTGAAGCTGCACTGACTTGTGATTATATAGCTCTCTCTCTTTTCTTCTATGAGATCATGCCCTGAACTAAATGAAAGATACATTTTGACTGCAATTCCTGGTAGACTTACAGCATGGACACTGGGATTGCTAACAATCTCCAACTTTAGTTATTCTCAGTCATAGTACAAAAAAAGAATGAAGCAGTTACAATCCATGAGTGTGCAGACCAGATACAGATTTAATGGTTTAAAAAAATAATTAAATATACCTTTTTTGGAAAGCATTGCACTTTAAGTGGATCTTCTCTGTTAATATCTATGCACATGGCACTGTGCAACCAACTGGTAGATTTAAAGAAAGATTGCAAGTGATAACAAGCTAAGTCTGCTTGATGTTAGTCAGCTTATGATTAAGGAACAAACAGATGTATGTTGTGATGCAACTCATCTCAAGTTTCTGTGGCCCATTTCTGTTTTCTTGATGGGATCAATCAAAAGTTTAGACCGAGCTCTTTCATTAGCAATGGAATTCTGGTTACTTATTTGGAACTGAGAACCATCAAGGGCAACAGGGCCACAAAGCAATGCTGGTTCTTGTTCTGTTGATCACCTCATCAAAATAAAACAAGAATTTAACATGCTTAATTTAAACCAAGCTGTCAGGTTGCTCTTAAATTGATTGTGATGCAGTGGAGGAAAAGCAAAGAGTCTGGAACACCGTAGGCTCAGGTTTTCTTTGTCGGGCATAAAGGATGTTACCTTGTGCGGTACCTATTGGGTATCTGGCATGTTTCATTGTATAGCACTTCCATTGTTGTTATAGATCGTCAAAAATACTTTGGGATCCTATCAGAATGATTAAGCCATAAGCAGCTTTAATTAATAATCCTGGCTTGGAGGAGAAGCTTCAACATTCCAATATTGCAATCACTGAGAGCCAATAGTGGAATGGGGAAAAAAATGCTGCTCAATTTTAATTCCCTTTCTGCCCTATTTTCTCTGGGCCAATGAAGTTAAAATCATAGAAACATGGGAATACAGGGACGGGAATAGGACATATAACCAAAGATCCTTGTGCATTATTCAGTGAAATCGTGGCTGATCAGTGACTGAACTCCATATATTCGCCTTTGTTTCATTCCTGTCCACCTCACGTTTAAAATTAGAATTCAACTAGTCTCAACTTCAGCCTGCAAAAGATTGTTTCAGAATTCTATCATCCTTTACATATAAAAGCGTTTCATAACTTCATTCCTGAGAGGCCTAGCTTTAATCCTGAGAGGCCTAAATTCCCTAGGCAATGAAAATAGCTATCCCTGTTCCCCCTAATAATTTGAAATGTTGATTAAATCCCTCCTTTTACCTTCAACTTTCAAGGGACGCCATCTCTCATTGTGTAATCTCCTCTTGCAATTGGAAGTACAGATATCATTCTGGTAATTCCAAGTAGAACTCTCTCCATGAACAATGTTTCCTTCTTAAGATGTGGTGCCCTTCTATTCTCTTGTGTTCTGGATAAAGGTCAAACTTCCATCAGCCCTTTTGATTACTTTCTAGACCTGTCTATATCACTAATAATCTATGCACACAAACCCTTTGTCTGTTTAGATTATCAACTATTCATATCTTAGAATTAACTCTGTTCTATTCTTTTATGGTCTGAAATGAATGGTCCCATTTTTGCCCATGTTGAAATCCATTTGCTGCAGCTTCCCCATTTACTTAATCTATTAATATCTTATTGTAATAATATATTATCTAATTTTAATCTAACTTTTGTCATTGCAAAGTCTACAAATGTGACTTTTGATCCCAACCTTGCAAGTGTTAATTTTAGGTGCAAAGCTCTGGCTCCAACATGGTTCCTTGAAACCAATATTCGTATTCTGTCAGCTTGAGAGCCTGTGTGTTATCCCTGCCTCTCAGCCAATTTCCTATCCAGGTCAATAAAATGTCATAAGTTTCAACTTTAAGTAACAGTCTCTGATGAGGGATTTTACCAAATCCCCTTTGAAAGTCCTTATTTCATTTATACAGTGCAACCTCAGTATAACATGAGTGTCAGGAAGCAACTTTAATAAAGAGATACAAGAGACTGCATATGCTTAAAACCGGAGCAAACACCCAATCTGCTAGAGGAACTTAACTGGTTGAGTAGCATCTGTAGGAGGAAAGGAATTGTTGAGGTTTCAGGTCAGAACTGAGTGGAGAGGGAAGATAGCCAGTATAAAGAGGAGAGGGGGAGTGGTGATACAGGGGTGGGGCATGATTGGTGGACTGAGGAGGGGTGAGAATAATGACAGGTAGATGGAGCCAGGTAGGTGAGGGAGAGCAGTGGAGTTGGGAGACAGAGCAAGTTGGTGGTAGGTGGAGGCAGACAGACAAACTAAAGGCAGATGGGTCACCTAGTCTGCCCTTGGTCTTGCTGATATAGAGTAGGCCACAGTGCGAGTACTGAATGCAGTTGATAAGGTTGGAGGTGCACATGAATCTTTACCTCAACTGGATGCTTGCTGGATGGTGGTGAGAGAGGAGGTGTAAGAAAAAGTGTTGCACCTCCTGCAGTTGTAGGGAAAAGTGCCAGGGTCCAGGGAGGGGCGGGGAGGGAGGGATGAGCAGACCAGGGAGTCATTTAGGGAGTGATCCCTGTGAAAGGTGGAAAGGGGTGGGGTGGAGAAGATGTGGCTAGAGGTGAGATTTCATTGCAGCTGGCAGAAATGATGACGGATGATATGCTGGATGCAGAGGCTGGTAGGGGGAGTAGTGAGCATTGGGGAACTCTATCTCTGTTCTATTTAGAGGGAGGTGGGGTGAGAGCAGAAGTCTGAGAAATGGAGGAAATATGAGAGAGCTCCTTCAACCACAGGGGAAGGAAGGCCACATTTCCTGAAAAGAGGACAGTTCCTGGAATGGAAGGTGATAAAATTGACGAGTTCCACAGCACCAATGCAGTCGTCAATGTAACAGAAAAAGAGTTGGGGAGTAATACCAGACAAGGTTTGGAACAAGGACTGTTTCACATCATCCTTCACTCCTCCTTGGCCCACCAGTCACATATTGGCCTCTGCCTCATCCCTCACCCTGTCCTTATACTGGCTATCTTCTCTCTCCACTCAGTCCTGATGCAGGGTTTCGACCTGAAACATTGACAGTTCCTTTCCCCCCCACACATGCTGCTTAAGCCACTGAGTTCCTCCCGCAAATTGTTTGTTGCAGCAGCTTTAATAATATATCCACATAATAAGTGAAACTAACATTTACTTAATTTTGGAACCCCTCTCTTTTTTATACTGTACAGACAGACAATTTGAAGAGATTTCCCTATTCTCTCCATTGCTGCATCCCTAGAATTAGATTCCTAATCCTTTTTTTTCCAGAATCCATTACTTCATCCTCAGTACTGCCGATATCTGTGGAACTTTCATGAACAGAGGTCTGTTACATTTTGAATACCATTGCCTCACTGTGATCCTGAAATAAAAATGCACACCATCTTGGGGGAACATGGTAATTAATACCTACGTTACATACAAAATGCTGATACAACAAGCAGAATTATATTGAAGTTGCATTGTCTTTTGTACTTCTTTATGATGTAGAGGAGGCTTTTCAGCCCATCAAGTCCACTTCACCTCTCAGAGGAATCCCATCAATTCCATTCCCCTGTTTATTTCCCTGTAATCCATTAATACCTGATTTGCCTATCATCCAATCACATTGGGGGCAATTTAGAGTAGCCAATTAACCTGTCACCAGCATGTCTTTGGGATGTGGGAAGAAAGCAAGAGCACCCATGGGGAAACCCACATAATCACAGGGAGAACATGCAACTCCACAGAGGTAACACCAGAAGTGAGAATTGAACTTGGGTCCCTAGGACTGTGAGACAGCTGCAACACCTGCAGCACGCTGTGCCACTTGCTGTTATAAATAGCATCAATTGACTTTGCCTTGCCAGTGCTTGAGTCATTTCGTCCAATAATTCATCAAACCCAACCTACCCTTTATAAATCTATGTTGTCCAACTCTCTCTCGTCAGCTGAAAACTTTAAGGTTTTCAACAACCTAAACAGTTGAAAATTTGCCAAATTCACTCTAGTTTGTTCCATTGTGATGATTTGTCTGCTTGATGTAAATGTGCAAAGACTTAAATCCATTTTTTCAAATTTATTCTGGAGTGTGGCGTTGATAGCACAGTTAACATTAATGATTGGCACTAATTCCCCTTGAGAAGTTGGTGGTTAGCTTCCTATTGGACCCACTGCAGTCCTTGTGTTGGAGGAACTCTCGCAACCCTAAGACACTGGGAGATCCAGGATGTTGACCCAGTATTGGTAAAGGAATGGTAACATGTTTCCAAGTCAGCAGGGAATTTGCAGATTGACATGTTCCATTAGCCCACTTCCCTTGTCCTTCTGTGTGGGTGAGGCCCTAGTTTAGGAGCTATTGCTGAGTTGTAGATGGTGCAGCGTGCTAAGGTGCTGCGTTAGTGTTGGATTGAGTGAATATTCATTGCTTTGCCTAAATGATGTTGTGTTTATTGAGTATTGTTCGAGCTGCACTCATCCAGCCAAATGGAGAATATTCCATCAGACTTTTGTTTTTCGGTGTAAAGGCTTTGGTGAGTCAGATGAGTTACTCACCTGTGATCTATGGTGTAGTCAGAATACTTACGTGGCTGATCCAGTTAAGATTCTGATCAATGGTAACACCACTTCTCCCCGCCGCCATCATTGCCCCCACGATATTGATGTAACAGATTCAGCTATGGTAATATCATTGAATATAGTTGGACTTCCTTTTTCTGGAGATAATCATTGCCCGGTATTTGAGTGGTGCTAACGCAACTTGCCACTTAACTGCCCAGGCCTGAATATTGTTTGTGCTGCTTGGGAACATGACTGCTTTATTGTCTGAGGAGCAGCAAATGGAGTTGAAGTTCATGCAATTATCAACAAACAACCCCATTTCAGAGCTTATGATGAAGAAAGGCTATTGATGATTGGAACATGTGTATGGCGGTGAATCTTTTTTGGAACTGGCAGAAATAATAAAGCCATATATTCATTTCAGCATGTTGAAGGGAACACTCCCTTCACGACTTCCTGGTCTGCTCTTCCACAGCCCCACTTACCACTTCCTGCCTTATGGCACTTTCCCATGCAACCACAGAAGCATGATTTGTCTTTCACCTCTTGCCTTCTCTCCATCCCATAACCCAAACAGTCCTTCCAGCACACCCTTGCACTTCTTCCAATCTAGTATACTGAGTTCATTGTTAACAACGTGGCCTCCTTTGTCCTGAAGAAACCAAGCACAGATTGTGGAACGCCTGCATTCAGTCCACTGTGTGACCCTGCGCTTCAAGTTGCCCGCCACTTTAACTCACCTTTCCACTCTCACTCTGACCTTTCTGTTAATGGCCTTCTGCACTGCTACAACAAGGCCAGAAGAAAGCTTGAAGAACGGCATCTCATTTTCTGTCTGGGCATGTTGCAGCCTTCTGGAGTCAATATCAAGTTCTCCAACTTTAGGTGACTTACTGTTTCCTTCTACTTGGGTTAGAACTAACCATTTCTGCTTGTCATCATTTTGGATCAGTTTCCTTTTTCTGTTTGAATAGTCTTGCCTGTTCTACATGTCCACAGCCTCACTATTGGCAGCACATTATACGTTCAAAGAAACATATAATGTGCTTGCAACTGCTGCTCTGACTGCTCCCATCAACCCATTTGGCCTCACCCTACCAGAGATATTCCCTTTGTTCTACCCACTTTTCCTCCATTCTCTCTGCTACTGCAAACTAACTTGTTTTTCTTTCGTTTCCCAGTTCTGACGAAGGGAACCACTCCTGAAACATTAACTGTTTCTCTCTCCATAGATGTTGCCTGATTTGCTGAATATTTCCAGTATCATTTTTTTTTATTTCAATTATCTTTTAACCTTGTATTAATTCCCTCAGGGCCAGACCAGCAACCATCTTCTTCGGTATTGCTACCAGGCCACCCTTGCTGATATACATTGGAGTCTTCTACCTCAAATACATTTTTGTATCTTTGGTTTCCACAGTGTTGTTCCAAATAATGTTCAGCCTGAGGATGAGTTGATTCATATGGGGTTAAAAAAAAGTTGTAGTCTAGAGGTTTCCTTACCTGTGTTTAGCCTAATGCCCTGAGACCTTATGCTAGCCAGAGTCAATATAGAGAACATCAAGTACCACTTCCCGACTATATACTATAGTGTTGCCACCACCAATGGGTTTGTCTTGCTGGAGAAACAGAATATAGACAATGA
This sequence comes from Pristis pectinata, assembly GCF_009764475.1. Taxonomy (NCBI): domain Eukaryota; kingdom Metazoa; phylum Chordata; class Chondrichthyes; order Rhinopristiformes; family Pristidae; genus Pristis; species Pristis pectinata. Next base: position 34,857,089 of record NC_067416.1, read on the forward strand.
TATTAATGGAGGACTTTAGGCTGTCAAATGGAAGGAAGGATGGTATTCTGTGAGTTTGAATACGTTTGGCTGTTGTTTGATTAGTCTGTGAGAGTCTGTGGCCCAATTTTACCACATCCACATGTTTTGAGTCTGAAATCTATTAGTTGAGTCCAGGTTGCATCTCAGTTGATGGTATGCGTGATCAATCCTGTTGACTTCTTATGGCTAGTTTGGTACATCTGAGTGACTTGCGAGTTGGAAGTCTACCACATTGACACTTTATATAGGTCTGGAGTCACATATAGTTCAAACTGGGTCAGACTGACAGATTTCATCCCTTTCAAAACATTAATATTAAAATGGATTATTACTGATAGTAACTCAATTTTTCCAGATTTGTTTGATTCTTCTTCCCAGGCTGTCCTTGTGATCAGGGAATATTTGCTTCCACTCTTGTTTTATGGGCTAATGAGGCCAATGTGGGAGCTGCAGACTTTTCCACAGATGGGGCAGAAAATGCCTGATGGAATGGGTGGTCTGCTCTTTCCTCAATTCACACAGGACCTCTATGTACTCCCATTCATGGCCTCAAGGTTCTCCACACCTTCCTGAATGCTCCTCCCCCACTTTGAATGGTCATGGACCAGAGCTTCCCAGGAGTCAGAAAGGTTGATTCATTTCTTCAAGGAGACTTTTTGCACATCCTTCGATCTTTTTCATTTGATTTCCCAATAATATCCTCTGATTTGCGTGCCCCAGCTGCCTTGATAGAATGTGATTGTTCTTCCAGGTCACTTGATTGTTAGTCCAGTAATTCATGTTATTCTTCCTTAGATTGAGACATGCATTTTTTGAGGTCATTCTTCTGTCTTTAGTTTGGTTCCTAACTGAATTTCTGTTTGGTATGAAACATACAAAGTTTCCCAAGGAATATGACTCCAAATAGAAGTTAAAATGAAATATTTGACTCTTGAGATTCTTGATAATTTTTACTCTTTCTGCTTCAATCTCTAATTTATAATTATTTTTAATGATTTTAATTTTTAAATTTTTGGGCTGAGTGAAAACATCTGTCATCTTGAAGAGAATTCTGCCATGTGCTGTCTGTTATTAGATCTAATAACCTGATTACTGAGCTAGATCTCTGAATATTGAAAAACTACAGCTTTTGGAATCCAGAAGGGTTACTTGGTACATTGACATTAAGGAGAGGTTGCAAGTCGGTGACTGTTATGGAAAAGTTCCGATTTTCAGTTCCTCTGGATTTAGTCTGAAATACTGATGCAAGCATGATGGTCCAAATGACCGCCACTGATTTGCTATTCAATGATTCGATATAGCTACTCATTTATAGTATGGGTGAGCAGCAATTGCAATCTGGGGTAACTAAATAGTTATCAAGGGAGCAGCAAATGCAGTCTGAGGTGACTAAATAGTTATCAAGTTGAAGCACGGTCTTCCTTTCTCGTAGAAATAATTGCAATCTTGACATCCCATTACAGTGAAAAAGAATGTTTAATATGAAGACTGTTCTGAAGGGTAGTCAGTGTAATATTTCAATGACGGTAATAAATTAAGAGCTTAAAGTGACAAGCATTAGAGAAATAGAACATTGTTAGAAAGCACAGGGGAAGAATCCTTCTTTTGAATCATTCATCTCTCATTTTAATTGTCGTGCAAAGAGTGGTCACTAGGGTGAGATTACAGAAAATTAGTTGGATTTAAAAGAAGTTTGCCCAGCTATTGACTTTAGTTTCAAGTTAAGATGTCAATTCATGTCTGAAGTGCGTTACAGCCTTCCCCTTACCAATGCCCTTGCAAGTGACTATTATGCTGGTTGACAAAATAGGATCCAATTGAATCACTGCCAATTGCCAGGACAATTGATGGCCATGTATCGCAATCCATGAAATTCCAGGTATGGATATAACTGTCACAACCACAGGCCGAGATAATGCTTTCACGACGTTGCCTGATGATTGAATTATGCAGTCGAGTAGGTGTTGAAGAAGGGGAGCGGGGAGCATGTGACTACATAGACATAGGTTACTGGTTATAATCTGTATATCTAAGAGTTTGTGAATGATGGATAAATGTAACAAACTGCTGTCACATAATGACAGGATGAAAGGTGGCTTTGTTCAACTATAAGAATAAAGATCCCAAAAAAATTTCACTTCCCAGAAAGACAGGCTAATTGAACAGTTCAGGATAGGCCACTGATGGTCTTGTTCAGGGGTCCATGCTGTTGGGCATAAAGCCCAACGTGTAGGCACGTGCAGAAAAGAATGTGCCTTACATGTTAAATTTGCAGATAATGTAAAACTTGGAGATGTAATATATAGTGTGGAGGATAGGAATAGATTTTGAGGAAAGGAGATCTGGGCAGGCTGATAGAATGGGCAGATCAGTGGCAGATGAAATTTAATGCTGAGAAATGCAGATTGTTACAGGTTGATGAGAAGAATGATATAAACTGGAGGTACAATCTAAAAGAGCTATAAGGATAGAGAGATCTAAGGATTGTTCATTGAAAGTGGCGTAATAGATTAAGCAAATGATTAAAAAAAATGCAGGATCTTGGGCTTCATAAATAATGGCATAAAGTACAACACCAAGGATGTCATAATGAACTTTATAAAAGATTTGCCACAATTAGAGTATTGCGATCACTTCTAGGCATTATGTTTTTAGGAAAATGTGAAGGCTTTAAAAAGGGTGTGGAAGAGATTTACTAGAATTATCCAGGATTGAAGGAGTTTAATTATGTGGACAGACTGGAGAAGCTGGAGTCGTTTTTATTGGAACAGAGAGGGTTTCAAAGGGATATGATAGAGGTAATTAAAATCAAAAAGCCTGTAGACAGAGTAACTAGGGAAAAACAGTTCCCATTGATGGAGGGTCAAGATAAAATAGAATGAAGGTGATTAGCGAAAGATCCAAAAGTGACATTATTGTTTTTGTACAGTGAATGGTTAGGTCAGGAATACACTACTAAATTGAGTAGTGAAGGCAGATTCAATTGTTGTGTTCAGAAGGGAACTGTACAAGTAACTGAAAGGAAATAATTTGAAGGGTTATGGGGAGAAAGTAGGGAAGTGGGATTAACTGGATTGCTTTTACATAGAGCCAGCATGGACTTGATGGGCTGAATGGCTCTTCCTGTGCTGCGCACCTACCTTGTGATCCTATGAATGTACTTAAAGACCTTTCCTCTGCTTACAGGATCATTGTAGCAGGGAAGCTCAGGACCTCGGAGATTAAATTACGTGGAGAATGTCTGCTAGGGGCATGATGGATGGGTGTTTGCGATTGGGTTATCCAGGTCATTTCAGGGCAGTTAGAGTTGCACTGAGTGGCCTGAATGGGAGGCCTGAGAGAGTGAGCCATCATGGAAGATAAGGTTTTTGCTTAAAGTTGACCTATCTGGTGCCAGTTACCAGTGCTGAACTCCATAAGCTGCTGGTTCTGCAACATCCTCACATGATTTTGTATGGGTGGCCATCCCATGTACAGACCATCCATGCATGGATGAAAATCATGGAAGTAGCATCTAGATGAACACTGCATGTCATTGGACACCGGTGATCATATCAGAGACCCTGCATCTGTTACTGCATCATTCACAGTCTGTATAGGAAGTCCTCCATTATGGTGAGCAATAATTTTAGTTCGGAATTCAGTCACATAATGTATAAAAACATTGTATTCATGACAGAACTTCTGGGCTGCATTGTTTTTCCCATTTGTAAACACATATTCCAGTGATTAGAAGTAAAATCTTGACATGTTATTATTTTATTAGCTGATTTTTATAAGAATCCTGAGGTCAATGTGCATCAATTTGTGGTTTCCAGATCATGATTTTTATATGGATTATTTTCAAAAAACAATCAACGAATTACTTTGGACACCTCATTAATGCTAACAGATGGCTCTTAGGGATAACTGTAAGTAAACCAGCAGAGAGGTGTTTTAAAAGTGTCCTTTAAAATTATGGAGTATTGTAGTGAGGCAAATACGGGAGCGCTCTTGAGTACCGAGGAAGTGCTTATCGATTTAAAGCCCTCATTGAGTAGAGAGACTATGAGAAGCTTTTCTGAGCATGCATTGCTTTGCAAGAAGGGTTATTTGAGCAGAGTCTAATTTAAGAGAACAGTAGATCGATAACTGAACCAGGAGCAGATACAGAGCTATAGGGATAGAGCAGGTCATTGCAGTTAGGTTTTTGTTGCTCCATCTTAGAGCCAGTATGGACACAAAAGATCCATTGGACTCCTTCTCTACTGTATCCTTTATACCTCCTCACTGCTGTTAGAGCAAGTTTAAAAAACACCACTATGTCTACCAAATAGAATTCTTTTTCTGTAGAGTATTTTGTTTAACAAGATATCCCAGAACCCCAGTGTATGCATCTCTATGAGCTATTCTTTACATAATTTTTCTTGTGTGTATGAAAACATGAGCAAATGTTAATATTAAACACAAGCCTAAATGCTTATAAGCTGACTGCAAATATTTCAGGAGACAGCCTTCTATTGTTCCAAAAAAAGGAAAGAAAGAAACACATCCATTTATCTAACTCATTTTATTCCAAGTAAATTCCAAAGTGCCTCATGGGGAAAGAAGATCAGTTCAGTGCCAGTCATTGTTGTAATTTAGTAGATATGGCAACCAATTAGTGAAGGCAATATTTCTGCAAGCAGCAATAAGCAGCTGCAGTAAAACTCTGATAATCTGGCACCCTCGGGACTTTGGTGGTGCCGGACTGGGAGATTTTCTGGGCTATTAGATGTTACTCCTATTAATACCCAAACACAGTTTTAATTCACCTTTTGTAGATGTTACACAATAGTGTAATGAATTTCCTAGTGAATCTGCTGCGTTTAAAGGGAGTGCAGGATCTGGGGCACTCGGAGTTTAAAGGGAACACGGGAGGTATCTCCCCATCCCAATCATGATTTCCAGACCATCAGATAGTGGATGATCAGATTTTTAATGTAGTTTATTTTTTGGTGATGCTGAATGAGGAGTAAATAAGTGCTGCACTCCTGAAAGAATCCCCTTACACTTCAAAATAGCGCAGTGGGATGTTTTACATCCAAGAAATGGCACTTATGACAACATCACACTGCTTAGTACTCTACTAAGGTAGTTTGAAATGGTTACTAAATATTCCAAATTGGACAAAAACAGATATAAAACTCTCAAGTTATTGCATTTTAATTATACAGAGGTGAACTTTCATCATAAGGCAAAATAATTATAGAAATTCTTTACTTTGTCTAATTATTTATTAAATTATTAACCTTTATCAAGCCAGATGCAAAATTAAATATTTTCAGTAATTAAATCTAGCTAACACAATATATAGACTAATCTATGGACTACAAGGGAGGATTGTATTTGAGGTGCCCGTGGTATAATACAAAAGAGGTGAAAATATTTATCCCATAGAGAAAATACTGTATATGCTAGAAATCTGAAGTAATACCAAAAATGCAGGAGACAAAGGAGACTGCAGATGCGAGGATCTGGAGCAAAAAACAAGCTGTTGGATGAACCCAGGGGCTGCCTGACCTACTGAATTCCTCCAGCAGCTTCCTCCAGAAATGCTGGAAATGTTCAACTGGTCAGGAAGCACCTCAGGGTAGAGAAATATGGTTCATTAGAAAAATATGTTCCATTAAAACTGAGAGAAGTCAGTGTTGAATTAAGTCTTGAGATGAAGAGAAAGTGGGCAGAACATGGGAGAACAAAGTGGGAAGAAGTGTAGTTAAGGCATCTGTGGGAGTCCATCGACTTGTGATGGTTGCTGGTCTCCATCATCCACTGAAATCGATATAGGGAGGGGAAGACATGGAAATGAACCATGTGAAGGTGAAATCAGAAGAGAAATTGGCAGAAAAGATGATGAAACTTTTTAGTTCAGTGTGAGAGTAGGAATTCTCCCAGGGATTTGCCCAGTGTTCATCCAACACCACACAATCTTTTTTTTATCTCAGTGATGTTTTTGAGAGTTTAGAATGCATAAATTGGCTGCTGTTAACATAACAAGAATGAGAACAACTTAAAAATAACTCATTGACTCTGAAGTACTTTTGGAGTTTCTAAGCATATGAAAGGCACTTGATTAAGTTAATTTCTTTGTAAAATCTGTTTTCTATACATTTCATTTTTCATATATCGTTATGCTTTTTTAATAGATTGGATCCTTTGTAAGATAGTTAATATTTAAAAAGGAGAAATGTTGAACTGCAGACAGTCGATGTATTCCAAGTGTCACAAATTAAAATTTAAACACAATTTCTTCCTCTTACCAATTTGTATCATTTCAAATGAGCATGATCATTTCTCTGCATAACTTGTGAGTGAAGTGGAATGGATAATGTATTAAAACATTTGATTTGCTGTGCATTCTGCATGCCTATTTAGTCCATGTCTGTTCAACAGAATTTTACCATTGTGTTTTCCCTGGCTTACCACGACACGCCATTTACAGTTTAGCTTTGTTATTCTGCTAAAGATCCAAACTATAAGTGATTTAATTATTTCCATGGCAACTTGTATTGAAATTCTGCAGTGCTTGACCTCATATTATTGGGACAGATTTACAGAAAAGAAAAGGCATTAACCTTCAGTTAACAGTCTGGCTCTGCTGCAGTGATACATTAATGCCAGTTGTGCTCTTTGCATGTAATACCTGTAATATTTAAACTTCCTCTGTCATGTTCTTTATACAAGTTGTATATTCCTTCAGAGTTCTGTAGAGATCTAATATTAAACTAGTTAGTGAGCCTTTCTTCTATCATAGTGTTTGCGTTGATAGTGATCTGACATTGCAACATGTTTGCAACAAGCTCTCACTGGTCTCACTGTAAGATAGTTCCTATTTAATTAGTTTGCACTTTACCCTGCTACTATCTTTATGTCATTAATCTTCAGCACATTTCAAGATTTTCATCTTTTTGTTATCTTTTGAAACTTACTACTTTAACCATTGCAACCGCCCTAATCTTTCAACCTCTGCCCTCCACCCCCATCCCTTTCAAACTTTCTCTGTTGCTCCTTCAACTTTCAACCTCCCTCTTCTGCTCATTTTATTTCTCTTCTTCATCCTTCATCCCAGGCCACCACCAGCAATGGTTGAACAGGCACCCTCTTGTTGTCTGTTCAACCAGTCATGCAACGTCATCCCCACTCACTTTCATAGCAAAGTGAGGAACCTCTATGCATCTTGGGGTTCCGCCTTTAGCTATTTTACTGCCTGTTGCTTCCCTGCATTGTTTAACATATGACTAGAGACAAACTTCATTTTCACAACAAACACCATCACCTTTTCTCCAGTCTCTCCACTCCGGGACAGTTTTGTTTGTTGCATGCCTGCTGTCCATTCAATCTAGCATGAACGAATCTTTAATATTATCCCTATGTTGTACCATTTCAATCCCAGTACTGAAGAAACCATTATTGTTTTTATAGCATTCACAATTTCAGTGTTTGAGATGTGCATAACACTGCTCTGCCAATGGAGCTGATCCTTCACATTAACTTTTGCATAATCACACTTCATTTCTATGAATTTAATTGCTCATTGGATAACAGCTGGCATTGTTAATAAAATGAAATCCATTTCAGTTTGTAAGCTTGTATGTTTTATATGTATGTGTCTGTTGTATCAGCAATCTGCTCCAGTCACCCATGTCAGGCACAGTGCATCCTGCTACCTCCACTGGTACGCACACACACATTGCTGGCATCACTCTTACTTGAAGTGACAAACATATTTTTTGCATAACTAAAGTAGGACATGACTGTGAAATGGAGGAGATTCAGGGATATCATTTTTTCATATTATGTGTCAGACTTAGCTGATTTAATAAGGACTACAATTCTTTTGTTGCACACTGTGATGCCTTCTATTGTTTAAATTACTTTTATGCACTGCTGGCCTTAGATAATTGATGGCATGGCTTCCCTATAAATGTCGTTGATACTTACCATCACGCTTCCACTTATTTTCATTGTTTAGTTCTTGTCTTTTTATTTTGTGTGGGAATTACTTATTGACAGCAAACTTTCCTTCAGTAACATGGGTGAGTAGGTGCTGCTAGAGAAACAAAGGACTGCAGATGCTGGAACCTAGATGAAAAACACTATGATGCTGGAGGAACTCAGCAGGCCAGGCAGCATCCATGGAGAAAAGCAGGTGGTCAACGTTTCAGTCCTTTGTTCTGCAGTCCTTTGTTTCTTCCTGACCTGAAACGTTGGCTGCCTGCTTTTCTCATGGATGCTGGTTGACCTGCTGAGTTCCTCCAGCATCATCGTGTTTTTCATTGAGTAGGTGTTGCTTTTGAATATCTTTAAGTCCCTCGTTTCTAAAATGTTGGGCTTCTTCCCTGCCATCCTTCCCTTTCCCAGAGCTTCCCTACATCAAAACTAACCTTTAATCCATACTTAATACGTGGCAAAAGCAAAAAGACACTGATCCAGATTTTGCTGACACGGGCTCTCCATCTGCAATCACCATTTTCCAAAAGTTGATTTATTTGGTGATGGAGGGCCTGCCTTGTTGAACCAAAATATCCAGGAGTCAAGTGACAAGGCCTTCCATGGTGTCAAGGTCTTCACCAATGCAATGGGAAAGCTCCAGCCTGACAGTATTTACAGCAGGCAAAGTCCTGCCCTCAGCTTTGCCAGCTGTCATAATTTTCTATTTTTAAAGATATTTCTGCTATCCAAAAATAGTGAAAAACTTGAAAATGAAATATAGAATTAAAAATTTTTGAAAATCAAAATTAGAAATATGCAAAACATTTTAAATAATTAAAAACAAACTAAAGTAATGCCTTACCTTTATTCATAAAAGTCCTACAATCCTCATTGAAGTCAATGGGTTTGAAAATTCTACACCAAGCCTAACCTGGGCCCTGTTCAGAGCCCATTAATTTCATTGGAGGTTTTAAAAGCTGGGGAAGGCATCCAGATGCGAATCTGCCACTGAATCCATTAATGAGCCCAGCAGTGGAGCCAACTGTTAATGAATAAGTAGGGACTTCTGCATTTCACTATTCATGCACAAAAATCCTTGACCTGCTGGCATCTGAATGATAAATACCAGTGGTCCTATTCTGAAATGTTGGCATTTACAAACAAAGTAGAGAGAGCATTGCACATTTCAGTTGTTTTAGTTTCTCTGTTAAAAAATATCACAGAATATCAGGATAGTGTGACATCCATCAATCCAGAACTAGTCTGACATCCTTACTCTTTCCTCTGCCCCATTATAATGTCCCAGTGTTTCTTAAATAATTCCAGGGATTTAGCCTTTAAATGCACCACCAGGCTCAAGCACAGCTTTTAATCCTCTGTTATAAGACTATTGACGGATCTCTTGTACAATAAAGGTGAACTCTTGACCTCACAATTTACCTTGTCATGGCCCTTGCACATTATTGTCTACCTGCACTGCACTTCCTCTGTAACTGTAACTGTAACACTGTATTCTGCATTCTGTTATTACTTTTCCCTTTGCATTCCCTTGATGTACTAATGTTTTGAAATGATCTGTATGGATGGCATGCAAACTAAGTTTCTCGCTGTATCTCGGTACATGTGACAATAATAAAGCAATTACCAAATTACCAATTCCATTGCTCTGTTCCTTGCTTTGAATGCTTATGTGGAAAAACAATTTCCTGATATTATTCCCAAATTCCCTTTGAATTAATCAGTTTCTGACTCTCAATTTAATTTGGTAAATTTTGCAGATTTTCAATTCCCATGCCATTCACTATCCTGTAAACTGCATTTGGTTCATTTTTGAAATGCTTCCTTTCATGGTTGAAATGCGCTTTTCTTTTCAAACATGACAATAGAATCAGCTCTCTCGGCACTGTTTCCACACTTGAAAGTCGTCTTATTGATCAGAAGTGAAGACTATGGCCTGGATTGTGCCTTGTTCTGGTGGTTCTGTTGAGTGTGGGTCTCTGCATCCTGACTTTGGCATCTGTGCATTGCAGTGCGGACGTATAGAACTCATGGGAGGTCAGACGCTGGAACATCTGACCTCTCATTTCACTGCTGAACTCAGTACTGAGCCCAGTCAGAACCCAGTTGTGCTGAGCTGAGAAGCAGATGCAATTCTTATCTGGCAATTATGATGTTGCACAACCCTAGCCATTTGAATGGGATCAACAGCCTTTCTGGAGAATGTGAGTGGTGGGTTGTGATATATTTTATATATTAAAAAGTATTAAAGTTTTAGTTAATTTATATCAATTGAAGGTGATAAAACCCCAGGACCTGATGATTTGCACTTTAGGATTTGAAGCTCACAGATGCACTGGTTATTTACAAATTCCATAAATTCTAGAATGGTTCTCACTGATTGGAAAGCAGCAAATGTAACCCCACTATATAAGAAATGAGAGCGAGACAAAAAAACAGGAGACCATAATCCAGTAGCCTGACATCAGTAGTAGGAATAAAAATACTTTGTCTCTTTGTAAGTGCTCCATTGAAACATTAACTCTGTTTGTCTTTTCACAGATGCTGCCTGAGTGTTTCCAGCACTATCAGTTTTTATTTCAAATTCCCACCATCTATAGTTTTTCCTTTGATTATCAGTAGTAGGGAAGATGCTGGGATCTGTTATTAAGTAAGTGGCAACAGGGATCTTAAAATAATAATAGGATTGTTTGACAATTTGACATTTTTTGAGGTTGTATTTAGCAGTACAGACAAGGGCGAACCAGTTGATATGTTGAATTTGAACTTTCAGAAGACATCTGATAAGATGCCATGGAAGAGATTATTCAGCAAATTCAGAGCACACAAAATTTGGGGTAATTGGTTAACACACAGAAAACAAAGAGTAAGAATAAACAGGAAAATCTTGGGTTGGGATGTTGTGATTAGTGGGGTGTCTATTATAAGAAGATTTGCTTAAAAGAGTAAGGACATCTTGCTCCAATTATATAGGGCCATGGTGAGACCACATTTGGTTTTGTCTCCCTAGCTGATGAAGAATATAGTTGTGCTATAAAGGCTCACCAGATTGACTCCTGGGATGACCAATTTGTCATATGAGGAGAGGTTAAGCAAACTGGGCCTATACAGTACCTTCTAAAAGAATGAAGGATAATCTCATTGAAACATGCAACATTTTTAAGGGGTTTGACAGAATACATGCAGTGAAGGTGTTTTCCTTGGCCAGTGTGCTTAGAATCTGGGGGGTTACAGTCTCAAAATAAGGGGCTGGCCATTCAGGACAAAGATGAGAAGACGTTTTGGTATCCAGAGGGTAGTGAGTCTTTGGAATTCTCCACCCAAGAGAACTGTGGATGCTTAATCACTGAATGTAATCAAGGCAGAGATCATTAGATTTTTAGATATTAAGGGAATTAGGATGTGGAAGAAAGTGAGGTAAAAGGTTAACTATAATTGTATATTGAATGGCAGAGCATCTTTGCAGGCTGAGTGGCTCACTCCTGCTTCTGTTCCTTATAATCCTTAATAAATCAATCATTTTCATTTTTATTTAGTTATTTAAATCTATTTGAACTGTTTTAAATATCCCTTATCATCAGGTGCAGAAAGTATTAATGGAAATTGCCTTTGACAGCACAAACCATCAAAAGGCCATCAGAGCAGTGTGAGTGCATGGCACCAGAATCCCCTGAGGCCTAGTTGGTACATTAATGGGCCACTGTGGATTGCTCCTAGTGTATAGGTGAGTGGTACAATCCAGTTGTTGAAAATGTGGGGAGAATTAAAAAAAAGGATTAGTCTAAATGGGATCTTGATCATCAGTGCAGATGGTGGACCAAAGAGCCAGTTTCCATGCTATTCAACTTTGACTCTATGAGTCAATGAGTCTCGTTGCTGCTCATAGGCTTTCTGGGACAGTTGCAGCAGCATGTGGGCCCATGGGGTACTAAAGAGTAGTGCAACCAGGGATGGGAGCAGAGGGTTTGTGGGATTAGAAAAGGATGAGGCACAGGCCAGGGTGTACAAGATCTGGTCTAATATTTGTTGTATGTGACCAAGCTTTGGAGAAATTGATCAGCACTCCCTCTGACATGGAGTGCACAATTACAGGTTTGTGATTTAACATTCCTTTTGTGGTGTTGATTTCTGCCTTGATATCATTGGCTGGATGTATGAGTTGGTAATGCTTATTAGGCAACAACTCCCCATTTCGTGGAATCAACCTCATAGAAGGACAAGGGCAACAGGTGTATTGGGATAACTTCATATCCAATTTCCCTCTAAGTCTCATTTTGATCTGATTTGAACCATTCTCTCACATTTGCTGGATCAAATGGCTGAGACTCCCCATCTAACAGGATCTAACTTTTCAAGCACAACTGGGAATGTGCAATAAATGTCAGCCTTGCCAGCACTGACGATATCTCAAGGCTATATGATAATAAAGAAACCTGAATAAATAAATATATAATAAATAAATGTGAATATCTCTTTCAACTTCATCCGTAGCCATTCAAGTCACACATTCTTATTTCCTTTGTGAAATATTTTAAATTTGTCCACGTTAGATTTCATCTATCATATGTTTGCCCAGAACAGATTTTGTTCAAGTCATTCTGCCATTTCTGAGCTGTCTTCTTTTAACCCCATTGTTATTTTAAGTCTGACATTGTCTGAAAACTTGTTATTTGTTACTGTATTTCTGAATCCAAACAATTGATTTAAATTACAATGGGAGTTTTCTCAAAACTGATGCAGAAGTCAGTACTTGCTACTCTCCCTTCCTTTCACAAAGTAACTTCTCTGAAAAGTACCTTTCAGATTCTTATCCATTCTCAAGATTGATCTTGAACCCCCACAGCTTTGAATATATTTAATACCCTTGAAGGTCAATTAGTGAGAAATCAGTAAAGATTATTTGTGCAACTGAATTTTGATTAATGAGTATATTAATTCATTCAGACAATAAATCTTCTTGCTTTTAAGCCTTTACTACATAATATAAGTTAAAGGCAGGCTAAAGCCAAAAGGCAGCCCTTCAAGACTGGGAGGTTGTGCCATAACGATAGTATGGAGCGATGGTTTAATGCTGACGTTGAGACCATATCTGACCTTAGCCCTTCACACCTGAATCTAGGCAACTCAAACCTTGTGGAACTTGAGTCTCCATGTCCCATGCTTTGTTTGATTTGAATGTCTAAATAGGGTCACAGGTTCATTACTTTGTCCATTACTGGAGAATTAAACTCTGTTCCTCACCAGAACCTTGAGATATATGTAAATTGAAAAAAATGTGGATTTAAACTGTTGTTCACCCTGATATCTTTCTTGATAATTGGCAGTGCCTTTAACTGCCTAGATCTTAAGCTCTGGAATGCTCTTGCAAAACCTCCCTGTCTCTATACCCCTCTAAGACACTCATTAAAACCTACCTCTCTCACCAAGTTTTGGTTGCCATTCCTTAGAGTTTGTTGCTCCTTTCATTATGAATTAATTGTCCATGAAGCTATTTTAGTCAGAATGACTAATCATTCACTTCACTTAGTATTTTGTGTTCTTGAATTGTATTCTGTTGAACCTTTGGGGAACAAAGGAAGTGATTTTATTGATTTTTTTTTCAAAATTGTTGTTCATTGCTGATATTTTGTGATATTTTGAAATTCCATTTTGAAAAATATTAGTCAATTATTTTTTCCACCTGCTTTTTTTTTCTTGCACCATCCCTCACTAAGGAATGGACAGGTAATCTAGTTGCAATGTTTGCTTACGTTGCTTAGTCACATGGAGCTAGCAACAAACTGAACTCTGGCCAGTCATGAAAAATAATGATTATTTTTCCGAACTCAAACCATGTGGCCTGTTTTGATGACTGAAAAAAGAAGTGCAGCCTACAACTGCTTTTCAATCTTTGTCATTCTTGTTAATTTAGAAAATCAGGTCTAACAATCGTCTGCTATTGACAGTTGAAAGGGCTGTCTGACTCCTGTCTTTCTATCTCCAATAACTCCTGGATAATATTGGAAATTCAGCAATGCACATGCAGAACAAATAATCTTTCTTGTATGCAAGTCCTAGTGATTTCTGTAACCAGAACCTTTATACAAATGCACCACATATTACCTGCACAGTAGCTGTCAGTTTGCATTCACTCTTAGAGTAATTGGCTCATTTTCTGAAATAAAATTTTAAAAAAATGAAATTTGAAGCAATTTCTGAAGCCTTGGCTGAAAAGATAACATGAAAGGAAAATGATAAAGAAATAAAAAAAAACGGAATAGGAGATTATGAATGTTAACTAGATTTGAGTGAAAAACTAAAAGTGTGGGAAAATATTTTGAAGGCAATGAGAAATATTTCAGTCTCAGCAACTGTATAGCACAGATTCACCAGAATGTTGGCTGGCATACGGAAACACTTGAGCTGTGCCCTCTGGAAAAAAGAGGATTATGGAGTCATTTTAAATTAGGGAATTGATAGAAAAAGTTGTTCCTGGTGCTTTGCGGTCATGAATGAGTAGATGGAGATAGAATCTTAAATACAGAAGATTTTATTGAGGGCTTGAGAGACTGGAATAAAAATAGACATAGCAGATTGCTGGTTTTGAATCTATGTTACTGACTCTCTGTAAGCATTGAACGTTCACAAAGGTAGCTGAATAAAGGAATTCGGGAACAGGTTGGGGACAAGGAATTGAGATATGGGCAGATTGCCCAGTATGGCTTATTCTTTGTTGTATTTTGTATATAAAATTATCTTTGTCATGAAGCAAACCTAGTAGTTCAAGATACATCTCTTGAGCAGTTATTTGATGATCTAACGATAACCTGTCTCACTGGAGCTGTGCAGTAGCATTACTAACTGCTGCACGCTGTGCTGTCCTTTTAAGTCAGGTATCATTTGTGAAATTCTTGAACTATATAGGTAGACAATGAAAGAGGGCGAAGACTTAACCAGCTTTTCCTAGAAGGAGGGGAAGTTGCTTTCAGATAAAATGGTAGGATGCAGATTGATTGCTAACCTTTGTTCAAATTCCATTCAAGAAAAGTATCTGAGTGAAGTCACTATGACTTTGCAGAAAAGGGAAGAAAAGATTGATATGAGCATGACGTCTACTGAATTCAGACAGGGATAGACGAATAAACAAAATATCTGCAGAATGAGTACAATAACCACTTGGAAGCCTATTATTTTTATGTCTCAAAA
The DNA here is from genome assembly GCF_009764475.1 of Pristis pectinata. Classification (NCBI taxonomy): domain Eukaryota; kingdom Metazoa; phylum Chordata; class Chondrichthyes; order Rhinopristiformes; family Pristidae; genus Pristis; species Pristis pectinata. The sequence continues at coordinate 34,872,266 of NC_067416.1, forward strand.
TGTCATTGATATAAAAGGATTGAACACCTCGCACAAAGCGGACAGAAGCATCCCATAAATTAAGGAAGGGATCTATGCCAAGTGTAGAAACCAGTTATGAAAATGGTAAGCAAACTGGTGTACAGGAAGCCAGTGCAGGTTAATTTGCAGGGTCAAGGAGAAGGGAGTGCGGCTAATTAGATAGCTCTTTCACAGATCTGGCACAGCCATGATGGCTTAATAACCTCTTTAACTCCTGCATGTTTCTATGAAAATGAATGATTGGAAGATCTTCATTATCAAATTCATAGCTTGCCAGAAAATTACTTTCCAGTTGTAAGCTGCAACCAAATATTATTAAATCAGATTCTGATGCTGGCACAACTCTCGCTGCTCTTCCATTAAGATTTCAGCATGAAAAGTTCTATGCTGCACCTTATCAGCGTTGGGACAAACTGATGTGTCATAGAAATCTCAGAAAGAACCCATAACATTGCCCAATTCAGAGTCCACACCCATGGGAAGAAGATAGACTGACCCATGGGAAGAAGATAGACTGACTCTCACAGATATTACAGTAAAATATATAACACTGTGGATTACATCTTATTAATTCATTGGACATAGAGGCAGTTCCAGAATATTGTATTCTCCATTTTTAATCAGAATTATCACTCAGGGAAATATTATCCAATAGACTGCTTTCTTTGCTTGAATATTTAGGAACATAATCATATTTAACTAAAATGAGAGCATCAAGTCCAGCTGGGTTACAACATGCAGCCACGTGGAATAAAAAATATTAACATTTACAGAGTATGTAACAGACCTTATAGAAAATATAAATGAAATATGTATATGTTGGGATTTTTAACTATTTTACATTAAGAACTGTGGGGTGAGTTATATTAAGTATTTCTGTTAGGATCAATACTGATTAATGGGTTAATTTTGATCAGATTCTTGAACTGTACCTTGGACTTTGATGCTGACTAATTTTGCCAAGTTCCTTGGTCTGATCATTACTAAGCTATGGTCTGTTTTCAGCTACGTGACTTGTGTATGAATCAGTCTCCAACCTATTACATTCTTCCAGTCCATACTCCCAAAACCCATGCCCATTGAAAACTTATGGATCATCGTCTCCCTTGGTCGCTCTAGAAGACATCAGAAAAATATTCCCAGAACTCCTTCCCAAAACCTTTGTCACACTCCATTTGCTCTCAGATACTTGCTCCTCAGTACTTCCACACCACTGACATCACAAGACCATCTAAGTGCAACCTTTCCACCAACCTCTCCCAGGATCCCAGTTATTCCCAATCAGTTTCCTCGTGTTGTGACCCAAGCCCATACATTTGTTTCTGGGCTTCAGAAACTCATCATTTTTCCAAGGCCTCAGCCTCCCATTTCCTGCTGCCTGGAAAATACTCTTGGTCTTCAGCCTGCTGCCTCTGACCATCCAACCACCTCCCCATCCCATCAAGGATGATTCTATTGAAATGGTCTCGAGTGGCAAGTCATAATTCCCCCAGTCTCATCTACTCCCTATCCTATTCCAGGAATATTCTGCCAGTCACTCCCATTTCCACTAAGAATTTCCTCCCTTCTGCTATTTCCACAACTGGACTTTGCTGTTACTTGTTTGGCTAAATCCGGCAATCATGCCCTCAAACTCCCACAGCCACCCACTACTAACTCTATTCTTGCAGCTTATATCTAACTTGCATGTGCTGCTGCATCTCCTGGCCAGTTTCTCCCCATCTGATAGTCGTAGCAACAAGTAAGTTTCTGTCTTAGAATAAGCTGGGCTTTGACAAAATGACAAGATATATAATCTTGAAGAAGATATTAGCCCAAATCATACAGGAGATAGACCACAACTCAGCTTGGGGGTCTCTGTTCTGTGGTCATCTGGCAGTGAAGCTGCCCATAAGCAGTGAGTAGGCCTCAGGAGGTAGAGCATTGTTAGTGCTCTGTTGATGATTCCTAATGTGGATTCCCTGTTGATAATTACTAGTGTGTGTTCCCTGTTGATTATTACTGTTGTATTTCCCTGATGAAGATAATTAATGTCTGTTTTTTGTTGATTATCACTTTGTGGGTTCCCAGTTGATGATGACTGTTGTAAGTACTCTCCTGATGATTACTGTTGCAGGTTATTATGGGATCCATTATGCTGTCAAAGGCCTTTTCAACTGTTTCTAGGTATCTGTATGCCCTGATGAAGAGCTGGTATAGACATGATGGGCCAAGTGGCCTCCTTCTATTCTACAACCATTTTGTGATTCAATGATGATAAGAGGTATTTGAGATACATTTAAATATTTGAAAAAATTAAAAAGAATGAAGAGTAAAAAAATAAATATAGTCATTGTAAATTAATTAAAAATCTAGTGGTGAGTGGTGAGTCCAAGAGTGAAGTTGAGAGGTCAGATGCAATATTCAGGCACAGATGTAAGGAATGCACTAAAATTTGAGGAGACAAAGCCAGTAGCTCTATTCCAAACTGCTAGTCAGAACTAAGTGCAATTTGTCCCATTAAATACAGAATATCTTTCTTTGAAAATTATAGCAAGCTCTGTGGGGACATAAGATAGTGAGCTGAAAGATAGAATGTATGTAGAATTAGCAACCAAGCATATGAATTGTAACCAGCATTTGATATTGAGCTCATGCTGGAACTATGAATCACAGCTATGATTGGAAACTGATGGATTAATTATTAAGGTGATGAGTCAAGAGCCAGATTTAGAATAATTGTTTACCATAGATTGAAAATTCACACTGTATTGCATGTGGTAAATAAAATTTTGGCACATAAATGGATCAATTGCTTATGTCCAATAATATAACCGCAAATCTTCATTCTTGAGAAGACATTTGAAGCACTGTAAATACCAGCTGTGGGAAGTGTTATCACAGAAAGTTCATGGAGTGGATAAACATGATTCCAGATCATTAAATTGGAAAAGGAGGTTGAAGAAATGAAGTGTAATCACATTCAAAATTAAATTGAAAGCAGAAAAATGCAGGAATCGCCTTAGTTTCTGTCTCCACAGATGCTGCTTAAACAGCTAAGTATTTACAGCACTTTCTGTGTTCATTTCAGGTTTCCACTGTCAGCAATATTTTGCTTTCACATTCAAAACATGATCATTTAAAGATCACTTTAGTACTTTATATTGCCCCAGTACCCCAACCTCACTGTAAGATGGCATTTGACAGATGACACAGGTACTTCTGTATGTCGTCCTTTTCATGTGTGTGGGTGGCATTGGCAATCAGGAAGCCATTCAACTGTAAAGGGTATCACATATCAATCATGTGACGGAAATCATCAACACAGAATGTACGTCAGGGAACCCACAAAAGTAATTAGCAGTGAATCCACATGAGATAAAGTCAACAGGGAACTCACAAGATTAATCATCGACAGGGAACCAATAATGGCATTCATCAAACAGGTACCTACAATGGTAATTATCAAAGCCAAACCTGCAAATGTACTCATCAATGAGGAACATTCCTTGATCATCAACAAAATAATGCACAATAGTTATCATCTCAGGACATTTACCATGGGGGTCATCAACAGACTGCTGACTGGGTGATGGGCGGGCCGGTGACTGAGTGATGGGCAGCTGATGGATGGTGATCTGGGTGATTGGTGAGCTGTGCCTCTGATGGGGATTGTGGCTGTGAGTTCATTGCTGAATGATGGGCAAGCTGAATATTATGGTATGGCTTTTCTTAGCTTGTATATTTTCCTTTTTGCAACAACTTCTATGCCATATTCTCAACTGCTATGCTTTTCTTTCAGCTGCACTTTTCTCATGACAATTAACTGGATTAATTTTGACAAGCACCTTACTGTATTAAGAAGGGGGCAGATGTTCCAATTTTCAACTCCTGTGCCAAAATTATAAAATAAACCAGACATATAATTGCAGTCTGCATTGATTGACAGTGTTAAGTATACCAAGCAATCTTGCCATTGTGCTGCTGTGACGTATTTCACTGTAACAATGCATACCTCGTTCCTGGGTCACATCTTATCCTGTCTAGGTTTTTCCTGTCATATTTTCCTTGTTATCCTCCATCTGTTGTTCTTCCATTTTGAATAAGGAAATCATGCTGAAGTGCAAATATTTTTACTGTTATGTTTGCAGTGAACTGGTTTGTCATTTCTTATCGATGTTAATTTTAAAAAGAATGAATGTTTAGAAATTCAGCCCTGGCTGTTGTGCTGAACAAGCTACATAGTTATATCAGAACATTACACATTGCCTCTTTTATTCATCACATTGACTTAAGGCAGAGTATAACGTGCCAACGTTCATTCCAGCCATATAGCCCACTCAGTGCTCCAACCTGGGATGAATGTCTCGAAGAAGGTAAATACGTGGTATTGGGACTACATTTTTCATTAAGTGGATGATTGATAAAACATGGAGGGAGAAAGTGGGAAAGAGGGTGTGAACAATAACAGTGACAATATTGTGTCTTTTATGCAGTAGGTGTGTCATGCTACTTTAGGTGAGCTTGATGGTATAAAATTTGACACCCAAACCACATAAACAGTTTTCAAAATAAGACAGAAAATGCAGGAGGTGTTAATTCTGTTTTAGTATTCACAGCCTGGCCTGCTGAGTGTCTCCTGTATTTTCTCTGTTTGCTTCAAATTTCCAGCATTTGTATTTTTTTACAGTAAGAGGAGGGGGAGGAGAGAATGGTAATCTTCAGTTCATAGGCAGCTGAAGGGAGGCCCACCAATAGTGAGGCACAGATTATAAAGTTGGAATTGGAGGAGGAGAGATATCTGGTAGCGATATAGATTTTGAGGAGCTTACAGAGACAGAAGCAAAATCACAGAGAGCACACTATCTTCAGAGTGTACTGAGTTACAGCATATGGATAATTGACAGAGGTGGAGGTTTATTTATAAGACAACATACCACTTAGTTACATGTGAGTCTCTGAGCTCGATACAGACTGAATGTCTGTGAAATTGTTACATTGTTTGAGAAGCAGGCACACCCCAACATGTCTCAGCTTTGCAACAGGATCATGATGTAAGTACACATACATGTACAAAGAAAACAGTAGCCTTCATCCTTCAAGATATATTACTGAAGTTTTTGAAAACAAGGATAATAATTTCCAAAACAAGGTGCAGTCAGCAAGACCACATGTGTAAAGTCAATGGGACTGGAATTGAGCTAGTAAGTGTGGAGCTACTTACGTTCAAGGATGCAGGAAACATGTCCTTAGCTCCCTACTCCACTCCCAAATACTCATGACTGCATGGCCAGATTCTGGACTAACTCCATCTACAAGTTTGCAGATGATACCACCATAGTGGGCCGAATCTCAAATAATGATGACTCAGAGTACAGGAAGGAGACAAAGAGCCTAATGACATGGTGACATGACAACAATCTTTCCCTCAATATCAGCAAAACAAAAGAACTGGTCATTGACTTCAGGAAGAGGGGCGGTGCACACGCTCCTGTTTACATCAACAATGACAAGGTCGAGAGGGTTGAAAGCTTCAAGTTCCTAGGGGTGAACATCACCAGAAGCCTGTCCTGGTCCAACCACATAGATGCCATGGCCAAGAAAGCTCACCAGCGCTTCCACTTCCTCAGGAGGCTAAAGAAATTTGGCATGTCGCCTTTGACCCTCACCAATTTTTATCGATGCACCATAGAAAGCATCCTATCCGGATGCATCACGGTTTGGTATGGCAACTGCTCTGCCTGAGACTGCAAGAAACTGCAGAGAGTTGTGGACCAGCACATCACAGAAACCAGCCTCCCCTCCATGGACTATGTCTACTCTTCTCACTGCCTCATTAAAGCAGCCAACATTATCAAAGACCACACCCATCCCAGACATCCTATCTTCTCCCCCTCCAACTGGACAGGAGATACAAAAGTCTGAAAGCACGTACCAGCAGGCTCAAGAACAGCTTCTGTCCCGCTGTTACAGGACTATTGAGTGGTTCCCTAGTATGATAAGATGGACTCTTGACCTCACAATCTAACTCATTATGACCTTGCACCTTATTGTCTGCCTGCACTGCACTTTCATCGTAATTGTATCACTCTATTCCGCATTCTGTTACAGCTTTCCCTTGAACTACCTCAATGCACTGTTTTAATGAAACAATCTTTATGGATGACATGCAAAACAAAGTTTTTCACTCCAGCTTGGTATATATGACAATAATAAACCAATTTACCAATTTAACATTGAAATAGTCTAAATCCTGGAACTTCTTTCTGAACAGCATCGTGTGAGCATCTTTACCCTGAGGACTGCAGCAGTTCAAGAAATGGCTCACCTCCTTGAGTGCCGTTGAGGAAGAGCAATGAATGCTGGTCTTGCTAGTGATACCACATCTCAAAAATTGTATGAATAAAAACTTCAAGTTTAGAGGTACTAAGGCATGGATGAGGGTTTCATCAGCAGATAAGCTGAGGCAAGGGTAGAGATAGAGAATATTACGGAGCTTTATCAGATGACTTGAAGCTATCCTGTCACAAATTGGTTGAGGTGTTGAGGTTTTAATATGGAGGAATAAATTTGAGCATCATGTAACCTTGTTGGAGCATACTTTAATCATGGGCATTGGGAGGTAAGTTTTGTTGCTCTGAATACCAAACCTGATTACTGATATTGACTATGTAGGGAATTACTGACCTCCATGAGACCTCCATTAAGAGATGATGAATGTGATTAAGAGAAGCCTGTGCATCACCATAAGAACTGACATTGGGAAAACCTTAGGCACACCAACATGGATCAGCCATTGTGTCTGGTTGATATTCATGATTGGCACGATTGTAGCTTATTGAGAATAGCAACGATTCTGGTTCACGAAGCACTTAAAGGAACAGAGCTGTGCCTTTCATTTTCCTAATCTTCAGTAACCTTGTGGAAGAAGAGAAACTACACTGAAACAGATGACCCAATTCTTCCAGCTGAGATCCTGAGGAAAGTGTCAGTTGTAATGCTAACCATTCCCCAGAAGAAGGATCTTTCCAGCCATGGTACCATGCTATTTGGAGTAATGTTCAGTAAGCAAGCAAAGCACCTGTATTTGTTTAAACACTTTTACTTAATGTCAGAAAATTTATATATTGCATTTTCAGACACAGCTGCTGTCCATACAGAGCAAATGAAAATTGCTTCTTCCATGCTGATGTGACGGGTTACTTTATTTGTTTCCTATCTTCACAGACTACAAGATTTTGACAGTTTGATTATTACTTTGTTACATGGCAAAAAATATGGACAAACTGAAGTGATTTATGGGACTGTAAGCTCATTCAGTTCCATTGTTGTAATAAACTACAAGAATCAAGCTCAAGAGGTTTATAGCTGTCAGGAATCTCATACTTACAATACAAACTTAAACCACTTCCCCTTTTCTTTCTGGTAGTTGTTATTTATCATAGTATTTTAATTTTCCTGAAATGCTTATTTAATTCTGAGACTTATTTAGTAGTACAAGTGCAGCTCACAGCTGAGACCAGCAGCCTGTGCAGTCTGGGAAGCTGATGAGTTTCAATATTCATGCCAAGGATTATTTCCAAGGTCAGCACTGCTCTGAGGTCTAATTTATTGCTGTGACTTTCTATGCTTGCCATACCTAGTGCATAGTAAAGCTGGAAACGCATGGAATATCCACAGAAATTGCCTTATATGGCATGTTTAGGTAGTGGGTTTTGGAAATGATAAAGTAACTGTCTAACTATAATAAGAAAAATGTGTATCAGACTTGTAAATACATTTGTAAACTTACATCAACTTATAGCGTGGTTTCTTTGTCATGAATTATTCTGAATTTTGCTTTTTGACAGCTTGCAATCCCACTAGCTGGGAACACTTGCTGAGGAGCAAGTGGATCACATTTGAAATGTTGTGTAAAGTTCCGGTTGCCATTCTATTAAACATACAGGTACTGGAGAAGGGTGCAAAAAAAATCTACACCACCACCAGAACAATGAGGTTCTATCCTGCAGGAAAGGAATAGCAGGCCAGGCTCTTTACTCTTGAATATAAATGGCTGACAGTTGACTTTTTCGAGGTGAATGATGCTGATAAAGTAGACAGAGGAAGAGTGAGTCAGAACTTGCTGCTCGCAGTGATTGCCCTATATTCACTGCTGACCTATGTATTATGAAGGAGTTTACTTTCTCTAATACCCTGTTGTCAGTTGGGCTCCTAAGCAGGTCCAAGCCTTGCTTGCGAGCCCCTGCACCATGGCCAAGGAAAACTTTGAGAACCAACCAAGAAGGCCCCCATTTTATAGGGGCTGTCACACCTTTCAGAATGTTCAAGAACATTCAAAGACTGATAGAAATCAATTACACAATTGAAAATATTTACAATTATTCAAAATGGTAAACAAAAACTAAAAATACCTAAACAGAACATTTAAGCAATTAAAAGCTTTTACATAAAAGCAATGAATTCAAAAAGTTTCAATTATCTCATGCTTTCCTTCCTCCCTGGAGCTTTCCAGTTAAACAAATGAAGTTGCTGTTCCTGCACCAGGTTTAACCTGACATAGTGCAGTGCCGTATGTCTCTGTACTGCCACATATGAAGAGTCCAACACTGAAATGGAACTGAGAAACCAACAAAAAGTGGTTGACATGTTTGCGATTTTTACGTTTGAATCCCAAACTTTCTGGCTCTTATGCAGAGAAATGCTGCGGAGATCCCTGGTATTTCCTTGCAGGATCCAGCTCATGTCGCCACTTATGAGAAAGTGCAGAATTAAAGCCTATCAATGGAAGATGGTCACCAAGAAATGAAACAGGAAATCCATTGAAATTTCTTTCCATAAATGGTGGTGAGAATGTGGTGTTTGCTACACCAGTGAGCAGTTGAGATGAATATTCTGCAAGCATTGAAAGGGAAGCAAGATAACCATATGAGAGAACAGTATAGAGCTTGATAGACTGAAATTTGCCACACAGAAGCAAGATGTCCCATTGTGTCTATGCTGGACAAAAAAAAACTATATAAGATAAACTACTTCCCAACTCTTGTTCCATAGCTCTGCGGGTTACAACTCTTCTAGTGCACATCCAAGTATTTTTGAAATGTGCTGAAGGTTTCTGCCTCTACCACTTTCAGGTAGCGTGTTCCACACTTCCCAACATTATTTGCATGAAGTAGATTTCCTCAATTTGCCTTCAATCTTTCTATAATAAATCTAAGTATCCTATTTTTAATGTTTAGATGAAGGAAATGAGTTACTCCTATTCAACTCTCTGGGCCTTTCATATTTTGTACATGGCAGGAAGTCTCCCTTCTTCCTTTGTTCTAAAGAATACAATTATAGCCTGGCTAATCTCTCCCCATAACTATAACTCTCCAACTCTGGCAACTTCCTCATTAATCACTTCCGCAACCTCTCCAATGCTATCATGTCCTTCCTGTAATGTAGTGATCAAACCTGTACATAGCACTCCAGCTGGGGATAACTATAGTTCCAGCTTGACCTTCTGCTCCTACATTTTGTGTCAAGACTAATAAAGGTAAATATCTCGTGTAGCTTCTTAACCACCTTACACATCTGTTGTGTTACCTTCAAGTGTCTGTAAGCATGTACTCTGAAATCCTTTTGTTCTTCTACAGTTTTTAGTATCCCAACATTTATTGTGTATTTCTCACCTTGATAGCTCTCTTCAAATGCATTTTCTCACAATTCCCCAAATTGAATTCATTTGCTCCTCCTTTGTTCACCTGGCCAGTCCATTGATATCTCCCTGTAGCCTACAAATATTTTTTCTCATAATCAACCACACAGCCAGTTTTGATGTGGTCTGCTAACTTATTAATCATGAGTTTCTACATTTAAGCCCAAATAGTTGATACATTCTTTGAAAAGCAAGCGGCCAAGTACTGAAATCTACAGAATCTCACTGCATACCAGCTATCATTCAATAAAATTGTCTTCAATCGTTTGCATTTGCTTTCTGTCACTGAGCCAAAGTTAGATCCAATTTGCCACTTTTCTTTCAATCCCGTGGACTTTTATTTAATGTTTTTTAACTCTCCTGGCTACCTTGTCAAAAGAATCAGCCTAAATGGTCAGATATAATCATATCCAAACAAATGCTTGCCAGTTGAGACAATGAAATAAAACTGTGCCTTACTAAATGAAGATTTACACTATCCCTCAGAATTCTTTTCAATAATTGCCTAGAAAATTAATCCCATAGGTAGCACAAAACTCACTATTTAGAAATGATAGATCATTATGCTCTGCCTCTGAAATTCATTCCATTGCTTAGTCTAATTTTTTTTAACAATGGTAACACATCAGCAATCTTCCAGTTCTCTGGCACCATGTCTGTAGCCAAGAGTTAGATGAGAGATGAGAAAGATGGTAGAAACTAAGGTGGAGTACACTGCCACACGCTGGTAGGGTTGCATAGCCTGTTTCTGTGGAATAAAATGACACCCACATTTCATCCTGGTAAATACTGCAAAATAAAGGGACTTGACAATCAGCAGACTGAAGTGAGGCCAGGCGGTACGCAACACCTGGGTCAATACTTAAGCAAACCTAGGTTAGCAAGTGACAGCTCTGCAACAAAACATCTGCATGGAAAAGTCAAAGTTTCAGGTGTCAATAGCGACTGGTAAAGAGTTCCACTGGCAGCAGAAATTAGAGTCATAGAATTGTACAGCACAGTAATGGCACATCGTATCCATACTACATTCATCCCATCTGCCTGCACTAGGATTGTATCCATCCATGTCTTGCCTATTTATGTGTCTGTCTAAATGCCTCTTAAATGTAGTAATTATATCTGATTTCACCACCTCCTCTGGTAGTACATTCTAGATATCAACCACTCTGTGCAAAAAAACTTGCCCCTCAGTACCTCTTTAAGACTCCTTTCTTTCACCTTAAACCAATGCCCTCTTTGTTTTTGATACTGCTATCGTGGGAAAAAGATTTTTATTATCCACCCTATCCATGCCTTTTATAATCTTGTGTACTTCTACCAGGCTTCCTCGCTCCTGGGAAAACAAAACCAGCCTATCCAATCTTTCCCCATAGCTAAAGTCCTCCAATCCAGGCAACTTCCTGGTGAATCTCCACTGTACTCTCTCCAGCACAATCGCATCCTTCCTATAATGTGGCGACCAGAACTGCCAAGGTGGCCTAACTAGTGTTTTGTAAAGTTGCAATGATCATTCGTGGTTCTTTATAGAACTGGACAAACCATGCTGGTGTTTATGCAAGCTGTGGCTTTTCTCTTGCCATGCCCTTATCAAACTCATTTTACACATCCTTTTTCTTTCTACCCCTGGTAAACTTACTTAGTATCTCCTTGAGCATTTATCTGACTGTTGATACCTGACTGGGGGATTTGTGAAAAGATTGTGCATATTTTGGGTGTGGTCACTTAATTGGCCTTTACCAAGATGGTAAGTGGTCCACACTTCCAGCTTATCATACTGGAACCTTAGCAGCAGAGGAAGAGGCAGCATGCAGCCAAAGTTCTAGCCTCCTTAACTATGCTCATCTTCCCTGCTGCTTAATATTGAAAAATATAAAGAAACTGGCAAGCTGTGTGACTTTTAAAATTAGAAGGAAAAAATTCTGTCATTAATTTGGATGAGACGGATTGTTTCAGCATCTGTGTGAGAGTCACCAACCCCTGCTGATTGAAGTCATTTCAGAAGAACAGCTCTTTTCCTTTGCTTTATTTGCATTGTTGCACTGGTCAAGATTGAAGCGGATGAGTGGACTGTCAGTTATACAGCATGGAAACAAGCCCTTCGGCCCACTGATTCTGTGCTGACCATCAGCACCCATATAAATGACTCCCATTTTTATTCTCCTGTGGCGAGTCACCGTTTAGTCGGGCGACCGAAGTGACCAAAAGTGACCTTTTGGTCACTTCGGCCCAGCGTCTGGTTTGACCAGGCCGAAGCGCAATTCCACCTTCGGCAGATCACCTCCGACTCCACGAAGTACTACCATGTGGTTAGCTCTCTGGACCAAGAGACAGCCGCCCAGGTTGGGGACTTCATCCAGTCGCCTCCGGAGGAAGATAAGTACCCGGCTTTCAAAGACCTTTTGATTCGGACCTTCGGCCTCTCCCGTTGTGAGCGCGCCGCCCGCCTGCTTCATCTGGACGGCCTGGGGGACAGATCCCCATCCGCCCTAATGAATGAGATGCTGGCATTGGCCGAGGGACACAAGCCATGCCTGATGTTCGAACAGGCCTTCCTCGAACAGCTCCCCGATGACATCCACTTGTTGTTAGCTGACACCGACTTCAGCAACCCCCGTGAGGTGGCTGCCCGGGCAGATGTCCTGTGGAGGGCCAAGCGCGAGAGCGGCTCGTCCGTCAGTCAAATCACCAGGCCGCGAGCCCAACGCCCGCCTCGCCCGGCCCCAGCAACCGAGCAACCACGCCCCAGGAACGCAGACGACGACACGGGTGACCAGCTGTGCTTCTACCATCAGAGGTGGGGTGCGGAGGCCCGTCGATGCCGCCCACCCTGCAAGTTTCAGGGAAACGCCAGGGCCAGCCGCCGTAGCCGACAGAGCCTCCTATTCGTTCAGGATAAGAAATCTAGACAGCGTTTCCTCGTTGATACTGGAGCGGAGGTCAGTATTTTGCCCCCGACCGGCCGCGACACTCGTAACAGGCCACCCGGTCCTCTACTCAATGCCGCCAACGGTACAACGATACGGTCTTTCGGCACCTGTACACTTCAATTACAATTCGGCGGCAGCCGTTTTACCTGGACCTTCACCCTTGCCACGGTCGCCCGACCACTCCTAGGAGCTGATTTCCTTCGGGCCCACAACCTGTTAGTCGACCTGCGAGGGAAGCAGTTAGTCCACTCTAGCACCTTCCAGACCTATCTCCTGGGAGAAATCAGCACACCAGCCCCGCGCCTGGACTCCATTTACCTTTCTGGCGACGATTTTGCCAAGCTCCTAGCCGAATTCCCATCAATTTTGGCACCTTCGTTTACGAATTCTAGGCCCAAACATGGGGTACGACACCACATCATTACTACAGGGCCACCCCTTCATGCCCGAGCACGACGATTACCTCCAGACAAGCTCCGCCTGGCAAAGGAAGAGTTCCGTCACATGGAGGAGCTGGGGATTGTTCGCAGGTCAGACAGCCCCTGGGCCTCCCCCCTGCACATGGTCCCCAAAGCCACCGGAGGGTGGAGGCCCTGCGGCGACTATCGCAGGCTGAATGACGCTACCACCCCAGACCGCTATCCCATCCCTCACATTCAGGACTTCGCAGCGAACTTACACAGGGCCCGCATCTTTTCCAAAGTGGACCTCGTTCGGGGATACCACCAAATCCCGGTCCATCCGGATGATGTCCCCAAGACTGCAATTATCACCCCATTCGGCCTGTTCGAATTCCTTCGGATGCCGTTCGGCCTTAAGAACACCGCGCAGACCTTCCAGCGGCTGATGGACGCGGTAGGCCGAGACCTGGACTTCGTGTTCATTTACTTAAACGACATACTGATCGCCAGCCGTAACCACCAGGAACACCTTTCCCACCTCCGCCAGCTGTAGTCCTACCTCTGCGATTTCGGCCTCACGATCAACCCGTCCAAGTGCCAATTCGGACTTGACTCTCTCGATTTTCTTGGCCACAAAATCACCAGCGACGGGGCAACACCCCTACCCGCCAAGGTGGATGCTATCCGCCATTTTGCCCGCCCCGACACAGTCAAAGGCCTACAGGAATTCCTTGGGATGGTCAACTTTTACCATCGTTTCATCCCTGCAGCAGCCCGTATCATGCGCCCTCTGTTCTCGCTGCTGGCTGGTAAGGGAAAGGACATCACCTGGACTGATGAGGCTGCGGCTGCTTTCGTTAAGGCCAAAGACGCCCTGGCAGACGCCACGATGCTTGTACACCCTAGGACTGACGTCCCGACTGCCCTCACGGTAGACGCGTCCAACACTGCGGTGGGTGGGGTACTGGAACAGCTACTCGAAGGCCGCTGGCAACCCTTGGCATTTTTTGGCAAGCACCTTAGACCACCCGAACTGAAGTACAGCGCTTTTGATCGGGAACTTCTAGCGCTGTATCTGGCGGTCCGGCATTTCTGATACTTTCTAGAAGGCAGGCCTTTCACCGCTTTCACCGATCATAAGCCTCTGTCCTTTGCCTTCTCCAAAGTCTCCGATCCCTGGTCAGCTCGTCAGCAGAGACATTTATCCTACATTTCCGAATTCACAACTGACATCCAACGTGTCTCCGGAAAGGATAATGTCGTTGCTGATGCACTTTCCAGACCAACCATCCACAACCTATCCTTGGGTGTCGACTACACGGCCCTAGCTGATGCACAGCAAGCCGACAACGAACTGCCCAGCTACAGAACCGCAGTCTCGGGTTTGCAGCTCCAAGATTTCTTGGTTGGTCCAGGTCAGTGGACCCTACTTTGCGACGTTGCGACTGGTCAGCCCCGCCCTATAGTCCCTGCAGCCTGGCGGAGACGCGTTTTTGACTCGGTACATGGGTTGGCGCACCCGTCCATCAGATCTACCATCCGACTGGTCGCCAGCAAGTTTGTCTGGCATGGCCTGCGCAAACAGGTCAGTGAGTGGGCCAGGACTTGTCCGCACTGCTAGACATCAAAAATCCAGCGACACACCAAGGTCCCACCACAGCAGTTCGAGCCTACCCGTAGGAGGTTCGACCACATACACGTCGACCTCGTGGGCCCTCTGCCGGTTTCAAGAGGAGCCCGGTACCTCCTTACCATCGTGGACCGGTTCACGAGGTGGCCTGAGGCAACCCCCCTGACTGACATCACAACTGATTCCTGCGCCCGGGCGCTGCTCACAACTTGGGTCTCACGTTTTGGTGTTCCGGCCCACATCGCTTCAGACAGAGGCACCCAATTCACTTCCAGTCTCTGGGCTGCATTAGCGAACCTGCTCGGGACGCAGCTGCACACCACCACGGCCTACCATCCTCAATCAAACGGGTTGGTGGAACGTTTTCACCGCCATCTGAAATCAGCCTTGATGGCCCGCCTGAAGGGTCCTAACTGGGTTGACGAGCTGCCTTGGGTCCTGCTCGGCATACGCACTGCCCCCAAAGAAGACCTCCGCACTTCGTCAGCTGAGCTTGTGTACGGGGCGCCCCTAGTTGTCCCTGAAGATTTCATACCTGCCCTTCGGGACCAAGGGGAACAACCCCCAGCAGTCCTACAAAGACTGCGCGAGAAGCTTGGCAACTTGGCCCCGATTCCCACCTCACGGCATGGTCAAGCCCCATCCTGCCAGCCCAAGGAACTACGGGACTGTAAGTTTGTTTTCGTTCGCAGGGGCACACCTCGGGCGCCATTGCAATGACCATATGAGGGACCGTTCCGAGTCATACGGAATAATGGATCCACCTTTATTTTGGACATCGGAGGCACGGCGGACCGCCTCAAACCGGCCCACTTGGATCTGCAACAACCTGTCGAGGTTGCAACACTGCGACGCAGACGCCGGCCCCCTAAGCGGCAGCTGGCACAGTCCACGGACCTTGGAGACTGTATCGCCGGTTCTGGGGGGGGTTGTGTGGCGACTCACCGTTTTGTCGGGCGAACCGGCTCGGCAGTCGGGTTGCGCGGCATCGGAGCGACGAGGCCCAAGATGGCGGCGGGCCTCGTCTTTCCCGAGCAACGGGGAGAACCCGCGCGCGGGAAAGTCTTGATGATGTAGTACTTACGTCATTGCCGGTTGCTTTGGGTGGGAACAGTCTTCCTTAAAGGGCCCGCGCAAGGCGGGAAAATAAACCACTTGTTGTTCGACAATCCTCCGACTAGCGTCTTGTTTTATTTCGCGGTAGCAACCGCTACACTCCTCACATTCCCACCAACTCCCCTTGGATCCTACTACTCAGCCACAAACCAAGGGGAATTAATCTACCACATATCTATGGGATGTGGGAAGAAACCAGAGCACCCAGAGGAGACCTGCACAGTCACAGGGAGAATGTGCAATTCCGCACACACAGACCTCAGGCCACTAAAGCTATAAGGCAGCAGCTGCACATGTGCCACTATTCTGTGCTTTACCCATAGCACCAATACAAAGGACTCTGAGATCAGATGCAGGCCAGAGCTCCATCAAACGGAAACAAAGTTCCATATTTTGCCGATTTGTGCAACACTCTATTTTCTGAGCAGTCACTTTGGGGATTGCAGACAGCACATTTCTGATTCTTATGTCTGATCAAAGTAGGCAGTGAATTATAGGAAGACAAAACAAAGTAAGCTCATCGTCTAAGAGAGCTGGGTGGATATGGCAATTTTATATACATTGGATGACTCATTGCTAATAATTTAAATCCAATAATTAAAGACAAAGGTACATTAGCAGTTGGAATCGTTTGTTAGCCAGAATAAAAATTGATCCTGTTGATTTTTGTATGCCTCAAGGCATCAATGCCAGCAAATCTTTGTGTTCTGATTTTGTATTTCTCTCCAAAAAGCAGCCCTTTCCCGGATTCCAGAAACAGGCAAGCTATACATGGTAAATAAGAAATAATTGCACACTAAGGATAGAGTTGCCTGGGTTTTGAGAACCAGATTGCCTGAGGCAATGTAAATTCTCTTGCTAGTGTGTAAGTTACATTTGATCAGTAATACTAGTCAGGGTTATATCATCCCACTATGCATGCATTACTCAGGGATTGGAAGAAATCATAGTTATGGCAATTTATTTTTTTCTTTGGTGCAGTGTGGAAGCTGTATTAATATTTACTTAAGCTGCATCACAAATCTGGTGATTTGCACCAGGATATATGAATAATGAAATACATTAAATTATTTCTATCTTGTCTTATTCATGTTCATACCTTGATTCTGCAGCTATACTCCACCCCAAGCAAGCTACTGAATTCCCCACTAGTTATCATTTGACTAATCCACCCCTTCTTCTTTCTTGACTCCCCAAGTCACATTCAACATGCTGTCCCCTCTTTACTCATGTTAGCCTTTCAGTTGTAGGTGTGTGTTTCTTTCCAACTCCTCACCTTCTACCCCAACAATTTTGTGCCAGTGTTTATTCCCCCTAATCCCCCTCTCCCGAAGGCATCTGAGTTTCAGGTCCACGGAGACTCCATCACATTGCTCAACTGACAGCTGGTCATCAGTAAATTAAAAAATGCAGATGCTGAAAATCTGAAATAAAAACAGAAAATGCTGGAAAAACATTTCAGGCAGCATGTGTGGAAAGAGAAATAGTTAACATTTCAGACCCTTCATCAGAAATGAGAAAGAGAGAAAATAAATTAGCCCTGTTTATCAGTATTTTTGGTCAGAGAGTTGTAGCAGAGTTATTTGACCATGGGAGGCTTTACCACCAAGTTGGGCTCCTGCTCGTCTCACATTCCTGCATGCAGTCAGAGCCATTGTAATCAAGAGCATTTTCCTGTCACCCACAACCAAAGGCGGTGAATATCCTACTGACATGTCTATTGAGATCAACTAACTTGGCACAAGCTAGGGAAAACATCTGGGCTCTTAATAGTGCGTAACTTAGATACTCACACAGATACTTATTGTGCTTTTAGTTGTGGGAGACATTTGAATGAATGGAATGTGCTCAGTTCCTTTTCTGAGATATGAAGAGCTGGCTGCATCTTTACCATTTGCTTCATAGATAACAGTACTTTGAATGATAATTGTTCTTCTTATTCTTTTGTTACAGTACTGCTTTGTTACATTATTTTCAGCAACATTCTCTCTTTTCATCTTTTGTTGATAGTCTTGTGAATTTGTCCAGTTGTCGCTGTTAGAACCATGCCACTGGTGTTATGAAGAATAATGGGACATGGTTTCAAATTGGAAACAGAGTTTCAACAAATGATTACTTTCCACCGGTTAATGGAAGCGGACGTTTGCCAATGTCATTATGTGTTTCTAATACCAGATAGTGGAACAATGAATGGAAGTGTCTTCTCATCTACAGTGGGAAGAGCTGAGTTCACAGCTGTATTACTTTAATGGTGCTGGATGGAATCCAAGTGTAATTTAATGGAAGCACAATTCAGCCATATGTTTTCAGATCAGAGGGTGAATGAAGTCCTATGGAAACGAAAATTCCAATGCAGTTCACCCTTCAGGAAATATTTATTTGGAGTAATGCCTCATGATTAATAAATATTAAACTTTTACAGTGATTCATGGTGATAACAATATCAGTTATTTTGTTACCAGAGTTAACCATCAAAAGTCCAGGCTTGTGCCCTTTTAATGAATGTATGTCAGGGGCCTGGTCTTTCCTTAAGTTTAAAGCACTGACTCAAATTATAGTTTTCCAGTGTCTCTCCTCTAGCTCTCAGATGAGTCTTGGGTCCAGATTCTACTAGCCAATCCCTTTCATGATATGACCATGAAGAACGCCATGAATATTCCTCGTTCTCCTCTATTCTGGTGCAACCAATGGGCTGAGCACAACACTCAATTCTCCTTTGCTACCCAGCTCAGTCCCAGGATGAGCTGCAAATGGGAGGACTAAAGAAATTGGCTTCAGTTCTTGCCACGACCTGTGTACCATTGGCACCATTTTCAGTCCCTCAGCGTTGCTCCTTCTACCTCTCCCAGACAACCCTAGCCAATATTTTGAGTTCAGCCAGACAACTTGTAAACTCAACCTTTTATCATTCTGGGGCTGAGGGGGGAGCAGCATTTTAACAGTTCAGACCCTCTGATTGAACTTGAGAGACATTCTTGAGGTTCGAATCATATAAACTAATAAGTCTCGTAGGCATTTGCAGCTGGAAAGGGAAAAATATATTCGAAACACCTGTTTTCTGGAAAAGGAAGGCACAGCAAAAACCAATGGCCAGTGAGAAGAACAGTAAAGGTTGATCTGATTGGCTGTAAGGGGTAAACTGAGATGAAGGAACAAATTAAATTAGGCAATCATAGAATCATGGAAGTTCGTGCAACAGGGGGATGACATCTGTCCCAGGCAAAGAAGAGCCTTTCCACCAATCCAGCTTCTAACTAGTGTTTTCTACAGTTCTGAGATGACCTAACTGTTATTGCATCTATGTCTCAAGAAATGAAGCCAAATATCCTGTATATCTTCTTATCTATCTGTTCCACTACTTTCAGGGACTTGTGGGCATGCACTCCAAGATTCCTCTGTTCCTCTACACTTTTCAGTATCCCACTATTTATTACTTTTTCCCTTGCCTTCATGTTTCTCCAGATTGAATTCCATTTCCATACTTTTTCTCACCTAAGAACTTGTTTCCAGCTAAAGCACTTTTTTCTCACTTTCAAACAGATTGCTAGTTCTGGAGATGCTTGCAAATGTACATTTAATAAATGAAGTAAGAACAGAAAGATTAAGATTTGTTTTTCATTAACAAAACCAATGATAAAGGCAAAAGAGGATGAATACTGAGATGTTTAAAAATAGATTATATGTATTTAATATAATCCTTTTCTATTCCTATCTCTCTGATTGTATATTAGCCAAATGCCCATAGATATCAGAGTAACTTTTATTAGGCTTGTGCTGCAGTGCCTTGTTCAATGAAAGCATGGTCAGAGCTAGGCTACTTAGTAGCTTGAAATAAGTGATTTCTATTTTCATTTAGTGCCAAACTTTTATTAGGCTTGTGCTGCAGTGCCTTGTTCAATGAAAGCATGGTCAGAGCTAGGCTACTTAGTAGCTTGAAATAAGTGATTTCTATTTTCATTTAGTGCCATCCCACTAGAATTGTTTTCCCTATTTTACTATACCAGAATATCTGAGCTATTGAATCTGAATGTAGATCACTTTGCACACATTTTGTCTTGTTGACTATTGATCTGCTGTGTTCTGCTCCATCTACCTATGCAAAAGTGACTTTCAGATATCATTGGTTCTAATTCTCCAATAAAAGTACTAATAGCTCTATACAATATATGTATAGAGATAGAACTGAGAAGGAATTCATTCATATCCTATCTCCTCAGGATAGTGTGTCTCAACAAAACAAGTCCAATAGTTTCCTTTCTCCTTGCTAACTGCTGACTCAGCAAGCTGACTTCATCACACACTAGTCGATGCCTGGTGTAAAGGTATTACATTCATTGGCTTTCAACTGATTTTTTTTGATTTCATAATCATTAACTGAAGTGTATAGTAAAGAGCATAACTAAATTCCGATTGCCTTTATAGTGGTGAAGGAACATGAGGGCCAATAGAAGATACAAATTTTATTGATAATTGTTTCCAGTTTGCATTATCTCATGTTTTACTTAGTACTGCAGACGATAGATGCTGTCGTTTGTTATGACTTTCAATCAATCATGCAGATGCGGTATGTCTGACAAAACAACCATAGTAACACCACACATTTTTAATGTATTTAAAATAGCAAAAATATTCTTCACTGAGTAAATTCTGAATCGTCTTCTGCTTTAAGCAGGTAACAGGCTCCTCCTCAGATAGACTAGACTGTCCCCTGGATAATCACTATGTTCAAAGTCAGTGGCTCTGATATGACAAGCTTATTTCCATAATCTCCATGCCCAGTCACACTCACTGACCGTTACTCCCACGCTACCAGACTACTGATAATTGTCATGCTGTCATTTCTACTGACCTCAGAGAAGTCCTGATAGAAATAGTTGCTTCTTAAGAATAGAGAACTATTTAGAACATTTCATAGGTTAAGTGCTTAGATTAGATTAGGTTATAAAGGTTAGATTAACTGCTTTTAAATAAAGATCGAAATGTATATTCACTTTAATTAGTCTGAAGCACAATATATTTCTTTGAATCTTTATTTTACACTTCCACAACTCATGGGCTGAAATCCTACTTCCCTGTAATATCATCCCTTTTCATCATATGAGGTGTGAAGACGTCTTTTTTTAATTTTATTTAGTTAAAATATGTATTTGAAACAAGGAACAGAAATTAAAACTATCCAGTATTCTGCTGGTCATGGAATCATTGAATCATGCAGCATGAAAACAGACCCCTCGAACCATCAAGTCCATTGTTACGAGACAGGTTACTACTTGGTGAATGTCCCTTTAGGGCACCTGGACAGTAGTGTAGTAGTGCGTGTGTGTGGTGTTATCTAAGGACTGCAAGACTATAACTGGAGTGTACTAGCTATTGCACACAGAGAGTCGGAGAGAGAGAGATAGAGAGACACTGACTGCTGGTCTCTGTATCTATAGATGAAGAACAATATACAATCCACATATGGATTTTTGGAGCAATCAGTGGAGTCCACTTTGTCGTTAACCCATACTGGAAAGCAGGTATATCTGTGGGCGGCCACGTATCAGATGCCCTCGGTGTGGCAGATACTTCGGAACGAAGCAATGGAGATCATTGGTGATTGAGGTGTCATATGGGTTCCATTGTGGGACATGTGGATTTCGTAAATTCTCTCTACATTCTCTCTATAACCTATTGTGATTTTGCAAAAGCCTTTGCTCATCGTTCTACCTTAGGACTTGCTGAACTGAACTTTGAGAACTATTCCTAGACTTGGTGTTTGGGAATTTGCCACACACACTTCGAGTTTGTTTTTGGGGTCAATGTTTAATATCTAACATTTTTATTTCTCTTATTATTACAAGTAGTTACTAATAAATAGATTTTAACATTTATACTTGGTTCACTGTGTTTCTATTGTTGCTGGTACATAACACCATGCCAATCCAGTTTTATTCTCCCCACATTTTCATTAACTCCCTCCAGATTCTACCACTCCTTACATGTTAGGGGCAATTTACAGTGGCCAATTAACCAACCAACCAACGTATGGAAATGGAAGGAAACCAGAGGAAAACCACACTGTCACAGGGAGAATGTGCAAAATCCTCAAAGAGAGCGCCTGAGGTCAGGATTGAAACCAGGCTGCTAGAGCTGTGAGGCACCAGCTCTACTAGCTGCACCACTGTGCTGTCCTGTTGTGTAACATTATCTTAGTACGATGGCAACTCTTCTCACCTAATAAAATGTCCCAAGGTATAAAATATAACAAGCACCGTATCAGGCTAAATTTGATATTTTAAATTGCACAATAGTAAGATTACTACCTTAAGGCTGCTGTCCAAGTCTTTTAAGACTGAAAAAAAGTGTTTGGACTGTGGATTAAACCTTGACTTAACATTTTGCTGAAGGGTAAATTGGTCACTGAGCAAGCTAATAAGCCTGTCAACTGGAGTAAGATTAATCATAAAGTGTGCTGTACGTTTTATCCAAAGGTTTCTGCGATTATTAGGTATAAGGTAGACTGTAAATGTCACAATAAGTGAGTCAATGAAATCTTTGCTCGAGTCCATCAGATCAAAAGATATAAAAGATATTGTTGTTCAGTAATGTTCAAAGCAATGAGAAATATTTGTGAAAATCTGGAGAGAAGCACAAGCTCTTCTGAAAATTGCCTGTGCACACATTCATATTGTGAAGAAATTGGCCATAGATGAATTTGTAACAGAGACAGTAAATAGGTTACTAAAACATTTCTCTCTTTAATCCATTTAAAGTAATTGGGTTTTTAAAGTAGGACATTCAGGATTTTCCCAGGAACATTCATTAGAAGTCTTGCAAACACCAATTTCATCTCTAATTCTATTTAATCAGCGAAAGGAAAAAAAACAGTGCAACTCAGTTTTGAAATTCATGGCATACATCAGAGCAGTAGTTTAGTGATTTACTCAGACCGTTGGTGTTGGTTGTGGGTGCTGATGGCCTGAGCTGATGCTTTGTAACATCAGTTTTTGCCATTCCTTGCAAGTTGCTCATGTTTTCTCTGAATCCATCATTATTTTTAATACAAAAATGCCCAAATGACAATTTGATCGAGGCACCATCTTTATCCTGGTTGCTTGTTGGAGTCCATGAATTAGCTGATTTAATGAACATGTCCAATGTCATCAAGGAAATGTCATTCTGTTTGATGTTCAACTGTTAGCACAACAGCAATGTTTTTATAGGGAAAAACATGAGTTTATTAGCATTCTGAGAGGTTAGTGAATGGGCTTTGCGTTAGTGATGATTCTGATAGCTACCATTTTCAAAGGTTTTGGGGGACAAAACCAGATGGTGGAGCCATGGCTATTTTGTGTTGATCTGTCAATCTTGTTGACTGCCAGATCATAGAGGATTACAGAGGGAAACTGATCATAAATTCCAACTTTATCAATTTGTGTTTGAAACCTTCCTCAGCATTTCTTCAGTTCACAGCCTTTATTAAAAGCTCTTTCGTCCTTCACCATATGCTCATTTGGTTAATTTTGATTCAAAGTTGGTTTACTATGGAGTAAATGTATTCTTGCTGCAGGCTTGGCTACAACTATCTTGTTGTTCAGGGACTGTGGTGCAAACAGGTGAAAATTCTTGACTCTATAAAGGAAAAAAGGCTATAGATTAGGATGATGGTGCTCTTAGACAATCACTTACAGGCAACGAGCTACTCTCCTTTAAAAGTTAAAGTGGAGCTGGCCACTCATGTAATTTCTTCTCTTGTATAAGAACAAATGCAAGAAATAGTGCTGGTTGCATACTGCAATCTTGCTATTGAGTTGGGTACATAAATTATTTATGTGACCTTAACTGAGTTAAACTGGCATGTGAAATTTGCAATTCGGGAACACAGTGTGCACATTTTCTAGCACTATCTAATTTCTACCCTAATGTTCTTGCAATCACATCGGTTTTGTAAAATGATGCATTTAGCCCCAAATACATCTTCCTGATATGACATTCCCCCCTGGCTTTTGTGAACTGATGATTTGGATCAGAAATTGAGACGTAAACTGGGCAGTGACCAGAATATTGTCCCAGTGTTCATCAATGTGGACTATATCTGATTGGAAGCCACAGCAGTACTACCAGAAAGTTAGCACAGAAGACCCATGGTAGAGACATTCCCTCTTGTACAGCTTCACAAACCTACTTCCAGAATGAAATCATTGCAGTTTTAATTTACTTGATCCAGTTCTTAACAACATGAGAATTGACATTGAAACATTTACTGATTATGGTTTTGCTAGAGATGGTTCAAGTTCTCTTAAAACTAAAGTTCTAAGGTGGAAATTTAAAGAGCCTTTGTTCCATGGAGATATGCTTGCTCATAAACCACTGAGTTAAGTTATAGGCCAATAATTCAAGTATCAGAAATTGTACCATGTGAATTGGCTGAAGTCAATTTATTCTATTCAATCCATGGAGGGATGGAAGTTAACAGTAATGGTGAATATGTTAAAAAAATTAGATAAACATCATCTGATTGAAGTGAATTTAAATAGGTCCCAGGTCATTCCAAGAATCTTAAAACTACCAATGTAATCTGGAGTGTCGGTACATGACTAGAATAACACACATTTATGGAACTGAAATAGTTGTTTGACCAGTTATTTCAATGCCAGGTTTTCCTGAGCAACCTATCACTAGTGAAATTGCCCTGGTATCCCTCTATTAAAGGCAGTAATTTCTGCCTCAACCTGTTCCTGTGTAAATCCAATGTCCTCCCAATGTCTAACCTCTTTCATCATTCTGTAGATACATTTGGCTCTAGTGCTTGGTGCTACCCTGCATTCGTTATCCTAATTTGTTACCCTGTTCTTGGTTCTCCAGGGTGACCACTCACTTCTATGTACGCATCCTATTCTTTAAAAAAGACATCTACTCAGGCTGTGCAATGCTGTGCTGAAAACTGGAATAAACCCCTGACCTCTACCGCTGCTTTGTGTCGTTCTGCCAGGAACCTGGGCACAAGGAACCTGGCTTGAAACCTCCCCTCCACCCCCACTGCTATGCTGGGAACTGGCACAATCCATGCCCCTCCTCCCCCACCGCTGCACCAGGAACCTGCGTGTGGAACCTAAGGTGAATCCCTGTGCTCCACTGATGCTCTACCTCGGCAATGAAATGTCCCACAGCTCGTTGTGGAACAATTGCCTATGAGGTCTGGTGTTGAGCAGGCCAGGACATGCCTTGAGGCCATTCAGCGCATGAGCTTTGGAAGTCAGGGCTTCATCTTGGCCGGAATAGTGAATATGGGCAAATGCTGGGGAGTGGCAGTGACTTCTCCATGTGCTGACAGACCGCTCTCGTTCTACAGTCTCTGTCGTCAACTCCTCTTGGAGGTGATAGAAGCTGCTGTCTCCTTCTCGCTTTGTCTAGCTGCACATCTCTCCCCAGTTCAGAGACTTGCCCATGGTGTCAAGCTCAACCATAGTCACACCACTTACCCCAGCCTCCTCAACATCGGCCCTCACAGGCAGCTTCATTACAGTAAGTTGTGGGCGATTCTTTGCTGTAGGAATGCCAGCAGAGTTAAGGGGTTCTTGCCAGCCTCCCAGCACAGCAGCATGTAGCGGTGGGCAGAGAAGCAATTCCTGCCGGTTCCCAGCACCCAGATTCTCAGCACAGCAGTGGGGAGGAGAGGCTTTGCACCAGGGGGTTCCTGGCACAGCAGCACTGTTGCTTATGCATCTCCCTAAATATAATGCTATGATATCACCTTTAAGTGCCAATTTCATTCACACTTTAGTTGCTGGAAACATATCCACAGTTCCAAATGAGCTACTGGAGTACTCATGACAAAATAGGTTAACTAATTCAATGCTATGATGATCCACTTTAGTGCACGGAGTTTTCAGTGGCGTTCTTCCAGTTGCTCTTCATCATTCATTGGGGGATGGGTAGAAGCCTTGTTAATGTAAGTTACGTAGGTTACTGTCAATCCATGGCCCCTGTGGAAGTTATTGAAGAAAAGACAAAACACTCATTATGAACATCAAGTATACCAGAAACAAATATGGATGCAGCTATTCAGGATATAAATTCAACTTCTTCATTTACAGAAGAATTTTCAAAGGAAATCACAAAGGTGTTTTGGTGTATATTTCTCAGCAAATTATCTTCAGTGAAGCTCTTCATACTGTTTACTGTCTCCACTCCCTGCACCCAAGAGGACTGCTTAAGAGAACTTCTCCTCCAGCTAAGCAAGAGATTTGTTTCAACGGCAGTGTATATCCTCAAGATAATGAAGCTTGCTCCAATAAGGAATTGTCTGAATACATAATATCCCTCATCAACAGGTGACAGTGAAGAGTGCCAGGATGTGAGTTGAATCTCCTGCACTGCTCAAGTCCAGATCTTGATATTATTGTGGAGAGTCACTTCACACAGATAGCAAAGAGAATCTGAAGGAAAGCATTATCTTTGGGACATTTTCACAAACCACTCAGCAGCTGCTTCATCACAACAATGGTAAAGAGCCAGATGCCCAGCCACTCAACAAAAATATGTGCCTAATCTTGCAGAATGAGACCTTGAAGAGAAAGAATTCATCCTGAAAAACCATTAAAAGTAGACTATAATTGATCAGTGTCTTGAATATACCTTTGTGCAATGTTTATCTTTTTGTACCTATTTTGTTTGATGTATTTTGTAAAAGCCAACTACATAGCCCATAGAAGGATACTATTCTACACATCACGCTGCAGCAGCTCCTTGAAGAACTATCCAAAGAATCCTGCATCCTGCTCTTAACCCACATACTGTAACTGTTACCTTTCCTATATCCTATTTCCGCTAACAAGCTCTCTTTAGAAGATTGCGAGTTCAAGTCTCACTCAAGCACGTTAAGCACATAAATCTAGGAATACACTCCAGCGCAGTCCTTAGGGCGTGCTTGACAGTTGGAATTGTTGTTTTGGATGAGTTTAAATTACGACCAATCACTCTCTTAGTGGACAATCCTAGTGTTGCCCATCTGGATGCATGCTCCTCCCTGGCATCATTCTATTAAGTCTCTTCTGCACATTCTTCAAGATCTTGCCATTCTTCCAAACGCATACCGCAGAGATAGTTTGGAAAACCTTGGCTAATGTTTTTTCATTCTATGCCCAGAAATGTTTCCCCATCTTTTGTGCAATCAGAATTACATATTGCAAGATAGTATCCATTGGTTATTTATAATATCCATCGGTTAGGCTTTCCGGTTTCACTTTACTAATGGACACCAGAAGTCATTATTTTTGTTGGTAAAAAAGAAATTCCTTCAAAATTGTATGCTGTTGTCCTGTGGGAGGAAATTATCAAAATGCTTTTGTTTCTATTGTCAAGGGCATCAATAACAAAGAAATGCTCAGATTCAACCCCAATTTGGGCTTTTTGTTTCCTTCCTGCATTCTATGCATCTAGCCACTGGGAAAGTAAACCTTATTGGTCGTGGATCATAAAATGGGTCTGACCTCCAGTACTTTCCTTCTGTGCTTAATAAAATGCAGGGTCTTTCATAGATCCCACTTTTGAGCTTGCTAGCATGGCTGTCAGCAGTGGAAGGTATTCAAGGTCCTATCACAGTAATATCCTGCTACATTGCAGCTCTATCACCTCTTTCTGTTAAATGGCTTTGTGACATTTTACTTTATCAAAGGACTTAAGCATCGATTTTGCTAAGTAATATATTTTGGAAGCAAGTTATTGTCATTGAATATAATACGAAGAGAGAATTTTGTAAAGTTCAGAGCTCTTTAGGACATTGCTCTGGATGTGAAGTTCAACATGCACTGATTAATGCAGTTTATTTCATATTAATAAACACCTTATGAAATGAGGTGGAAAACACTTGCACAATGTCAAGTTGTCTTAATGAGCTTAGAAGGATTGGAATCAAGTAACCATTAGTTATGAGTTGATGTAAAAGATTAGCCATTATCTTATTAAATAGTAGAGAAGGCTTAAGAGGCCAGGTGGATAACAATGAATTTGAATATTACCAAAGTAACTGGGATATTTAAAATGAATGAATGTTCCTAGATTTTGTTATATTGCTCTGTTTTTCACAATGGGTAGCAAAGAAACCTATTTCAATAAATCTAGTCATTTGCAGACTAGCAGAAACTAAATGGACTTCCCACAATGTTTCTCATGAAGTTTCTCAGGAAAGGGAACCTACCTTCCAACTCAGTTTAGCTTGCTATTGACTCCCGTCTTACTTTGTCGTTGACCCTTAATGCTGTCAGGACAATAATGAGATACACTAAGTTACTGGACTGGCAGAGCAGAGGCCTGGCTGATAACAATACATTTGAACATTACCAAAGTAACTGAGCTATTTAAAGTAAATGAATGGAATTAAAAATTCAGTCTCAGTAATGCTGACCATAGACCAGTGTCACGAACCAGCAACAAAAGAAACATACTGAGCATGATTTAGTGTTAAAAACTATTTTATTAATCGCTACTTATGATAATACGTAAAATAAAAGTAAAAATGTTAGTATGTTAGAATTCAAGAATGTTAAACCTCGAACGTTAACCCCAAAACTAAACTCTTCGTGTGTGTGTGTGACAAAGTCCAAAACTCCCAGTTCCGGAATGGTTCTTAAAGTTCAGTTCCGCAAGCCATAAGGTGAAACATGAGCAAGGGCTTCTTCAACAACCACCGTTGTCTGAAGATAAGATGTAGATGTAGAAAAACATAGAGAGAGTACATACGAAATCCAAATGTTCCTCGATGGAACCCAAACGACACTTCAGTGTTTACTCGGTAGTGACTTCCTCACCCCGAAAAGCATCCGAACCGTGGTCGTCCACACACAAATACCTGTTTCCTTCTATAGGTCAGCAACAAAGTGAACTCCACCGGATTACTTCCAACTTCCATACATGGGTTTCAGTGGCAAACACAGTTATTGTTTCTCATCCATCGATAGAGAAAACAAGCAGGCTGGTGTCTCTCTCCCTTCTCTCTCTCTCCTTCTTCTTCTTCTTCAACAACGTCATTACGTCCTTTATCTTCTATTGACATAAGCACGCCCCACACACACATACACACACACTCTCTATCTTAAAGGGACTTTCACTGAGTCCGTAACACCAGTAAGTCATTCATTTTGAGGACAATTAGGTATTGGCAGTAATGCCCACATCGTGGGAAAGATCGAAAAAAGGTGAAGGGCAAATACAACAGTTCCTATATATCACAGGGAGTATTTGAGAGGGATATCCAGAGGTTGCCAGCTTCTAATTTACTCCAGAAGTCTTCTAGAGTAAAGATGATAAGGCCTAAAATGTCACTGGCCAAGTTGCCCAGTTGAGCATCATTTAGAGCTTTGGTACTTTTTTAGCTAGACCAACAGGTGACAAAGATAAGACAACCTTTTGAGAGATATGTGTCAGATTTTATGTGTCTGTTTATTCCAGACCTTCCACTCTCTTTATGTTAGAAATCCACTTCTTGGTCTCTATCCCTTGATTATATGCTTGGAGATGAAAACTATGCTTCTTAAGAGTTAGCCATGACTCAGTGTAGAGTAGGAGGTCAGATGCACTGGTATCTCATTGCCAACACTCTCTGCGGCTGAAAAGCAGTGTGACCAAGGCCAGTGTCTGAATACAGTCCAGCTTAAAGACTTAATACAGCCTGATATTCCACTGCTGGGGGAGTGTTCAACATTTGGAGGTGTTGCCTTTCACAAGAGACATTTGCCCAGATCACACTCCTCTTGAGTTGCAAGTTCTGGAGAGAACAGCTAGCAAGCTGCAGTGTTCACATCACTGTATTCATGATCTCCACACCCACGCAAGTGCAGAGATTGCTGGCGGTGAGATACCAGTGCATACCTCCTGTTCTGGATCTGAACTCACCAGGACAGAGCTTAGTCAACCTGAGCCAAGGGGCCAGATGCACTTTGTATCTGGATCCCCAGCTTCATGGGTGGTGTAACTAGCATGGGTCCATTCATATGAATTATGTTACCAGCTGGGGTGGAAAAGCTAACAGGGTGTAAGTGATTTGTTTCTTTTGTTCATGAATTAATATGATTTTTTAAAAAATAATTTATATCAATTACATGCATTTTAAATACATTTGTTGTTTGTTCAAGTTTTTCATATTTGCCAGATCATTTCTAATTTTTTAGGGGTGGGGGAATGAACACAAGGCCTTTGTCAGGTCAATTACAAACTTTACACGAGGCCCCTCTGTCTCCTTTGGTGGAAGTAAATGTCCCATTTCAAAGAAGAACAGGGAGCATCCTCCTCCATGTCCTGGGAAGTATCCATTCCTTAATTAATCTTATTCCAGTTGATAATTAAATATTTCTATTCAACTCTCAAAAAAAAGTTAAACTCAGGCAGTTCCTTCTGTGGTTTTCTTCAATGGCTTATCATGTAATTTGGGATCTGTAACGTAGAGTTTTCTTTCATTATAATTCATTGAACTTAGAAACGGAATAAAATAAAACCAGTCCTGATGCAGGGTTTCGACCTGAAACAGCGACAATTCCTTTCCCCCCACAGATGCTGCTTGATCTGATGAGTTCCTCCAGCAGACTGCTTATTGCTCCAGATTCCAGCTTCTTTTATCTTCATAGAACAAAATAATACACTGCTGTGACATGAAAATATTTATTTTATCTTTGATCATCTGAAGTTTTAAAAAATAGAGTGATGCAAAGAATATGGTTCTTAAGTAGGAAGGTGATGACAGAGGGAACAAATCAAGGTACTTAAGAAAATGGAATCTCTCTGTGATAATGTGTGAGATTGAGGGAAGAATGATTGGATGGCAATTGAACGTGCAGTTTCCATCTTGCCTGCCTTGGGGTGGATACTTGCAGATCAGAGTGCCTGCTCATGGTAGAACCTGAGAAATTTTTATTCAGTTGACTCCGGTAGATGCAATTTTTTGCATTCAGTATATCAAGCTGTAAATGAAAGTCTAAAGTTATTGACAGAATCTATTTGATAAGTATGAAAGAACAGTAAAGGAGGGTTCAATGTATACTATATATACAATGTTCTCCTCAGGGTGGAGAAGGTTAGGGTGGAGCAAAAAACAAATTGCTGGAAGAACTCAGTGAGTCAAGCAGCATCTGTGGAAGCAAAGGAATGGTCAACATTTCAGGTCGAGACCCTGCATCAGGACTGAGAGTGTAGAGGGAAGAGAGCAAGTATAAAGAAGTGAGAGGAAGGGGTAGGACAGAGGCTGGTAAGTGATAGGTGGAACCAGTTAAAGACATGGGCAGATGGAGCCAGAAACCAGGTGGGGCAGGGGTTAGGAAAAGTGAAGCAAGGCAGAAACCCAGGTGGGTAAGTACGGAGGTGATGGTCAGATCGGGGAGTGATGGAAACAGTGAACAAAGGGAGAGACACCCTGAGTGCACTGTGAAGTGGGGAAAGAACACAGGGCGTGTAGTTACCTGAAATTGGAAAATTCAATGTTCATACCATTGAGCTGTAGGCTACCCAACTGTATATAGATTAGGGTGGATTTTTTACAGGTGTTCATTTTCATTTATTTATTCATTTTTGAAGGATCTGACTGTCACTCATAAGGTCAACATTTATTGCCCTCAAGAAGGCACTGTTGAGCTACTTGACATGCTCCAGTCCTTCTGGTGAAGGTGTTCCCACAGTGATGTTGGGTAGGAAGTTTCAGGATTTAGGCCTAGCAATCATAAAGTTCTGGTGATAAATTTCCAAGTCAGAATAGTGCATCACTTGGAGCCAAACCTGTAAATGCTTGTCTTCTTGGTGGTGGAGGTTGTGGATTTGGGATATGCTGTTGGAGTAGCCTTGGCAAGCAACTGCAGTTCATTTTGTCAGTGGTGCACATTGCAGTAACTTTGTGTCAGTGGTGGAGAGAATGGGTTTTCAGGGTGGTATTTGGAGCACTGATCAAATAGGCAATTTTGCCGATGTGGTGTTGAGCTTCTTGAATGTTGTTGGTGGTGCATTAATCCAGGCAAACAAGAGGTATACCATCACGCTCCTGACTTGCACCTTTTAGATGGGAGAAAGTCCTTGGGTGTCAGCTGGTGAGTCACTCACCACAGTAGCACTGTGGCTATTATTGTAGCCGCAATATTTATCAGGTTTGTCCAGTTGTGTTTCTGATCAAAGGTGACATGTCATATGTTGATAGTGGGGAATTCAGCTATTGAATGTCAAGGTTAGATGACTAAACGCCTTATTGTTGGATATGATCATTGCTTGGCACTTCTGTGGCACATATTTTACTTGCCACTGATTGGCCCAATCCTTAAGAGTTGTGAATTGAACTGAACACTGTGTAATCGTCAGTAAATATCTGTGCTTCTGGTCTTAAAATAGCATGAAGCTCATTGAACAATTGAAGATGATAAGGGCCAAGATCCTGCCCTGAGAAACTCCTACAGTAATGTCCTGAGACTTAGAGACTGAGACTTGCCACTACCATCTTCTTTTATGTGAGGTATGAATCCAACCATTAGGGGTTTTCCCATTGATGTCCGTTGATTTTAGGTCTACCAAGACTGCTTGATTCCGCACTTGGTCAAGTGCTCCCATAATGTGAATATCCTTAACCCTGTGGAATCTAGCTCTTCAGTCCATGTTTGGACCAAGGCGTGATAAAGTCTGGAACAGAGTGGTCCTGGTGAATCCCAAACTGGGTATCGGTGAGAAAGTTATTGGTAAGTGTTATTTGATGCACTCAAGGATTTTGAATGAGTAAGTAAGGAAGAACTATTTCTGGTGGCAGGAAGTCCAAGTAAACAGAAGAAGTGGGTTTCAGGGGGTTGAAAAGGACCAGAAACAACATGAGGGAAAAACATTTGCACAGCAATTTATGGAAACCAGGAATACCCTGCCTGAGAGAGTGTTGCAAGCAGCTTCAGTAAGATCTTACAAGATAATTAGATAAATATCTTTGCAGGGACATTTGGAAAGATCAAGGTGGAGAGGATAACTAGATTGTGCTATAAAAGAGTGGGGTGTAGGGCTGAAATCCCTCATTTTGTGGAGTATCCTTTTATGATTCTACTTGCTAAAGTAAGGGTGTAGGTGTTGTGGGTTTCCTTCTATTCAGCCATCAAGAAGAGGCTGAGTTGAGAAGGCTCAGAACTGGTTAACAATCATAATTGACTATGAGAGTCTAAAGTTGATTCATTGTGATTTATTTCTCCTTTAAGGTTAGCACTAAGCCTTTTAATGTTGCCAGGGCACATTGTTGGGTATTAAAAAATGACAACAGAGTTAACTTGAGAATTAATTGTTATCATTATTTAATTATCATCATTAAATTTGTTCTGCATTCCTCATTCAGGCCATCCAAAGAGACTTTTAGTCCTCTCACACTTTAAAGTCAGAAATAAAGGAAAGCCTGAATCATTTTTAATGATAGACATGGAAAGAATTATAATTTCATCATGCCCAAATTAATTGCTTTTAATCTTTATAAAGGGAAAATTTTCCACAAATTCTCAAAGGATTGAATTAGCTTTTTTCTGAATGCTAACACAGAGAAGAATATTATTAGCAGAGCATGAATTACATTCTTCAGTAGTGCTCAAGGAATATCTATGTAGGATCTGATAAGCAGTAGAGTCCCAGATATGTACCTTATGTATTTGACTACATATCACTGTTAATTTCTATCAAAGTAAACTAATTAATTTGAAGGAAAGATAGGTTCCCAGAATATGTGAGGGTGTTATCATCAGAAGGCTCCTTTTGGATTTTAGCTGAGAGATGGACATTCAACAAAGGGACAAGATAGATTGCATGGAATTGTTCTGTTCCTGTCTTCTGACAGAAAATTCTTTTCTGTATCATACAACAATGTGAGATAGTGCATCACTAACACCGGTGTTTATTAGATTATATAAGTATTTGCTGTTCGAAAAATATTGCAATTCATAACTAAACTTCTCTGGCCAACTGGCTATAGATGACAATGTTTTCCTTGAAATTTGACATCAATACTACAGTTGTGACACCACTTTTTCCCCTTTAGTTGCTTGATAAAGAGTGGGAGAATAAAAAGGAAGAGGGGAAGAGTGACTGAGTGAATTAAAAACACTGTATGCCTCCTCAAGAATAAAATCATGTTTTTATACAGGTAATTCACAGTTGACTCTGCTGATCATCCATGCCATCTGCTTCAAATCAACATTTGGCAAAATGCTCCAAAAAAACTAATTTTAGTTACTGCTGGATGGACGTTTGAGTCTCTGTTAGTCCAGCACTTAAATTTGAGTTCCAGTCAGGCAGTTAAAAGAATTTTCCAGTGACAGATGAGTACAATGTACAGTGAGCTGAATTTGAGAAGTTGAATCTGACGTAACTTTATGTTTCTAAAAACTCTTCTTAATTTTTTTTTCCTTTTAAGTACAATGAATACTACAACTTTATTCAAGGATCTCATATCTGTGTAGAAGTGGGAATATTTTAGTCTGTGTCGCTCTAAAGAATGTAGCCAATATGAAACACTGTCACATGCTGTGGCTGAGATAGCACTAGGTATCATAAAACCATAGTTGTGATGAGAGCTTTGAGATTCTGGGTAACTTCCAGTGGAAAAGAGAAAACTAAGAGGAGACAATAGACGTTTTTAAAATCAAATTTTGATAACGTAAAAGGAAAGATTATATTCTGTGTTCAGGGAGAAGGGGATGCAGTTCAGTCACTGCAAATTCTCAGGAATAGTTCTTGAAAGAGCTATCAGTTCAAATGCAACAAACCAGTTGCCAGCCATTTTAATTCCCCTCCCCATTCCCACACCAACATGACTGTCCTTGGCCTCCTGCTCTGCTAAGATGAGGCTAAACATAAACTAGGGGAGCAGCACCTCAAATTCTGCCTGGATGGTCTACAACCCAAATAGTGAATCCTCCAATTTCATTTAAAATACTTCTGCCCTGTCCCTTTTCTCACTTCTCCTGATCTACCCAGTTCCTCTTACATTCACCCCCTGCCCCCATCACCCTGTTTCTTTCCAGCCCCTTTCACTATTTCCACTCTCCCATTCTCGATCTATCAACTCTCCGCACCTGGATCCACCTATCACTTGCCAGGTCTTGCTCCATTCCTTCCCTTCACCTCTTTGTACTGACTATCTCCCCTCCATTTTTCAGTCATGATGAAGGGTCTCAACCTGAAATGTCGACTGTCCGTTTCCCTCCACAGATGCTGCCTGACCCACTGAGTTCCTCCAGCATTTTGTTTGTTGCTACAGATTCCAGCATCTGCAGTCTCTTGCATCTCAATCCTGTGTCAGTTTATTTCATGTACATGGTTACTTCACTTCTCTCTATCTGTGGGGAAAGCCATTTTGTGTTTAGAAAGGATGTCTTTTTAATCAACTTAATTACAGTATGAAGAGATTTGTGGGTGTTATTTTTATGTCCTACAGATTAGAGGATACCCAACTATAAGTTATCACTGGCGCATGTATTGTCAATGTTTAGTGCATTTGACATGTGCAGGAATCAGATTCTATTACAATTGATTGGTGTAGTATCTGCTGCTACTCTTGAGATCTCCAATCCTGAACATCATCCTTGTCATCCTTGATGATGACAGCTTTCTCACTAATACTCATGGTAAGAAATCTCCACCAATCACAACTGCTGACAGCGACTTTGATTCATGACCCTGTCTGCACAATGACTCAGCTTTACCTCTCCATCTGCCTACACAGATATAATGTAAAGATATTTTTCAAAAGCTTCTCAGAGGCAATTCAGTCCCCTCTATTTATGGGATAGGTGTGGTCAGATCTCGAGCAATTAACCTATATTTTTGTCCTAAAAGGTCTAATGTGGGAAAACCTATCTTGAAATTGTACTTACAACACACACAAAATGCTGGAGGAACTCAGCAGATCAGGCAGCATCTATGGAGGGAAATAAACAGTCGACGTTTCGGGATGAAACCCTTCATCAGGACTGGAAAGGAAGAGGGCAGATGCTGGAATAAGAAGGTCGGGGGAGGGGGAGGAGCGCAGGCTGGCAGGTGACAGGTGAGTCCAGGTGAGAGGGGGAAGATAGGTGGGTGGGGGAAGGGGGATGAAAGGGAATGATGTAGAAGCTGAGAGGTGATGGGTAGAAAGGGCTGAAGAAGAAGGAATCCGGTAGGAGAGGACAGTCGACCATGGAAATGAAGGGAAGGAGGTGAGGAATGGATGGGCAGGTCATGGGAGTTGGGGAGGGGAAAGAGAAGGGTGAGGGGGCCATGGGAATGAGAGAAAACCAAGGGAAGGAAAAATAAAGGTGGGGGAAGAGGGGAGGAGTTACCGGATGTTAGAGAAATCGATGTTGAGGCCGTCAGGTTGGAGACTGCCAAGGCGGAATATGAAGTGTTGTTCCTCCAACCTGCATCTGGCCTCAATGTGTCATTAGAGGAGGCCGTGGATAAACATGTCAGTATGGGAGTGGGATGTGGAATTGAAGTGGGTGGCCACCGGGAGATCCTTGCTTTTGTGGCGGATGGAGCGAAGGTGCTTAATGAAATCGACCCAATCTGCGTCAGGTCTCACTGATGTAGAGGAGGCTGCAATAAACGACACCCTCGGATTCACGGGTGAAGCGTTCCTCACCTGGAAGGACTATCTAGGGCCCTGAATGGTGGTGAGGGAGGAGGTGCAGGGACAGGTGTAGCACTTAATATGGTTGCAGGGATAAGTGCCAAGAGGGTCTTCCGTGTGGAGGGACAAGTGGACAAGGGAGTTGTCAAGAGAGTGACCCCCGTGGATAGCGGAGGGGGGGAGGGGAAGATGTGCCTGGTGGTGGGATCCCATTGGAGGTGGTGGAAGTTGCGGAGAATGATGTGTTGGATGAGAAAGTTTGTGTGGTGGTAGGTGAGGACAAGGGAAACCCTGTTCCTGTTATGTCTGGGATTCGGTGAGGGCAGCATTGATGGTGGTGGAAGGGAAACCCTGTTTACTGAAAAAAGAGGACATCTCTGCGGTCTTGGAATGGAAGGCCTCATCATGGGAACAGATGCAGCAGAGTCAAAGGAACGTGGGAGAAGGGGATGGCATCCTTGCAATGTCAGGGTGGAAAGAGGTGCAGTCAAGGTAACTGTGGGAGTCAGTAGGTTTGTAAAAGATGTCAGTGGTTAATCTGTCTCTGGAGATGGAGACAGAGAGATCCAGAAAGGGGAGAGAGGTGTCAGAGATGGACCAAGTGAATTTGAGGGCAGGGTGGAAGTTGGAGGCAAAGTTGATGAAGTTGACGAGCTCGGCACAGGTGCAGGAAGCAGCACCAATGCAGTCGTCAATGTAGTGGAGAAGGAGTTGGAGAGCATTACCGTTGTAGGCTTGGAACAGGCTTGGAACATGGACTGTTCCACGTAGCAACGAAAAGGCAGGCATAGCTGGGGCCCATGCAAGTGCCCATGGCTACACCTTTAGTTTGGAGAAAGTGGGAGAAGCCGAAAGAGAGGTTGCTGGGGGTGAGTTCTTCCAGATAGAGGAGGGTGGCGGTGGAGGGGAACTGGTTGGGTTTGTTGTCGAGAAAGAAGCAGAGAGCATTAAGGTCTTCCTGATGGGTGATGGAAGTGTACAGGGACTCGACATCCGTAGTGAAAATGAGGCGGTCAGGGCCAAGGAACTGAAAGTTGTTGAAGTGATGGAGAACATGCAAACTGTCACGGACGTAGGTGGGAAGGGACTGGACCGAGGGGGACAAAATGGAGTCAAGATATGAGAACACGAATTCAGTGGGGCAGGAGCAGGCAGAAACAATGGGCCTACCAGGGCAGTTAGGTTTGTGGATCTTGGGTAAGAGGTAGAAATGGGCAGTGCGGGGTAGGGGAACTATGAGGTTGGAGGCTGTTGAGGGGAGCTCGCCAGGGGTGATGAGGTCAGTGCTAGTGCGGGAGACAATGGCCTGATGCTCCTTGGTGGGGTCCAGGTTGAGGAATAAGTAAGAAGAGAGTTGATGTCTGCCTCGGCAAGGTAAAGGTCAGTCTACCAGACTACAACAGCACCACCCTTGTCTGTGGGTTTGATAGTTAGATTAGGATTAGTACGGAGAGAGTGGAAGGCAGTGCATTCAGAGGGGGTGAGGTTGGAATAGGTAACAGGAGTGGTGAAGTCGAGATGGTGAATGTCCCGTCAGCAGTTAGAGATGAAAAGATCCAGAGCTGGCAGAAGGCCAGGACGAGGTGTCCAAGAGGAGGAAGAGGGCTTAAGGCAGGAGAAGGAGTCATCAGTGGGATGTCTATCCACGCCCTCCTCTACTGCCAGGTTGAGGCCAGACGCAGGTTGGAGGAACAACACCTCATCTTCCGCCTTGGTAGTCTCCAACCTGATGGCCTTAGTAGTCTCCAACCTCAACATCGATTTCTCTAACTTCTGGTAACCCCACCCCAGTTTTTCCCTCTCCTTTTTTTTCCTTCCATTTGCTTTCCCTCATTCCTGTGGCCCCCCTCACCCCTTTCTCTTTCCCCTCTCCCGCCCTCATGACCTGCCCATCCATTCCTCTTTATTCCATGGTCTGCTGTCCTCTCCTACTGAATTCCTCCTTCCTCAGCCTTTTGTCTCTTCTACCGATCACCTCTCAGCTTCTACATCACTCCCCCACCCACCTACCTGCCCCTCTCACCTGGACTCACCTTTTCACCTGCCAGCCTGTGCTCCTCCCCCTTCCCTGACCACCTTATTCTGGCTTCTCCCCTCTTACTTTCCAGTCTTGATGAAGGGTCTCGACCTGAAATGTCAGCTGTTTATTTCCCTCCACAAGTGCTGCCTGACCTGTTGAGTTCCTCCAGCATTTTGTGTGTGTTGCTCCAGATTCCAGCATCTGCAGAATTGCTTGTGTGTGTGTCCTTGAAATTGTACTTGCTATGTAATAAATATCGAGCTGGTGAGCACCCTGGCTTTATTATAATTACATTGCTTGAGTGTGGAGGCCTATTGCAGGTGTTCCCAGAAATGAGGTATTGGATCAAGTTACAACACAAGATTAGATGCAAGTTCAACAACAAAAGCAGTTTGGCAATAGTCAGACATGGCTCCATAGCAGCAGAACGGATCAAAGTTCCAGAGATCAGTGGAGATGGAAAATTAAACAACTCGTGGGTGGACAAGGTTCCATGGACTTCCCTGCCTGCAGTGATCCCAAAACCCAGCACATTACTGAAAAAGACACGATTGGTGTATTTTCAATCTTTTGAACCCAAAGTGCTGAGTTTAAGCTTCAGGAGGGGATCTCTCCCTTTCAAAAGCCACCCTTCAGCCATTCCGTGACATTGAAAAACATCTGAGTACTCTTCGGTTTAACAAAGCCAAGACTTGTGCTCCAGAGCTAGCTACACCTCAAGCCAAGCTGTTCAGATACATCTGCAGCCCTGGCATCTACCCAACAATGTGAATATTCACCTGGTGTGATTAGTCCACGTAAAGGAAAATAAATACAATTCAGTCAAATGCCTGCCTATAACTCTCAGTCAAAAGCAAAATGATTAAATGAGTTGTTAGCAGTGCTTTCAAAAATTAATTACTCACTAATATGCTGCTGACAAATGTTATGCTTGGGTTCTCCTTGAATCACTCAGCCCCAAACCCTTGTAACGATCATGTTCAGGCTGGGAAAAAAAAGTGGTAATTCCAGAGTTGAGGGAAGAGTGACTACCCTTATCTGAGGCAGAGTTTGACCA
The DNA here is from genome assembly GCF_009764475.1 of Pristis pectinata. Classification (NCBI taxonomy): domain Eukaryota; kingdom Metazoa; phylum Chordata; class Chondrichthyes; order Rhinopristiformes; family Pristidae; genus Pristis; species Pristis pectinata. The sequence goes on from NC_067416.1 coordinate 34,911,695, forward strand.
AGTATGGTGCCAACATGACCGAATAACATCAAAGCCTCTAGAATCATATGATAATTCTTCATTGGCTGGAGTCCATAGCAGAAAGGAACAGTTGTTTAGAGGACAATCATTTAAACCCCAGGTTATTACAGCAAGAGTTCTTCAAGACAACCGTCCCAGGTAGAACCATCTTCAGTTGCTTCATTAATAACCTACCTATCATTATAGGATCTGATTTGGGAATTTTTGCAGATGATTGATTTCAGTATTCAGATCCATTTGCAGTTCATCAGAAGCAGTCTGGTTTGTCTACTACAAGTTTTGAACAACCTTCAATCTTGGTCTTTTAAATGGCTATTAATTTTTGCACCATCGATGTGTCAGGCAATAGTCAGTGTGTCTAATCATTTCGTGGTGAAATTCACTAGTCAAAACACTTACTATTTATTCTGTGGTTATCACTAATCAGAAAGTTAACTGCATCAGCTGCATTTACACTGTAATTAAAACAGAAAATGCTGAAAACACTCAGTAGCTCAGGCAACATCCGTGGAAAGAAAAACAGTTAATGAAGAATCTTCGACTTGAAACATTAACTCTCCTGAGCAGTTGATTGTTTCCAGCATTTCCTGTTTTTTTTAGATTTCCAGCATCAGCAGTTTATTACTCTTTAGATATATACTGCAGCTATGAAAACAAGACAGAAACAGGGATTCTGCATTGGGTAACTCATCTCCTGACTCCCCAAAGCCTTCCCACCATCTAGAAAGCACAAATCATAAGCATGATGAAATACTTTTCTCAGTGAGTGCAGTTTCATCACTCAATAAGCTCAGAGTCATCCAGGACACAGTCATCCAGGACAAACCCATCCAGGTTAACAGCCCATGTTACATAATCACTCACTTCTTCCATCAGCAACACACCATGGCTGCAGTGCGTGCAGTGAGCACATTTGCATTGCAGCAACTCACCAAGGTTTTCTCAATGGCAACTTCCAAATCTGTAACCTCTTCTACATAGAAAAGCAAGGGCACCGGGGGCTGGCAAACACCATTATCTCCAAATTCCTTTCCAAGTCTTACAATATTGAATCAGAAATACATTGGTCATTCTGCGTCATGACTGAATCAAAATCCTAACCTACAGCACTATCGTATCTGTAGACGCTTTTGTGTTACTGCTTGCAAAGGCAAATAACAGAGATAGAATGATCATCAGGACATGATTTATTGAAAGCAGCATACTTCCACCTAAACAGTGGTGCCTGGTACAATAATGCATCAAGATCATACCATGGGAATACTCAGTTCTTAAAGGTACCCTAACACATTACATGCTAAATTGCTTTCCCATCTAAAAAGTAAATAAACTCTCACAACCCATCAATTATTTAAACATATAATTATACAACAGATTAAATATGTTATCCACAGTTATCAGCTTCACCAAATATCAGTCCACTGGTCTTATTAACCTCTGAGAACTCCTCATCTACAAAGCTGTGTTTATCATCCCTGAAATGTACACACTCTGTCTCCCAGCTGTGGTAGGTCATTTCACCTGTAAGCTGTGTGTCACCCATTCAGTTTTGATCTCCTGTACCTGATATTCATATCTTGCCCAGAAATGGCAGCACCATAGAACCATAGAACAATACAACACAATACAGGCCCTTCGGCCCACCATGTTGTGCCGCCCATGGAACTTCCTTTAGTGCATGCACATCTAGCCTGGCACGTTCGTGATCACCAACTTCTTGGGTAACATGTGCACTGCTAAGAAATCACCAAGGACTCTGACTTCCCTCAGACATCCACGTCATATGGTTACTGACTTTCACTATTTCCACAATCTCCCCCGGCTTCATCTTGCCACCCCTCCATGATCTTTTGGGGTATTCTTATGGCGCCTTCCACCTGAACCCATTTTTCCAGACCTTGTGACCCATGCCAGGCTTTATGGCTGCTCTTCTTTCCTCCATCTGTTTTTCCAGGTTAGCCTGCTCCAAGTTCAGCTGTGTCAGCAAACCTTGATCCATCAGTATCCCAGCCCAGGAATGCCATTTAGTGGAATGAAGTGGGGTGTTTTGTACTTAAGTATAAACAATGCTAGCCCGTGACTCATGGACTCCTTCCTCTTGTCAGATAGCTACTGTTTCATTAATTCCTTGAGTCTGGATAGATGGCTGCATATTTCCTCACAATGTAGAAGGATGCCATTTTGTGCCATCAAGTCTAAGCCAGTTCACAGAGTAATCCTATTCTCCCAATTTTTCCTGTAACCATTACTCCTCATATTCTCATCTACTTTGCACCCCCCCCCCCCCCCCCCCCCGATTCTACTGTTCATCTACACACTAGTGACAATCTACAATGGCTGATTAATCTACGAACCATCTTTGGAATGTGGGAGGAAACCAGAGCATCCAGAACAGGGAGAATGTGCACACGCCACACTGACAGTGCTGGAGATCAGGGTTGAACCCAAGTCACTGGAACTGTGAGGCAGCAGCTCTGCTGGCTGTGCTACTGTGACACGCATCATCCTCCCCATTAGATGCTGGATTGTACAGGGGCATTGGGCAGTGCTGGATTCCATTAGGGAGGAGGAACGTAACAAACTGTAGACTGTTAGCAGAAATCAGTTCCTGAGGGAAGTCATGAATCCAATAAGAAACCTGACTTCAGAACCTTTGTTGTTGATTCTTTAGCGATGTGTGGCCTGTGTGCCAACTCCTCCAACTACTTTAAGTGACTATCAACAAGCAGGAAAAGAAAATCCATTCAACAGGCTCCCATTGGAAGGAACTACTGCCATCTCCACACATGTATTGGAGCTGTGAGCGGCTGCAGCCTGCAGCCCTGACACACCAAGCAGGATTTTCAATACTTTGATCAATGTCATGCTAGCACACACAGCCCCTGGCCATTGCTTTCATGGGCAATTCTCATATGCTGAGTTCTGACATCCTCAAGCATAAGCACTTGTCCCTATGGAACCACTATCATGTGGCCCCACCTGACTCACTGACAGCTCATTCTGCCTTCTTCAGAAGGGTCTGATCTCCTCGCATTCCCATCTCCAATTCCTCCACCCCAACAAAGTATATTCATATATCTGCCTCAAAGGAAAATACTGACAGGGGGGTCTAGTATCTTTTTGCCTGTCACTGGAAAATTAACAACTTGCAATTGAAAAAAATGCCCTGTTCCAAATTCATTGTTGCTTCTTTGATTGGCACCACCTACCTTCTCATCCAAAGACATCTGCTGTAGCATCCTGCTTCACTACTCAACAGGGCAGTCTAGTGTTGATGAGGCTCTACAGGGCACTAGTGAGGCCTCATTTTGAATATTGTGCGCAGTTTTGGGCCCCACATCTTAGGAAGGATGTGTTGACGTTGGAGAGGGTTCAGAGGAGATTTACGAGGATGATTCCAGGAATGAAAGGGCTTACGTATGAGGAGCGTTTGTCGGCTCTTGGACTGTACTCACTGGAGTACAGAAGAATGAGAAGGGGACCTCATAGCGGCATTTAAAATATTGATAGGAAAGGACAGAGTACATGTGGCTAGGCTGTTTCCCTTGGTGGGTGAGTCCAGGGCCAGAGGGCACAATCTTAGAATTAGAGGGTACAGTTTCAAAACAGAGATGAGGAGAAATTTCTTTAGCCAGAGGGTGGTGAATTTGTGGAACTCCTTGCCACGTACAGCAGTGGAGGCCAGATCAGTGGGGGCGTTCAAGGAGGAGATAGATAGATATCTAAATAGTCAGGATATCAAGGGATATGGGGATAAGGCCGGAAATTGGGATTAGAATAGTTTTTTTTTTCTTCCCCCATTCCCCATTTCTCATTTCTATTTCCCTTTCCTTGGAGCAGACTCGATGGGTCAAATGGCCTGCTTCTGCTCCCTTGTCTTGTGATCTTGTGAAAAAAGTCCATCATTGTAATTGGGTCTTCGTCATTGTTGTTATGGCTGACTTTGGTCTAAAAATTGGCCTGCCTTAGTGATAGAAGACAGAGGGTAGTAGTTGGGAGGTTTTTTTCTGACTGCAGTTCTGTAACCAGTGGTGTAATGCAGGGATTAGTGCTGGGACCATTCATGATTTGGATGAGAAGTTTGGTGGACTTATTAGTAAATTTGCTGCTGACACAAAAAATTAATGGAGCAGTAGGTAGGAAAGGAGGTTGTGAAAGAATACAGGGTGACATAGATCAGTTGGGAAGTTGGGTGGAGCAGTCCTAGATTTAATCTGGACAAGTGTGAGGAAATGCATTTTGAGACATCAATTGTTAACAGGACATATATAGTAAATGGCAGGGACCTCAACGATGTTGATGTAGAGAAGGACCTTGAGGTTCAAGTCCATAGATCCCTGAAAATAGCAACACAGGTGGACAGGGTGGTGAAGAAGGAATTCACCATGCTTGTCTTCACAGTCCAAGGCATTGAGTACAAAAGTTGGAATGTCATGTTGCATCTGTTAGTCAGGCTGCACATGGAGTATTGTGAACAGTTCTGGTTGCCACATTGTAGGAAGGATGTGTAGTGCTGGAAAGAGTGCAGAAGAGATTCACCAGGATGTTGCCTGGAATGAAGGTCTTTATTTATAAGGAGAGCTTGGATAGACTAGGTTTATTTTCACTGGAACATGGGAAGCTGAGGGATACCCTTATGAGGGGCATGGCTAGGCTGGATAATCAGAGTCATTTTCCTGGGATGGGGGAGTCTAATACTGAAGATCATAGATTTAAGGTGAGAGGGGAGAAATTTAAAGGTGATCTGAGGGGTAAGTTTTTCACACAGAGGGTGGAAACATTTTGGAATGAGCTGCCAGAGGAAGCGGTAGAAGCAGATGCAATTACAGCATTTAAAAGGGATTTGAGCAGGTACTTGGATAGGGGGATACAGGCCTAATGCAGGCAAATGGGATTAGTGTTTATAGGCATCATAGTTGGCGTGGATGAGTTGGGCTGAAGGGCTGTGCAACTCCATGACTCTGTGACTCTCATTGCTCCCTGAACGAAAAGAAGTGCTCGCTTGCCAAGAACTTCTGAAATTGAATAACATCCAAAATGATAGTCAGAGCCCCTTTACTGAACAGCACGTAACTTTTCTCACTAGAGGTGAAGGTGCAAGAAGCAAGCTCAATTGATTGCTTGAGGTTGGAATGCCCATCACATGGATAAGGACTATACCCACCCCATAGCTGAAGGTATTACACGACAGTTATAGTAATTTCCATAACTCTTAATGAACAAAGAAGGGTTCACTACAGGTTTTAACTTCATATGGTGTATATGGCCTCTGTAGCTCTTCACCTCAGAGCCAGGGCACCCTTTTGTGAATGAACTTGTAAAGGTGACTCAATAAGGTGGTGAGACTCACTAGAAGCTTTGAGTAGCACTAAAATGTTCACAGGGAGGAGTGAAGCTCAGTAACATTAGTCAGCTTTCTCGCTTCCAACACAGCTGCAAACTTTTCCCAGACAGTTCTCTGCACATTCCTGTTGATTCCAAATCCTGAGCAGACAACTCCAGGGCTGCAAGAATGCCTGGGATTCTCTCTGTGCACTTGTACTGGTCTATGCATGACATTCCCCAAGATATGCAAGACTTCCCCAGAAAACACACATAGAATGGCATTTGCTTCATTTCAGATACGTAGACATTGTGCTTCTGCACCTGCTGAAAAGGTACTCCAGCACCTTCCAGTGTTCCTGTTCAGTGTCCTTGTTAATGGGGATAGATTGCATAGACATCTCAGGAACCCCTGCAGCAAATGATCCATTCCAGATTAAAATACTTACAGGGCTGGCAGCCCCATATGGTAGCTTAATGTAATCATACTAATCATGATCAGGTAACACTGCATTCAACTTTGTGTAGTCCAGCTTGCCGAAGTATTGAGAACCAACAAACTCCACTGTTCATCATCGACAGTTCTGTTACAGATAACTTTGTAGCCACTACACAATCACACACCTTTAACTGCCGTGAGGGCCCCCTTGTTGTTGTCCGTTCACTGTGTTGGATCTTCACCAACACCCCATTCTGTTCTAAGAAATGCAGCTTTTCCTCCATGTTCAGCTTAAAGGCATGGGAAGCCAGGCTCAACAGACAATAAGTGGACATCGCTCCCAGCCAGATGTGAATGTGAGCTTTCTATCCATCAATGCCACTGTATGGGTCAGAGAAGAACTGCTCATACAGTGCTGAAAACTTACACTGGACCAAAGGTGCTGTACCAACACTGTGGATCACTACCCATTTGAAATGCAGTGCCCATAGCCAGTCCTTCACCATCAGTATTAGCCCTCTCAGTGACAACTTTCTCTCCATGTCCTTGTACTGTCTTTGCATGACATCTCCCTGAGAATCTGCAAGCCTTCCCTGGAAAACACCCACAGAATGGTGCTGCACCTTCCAAATGGAGTTAGACTGGATGATCTCCCAGATATGGCCTCTCTCATAAATTAATTTTTTTTAAATTAAATTTTATTTACAGTGTGGTAACAGGCCCTTCTGGCCCAATGAGTCCACACCGCCCATTTTAAATCCAAATTAACCTACCCATACGTCTTTGCAATGTGGGAGGAAACCCATGCAGACACGGGAGAGTGTACAAGCTCCTTACAGACAGCGACGGGAATTGAACTCCAGTCGCTGGCGCTGTAATAGCATTGCGCTAACTGCTACGCTACCGTGCCGCCCGAGCAGTCTGCACCCATGTCAGTTACCATCTTCACTGGAAGGCTGCTTAGCATAACTAGAACCAATAGAGCTTGATCTCAAGGAGATCGATAGTTTTTGGATATATAAGGAATCAAGGGAAAGGGGATTATTTGAGCAAAGTAGAATAGAGGCAGAAGATCAGCCTTGATCTTATTGAATAACAGAGCCATCCTGAAGGGCCAAATGTCCAACTCTAGCTACGGTTTCTTGTATTCTAAGGCTTGTGTCCATTCACTTTTGGTTGTTCAGTGCTAGCACTTCAGAATTACACCTTGACCCTGACTAAGACCACCTTATGTTCTTCAGTGTCAGCGCCTGGTATGCTCACCACCAGTTTCCGATGGCTAATTAGGGATAGGGTAGTTATTGTTGTCGTTGTCAGTGATATCTCCATCCCATCGGTCTTTAAGTATATACAGAAAAATGAATGCCTGAACAAATGAAATCTGCCAGTGAGATATATTTTGAGTTTAATTGGAACAAGGATGTGATCAAATTTATCACGAGGAAAATCTTTACAGAGATCTTCCAGTTATGCAGATTTAGATAGAAGCTACATCTAATTATTCTGCTGCACTCGGTCCAGCTTTGAAAAGTTCAGGCTGTTTACATCCATCTCTGGCCAGATTTGACACAATCACAGAAGGCCAAGGCCTACTGCTTTATCCTCAGTGAGGGCAATGACGGTCATTTCATTTTAATCTGTCAACAAATTTCTAAAGTTAAAAAAAAGCACATTTCAGGTATCGGCGTTAAACATGTACTGAGAAATATCTTCTTCAGTGGACACAATGCCGTCTCTGTACAATTTCGGTATGTGACTAGTCCAAGTTTGAAGTAATTCATAAGTGCTAAGATTACATAGCAGAAATTTGTCGGGTATTCTTCTTCTCCAGGTTACTTCCTTTAGGGGCCAAGAGGAACAGGAAAGAATTTCTGACTTCATTAATCTTTTGCCTCAAGGTCTCTGAATGATCCATGGTCATTGGGTTGAATACATGTTGGCCTGAGCACCAGTAAGAAATATCTGCTGTTTTTCTCATTTATGAAACCAGTGATTTATGTTCACTTGTGAAGACAAGTACAACTTGCAATAATGTCTCACCTGGAAGTTGGAACCTTTCCAAGTGGAAGTCTCCATCAGGTGGGCATGAGTCTCTGGTGGTACATAAACCCACACTTTTACCAACTAAAGAGTAAGCTTGCTATAACTGAGTGAAGAACAGCTGATTTCTCAAGGTGTGAGAAGTGCAGGAAAAAAATCTTGTGGCATCTCCCTCTCCTTGTTTTTCTATCTTAACTTGTCTCTGCACATCTGTTCATCTTTTATCTTACATCAGACACAATTTCCTTGAGTCCACAGCTCCTGCTTAGTTTCTGCTCTCACTTTCTATCATTGGATGCCAGAAAGATATGAAGAATTGATATGACTTGAGCCCATTAAAATTGGTCTGGCCTTGTGTCCTTCTCAATTGCACTGTATAGTGCATGCTTTGTACCCCCAATAACTGATCCATCCCTGAAATAAAATGGACGAAGTGAACCTGCTGCACATTACACGCAAACTCTTCTGCCATAGGGACATAACTCCAAGGAGGAGGGTGAATAAATAGGTTTTATTTGGGGCTGTACTGTCCAAGGTCCAACAGCAACTGGTATGTATCCAGTTGGTTAATATTTGAAAATAACTGAGCCAGTATGAAATGCGTGGTTGGTTAGATTTTTGCAATGCATCATTGGGTACTTCCGTCTTAATCACTTCATTTTTAGAAAGGAGAAACAAAATCTGAATTTAATTAGCTTATAGATTTAAAAGTGCTTGCTAACACAGTGCATCCTCGTTAATTGTACAGTGGTGTCTGCATAAAGATTCTGCACCAATGCGTTTTTAATTGGTTTTCATTTACAATGTGCACTGTAGGATAAAGCACTCTAAATATTTTTAAAGTTGGCAAATCAACTATATTTATCAACGATATATTAAAGATCACATAATTAAAAGCACTAATTCCATTCAGTGTAAACCAAATTCCTACAATCTTCTGTATTTTAAAAGCAAAATGCATGATGTCTGGGCTGCCCACCAACTTGGTAAAGTTCCCTGGGTAAATTAATCATTGTTGCAAATTTGTGTTAATTGCAATTATTTATGGGCCTTCAAGAAAACTCAAAAATAACAAGGTTTTCAGGTGAGAGGATGTTGATGGCCATGTTTTACAAGATTTTAAATGGACGTTAATTAACATCTTCTTCATAGATGGCAGTCTGGATTTTAGATTAAAATATTTTTTCAGTAAACCTGCTTTCAACTTTCATAATCAAACCACACCATTATCATTCTTGAGCATATCCAGAACTCATTTTAAAACCAATCACTTAATTAAAATGAGTTTCCAAAACACCTAATTATTCTGGTTGGATGCAAAAACTGCATTCCCTAATGTAGAAATGTATTTGAATGGAAAAAGAAGAGAAACACTTCTCAAAATTCCAATTTTCACCAGACTATTGGTTGCAAACAAGACAGAAACCTGACTTGATAAAATATATTTATGTGAGAAAGCAATGGATCTAGTCTTGTTAACAATTTGCTCAGCACGCCATGATTCTTGAGGTTTAATAGATTAGACAACCATTATCAACTACTTAGCTTTTTTACTATGTGTTTAATATGACTTTCCGTCTTTCATTTGTTGTTAACTTGATCTTTATTTTTACTAAGTCTCCTCACTGCTTACATTAACCCACACTGCCCAACCCATTCCGACTTTCTTAGCTCCTGTGTGCTTCCACCATAGATCATAGATCCACTTTAAAATTATTTTTTTCAAACTCTGCCTCAAAAAGTTTCCCTAGCATTATCTTGCAAGCACACATGCCAATACAATTCTGAACCAAGATCAGTCCCAAACCATTTGCTCCAGAATTTCTTGCTAACTCTCTTTATCTATTTCTTGAGAAATTATCTTCAAAATTAACTTCCTTGACCAAACTTACATTTATTCTTTCACATCTGATCCATGATCATTGTTCTCCTGTGAAACAGTTGAGGCCTGTTTACAAAACATCCAATTAATGTTGTTTTTAATCATCTGTAAAATTCATTTTAAGTACATTGACTCTACTTAAACATTACCTTAACAGCTACCATGAAACACTTTTAAGCAGGGTTTTATGGTCAAGCATTGTTAGGGAGGATTTTCTCAGTTAAATAAAAAATTACTTGGCTTGCTCTAGGTAAACTCTATGTGCTATGATTCTTCAATAGTCCTTGTGCTGAGTCATTTAGCATTGGAAAATTTTTCCACCTAGCCCAAACATAGGACTGATGCTGCAAAATCAAAATATTTACTTTGAGGAGTCATATATAGTAAAAATATTTTCTTTTCCTTGGCCTCATTTTACTGATTTCCCAACTGGAATGTTGCTAGATTTGCAATGTGGAAATATGCTGGAAGCCAGTTTTTTGTCTCTGTACAGTCCTTTGCTTGACAGTATACACAGAATACATATTTTCAAATCTGGGAAGAACATCTTGCTACTGCTTGTAAATACAGTACCTTTCAAGGTATTTTATATCTATTTACAGCCTGACAAAAATGAATACCTGTGATTTGTGCAGTTCTGCCACCCAGGATTGAAACTGCAGATGGGGAAGTCGAGTTTCAATGGGATTCCTTGTTAGCCTACCCAAAATGTGCAAAAGAGCTTGAGCATGAGATATCAGTGGGGTTGGCTGCTCATGGAAATATCATCCCAGATGTGTTTGGATTTTGCCAGAGAAACATTACAGCTGTGATATCATGAGAAGTGGCTATTGATCTACATTCCACAGGAATGCAGGAGCTGAGGATAGATTCTATTGTATAGACAACTCCTATGCCTGTGATGTTTAGACATGATGTGCTTGTAGATGCTGCCTCCTAATGCCAGTGTGTACTGTAAAAAAGCAGCTAATGGTCCTTCTCTAGACGGGGCAGAGATAAGCAAAAAAGGAAATAATTACAGAACTCAGAGAATAAACCAGTGTGTGGGTGTGGAACTAAATGTGTATCTCATTCCAAGAGCTGGCACAGGCATGATGAACTAAATGGGTGCATTTAGATACTTTGAATTTTGAGCTTTTTAAGCACCATTCCTCTGGATAAGGTCACGTCAAATGTTAGCTCTTTAGTGCGAGGAAGAGATAACTCTTTTGGAGACACAAGAGACTGTGGATGCTGGAATCTGGAGAAACAAACAAGATGCTGGAGGAACTCAGGCAACAGCTGTGGAGGGAAATGGAGAGTCAACGTTTTGGGTTGAGACTCTGCATCTGGACTGAAAGATAGAGAGGAGATAAGCAGTATAGAAAGGTGAATGGAAGGGGTGGAGCAAGAGCTAGCAAGCGATATGTGGATCCAGGTGAGGAGGGGTGATAGGCAGAAGGAGCAGGGAATGGTGAAAATAACAACAGAAACTGGTAGGTGGAGGCAGCAAAGGGCTGCAGATGATGGAATCCGATAAGAGATGAAGGTGGAGCATGGAAATGAGGGAGGTGGGGAGGGCCGATGGGAACAGTGGGGAGGGGAGCCAGTGAAGGAGTGATAGGATGATGGGCAGATGGATTGGGTGGAGGAGGGGAAAGAAACAGGGTGATGGGGGGCATGAGTGGGTGTAGGATCAACTGGGTAGACCGGGAGGAGAGAAGAAAAGGATAGAGGAGGAAGAAGTTTATGTGAAACTGGAGATTTCAATGTTCATGCTGTCTGGTTGTAGACTACCCAGGCGGAACATGAGGAACTGTTCCACTAGTTTGGGTTTAGCCTCACGGTGGCAGTGGAGGAGGCTGAGGACAGATGTGTCGGTGTGGGAATGGGGAGGGGAGTTAAAGTGGATAGCAACATGAGCTCCAGACAGCCATGGCAGATGGGGTTCAGTTGCTCAGCAAAGCGGACATCTCGTCTGTGCCTTATCTCACCGATGTAGAGGAGGCCACATCGGGAGCACCAGATGCAATAAACAGAGCCGGAGAAGATGCATGTAAGTGTCTGCCTCACCTGGAGAGGCTGTACAGGGCACTGGATGGTGGTGAGGGAGGAGGTGTTACACAGGGGAAACTGCCTGGGGAGGGGAAGGGATGGGTAGGGAGGGATGAGCAGAGCAGGGAGTCATGGAGACAGTGATCCCTATGGAAACCAGAAAGGGTTGGCGAGGGGAAGATGTGGCTGGTGGTGGGATCGCGTTTTAATTGGTGGAAGTTGTGAAGAATGATGTGCTGGATAGCTGGTGGAAGATGCAAAGAATGATGTGCTGGCTAACTCTTTGGCCTGTAGCACTGAATATTTAACCCATCAATGGTGGAAACAGGATCTTGGAAAGAGTTGGTTGTGCACTTGTATCAGCACCTATGTGAAATTCCAACTTAATTTCTTTTCCAACTATTATCAATGACTACATTTACATTATTAGTTTATTTCGAACATTAGGAGCATACTAGGTACTGATTCTTAATATTTACTTTTCTTCACAGTCTTCATGTTGCTACCTGCTCAAAGAAAGAAAGTGTGACCATTATTAATTATGAGCTTAGTGTTGGCATGATTACAACTACAAGTGCCAAAACAGCCACCGCTACACTGCCTTCAAGTCAAAAATTTATGTTTTGACACTCCTCTCCAGAGAGTCGGAAAGATAATCTCGGCTTACACTGCAGCACAAAACTGAATTATCTTCCATGAAAAAACAGCAAGATGCTGGAGGAACTCAGCAGGCCAGGCAGCGTCCGTGGGAGAAACAGATGGTCATGATTTTGGGTCAGGACCCTTCTTCAGGACTGAAGATAGGAAAAGGGGAAGCCCAATATATAGGAGGGAAAAGCAGAGCAGTGATAGGTGGACAAAAGAGGGAGGCAGGGTGGACACAAGGTGGTGACAGGTAGATGCAGGTAAGAGATAGTGGTAGGCAGGCGCCGGGGGAGGGGCGGGAGGGGAGATCAGATCCACCAGGGGATGGGTCAAATGTATGGAGGCAGGTGCCTCATGGGGGGAGGAGGGAAAAAAAGAAAAAGAAATAGGAGAGGAGAAAAAGAGGTGAGGAAAGAAAAGAAGAGACATGGTTAGGTGGGGTGGTGAGGATGATGGTCACTTAAAGTGGTTGAACTTGATGTTCATGCAGTTGGGCAGTAAGGTCCCAAGACGGAAAATGAGGTGCCATTCCTCCAGTTTGCACTTGGACTTCTCTTGACAGTGGAGGAGGCTGAGGACTGACATTTCAGTGATGGAGTGGGAGGGGGATTTGAAGTGACTGGCAACGTGGGGATGCAGAAATGTGAGGACAAGGGGGAACCCTATCCCTCTTGGGTCTGGGAGGGGTGGGGTTGAAAGCAGTGGTGAGGGAAATGGCAGACGTGTGGGTGCAAGCTCTCCCGACCACAGTAGGGGGGAAGCCATGGTTAGTAGAGAAGTTGGACATCTGAGATGTCCTGGAGTGGAAAGCTTCATCATGGGAGCAGATGTGATGGAGGCGGGGAAATTGAGAATAAACTATAGCATCCTTGCAAGAGACAAGACGAGAGGAGCTCTAATCGAGGTAGCTGTGGGCATCAGTGGGTTTGTAGAAGATGTCGGTGGATAAAGATTCTCCTGAGATGAGTTGGAGAGATCGAGAAAGGAGAGAGTGGCATCAGAGATAGTCCAAGTACATTGGAGAGCCAGGTGAAAATTAGTGACAAAATTTATGAAACTGTCAAGTTTCCCACAGGTGCAAGAGGTGGCACCGATGCATTCGTCGATATAGCAGAGAAAGAGTTGAGGAATGGGGCCGGAGTAGGTTTAAAACAGAGACTGTTAGACCACATCACCTCGGGAGATCTTTCACCCACAGATACCAACATGATAGTCCTGCAACCTAGGACTGCCCGCTTCTACCTTCTCCCCAAAATCCACAAGAAAGACTGTCCCGGCAGACCTATGGTCTCCGCGTGCTCTTGCCCAAATCCCTAGTTCATTCCTCCCTCCCCACCCATCCTGCCCCCACCCCAAGGACTTTCCATTGCCCCTGCCATGGATGTAATACCTGCTCCTACACCACCTCCATCACTTCCACCCAGGGACCCAAACAGTCCTTTCAGGTGAGGTAGAGTTTTACCTGCACCTCCTCTAATATCATCTACTGCATTCGGTGCTCCAAGTGTGGCCTCCTCTGCATTGGCGAGACCAAATGCAGACTAGGTGACTGTTTCATAGAACACCTGCGCTCTGTCCGTAACTGCGACCCGCATCTCCCAGTTGCCAGTCACTTCAGCTCCCCCTCCCCCTCCATCACAGATATGTCAATCCTCGGCCTTCTCCACTGCCAGGAAATGTCCAAACTCAAACTGGAGGAACAACAGCTCATTTTCCGTCTTGGGACCTGACAGCCTAACAGCATGAACATTGAATTCTCCCACTTTAAGTAACACCCCCACCATGCCCCTTCTTTCCTAGCCAATCTCTCTTTTTTCTCCTCGCCTATTTCTTTCTTTTCCTCTCCTCCCCTCCCCTTATGGAGCGCCTGCCTCCATACCTTTGACGCATCCCCCGATGTTCCTGCTCTCCCCTCTTCCCCCACATCTGCCTATCACCACCTTGTGCCCACGCCGCCTCCCCTTTTTTGTTCACCTATCACTGCTCTGTTTTTTTCACCTCTTTATATTGGGCTTCCCCTTTTCCTATCTTCAGTCTTGAAGAAGGGTCCTGACCCGAAATGTTGACTATCTGTTTTTCTTCATGGACGCTGCCTCTCCTGCTGAGTTCCTCCAGCATCTTGTTGTTTTTTCATCTAGATTCCAGCATCTATAGTCCTTTGTTTCCCTTGAATTATCTTTCAGGTATGACATTAAGTGAAGGCACAGAGTGTTGTCTTCACTAAATATAAAAGGAACTGTAGCATCTTTCACAGAAGAGTAAGGAACTTCTCCCTTGTGTACTCGCCATTATTTATCCTTCAAACAACATCTCCAGGCCCAAATAGTCTACGCATTAATCTCAGTGCTGTTGTTGATAACCTGTTGTGTGCAAACTTGCTGCTATATTCCCCAATACTTCAAATGTACAAATCACCTCTAAAGTGTGTGGATAATCCCCTGGTTAGGAAAGGTGGTATAAAATATAAGGCCCAAGAACTCTGTTATGTAGTGCAATTTTTATTCATGCTGCATAGTTGAATTTTATTGGAAAATGAATCATAGAAAGAAATGGCATATTCATTGCATTATTACGATTTTTGTGAAGTTGCCTCTGACCCTCTGTGTGTATCATACTCTAACACCTAGAAATGACCAGTGATGTCAGTTTTGCCCAATGCAGCTTGGCACCCCACTTCCAGGAAGTGCAGTTGTACATCTGTAGCTGATGGCAGCACAGATCACCCATGCAAGTATTGGCCTTTGCAGCTGATATGGGTCCTCCTTTGTGATAATTAAAAGGGATCTCCCGACTGAGTCTGAGCATGTGTAATTCAGCACTTGGAGCTCCTGGTAAAATGGTTGTGATTAATGTTAGTTACGCAAAGCTTCTGAGTCTTTCAAGGACCCGACCAGTATCTGATCATGATATGGACATGGCCCTTCACCCCACTTTGACCCCATCCCTACCTCAGCGGTTGACCGTGCCCCAGTCAAACCATTAAGGTCCCCAATCCTGCTGTGCCACCTCCTGCTTCAGTCCTACCTCCTCTGTCTCTTTCCAGCCAGCCTGTCCCCCACACCTATATGTTGTACTTGATATCCTCTGCTCACGAAGTGGACAGAGTGGTGGAAAGACCTTCTTGTCCCTTATATGTTCACAGAAGGTTCCATTATGCACAACTTTTGCAGCATGGTAGAATTTCTAGACCAAGTTTTTCTCTTTGAGTTTTATGATTTGCCTGTCATCAAGGTTCTAATTTCTCTTGGTCTAAAATATTAATCTCAAATCTTCCCTAAATTATGGGATGAACTTCCAAAGACTGCATTGAAACTGAGTACTTTCATAATTACTTTCATTATTTATGGTAATTAGTAATTCCCCCAACATTGCAATTTAGGTAAGGCCTTAATTAAGAAATACTAATCTCATAAAATCTGTTATTGAGCCAAAGTAAACACTTTGATGCCAAGGAGCCAGCCACATATTTCATACTGTGTCAGTGGCTTTTGCACATTGCATGACAGGAATGTACTGACTCTTCTTCAGTGGCTTGTGTATGATACCAAGTAGTTGCTG
Organism: Pristis pectinata; assembly: GCF_009764475.1. Taxonomy (NCBI): domain Eukaryota; kingdom Metazoa; phylum Chordata; class Chondrichthyes; order Rhinopristiformes; family Pristidae; genus Pristis; species Pristis pectinata. The sequence continues at coordinate 34,927,636 of NC_067416.1, forward strand.
GAGTCAAAGTCGAGTTTATTGTCATATGTACAAGTACATGTATGCACAAGTGCAATGAAAAACTTACTTGCAGCAGCATCACAGGCACATAGCATCAGATGCACAACATTCACAAGAAAAACATAAATTAAACATAAATTATACACACTTTTTACAAGAACACAATTAAAAACAAAGGCCATTGTAGTGCAAGGTGGTCAAAGTGGTCATAGTGTTGCTCTACTGAGGTAATGATTAGGGTTGGGCAGGTTGGTACAAGAACCGAATGGTTGAATGGACGTAGCTGTTCCTGAACCTGGTGGTGTGGGACTTCAGACTTCTGTACCTCCTGCCTGATAGTAGCTGTGAGAAGATGACGTGGCCCAGATGGTGGGAATCTTTGATGATAGATGATAGATAGCACTCGTCTCATGGGGTTCAATCTCTCTCCTGTCTGTGCAAATGTAAAGTATGTCTAAAACTATGTTAAATGATCTAATTCATGTAAAGAATGAAGGTTTCTCAGAATTACTGGTACTATATGTAGTTACTGTACACAGGAGAAAATTAATGAGGTGCATTTTCAGCACTTAAAATCACTTCTACAGTAAAATATGGTCATGACAGATCTAGTATTGAAGCTGTTTTTCTGTGTTAATTATTTGGTGTGTTAATATTCCTTATTTTGCTTTCACTTATTTCCCACATAGAATCAATTTCTCCATTTCTAGTCTGGATTTGAATCAGTTGAGCATTTGGACACAGTTTCCATTATTAAATGAATCTGCACATACTTTTGGCTTCTTGCACGAGGAAACTTTAAGCAAAATTACAAACTACTGGAGAAACTCAGTGGGTCAGGCAGCATTGGTGGAGGGAAAGGAATGGTTGACATTTCAGGTTGAGACCCTACATCAGGATTGAGAGCATAGACGGGGAGGGGTGAAGAAGGGGCTGGTAGGTGATAGGAGGACCTAGGGCGAGTGCGGGACGATGGGCAGATGGAGGCAGGTAGGGAAGGGGCTTGGAGCTCCCTACCAGGTCAAAGTCAGGAAATGCTTGTCTGAGAGTTGAGATTTATGTATTCCTACATTGTGTACCTGAACCCTATCTTGAGAAAGAAATTCATGGTGCACATAGCCACATCATTGCAAAAGGCAGCACGTATCCATTAATGTGTATTTGCAAAGGACTAGACCCTTTATAAGAGCTCTACTGTGGAGATAATTAGCTTGGAGTTAGTACAGAGGCAGGAACGAGTGGACCAGGATTGACCCCTTCTCAGCTGCAACATTTCTCAATATAAACCTCTCTGCCAGTCTTATCTCCAGACCTTTCTCATCTGTTCTTAAGGACTACCCTCCAGTATACCATGAGTCTTGTAGATACATGTTACTATGAGAATGCCTGGTGATGTCTTGAATTCATCTGTAAATCATCTGTCTGGAAGATAAATAGAAATGATTGAAAGTGTGACATTTGATAGTTGTTGCAATAATTGGGTTACATTTGCATTATTCCTGCCCCTCTATTAACTCCCAACTGATAATCTCTGCAGTGGAATTCTCATATGCACATCAATGCATACCTGTTGCTGTTCTTCAAAAGCTGCCTTTTGCACTGACAGAGTAAATTGCAAGTAAAGTTTTATATATCGCCATTTGTAGTGAAAGGGCAAAATCAAATAATCTACTAACTGCAAATCCTGATTTAGATTTCCTTCAAGAACAATTGCAAATACATTTATTTTGCTGAAGCAACTGATTGCAATAGTTCACTGAAAGAAGACATTGAACCAAATTTGACATCTATAATTTTCTTGTCTTGCCAGTGACATCTTGTGAGATAGAGGCAGTTAACATATAAATCAGGTCACGTAACATAACTGCAGATATTAGCCCATGCTACGTTGTCCTGCAAGCGTTTATATTGTTAGGCAAGGTGATTGGGACTGAGGTTGTATTTAGTGTTATAAGTAATTGAGGCTCATGTTCACATGGAGTCTTCTAAATACCCACGTCACAGGAATGTTGGAAATACAACAAACACCATTACTATAGTGCAGGTTTTCCAGAAACTTACAGAAATAAGAGACTGGGAACTTCGGCACCAATCTACCATTGTCCTTGCTGAAATGATAAAAGTATAATTATTATAGCTCCATGCTCTTATCCTGTGAAATCATTGTTGAGTTAATGGCACTTAGTCTGTTGCTGCTTGATCAGGACAGAGCTGGTGACAGCAAAGTGAGAGGAAGAGAACCTCAAACTTCCAGTTTGGATGTCAACAAGGTAGCAGCTCAGTTAGTGCTGAACTAACCATGGCTAAATCAACTGGAAAATTATCAATGAAAGGCAAAAAGGCTGATACAATTATCTTTGAATTGTGATAAAAAGAGAATGCTGGAAGTACTCAGCCGGTCAGGTAGCATTTGTGGAGAGAGAAACAGTTAATATTTCAGGTTGACGACCTTTCATCAAGCCTGATCTGCTGAGTATTTCTAGCATTTTCTGTTTTCATTTCAGAGGTCTGGCATCTGCAATTTTTCATCTTTGCATTGGATTATTGGTGCTCTGTGGTACTAGTAATGAACATGACCTAGGACTTTCCTCCCCAAAATACTAACAAAAAAAAGTTCCTCTTTTCCATAGCAGCAATAGAGTACAATCTCCTTGGCACAGTGGCTATTTGTATAGAAGGAATTTTCCGAGCTGGAGTTTGTCAGTCATGGCACTAGCTGATAGTCTTTCTTCTGTCTACCCTTCCAACTTCTATGGCCCACATGTCTCAGACTTCGAGGATAACTTTATTATTCCTTCCTGATTTGTTTAGGTTTGTCAGGTCACATTACTAACTGCTTTCTTGCCATTCATTTGCCAACTGAATGATTTATCCTGTAATGCATGGCTTCCGCAACGTGACATGTACAATGAGATCTGTTTACCTGCTACTTGAGTATAGACCCTGTACAGGTAACCCCCCCCCCCCCCCCCACTCACCCCCACACACATTATGGAGGGATTGTGTTTCTAGTATACGGTCTGTATTGTGATTTTCTGTAGCGTGAAGCTGTGTCGTCTGCGCGTGCATTAAGAAATGTGAGTTGAAAAAATATAAATATTGTGCTTATTTTTCTCTCATAAGTTCTATGAGAGCAAATTTTATTCCACATCTCAAATTTTTGGGTAGTGATTTGTGAAATCTGTAAGGGCAAATTTTCATTACATGAATGGGTATAATATGAGGATCACCTGTATTGTTTCTTCCACATCAAAAATGATACTTTGTAACCTGTCAATACAAACTATGTATTGTTAGATCGTGACATCAACAAATAACCATGGTGCTGTTTAACTTGGACAACTCTTCCGGATGTTATGCTGAGCTCTCTGTTTCAGTGGCACATTCCCCTGTTTTGTTCCCTCAGCTCATTTTTAGATTATTTCAGTTTGGTAAACATATATGTGCAATGCTCTATTAGCAGGTTGCCAGTACAAAAATGGACTTTCCAGTGAAGTGTATTTGCCTCAGTTTGCATTAATCTGCTGTGCAATTTATTCCAATTGCAATAATGAACCTTCTGCCATTCATGTCAATAAACTTGGAGATACAAGAGACTGCAGATGTTGGGATCTACCTCCCTCCCCTCACCTCTTTATACTGGCTATCTCCCCTTTACACTCTCAGTCCTGATGTAGGCTCTCAACCCAAAATGTCGACTAACCCTTTGCCTCCACAGGTGCAGCCAGACCCACTGAGTTCCTCCAGCAGCTTGTTTTTGTGCCAATCAACTTGGTAATTAACAGCTTTAATAAACTGCAGTGGATTAGTGTTGTAGGTATCTTATGAATAACTGCTGTTTTTCATTATCAGCAGTGAAAATGCCGTATCAAACTACCTGTGGAAAAGTGTGTAATTCTGTAATTTTATTTATGAACTAATCATGATAAGAAATTGGACGTTTCTGAAGTTGTTTTAAATTTTAGAATAAACAAAAATCTAGCTCACTGTACTGAGAAAGGAATCTTATAAACATAATTCTGTGTTTTTTTCATGTTCTTTTTCAACTAAAGATGCTTTATTTTAGTTGCCTGTGGAAAATTTCTATGCATGACCTTGGAGAGATGTAAAGATGATGAGGAGGATTTTGAACTCCTACATCTAATTTGCATTGTAAATCACAACATAATCTTTCTCTAATCAGATGGCTGCACTAAAGAGCCGTGGGCTCCTTCACAGCCTTCTGGTAAAGTCAGGGGGGACTACTTGCCTGTTGCTACTTTAATCCGATAACCATTATAGCAGTTGAAAAAGATTAAGTTTTTTGAATTATAATAAATTATCATGGCCCAACAAAATCTGTTGACTGATCTCTGTTGTCCTGAAAATCTAATTTACAATGATGCCAAAGGATTTTGACAGTCCGTCAATTGTTTGCTGTTTATTAATGAAAGTCTGAGCAAAGATGCAAACATAGCTCAAACTTTCAACTGAAGCAAGCTGTTAACAATATGGAGCTGAAGTCCATTGTAAGTAGCTGGTGACTATATTCTCCATAAGGGGCTGGAACATGATCGCATTTATTCCCATGAAATGTATGCGGAGGATTGTAAAGGATCTGCTCCTTATGGTATCCAAATTATTAGGATACAAATTACTTTTTCTTTGTCTGCCAACACATCAATTAATTCTCCACTGTCTCTGTTCGTTAATGGGGTTACAATATCAGTTACTCAATGATGTACAACTGAGCTGATGAGTCACAAAGATGGTCCATTTGTTCTGCTGCCAGCTACTGTAATATTACTGACCTTGCCAAATATCATGTGCCAGGGCACATTGTGGCAGATATGAAGATATGATTGGAAGCTGATAGGATATGAAAGCAAGATAATCCCAAGAAATTGGTAGGTATATCAAATTAATTTCTTCCCAGGTCCCCTCTTAGTGTTACATCCATTCTTAATATGTGGATTGGTGACTGGGTGAATGCAATCCAAGGAAATGAAGCTTAGTGTTTGCTATTCAGTAGGATCATTGCCAAAGTAGGTTTAGTGTTAAACATGTACAACAGTAAATCTACATCGGCAAAGCTGAAGTCTGTTATCACTATATAAATTCTGTTAAGCAGATTGGGGAGGATTGATGTACCATAACTCTGTACCAGGCTCTAACTGTGACTGGCATCAATACCAAAACAGTCTTAAAACTGGCTGAGATTTTCCAGATTTTCCACTCGAGCACTACAGATATTAGTAGGAATTTGCTATTTGGGGGATAGCAGATTCACATGGTTTTCTGCTTTCCTAGGTTTTTGAACTCAATCTTTTTGAAATGTTAGCAATGATAATTTGTTGTACACAAAAATGACCCCCAACCTGCTATTTGCAGGTGCATGTATTTCTCTGCCATAATATAGTCATTCATAAATTTGTTTCATCCTTTCTTCTTTTCCAAATTAGCCTTCAAAGACTAAATCCAAAGTGTGCAGCACCTGTATTAGAATTGTGCTTTACATTTTTCTGTCTGGAAACTGAAGGAGCAGAGAAGTTAACATAATACAGACTTTCTGGTGCCTTTCGTTTAGGGAACTGACAGGAAGTTTATCCAACCACATGACTCAGAATGGAAGTAATCCAAATAAAACAAGGGAAAGTATATGCATTTTTATGTAATCTGGTAACTGTTTATTGTAAGCAATGCTCATAGCTATAATAATTCAGAACTTAAAATCTATTATGACAACACTCCCCTTGTAGTTGTTTTTATTTATATGTGGTGTGTTGGTACAGTGACACCTGAGCAAGAAGCTACTTATATTCGTAATTTTGATAGGAAGTGCTTGGGGAAAAGGACAGGTGGCTATTGCTTTGGGTATTCTTTGGCTGTGACAAATTGCAGGGTTGTTTTTCAGATACGCCTGTGGGAAATGAATGAAGTGCACTTAAAAGTAATATGCATAAAATACTCTACATTGCTGTTGCACGCTCTTGCAGCTATGTTATTGTTGTTTGTTTGCGGTGCTTGTCGTTTTTAAATGTTCCAGCTCCTGACGATGAGATTTCTGAAGAATTGCTCTAAGTTTCCATCCTTTCATTCATGCATATTGCATTTGTTGAACCCTCATGAAGATTCTGACTCATGCAGTGTTTTATTCCAATATCAATGATAGCCCTTGAGAGAGTGAGCTTTGCCAGTGAGTGTTTGAATGATAGAGCAATGAGCAGATGAGGAGGAGGGACACACCATGGCTAGGCATCATTTGTCAGCCTGGGATACACATTACTGAGAGGAACAATGGACAGTGATGAGTAAATGCATTGATTAATCTCCTCAAGTGAAACACTTGCCACCTGAGACTCCTGCAGATATTCCATTGGTGATGGGCTAACCCAGAATGAACCAGGAAGTGGACTCTTATCCTGTCTTTCTGTGTGGCTTTTGTGTGGCTTCATTTTAATACATTAGTAACATTAAAAACTTTCATAAGCCATTAATTTATTCGGTTATATCTTGAATGACCTATGCTTCCACTCTACTATCTTGCCTTTTCACCTTATCTTTTGATGCACATAACTCAACAAATATCTGTCCATCTTGGTCTTACCAGTTTATTGTTAACCTTACTAAAATCCTGTCGATCTATTAGAGTCTAATAGAGCTGTCTCTATGGTTATATCTATAATTGTTTATTTGAAGCTTTTCTTTTTGTCATTTTTATACATTGGATCATGGAATCTGAACTAGAATTCTGCCAAAGTGCAGATTTTGCACAAAAATAAATCTTAATTCAAAAGATTTGGATTCCAAACAATTTATTTGATGAATAATCACATGAACACATTTGGATGCTAATTAACCATCTGTTCCCTGTGAATGTGATAGGTTTTTAGCTGGTACGTACATGTTTTTACTATATAAACCCTATAACCTAAACCTATGAGTCTGGTTAAGCAAAACCCACGGCCCTCTCTGGTTGTAGTTATTAATTTGTGTTCTTCATACATGTCATTTAATTTTAATTTAAGGAACAATGTAGTATTAGTTGGCTCTTGTTATCTCAAAGGTTTGTGCAACATTGGAAACTGATTAAATTCCAGTTCTTGGGTCTCCTTGATGGAATAAATTGAATAGTTCCTTTCAAGACCTTGGGATATTCTCAAAATGCTACACCACCAATGAAATATTGTTTGAAGTCACTGTTTTGTAAAGGAAAACATGGTGACGAATTTATGCCAAGCAGATACCAAACATCAATGAAATAAATCATTAGATGGTCTGTTGTTTGATGCCAGTATTGTATTGTCCTGCAGGAATTGATGAACTAATTATCTAAATTTGATCCCGAAATCGTACAGGTCATTGTTTAGCAGATTTTAGCTCCACACCTGCTGATAAAAATGAAGGACAGACAGGCATCGTGTACAATATTTAGTTTTGCTCTTACAGGGAATCTACATTCCAGTAATTGGAAAACCTTACTATCTGGCCCGATGCAATAACCTTGAATTTATTTCTAGCTTGAAAAATTATACATTAAATTATCAACTAATCAATGCAGATGAAAGTCCAATCAAAAGATAATTTGCATTAAGTGGGAATTAGAAGTAAGCTTTGTTGAATATTATTTTTAAGAATGAATATCTGATTTTAACATGAACTGCCATGAATAACCAGATTCAAAGCTTGCATTTCATTAGATCTGTATTTTAATGTAAATGTTAATTGAAGATCATGAGGACAAATTAGTAACGCAGGTGTATGGTTTATTATTTATTTTTCAAACATTTATGAAATCAGTTAGTCCTTGTACATACGTTATGGCTCAAACATTAGAAAAACTACAAAGCCTGTTCTTCACTGCAGGTCTGGTGTAATCTGCAATGTAATACTCTTGTGAGTATATTGAAAACAGTTTGAGATGATATTTCTGCCTGATTTGAGAGTTAAGGAGAACCAGTCATGGAAGATGAATGGAGGTTCATTGTTTGGTTGTTTGGACAAAGTCAATATCCCTGCCATATGATGCTAGGATAGTGAACCTACTATTAAGATGTTCTGTATCCCTCAGTGGCATTTATACCAACAGCTAAGCGGCCTTATTTAGGGTGAGGCCTTCTCAGATACATCAGTAGCATAGTGGTTTACTTACTAAGTATAGTTAGAGGACTGGACCATCGATCCACTCACATGAGTTTGAATTCCAGCACAAGAACTAAGAATTCAAATTCACTTCATTAATTAAACCAAGAATTTAAAATGCTGGCCATCAGGTTGTTGTATAAACCCATCTGTTTCACTCATATCTTTCAGGGAGGGAACTCTCTCATCCGTACTTGGTGCTGCCAACACATATCTCTGGACCCACAGCAAATTTTTTAACTCGTAACCACCCTCATACTAAGCTCAGCAAGGCATTCAGTCAAAGGGGCTCCTGGGGATGGGTAAAAGTTCTGGCTTTGCCAGATGTTCACAGCCAATGAATAGGTCAGGAAGCGTCACTCTTGAGGTAGTGAGGGATATAATGCTTCAATAAATTTACAGAGATACTTAGAGTGTGTGAGGAGTGATTGCAGCCATTTGTAATCAGTGAGTCTTTACGCTTCAATTATGACACAAACAGAAGAAATATTATTAAACATGTTCACCATAATCTAGAACATAGAACACTACAGCACAATACAGACCCTTCGACTCGCAATGTTTTACCGACATATTATCCTGCTCTAATATTTATCTAACCCTTCCCTCCCACATAGCCCTCCATTTCTTTATCTCATGTGGCTATGTAAGTGTCTCTTAGATGTCCCTAATGTAACTGCCCCCATAACCTCTGCCGGCAGTGCATTCTACACACCCACCACTCTCTGTGTAAAAAAAAACCTACCTCTGACATACCCCTTATACCTTCCTGCAATCACCTCAGAATTATGCCCCCTCGTGTTAGTCATTTTCGCCCTGGGAAAAAGTCTCTGACTGTCCTCTCAATCTATGCCTTTTATCATCTTGTAGACCTCTATCAAGTCACCTCTCATCCTCCTTCTCTCCAAAGAAAAAAGCCTAACTCACTCAACCTATCCTCATAAGACATGCTCTCCAATCCAGGCAGCATCCTGGTAAATCTCCACTACACCCTCTCTAAAGCTTCCACATCCTTCCGAATATGAGGCAACCAGAACTGAACACAATACTCCCAAGTGCGGTCTAACCAGGGTTCTATAGAGCTGCAACATCACCTCACAGCTCTTGAACTCAATACCCTGACTGATGAAGGCCAACACACCATACACCTTCTTAACTCTATCAACCTGCGTGGCAACCTTGAGGGATCTATGGATGTGGACCCCTGAAATATGTGAATGCAGCAGAAACAGCTGATAAAGTCATAGAGGGAGCAACCTATACATAAATATTGATTGACTATTTGGGATTTTTATAGTGAGCAAAACTATAATGGGATAAGTAACAAATTTTAGAATTGCTTTTATTGCAGGAGTTGTCAGCAGTATCAATGCTGATAACCGCAAATTGTCTGAGGTCTAATTTAAGCTTACAACCCTTATTACGTAGCAGCATTAATGTGATGTTAGAGCACTTCAGAGGAGTGCAAGCAGACATAAATGAACACCAAGGCAAAGAAGAAGACAGATGAGTAAAAAGCCTGGTTAAAGAGCTGTGTTTTAAAGAGGATCTTAAGTAAGGGGATGCAGAAAGATTTTGAGTGGGAATCCCTGAACTTTGTATCCAGGGATCTCGAAGACCCAGCTGCTGCTGGAAGAGCAAATGAAGTCGAACTTATACAAGATGCCAAAGCTGGAGCAAGACAGATTTCTCAAAGGGGTAAATAGTTGCAGGACTTCACAGAGAGATAGCAAGAAGTGAAGCCATGGAGGAATTGTGTATAAAAATGAGAAACTTAAATTAGTCTCATTCACATTTTTAACTATGTTGACCATGTAAACGCTCTAACTATGATAAAATACAAATTTAGAAACATTACTCAATCCATTTTCCCTTCCTGAAGTTGCTGGTTCATGCTGGGTATGGCTAAGGAGTTGTCAGATTGTGGTATCAGTCCTCAAAGGTTATCCAAATCCAGGAGGCATCACAGCTGAACCTAACCTGACAGGTGCTCCTTCCAGCATGCTGCCATGGTAACACTGAGTTAACATACAAACTCTGCCTGAAAAATGGCAGTGAGGCACAATAGACTTCCCCTCCTACAGAGGGGTCAAGGTGGGTGTTACACTTGGACTAGAAGGTTTGTTGGAGCAGAGTCCCAGGAAAACTGGGAGAAAAAATGTTAACAAGGGTCCTTGAATTCTCTAGTGCAATCCCTGCTGTCTCCACTCTTGTCCTCAGCCTCAGCTACCTGGTGGTGTCTGGCACCTGGGACTTTCTGACAGCTGCTGGATGGCCTAAAGGCGACCAGGATGCTGCCTGCTGGTGGCTCCCAACCCTGCTGCACCCCACTACTCCCTTTCCTTGGGTCAGGCTCCCTTCACAACTGCAGTACAGATCTTGCATGCTACATCTGCTGGGAGTCAAAATGATACCTTATGCAAAATTTTTCATCCATAATTTAAAATCCTTAATTGGAAGGATCAGACAACACATTTTTCTCCAATATGTATGAATGGGATCAAAGTAATATTTGGTAACTGAATATTCTGAGTGTGAAAGTGCATTAGCCTAGAAATTGCATCTTGCCCTTGTTTTGGTGCACTGAAGCATCATTGTATTAATGTTAAATTGGATCCCCAAGAAAATAATTGCAAAATTGAAACTAACCATAACACAGAGTTAGTGTAGTTTCCCACAGAAACATGAACGATAACAGAAGTTGTACACTTCCCAACAAGACCGTGCTGGTGCTGCTTCGCATCAGTGTCAGTAGATGTCAGTCCTCAATGGTCCACTCCCCAGAATCCAGCAACCAATAGGGGGTGGGGAGTAGGTAAAGAGGAGGGGTAAGGAAGAGAGAGAGAGAGAAAGGGAGAGAGAGAGAGAGCTCTTCCAGATTCACAGAGAAAGCCCTAGTGAATGAGATAGATGCCAGGAGGGAGGAGCTTTGCTCTGGGCATTGGTGGGTTAGGGGCAGCAGGAGACCCATCAGAGCCAACATTAGAAGACCTTTGCAGGAGATAGTTGGGATAATCTAAGTCAACAGTGAGAATCACTGAGCGCATGCACACACACACTCACACTCACACACACAAAGTACTGCCTAGCCAAATGCAGGAGATGACAAGGAGAACAGAGGAATCCATCTCCATGCTCACAGCAGGTTGTGTGGAGACACTGGACCATGTACACTTCTTTGTTGGGGGATCTGTGACGATCCCATCACACACAGCACCTACTGGTGCAGGTGACAGATGTTGGGGAAACACTGATGGAGGCCACACGGTGTCTTTCTGCCTCTATATGGACTCATTCTGATCCAGCAAGAGATCTGTTCCACTGTCTCCAGACCTCACCCACAAACCGAGTCAGTGGGAGGAAAGTCCTCTGCAGATTTCACGGAGAGCTGAGGCCGAGGAGAAGAGTGGAGATAGTGGGGGTCGCACACCTGTGACTCATGGCTCAGGAAGTTGAAACAATGGTTGGAGCAGTCTAGGTTTCAGCAAATCTTTGCACCTTTGGTTGCCCAGTCCCTTGACAGCTTGTCTGATGTATGTGGTCTGGACACCGATATTCTCCCTCTTGAGGGCACCAATTCACTTCACAATTCATCTCAGCCTGCACACTCACCTGTGACCTGCAGCCAGCCATTCCAGACTGCTCCTTCAATTGGCCTTGGGCAGCAGTCTGAAGCTTCCCATTTAGATCAAAAGCTTCTTATGGGTCAACAAGGATATAGTGTGGACTTGAAGAGAACAGGAGCAATCTTGGAGCAGACAAATGCAGCCACAGGAGATGCACTGTGACATAGCTCCAGGACACACCTACAAGACTGTGAAACAAGAAAAGCACTGATGTGTCTTATTTTAAAGGGAAATGTTGTGATTTTCCATTAGTGTATTATTTGATTTTGAAGTTTTATAAAGAATTCTCAAGATGATACCACTGTTGAAATGCTTTCGCTTTTAATATAGAGAACATAAATCTGCAGAGATAAGTCGCATAGTTGTGGCAGCTACCATCATTTCCCTAAACCCTGCATGCCTCATCTAGAAAGGTTGCTGATGTGATGCAGAACATACTCGTTAAACCTTGGTTGCAGCTAGACATTGAGTAGTGCTTTTTCTTTAAAAGTTGTATAGCTTCGTTGCAGTGGACCATGTGATTGTGAAATTCACATAAGGTGACTCATGTCACAACAGCCGTGTTGTTCTGGCAGTGATTGTATTTGTTCCCCAATGCAAAGTTGACTACTATCCCACTGTTCTTACCTTCACTTGTTTTGCTCTTATGAGAGATAGCATGGCCACCTCTGCAAGAGGGACTGCTATGAGAGGCTGAGCAATATGATGCTTGAAGAGATGAAACAGTTACTCTATTTTGCTCTTTTTACCTAAGGAGTCTCCACATTATGTGGGCAATTGAAAGGGACAGAATTACGTGAGAGAACATGGATGTATTGAGTGAAAAGGATGTATTGTACAGAAACCCTAACATTAATTTGATCAGATTCAATTGTTGCACGCTGAGTGAAATGTAGTGCTTCCATCATTGATACTTTATCAGTTGTGTGGTACCGTGTACTTTGAAATGGTCGATTGCTGTAACAGGTCACAATGAACTTCAAACAACAATCAATCTGCTAGAAGAACTCAGCAGGTCGAGCAGTATTTGTGGGAGGAAAGGAATTGTTGATGTTTCAGGTCAAAACCCTGCATTCCTTTCCTCCCATTCCTCCTTGTGTCTCTAAGATGAAGCTCAGTCGGAATCTCATGAGAGAATTCTCATGGCTGAACGATTGTGGATTTCATTAGTTTGAAATGCTAGCACTGCAGTGCATTACCACACCCACTGAATGCCAGTTCAATCAATATGTTGTTATGTGCATTAATCTCAGCTGCTGTAGCTACAATGCTGATCAGCCAACATCAGTGTTGTGTAGCAGTACAGAGGAATGAAGATCTCAATGAGTGCTAAGACTTGGAGAGTGGACCTGATCTAAGGGAAGTATGATTTATGTAGAGGGCAGAGTTGTTTAAGCAAGATGCTACTTATCAGAAAGCACAGAGGATTTGTATCAAGCCATTGATGTTGTAATACTGAGGAAACATTTATGGAATTGTTGTATTCACTGTAAGCAGACCGACATTGCAGGATGTGAGGAGATTTTATGCATCATCTGGATTCTCTTGGCTGATTATTGGTTTACTGATATTATTGATTGTATTGTGGGCAGGGTGACGATCTGCATTGGAGGAATCCTTAGGTAAACCCTCTCTCAATTAAGGAGTGTCCCAATGGCTATCTCCTCCACTAAACAGGGATGCTAAGAAGAGACAGCTCTTGGTTAGCTGCCTTCCTTCTGCTGCTCTCCCACTGCTCAGCCTCTCTGTCTGTGATATTAGTTAACCTCCCCACACAGAGGCATCATGGATAGGATGATGCAACAGACAGATATATCCCATACTCCTGGTGGTTGGAACCAAAGGAACATTGGGAGTAACAAAACATTCCTGCCTATTCAGCCTATGGGATTCCATATTAATGGGAGGTTTTAACTTGTGGGTAGCTGTCTGTGTTCCAGTTGCTGTGGGAGGCCCTCCTTGTCTCATTATCTGGTAAGCTACATCTGCCACAATATCCCACTACTGCCCACTGGCTCCAGCATGTTCGTCTCAGTCACCCTACCCACTACTTCTGTGCCTGTCCTTTCTTATTCCTCTGTCCCTCCCTTATACACCTGCTTATCCATCTCTATCATTCTGTCTACCTCTCTCCCCCTGGATGTCTGCAAACAAATGACTTTAGCATTTTTGATGCATAAAATCTCCTCACATCCTGCAATGTCGGTCTGCTTACAGTGAATACAACAATTCCATAAATGTTTCCTCAGTACTACAACATTAATGGCTTGATACAAATCCTCTGTGCTTTCTGATAAGTAGCATCTTGCTTAAACAATGATAATGATAAAACATATTAGCTGCCTTTGTCAACAATTAGAAGTCCTAATTTGGACACTAAACAGCCAGTTTATTAACACATTCCTTTACCTGTGAGCGGCCTCAGCCGGCTGTGACTTTCCACCACGTGTAACCACTGGACCAGGTTCTGTCTAGTGGGGCGCACAAGTGAACTTTGCAATCAAATGTCTGTTTCTCAGCAATCGCCAGACAATAGTTTTAAAGCACAGAATATCACAATGAAGCACGGTGATTGCGTTAGAACAGTGAGTGTCTAGACATACCATTTGAAATAATGTAACAGCTCAACAGAGCATAACTACTTTAAGAAAGTTTCAGTAAAGGTTTGCTGGATATAAGTTAGTGTGAGCGTTACCTTCAGATTATCTCTCTGACCTTGAAATCAAAATGTTGGTTTGAATGCCTCTGTGTAGATGAAACCTTTATATTAGGGTTCAGAATTAGTGTATTAATGCTTTCATCATGCTACTGAGAGTTACCAACATGTTGCTTGGCAACCACAAATAAAGGGTCAGTAAAGCACCCTGAAGAAGAAAGATTCAGTCAGATGATTCTAGTCAGCCAGTTTTGCAAATTTAGTTTTAAATTTCTATTGCTATGCAAACACAGCCTGTTAAGGACTCTGAGTTTTAATTAAAAAAAACAAAAACTGTAGATACTCGAATTAAAAACAGAAAGTGCTGGAAACACTCAACAGGTCAGGCTGCATCTGTGCAAGAAGAGGCAGAGTTAGCATTTCTGGTTGAAGACCCTCCATCAGAACTGACCTGCTGAGTGTTTCTAGTTTTCATTCCAGAAAGACAGTGTTGGCAGTAAACAGGGTCGCATACCGATTAACATCAAAATTCACTTCCAGATTGTCATGCTGACACTCTCACAAATGTGATGCCCAGCACTTCCTATGTCACAATTATTTGTGTGAACTTCAGACAGATACCCAAAGGAATCCCAGGTTTTGCTTTCAAGATATGTTGTTTTGTGATGCATAAAGATTGTTATTATCCTCAAAGAAGCGCCCACTCCAATTAATTTTGTCAAAGGTACATTGAATCCTATAGCTTCCTAACAGCAGGAATTGGCAATTGGATTAAAAAGCAAATAGTTATTTATCACAATAAAAATGGTGTAATCAGTCCTTAGGGAATAAAGAATGTCCAGCTGATAGGTGGGTGATGCCTATTCCAAAGGCCAAGGCCTAGTCTCCTTCAATACAAAGTCTGTCAGGTTTAAACATGTATGTTCAGAACATTACTCTGCTACCATTCCTGCATTTATTCCAATCCATCAGGTATTTTCAACAAGTCTTCACTCATCCACAGCATCAGTTTAGCATATTCCAATGAGAGAAAGCACACTTAAATAATTTGTAGCTGATAGCACAGTTTTAGTAATCTTG
The DNA here is from genome assembly GCF_009764475.1 of Pristis pectinata. NCBI lineage: Eukaryota > Metazoa > Chordata > Chondrichthyes > Rhinopristiformes > Pristidae > Pristis > Pristis pectinata. Next base: position 34,943,119 of record NC_067416.1, read on the forward strand.
TTATTCACCTTCTATGTAAATGAGGTTTAGGCCCTAATGACATAGTGTTGATGAGAAGCCTTTCGCTTTCCTTGCACGCACTCACTCATATTTCTGAATTTGATTTGTGAAATCAAAATGAGTGCAACGTTATTCTGAGAAGCCAACCCATGTGAAATTCAATACAAAGGATTGCATCTAGATAATGGATAATTGGCATTGTTCCTTCCCTGAAGCAGCATCGTGCTGTGGTCCTGGCATCATTGCTCCAATAGATCCTGGAGCCTCAGTCACAGCAGAGGAGAGACGGCCAGTTGCACAGCAAGGGAGAAGGTAGCAAAAAGTGCTTCAAGGCAACAAAGCAACTGCCTTGGATTGCTGTGTCAAGCAAGGCCAGAAAATGTAACATGGACTTTTGAAGGTCCTTTCCAGCATTAGGTTTCTGCATTTTCAGGAGTCTTAATTCCAAAGTAGTGTAGGTTCTTTTGATTCTTTTTTAAAACAGTGTTGCAGGAACTCAAATGTGCCAGTCATTGCAGTCTTAAATTCACCCTGCCAAAGCACTACTGCTATCTCTCAAAGTTTTTGTTTTCCTTTTCTGTTCCCTAATTTGCTGATATTGTCAATTTCACTTCAGCCTCAGCTGTTTAGTTTGAGTTGTCCTAAATCTTTGACTTTGCTGTCTAAATTCCTTCTTAACTTTGTCAACTGTACTCTTTTATATCTTCTCTCTTTTTTTCCATCTTCAACCCTACTGGTTCTTTTCATTCGGAGATTTAATTGTCCTGCATTACATAAGAAATTCTGCTGACGTTAAGAGTCCAAGAGAATTTCGCACTGCAGACGATTTGGACATGGCCTCAAAAACACTGGGAAGGGAGACAATTAATTGTTGAAGCAGCTGAGAGGGAGAACAGCATTCAGAGATTCAGAAAGGATCCAATGAGAGCCAGAAAAAAATTGGCTATCTTCCCTTTCCACTCTCAGTCCTGATTGAGGGTCTCATCCTGGAATGCAGACGATTCGTCTCCTCACCCCCCCCCCCCCACCCACACCCACAGATGCTGCATGACCTGCTGAATTACTCCAGCAGTTTTTTTTGCTCCAGATTCCAGCACCTGCAGTCTCTTGTGTTGCCAGAATGACAGAAAGAATTGCATATTTATAACATGTCCCATGGTCTGAGGCTGTACTGAACGATTTTTATAATAATCAGTAAGTGCTGAAGTACAAACAGAAAATGTTGAGAATGCTCAGCTGGTCAGCCAGCAGCTATAGAGAGAGAACATTCTATGAGTTCTGATGATGGCTCTTCGGCCTGAAACATTAACTCTGTTTCTCTTCCCATGGATATGTCCTGACCTGCTGAGTATTTCCAGCATTTTCTATTTTTATTTTAGCCCTTCCTTCAGAACTAGGAAATGTTAGGAAACCAGCTTAAGTGGCAGAGAAGGGAAAGCATTAGAAAGATCAAAGGAGGCATTTGTGATTAGATGGAGACCAAGAGAGAATTCATTTTCTTGCCCAAGTTCTACAATGGGACTTAAAGCCATAACCTTATGACTCAAAGGTAAAAATGGTACCAAATGAGTCATGGAATCATGTACAGATGAGGACAGAGAAGATCCAAACTTGGGAGGTAAAACTAAAATGGAAGGAAAGTAAGATCTCTTAGTGGTGCCCTGTTTTTCTAGAGACAGAGGGTGTTCCACACTTTGTGAACAGGAACATTAAATATTAGTGGCAGTCTACTTTTTCATACCCATTGACCTTGGTCACATTTCTTTCCAGCGACAGCCATATTTCAGTGGTGGACAGTTTGCACGAGTGAGACCTTTGCACTGTGCAGGGGCCATCTTCAAGATGTACGTACACTGCAGAGAGTTGCAAGGTCTACCTGTCATTGTAATCAGAGGGTGCAGATCTGATGAAGTTTCCCCGTCACATTATATCAGCTCTTTACCTTCTGATTTGGATGCAAAATGATTTAGGGCCTCTCAGCTAGTCCATCTCTCTTCTGGTCCGCAGGAAGCTACTCAGTTGTCCTGATGCCCATGTTGATGTAGTGATGTAACAGTGGCCTGGAAATCAGCTTGTTGTTCATTTTTGATGATGCAGCAATCATGATGGCCTATTGTGGACTTACGTAAATTCCATAAAGTCCACAATTTTTCTTTGGGATCCTCTGTGCGATTGACAGGCCAACCTACAACGGAGTCTGCACATGTGCAGTGACATCCAGCTGCCAAGAATTTGGACCAGGTGTGTACTGTCTGTAGGTAACAAGGTACAGTCCTGCAGAACCAGCCTTTCAGAGTGCTTGTGAGGCCTACTTCATCATTTCTTAAAGGTGACCTCCCAGAGTAGGTTCCAGTCCCCAGTGACAAGCACTGGAAATCTAGCTCAGATCATTTTCCTTTAAGTAAAATTCTTCCCTGTTGTGTCAATTCTTGAGTTCCCCAACATGCACTGATCGCTTGTCCTTCCACCCCATTAGTCTGCCAACTAATTCTACACCGTCCCAAATGCAGTGACCCAACATAAGCCTTGTGGTCCCAATCCCTCTGACTGGCCTACAGAATACTCCCCACAGCATCTTTTAGTGACAGGTTCTTGAACAAAAGGTTCAGTGGCCCATCACAACCAATAACTCACCATTATGGGGACCATTCACTTTCTAGACCAGTTGAATTTAACAGGGCTATTCCTGGATGTGATTGGTTGGAAATATTGATTATATGACAGATGAAATGCTAGTTTAGCCTATGACATCAGCTTGATCCTACTAATCAGGCAATATTTTCTGATGATGCAGAAGTACACCAAGGAGCTTGAATTTTGTCTGTTTCTGTGTCAGCAGTAAGTACAATATCCCTGTGTTGCAGCTGAGCAGAAGCAAGTCAGTTAAGGCTTCCTGATCAGCTTATACTGTTTTTGTGTCCCAATTTGCATGGATTTGGCAAAGTTGCCAAGCTAGCCATCTGCTTCAATGGGCTGTTTTAGATGTACGACATGGTGCAAAGGTTTTTAACAGATTGAGGTTTCCTTCTTAAATTAAACTGTGTTGTAACCCTGAGTGACTTCATTGGATTGGTCTGATTCCTCATATATAAGAACGATAATATGCTCTTTCCCTCCATTCCCTTCAATGATTTGGAAGCACACTCATTCTTCCCTCTCCCTCTCCTTGGTAGAGCTGCTGCCTCACAGTTCCAGTGACCTAGGTTCAATCCTGACCTGCAGTGCTCTGTGTGTGGAGTTTGCACATTTTCTCTGTGACCGCATGGGCTTCCCCTGGATGCTCCAGTTTCTTCCCATATCCCAAAGACGTGCGAGTTGGTAGGTTAGATGGCCACTGTAAATTGCCCCGAGTGTATAGATGAGCGATAGAATCTTGGGGGAGTTGCAGGAATGTGGAAGAATAAAATGGGATTAGTGTAGATGGATGCTTGATGGCAGACTCAGTGGGTTGAAGGGCCTGCTTCTGTACCACATGACACTTTCTATGGCTGCCTCCCATTCCCCCTCCCCCTTTCTCTCCTCCCTTTCCTTCTCCCTCACGCACACTCTCTCAATAAAAGCTGGCCTGTTGGAGTGTTAGGAGCAAGGTAATTAATCTGTTTAAAACATGTCTAACATCTAGTCTTGCTTGGGAGGTTAATTGATCTGCATGTCCTTTGTCAATACTTACTTACACTATGTTCCTCATTCAGTTGCAGTGAGATGGAATCCTCTCATGTGCATTCAGACAGCACTTCTCACAGAGGGAATAACATCAGAGTCTGCTTCATAGTGTGGGAAAAATAAAATGGAACTGTTTTATGGAGGTATTTTATCAGCAGAATTATACACAGGGGACAAGGACATCTAAGAACAATAACCCAAGAACAGTCATTGGTGAGTGAGTGCATCCTGACACCTTTCAGTCCTGTAGGGCTTACAATCAAAGATGCACACCTTCATTTTAAGTATAACTCAAAATAAATTGTATACTTCAATGATAAACAGCTGAACAAAACTTTGAAACCAGTCACCCTTCTGGTAAACGAGCTTAATAGTGAACTGCTGTGCCATATATTGCACTTGATGCAAAATAATTGATTCCATTGCCGTACTTGCAATCAGCTCCTATATAGAGTCTTCACCAAGCTATGACTAGTACATCATGTCTAATTCATAACTTCACATGGATATAAATTTACCGACCCTGCAGGATTCCCGAGTCTCCAGAGCATGTCTATGAGCCACCCAGGAGAAAAATCACAGGGCCATTGAAAATGTGCTTCTATTTTAAATTTTCTTTTGTTTATCAGGAAAGACCATCAGACAAAAATCATCCAGTTAGTTAATGCTCGCTTTCGGATTGATGGTGGGAGACGATGGTACCCATTGAACAGTTCACAGTTCTGGTTACCTGGATATGTCAATAAGACTATCTTGTTACTATGTTGATGGTTTTCTTGATGTATCCAGGTAACCAGAACTGGCAACCGTACACAAAAACATTGTGTTTTTTATAATAACATCTAATACTACTTAAACCCTGTTGACACTTAGGTCAAAATGTCAGTAAACGGAGCAAACTGTGAAGCTGAGTGTGAATGGAATGCAGGGCCCTTTAGCAGGCTGGAATTGGGTTCCAATTAGGGAATGTTTGGGATCCATTCTGCTGAGGTGTAGAATTGCAGTAACGAGGAAAGAGAGCATTTGTAAGTCAGTTTAAAATTGAATTAAGTTTTTAAAACTTGCGCTATGAAAGAGAATATCAGAGGAAAAGACCCGGATAATCTTGGACTGCCCTAAAATTCCAACTGGTTCACTAATATTCTTCAGGCAAAAGAACATCTTCGTCCAAATGTGTGCAGTTGGGGATATGATTAGGACCTGAGGGGCTGTTGGATATGGGGAGATACACTGAAACATGGAAACTAGGAGCAGGGTAGGCCATTTGGTCTTTCGAGTCTGCTTCACCAGTCAACGCGACCATGGCAGATCTACCTCAGCACCATATTTCTACTCACTCTCCATAATTCCTTGATGCCTTTTGCGTCTAGAAAAGTATCTATTTCTTTTTGCGTCTAGAAAAGTATCTATTTCTTTCTTAAATATTTTCATCCATTTAACCTCTACAGCCCTCTGTGGATAGTGAATTCACAGGTGCATCACCTTCACTGAGTGAAGAAATTTGTCCTTATCTCAGTCCTTGCCCTGTAACCTGAGTCTGTGACTCCCTGTTCAAGAAACACCAGCCAGGGGAAGCATTTTACCCACATCCAGTCTGCCTGGCCCTTTCAGAATTTTCTAAGTTTTCAATTAGATCCCTTCTCATTCTTCTAAACTCTAGTGAATGCAAACCAAGTTGATCTCATCTCTACTCATACAGCAGATGGGGACTGAGAGGGGTATGGAGTGTGTTGATTGGATCAAGGTCCTGGTTGGGGCCTGGGTTCAGTGAAGGGAGTAAGTGGCAGCTAATTGAGATCATTGTCTTGTGCAGGGAAAGGTGGCCTTGATTGAGAAGTCAAGAGGTCAGGGTTTGGACCGATCAGACGGTGAAGAGTTTGATACAGTGGGGATTAGGATGTGGTGGAAAGGAGTCTGAAGGAGAGGATCTAAGAATTGGGACTCTCATAAGTGGAGTTCCAGTCAAGAGTGACATTATTGAAACCTGGTTGTTCCTGGAATGTCCAATGATGGTCACTTCTTGGAACCAGCTGCATTTATTTCTCCAGCAGTTCTCCATAAACAGCGTGGCATGGGGAATGATCCCATTTTATTTACACCTAAAGCAGAAATTATACCAGATGCATTGGGGTGATTCTCAATCTGAAACACCCATTTAAATTTCAGGAGCGGCACAATTTGACTTGGAATTAAACGTGTTCTGCTCCAGACAAAATCATGTTCTGCTCCAAACAAAATCAGTGTTGATTAAAAAAAAGCACCACAAATCTGAATTTTGAGACATTTGTGACTTCAGTCCTACACGAATGTTATTGATCCTTAAATGCTCTCTGAAATAACTCAGTATGGGAAATAGGAAATGAACAATAAAAATAGCCATTCTAACAATGCCCACATCACAAGAACCAATTTAAATAAATAACATAAAAAAGGTTGTGGGCCATAGGCCAGGAGATTACATGTTTACAGAACGCTGACCTTCCTCATTTGTACTTACCATTATAATCTTATTTCTATTGGCATTTAACATCTGGAACATCAGGAGTCTGTGCCCACCCATCAAAACCATTCAATGAGAGAGAAGATCATGGTTAAAGTCTTTCATCTGAAGTCTTTCATCAGAATCAAGTAAAAATCAGGCTGTAAATCAAGCCACCAGCTGACCACTGTTGGGGAAATCTAGGTTCAGGTCAGGAACTCAAATTCATTCTGAACAGAATAGTTATGTATCATATGGGTGGTTGATGGTTGGTGGATTCGATGGGCTGAAGGGCCTGTTTCCCTGCTGTATCTTTCTATAACTATGTAATCTATCTTTACATTCTATACAAAAATATTCAGAGCACATTTAATATAATCCACATTCTCAATGTTGCAACTGAAGCAATTTCTGGAAACTCTGCCCTATCATCTGTTGTGTAAAGGTGCACCAGTAAGCTATGAAAAGATTTTCATGCTAATGCTTCATAAAAATCATTGACCTGCACATAAACCACAAGACCATCTTGGAAACAAACAGGAAGGCCAAAGCTTGATCACAACTTACCCAATAAAGGCAATCTGTAAATGATTTCTTTTTCTGAAACATATTCTGATTTGTTAGTTTGTCAGGTGCCTGTTCTATAACTGAGCCAGAGACTATTCTCAACCCAGTGAGGTGTGCCAGCAAGATATTTTGATGACTGCTATGAGGCAAGTTAATGTACGTGACCATAAGCTAATGTAAAATAGTGCCTCTGCAAAAGAGGAAGAATACAGATAACTATATCGATTGGAATTGTGGTTTTAGCATATGATGAGAGAGCTTGTTATTCTAGTTTAACCTACCAAACATTGACTCAGTAAGACAAAATTACAATTTAAGGTAATTGCCTTTCCTTGTAATAATGAATTGATAACAACCAAAAGATAAGTTGGAAGTTAAATCATTTCACTTTGGTTTATCCTTTTCACACCTGTGTGGCACAGATAGAAAAGCAGACCTACTCACCATCCTCAATGGGTAATGGTTCTGCTTCTCTCAAACCAGATGAACTATAGGCTTTTCATGTTGTGCATGGATTTAATATTTAGGCAAATTCTGATCTCTATCCAAGACTAATACTAATAGGTAGCCAGCAAGGAATTTGGGTTACAAAGCCTTGATCTTTAAGAAAATTACCCCAGAAATCTGTAAACCAACAGGAAAGTTGCACGCAATATATTGTCTTCTGAATCATTTGGAATTGGGATGCTGAAAGCAAATGGACTATTAAAATCTGATAATCAGGACTCAATAAATTGATGCACCTTTGCCAGCAATGAAAGGTAGACAGTGACAGAGCAATATGGTTTCAGCTGGGGTACAGTTGCCACTAATTAGCTCCCCCAGTGCAAAAAAACATAGCAAAATGCAGGAGCACAAAGACTTCAGTAGCACATTACAGCATTCCTAAATGGTGGCATGTCCAGTTTTGGTGCACATTTATACTTCAGAGACCATTTTGAATATGACCAAAATGAGGATTTGTGCCAATAATTTCAATTGAGTTGAGGTGCAAGTCAGGAGACACTTGCTGATTTATCCCCATTGTCTCAATTAGAGATTATTTTTGTATTTTAGTGAAGCTTGCCTCAGTTTTCTCATGGTTATAATGAGTCATTCATGTGTATGCATCTAATAAGAGCCATTGGAGCTAGCTAGGTGAATGACATTTTAAATCATCAGAAATTCAATTCTGATCTTCACAGGAATTTAATTTTCACAGAGGTCAAAATGAAATATGAATAACAGTGGGGCAGGGAACATCTTTCAGTTAGCAGAACTTTCTCTCTAGGTAAGAATACATTGTTAGTCAATCCAGCCCATTGACAGGAGTTAGGCCAACATACTCAAATATGACCATAAATATAGATGTAAGTAAGAAATAAGAGAGAAGAAAAACAATTTCAAATCCACATCTTGTTTATTATATTATTAAAACATCTATAATTGACTTTTTGACCCTGCTAGTTGTGAACCTCTCTATTTACTCCATATAGTGTACCTTACCCATGAATATTAAGGAGGCACAAGGAGGAAGTTCCTGGTTGGTAGAACCTGAATAAAATTATTTTTACAAAAATATAGTTTATTCATAATATGTAAAGGAGATACAATCGGGACATCATTTTCTCTTTCATCGTTACACTACAGTCAATACATTCACTTACAATGTGTCAATGCCACTCATATTTCCTCCTTAAACAATGCTTCCATGAAGCATTTGAGAGGATTACACAGGGCCTAGCTCCTCAATACCCAGTAGCAGCAGGACCCTGAACTACAGAGCCTTTGCAGTGGCTGCACCAAGCATCATTGTGTCTTGTAGAATGTGCTCCTGCACCATGGAATGTGGCAGTCAACATCTTCACTTGCGGACACCTGAATGTCATTTATTTGAGGGCTGACGTCATTCTGTTTCTTTCCCTCTCTTTTTTTGTAGCATTCCTTCACTGATGGCCCACATAGTTAAGGTGAGAATACTGAATAGTTATTAAATAGTCAAAAAAACAGAAGAAGGAAAAAACAAATAAAGCACTCACATCTTAATCAAATAATGCAAATTCACATGGGAGTAACGTAGAAAACATAGACTAGAAGTATTGTCCTCAAATGGTTGCACAAAACTGGTAGTCCTTGGGGCCAGCACGTTCTGCATTCAGACCACTCTTCCTACAGTAGTATCCTGTAACCCAGAATGCTTGGGATCTTATGAACAAAGGCTTTCCTATCACCAGCCAGCAGAGGCAATACTTTGGTGGTAGTTCACCATTCACAGGAGATGGGGGCCTTGAAAGAGGTCTGGGATTGTAGAGAATGGTTCAGACTGAATCAGCAGTGTTTTAAGACTTTGGGGGGAGGTGTACTATAGTGGGAGGAGAATGTCATCACCTTGGAGATTACGTTGGGGCATAGGGTGTCAAGGATGTGGGATGGTGAGGGGGTTTTAAAACATTTATGACTTGGGATCCAGTGGTGAAGGACCAGAGAAAATGTCTGATTTGAGGCTGAGGTTGATATTGATGCTAGGAGTTAGGCAAAATCTTAAAGCACACCAATCTTCTACAGGATTCATGCACATCGTCAGACGAGCAGGCTCATGAACCACGTGTTCTACTCCATATCTGCTCCTATTTCTTATGCCTATATGAGTTGCTACCATAGCTTTTTTATTTGTTTGTCTAAGGAGCTGGTAAGCATTTCTTATCCATCCCTAATTGTCCTTCGAAATGAATGACTTGCTTGGCCTTTTCAAAGGGCAGTTAGAATAAATCACATTCATGGTATTTGAGTTGCACGAAGGACAGATTGGGTAAGGATGGCAGACATTATTGAACCATTATTGATGGGATTTTACAATAATCCAGGATTACCATTCCCAAAATTATTTCAATTTAATTTTCTCAACTCTCAAAGTGGGATTTGAATGCATTTCTACAAATCAGTGGTCTAAACCCTTGGAAACAAGGCTAGAACTTAACCACAATATTGAGGTATCCCACAAGAGAGCTTCAGGCAGAAAAGATTCTGAGAATATGCAATAAGTATGACTTTGGCATCCTAAAGATAAATTTTAAGTTGTACATAGATTGTACATAATTGTACATAAAATGTAAAATTGTACATAAAAAAAGAATTGTTTGGTTGGTGAAATCAGCCCCATTATAGAAAATGGATTCATAAAGGCAGAAAAATGAGAGATCTACATTGCTGCAGTTGCTTCTGGTCCATTGTTTATTGAGCTTGGCCTTCTCACACAATTCCCCTACCCATTTCCAAGCCTTTTAGCACTCAGCAGAAAATTCAGTCTCTGACTTTTAGATGGGATTTTCATTTGCACTAGCATGTAATTTCATTTGTACTAGGAACTAAAAATTCCTTCAAAAGACATCAACAATAATGCAACAGCCAAAATATGTCTCCAGTGTGATTTTCAATTTTGTTGATCTGAAAAATTACAGTTCTTATGTTCTCCCAGGACAACCAACGTCTACGAAGCCCATTTCCCTTGAACTATGCTATTTAAAGGGACAACATTCAAACTATGTTCTTTGTCCTCACTGAGACCTAAGACATTCTATAATCTCAAACGCAGGCTCCCACGTCTGCCAGGCTGCTTTGCCTAAAGTCAAGGTCACAATCACTTTCAGCTTTGAAGCCCGAGGATCTTTGCAGGCTGCTGCAGCTGGTCCCTACCACACCTTACAGTTTGCTACTCATTTCTGTATTAGAGAGATCACTCAGACTCCACGCGCAGCAAATGAAGACTTCTACATTTCCTTCAGCCCACATGGACAGCAAGTGCAGGAACAGGCATTTGCTAGTGTTGCATTTTTCCCAAATTTAAGTCATAGCCTGCACTGTTGAGGAGACATCTTGGCAATCTCCGGCCTAGCTACAACCCTGGAGTCTTCTCAGCCCCCTTGCATAAAGAACATGCCTCTTGTGTGTACTATTCTTTGCCAACTTTACGATCCTCCCATATTATCAATGCAATATCTACTCTTTAGGCAGCAGTATTTGTCAGTCATGGAAGAGTACTATTCATGTTGTGGTATATCCTTTCAAAAGCCAGCCAAGTGTCATCTGCAGTGTTAGGAACCAGCAACAAAAGAAACACACTGAGTCATGATTCAGTGTTAAAAAACTATTTTATTAATCACTACTTATGATAATACGAAAAATAAAAGTAAAAATGTTAGTGTGTTAGAAGTAAAAATGTTAAACCTTGAACATTAACCCCAAAAACTAAACTCTTCGTGTGTGTGTGGTAAAGTCCCAAACTCCAAGTCCAGGAATGGTTCTTAAAGTTCAGTTCAGCAAGCCATAAGGTGAAACATGAGCGAAGGCTTCTTCAACAACCACCGTTGTCTGAAGATAAAACGTAGATGTAGAGGACATAGAGAGAGTAATTACGAAATCCAAATGTTCCACAATGGAACCCAAACACCTCAGTGTTGACTCGGTAGTGACTTCCTCACCCCGAAAAGCATCCGAATCGTGGTCGTCCACACAAATACCTGTTTCCTTCTACAGGTCAGCAACAAAGTGAACTCCACTGGATTACTTCCAATTTCCATACATGGATTTCAATGGCAGACACAGTTATTGTTTCTCATCCATCGACAGAGAAACTAGCAGGCTGGTGTCTCTCTCCCTTTTCTCTCTCTCTCTCTCCCTCTTCTCTCTCTCTCTCTCTCCCCCTCTTCTGACTTTGACTGACTTCTTCAACAATGTCATTACGTCCTTTATCTTCTGTTGATGTAAGCACGCCACACACACACACACACGCGCGCACACACACACACACACACACACACACACACACACACACACACACACAACTAACTCTATCTTAAAGGGACCTTCACTGAGTCCGTAACAGCAGTAAGAACATACAATAGATCAATAGAGTAGCTCCTTGCTTAAAATGGCACAAAGGAAGATCTGACAACCATGTGAGAGGAACTTTACATTTGAGGATTGCACTGTTAATGGGATTTGCAAAAGCGGCATTAAGGTGACCTGTGGCAATATTTTAGATGCAATAAATTATAATGAGGCAATTTCTAGGCCCCTAACTTTCCCCTGCAACAAATTTGTGAAAGCTTCATTTCAATAGTACATTAACATTAATGAGATGAAAATTAATCATTGTGGGATTTCCCAATCTTTCATCTAAGATGATACTATGTGCTCACCCTGTGTGGGTTATGGAGTGATGATTTGTGATTGCTGTAATCTAATATCTGAATATGCAAATTACCATGCATGCTCACTCACTATAATATACAAAAAGTCAATGTCTATTTAATAGGTAATTTCAAGTCACTTCAGCAGTGCTCTAAAAGTAATCTCCTAGTTGTAGAGGAAATATTGCCAAGCAGTGGTCATTTGGAACATTGTGAATTGGGGAGACTCTAAACTTGCTTTGAAGTCAGCTTAAATTCCCCAAGGGATCTTTTAACAGGTGTTTGTGCCCTCAGTTGTATGTCCTAAAAGGATCTAAAGTTTCTGAACCCCCCAGAAAAAAATCTGCAAAAATACCCTCTAAGCCTTTCAAGTGATCACATTGACTGTGTGTAAATTATTATTATTAGTCACTATGTAATCACAATTTAAAGTTAAAAGAAATTGCATGTGGAGAGCGTCCATACCGTGAGCATCACTGTTGCCTCCTGGGTCGCATTCCAGATTATGCATTGCTGCTACTTTGTCTATTATACACGGCCTTCTTCCCACTGGCTGTCAGTAGCACCATAGAATGTCCACAAATCTAAATCAGACTTGAAAGCTTCATTGTAAGTCGGCAGCAGATTGTTCTGCTTTACTTTTCTGTAAAAACATAAGAACAAAAATGGTTTTGTTTGCAACATGAGCCCTGTCTGGAGACCATAAAAAATGGTTCAAATATTGATGCCTGAAGGGAAAGAAAGATTTTTTTGAACTAATCATGAGTGCACAGAAACTGGTGTTTGGATTAATGGAACAATTCCCAGGATCACACTGACCCTTCTCTTTCTCCAATCATCAGTTTGTTCAAAACAGTGTGATATTACTGTTGAGAAGTTACTTTTCTAATGGCTTCACAATATTCCTGCATTGAAAAAAGATGATCATTATTTCACTATTTGAGTTTCAATACGATTCAATCCACAATGCTTTCATAGTGGTTTATAGACAAGTAATTCAGGCCTGTCCAAGCCTTTCTTTCTTCCTTCTTTTCTCTTGTCTCCTCCCACCTTTTCTATCTTTTCCATTTCTTCCTTCATTTCAATTTTTCTTGTATCCCTTTCTTTGACTGTTTCTTTTTGTCACCTTCCCTTCCTTTTCACTCTTCTTTCCTTACTTCTTTCTTTCTTCCTTAATCTTTTTTTATTGCCCCTTAGTTTCTCTTTAACTCTCCATCCTTCATTTCACCTTTCTCTTTCCCTTCCTTTCTTTCCAGAAAAATGAGATGCTCTGCTTTTCCGTTTTCTGTGCTTTGGGGCACTTTGTGATTATGATTTGCTTAACTTGTATCATAGAGTTGTACAGCACTGAAACAGGCTCTTCGGTCCACCTCATCCATGCCAACCATAATGCCTACTTATGCTAATCCCACTTACTTGCATTAGGCCCATATCTTTCTATGTCTTACCTATGCAAGAATTGGTTCAAATGTCTTTTAAATGTTGCAATCATATCTGTCTGTACCATCTCCTCTGGCATCGCATTCCATTTCACCATCACCCCTCAGATCCCAGATCCAACGCTCTCCAGTTTTGGACTCCCCTGCCCTGGGAAAAAGACTCTGACTATCTACCCTGTCAATGCCCCTCATAATCTTATAAACCTCGCTAAAGTCACCCCTTAGCCTCTTATACTCTAGTAAGAACAAACTCAGCCTATCCAGTCTCTCCTTGTGATTAAAGCTCTCCATTCCATTTTTTTTTACTTAAAAGAACTTGAGATAACCTGCCCCTTATAAATGGTACATAACAAGCATAGCTGAACCAAAGTCACAGGCACAAGAACGCAAGAAAATAGGAGGAGAACTAGGCCACCAGGCCCTGAAACCTGCCCCGTCATTCAAGATGATCACGGCTGATCTAGGCTGGCCTCAACTCCTCTTCTGTGCCAGTTCCCAATTCGTCGACCTGTCAAATATTTGTCTATCTCCACCTTAAGTATATCTAATAATCTGGCCTCCAGCATCCTTGAAGCAGTGAATTCCTGAGATTCACCATCCTCTCAAAGAAGAAATTTCTGTGCACCTCAATGGTCAGTTTTCCATTGTGATTGAATTTCCCTTTGTTTTATCCTCAAGCCTCACCATAATGTTGGAGCTGAGGACTTTACTTTCTGCAGCTAAGTGTGAATTGGAAGCTGAAGATTATCAATTTTAATCCAGCCTGCTTGAAGTGAATCCGGTAGGTGGGGGGGGGGGGCTAAACTGGTGGTCATGTGGTCTCACAGCATGTCCTACCTTGGTCCTATCCGACTTAGTCATAGAGTCAAACAGCACAGAAAGAGGCCCTTCAGCCTATCATGCCCAAGCTGACCATTAAGTGCCCATTTATGCTGATGCCATTTACCAGCACATATTCCGTAGCCTGTAATATCAAGTATTGATCTGGCACTTTCTTAAATATTGTGAAATGCCTCTATAAATACTATTTTTTATTTATATGAAATCTAAAAGTGAAGTGGAGTGAAATTTCTGAAGAGGAAACTTGTAGCCTATCTGGCCAATCTTCATAGCAACCATATTTGCTTATGTGATTGAAAAGCAAAAATCTGGAAATTTTGAAACAAACTTCAAAAACAAAAAATGTTAGAAATAGCGGCAGTCGGGCAGCATCTATAGAGAGAGAAACAGAGTTAACATTTCAGGTTGATGTCCTTTCATCAGAATTAGGAAAAGCTGGAAAACAATCATGTTTGTACTTGCAGGTACAGTTGCATCTCTGCGGATGTTCCCTGAACTGCTGAGTATTTGCAGCAATTATATTTACTCATGGCTAACTGATTTTCAGAGGACATGATTAACTTGGTCAACTCTCTCCTCTATAAGTTTCAGTTATATTCAGAAACAATACTTCATTCAACTCTGTGAACTAATACTCTAGTGCAAGTTGGTTGCAAGCAGAATGCAGACATCATGTATAGATTATCTTAAAGGTACATACAAGTCTAATTATTTGACCAAAACTATACCGAGTGATTAAAAGACAGTCCCAGGCATTTTTATTCCTACATTTCACATCATTTTTGCAAAATGCCAGATGTAAGCTTGGTGGATATATTTGCATAGAAATTGAATACCACCTGAATAGGTATACAAAGGGAGGCAGTGGATGAGACGTAAGACATAGTGTGCTCCTGTATAGATTTTTGTTGTGCACTTCACTATTGGACAGAGCATAAAGGAAGTTAGTGTGCTGTGGATAAAGGGGAACAGTGGATTTCCTTAGTTTTCCAGAAGGCATTTGGCGAAGTGTTGTACTAAAAATAAAAGTTCATGGTGTCAGGATAACATATTGTTGTGGAGAGAAGGTTGGCTGCCAAACAAGAAACAGAGGAGACATAAATTGTTCTTCCTCTGACTTGCAAGATATAAAGAGTGGTGAGCCATAAAGGTCAATGCTGGGGCCAAAATTTATATAAATTTTGGATGAAGGCATTGAAGATATGGTTGCTAATTTTGCTGATGCTGCAAAGGATAGGTAGGACAGTAGGTTGTGAAATGGACGTAATGAGACTACAAAGGGATATTCGTAGGTTAAATGGCAAAAGATTTGACAAATTGACTATAATGTGACATTGCCCATTTTATCAGGAGAAATAAAAAAAGAAGCATATTGCCTAAATTGTGAGAGCTCTGAGATGTGAGGATCTGGGTGTTTATTTTGCATGATTTACAAAAGATTAGTGTGCAAGTAATTATTAAAGCTCACTGAGTGTTATTGTTTATTATTCCTATCGTTGCTCTTTGGTGAAGATAAGTTCCAAAAACACAACCCATGAGAGAGAAAAAAATCACCTTATCTCTGTCAGAGCTGAGCAACTCCTTTACTTTAAACAGACCCCCCCCCCCCCACCCCCCCTTGTTTTGGATTCTCCATGTTAAGTCAGTCAAGACTCCTCAATCAAAGTACTGCCCATCCTTCTGAACTCCAGCAAATACACGCCAATCCTGACTAATCTGCAGTCCTTTGTTTCTCCTGACTAATCTTTCCTCGTATGACAACTCACCCATTCCATGTATCAGTCTGGTAAAGCTTTTCTGAATTACTTACAATGCATTTACATCTTCAAATAAAGAGACCAAATCTGTACACAGTACTCCAGATGAGGCGTCACCAATGCCCTTGATAGCTGAAGAATACCCTCCCTCAACAATCCCCAGCAATAAATGAAAACATTCCTAATTACATGCAACACAGCATAATTGCCTTTTGTGAATCTTGCATTGACTAAATACAGGATCCTTTGAGTATTACTGTAACAGATGCATAGTGTCCAGAAGGAGAATCACTGACTTTGTGAAACTTATAAGTTCATAATTTTCCTTTGCAAATGATTTTTTCACAGATATTGAATTACATAGCACTACATGATCTAATTTCTAAGCAACTGAGTTTCACATAAAAGGATACAAAGAATCCAGGATCCACAAAACTGTAGATATATAGGATGGAACTTTCACTTGAGACACAATCGGCACATGATCTCCTGCTTGTACCAAATCAAAACCTTCCTGAACCAGTGCATCTTTGAAGCATGCATTTAGTTTTATCAAAAGTAACCACAACATATATAGACTAAGATTCTTCAAAGGTCTGCAAATGAGCATGGGCAGTGGAAGTTCTTATTTGGAATGAATTCACTCGGAGGATCTGGCTAGTTTCGTGGGTGGCTTGGCTTCTAATACAGAGCAGTTAGCACAAAAGATCATAGATTCTCAGTTTACATTGAATATGAGTGGTGCATAAAATTTTGTAATTTGTTTGTATGCCAGTTTTTGGCAAATTGCATCAAGAAAATCAATTCAGAATTTCTTCCCCACTATTTAGAGCAAAGAGCTGAGGCATTTGACCTTAGTGTTGTATCCACCCAGCACACTACATCTAATCCTGTTAGGATGACCTTTTATTCCTTTAAGCTTCATGAGTTTTCGCTTATTTGCTGAAGGTAGTGGAGAAAAAACATGCCCTGTTCTCTTTTTGATGGAAGGATCACACTGTGAATTACCATATACTTTCTACATCATGCAGCTATGGTTATTTGTGTACAAGTCACGTACCAAGGCTTCATTAAAAAAACAACAGCCAGAAGATTTTCCAGTTGAGAAATTATTGGTTCCATTGTTCAAAACTGTTTATTTTTGTTCTCCAGATCCCTTTTGGCTTAAAGTGATTGTCCCTCCTGCAGGTTTATCCTTACGTGCATCCAGCATTTACTTGTCAAATCACAAACCACAGAAAATGGAAGCAACTGTGTGGAATTTTGTGTAAACTCTTGTCATTATTCATTTGATTGAAAACTGAGAAAACCTCTTAGTCTATATATGTTGTGGTTATTCTAGAGATATCCCCTTCTGTGCCTTTATAATTCATGCTGCTCTTGGAACTTAAAACTTTTTTGAAGCTTTGTTTGTGTAGTTCTCAGTTATCTTATTTCGAAGTGAAGACTTACAATTTTTTTTCTTTGTATTCACTTGGCGACCAGTCTTGCTTCTTTATCCACCAAAGAGTTGACAATGTTCCTCTGAGGACCTGCCCTTACTATTCAGAGGTCATTTTATTCATAAGGTAATATCTTTTGAATATTACTTGGATAGCTGTGATGATTTTTATACATATATACATAAATAACCTATAGATACATAAAACCTACAACTTACCATAATTTTGTCAGCCAATATGACAGCTGGTGTATACATGCACATTCATGGCAAGAGCCTCTTCAGTTGCCATACTCAAAAGGTCATTAGTGTGTATGGTACCAGTACTGTATATGCCAGAGTAGGCAGGCTGCAATGTCAATCAGTGTGGCTTCTGGCTAACCAGAAAAGCACACCTTGTCAGCAAGCACACATTAGACTAAGCAGAAGACACGCAGACCAGATCAAGCTGGCAGGAGGAAGTAATGTCCAAAAGGAGTTCTAAGCATGACATCATTTCACCCAGGGTCTTCAGGCACTAATTCTCCTTCATGAACTCTGAGAAACAATGTGTCCTGGTTGGTCTTTGGAGAAGCTTTGAAGTGGGGCAGGCTTCTTCAGCTTTGACACACCATTCTCCCCAGACATTCTGACTTTACAGAGGCTGAGAGCACCAGGCATATTCAACTGAAACAGCGGCCAGTAGAAGTCAATTGGCAACTAATCTTCAAGAAGTTGAGAATTCCTTTAAAAAGCCTTGATGGGGTCCTTCCTGCTTCTAAGTTCATGGTCAACTTCCATAAGGTTATCATCTGTGAGTTAGGCCCCATGCCCCAGCCGTCACCCAAACCTCAGAGCTTTGCTGCTAGCTATAAAGACCATTATTGAAATGAACTTTTTGATATCACGCTCCTTCTAGGGTGGAGCTAATGATATCTGCAGCATGTTGCAGATTGCTATCCACTGAAAGGTTTACCTCTGCTCTCTGTTCCAAGAAAGTTAATATATTTCCTTTGCTCTTCCTAGGGAGCAGCAGGTAGAGTGAGCCCAGTTTTCACTGTACATCTTTGGCAGAAGGTACAGCCATGTGGCCTGGCCAGCAGGCAGCAACAAGCATACTGGCAGAGTAGTGGTGGTGGAATCAGGAATACAGCCTTGTGGAGGAAATACACAGGACCATTACCACTTCCCTGGCAGTGTCTTGGCAATCAGAGTATATCTTGTTTTACTTTATATACATCTCCACATAAACCTCTGTAAGATCTGCAATGTGGAATGCAAAACCTGAATGAATGTTGGATGTAGATTCAACAAAAATTTGAGTAGGGAATGAGCTAAATTCCAGAAGGAAAAAATTGTAAGGTAGTGGAACTAATTGTTTATCTCGTTCCACGAGCCAGCAGAGGCACTGAATATTTCCCTTCCATTCTGTTACACGCTGATTCAGTAATTCTTTGAAAAAACTTCTTCATCTCATAGTGGGGAAGCTCTTAATTATCATTGTCAAATTGAACTGAATCACAGAAGTGAAATTTCTAGTTATGTGTTAGTCTTGTTACCATTGCTTAATGTCATACTCAAAACATAAAAGTGACGTACCATATTAAAGAAATCAATTACTCTAAAAATAATTGTGTACATGAGAATTTTCATTGTTGAAAGGGATTATCAAGCCAAGTAATATTTTAAATATAAGGTTGCATCAGGTTCTTTTTAACTGAATATGGATTTTTTTCTAGTAATCAGTTGGCACCAAAATGTCACAGGTTCATATATTTTTCATGAAAATACAGTTTATGTTGCTATGATGTCTGTGACTTAATATAAAAAATGTGATGTTCTGCTGGAATACACATTTGCAGTGTTCGTTGTCAATTGTAATAACAAAACATCAAGGCCATCACTCAAGCCACAGCTTCTGGTATATCAGGATCAAATCTAAGATACTGAGGGATAGCCGGCAGGTTAAATTACCAATGTGTCTCATTAAGCAATAGATCTTACAGGAAGGGAGGAATTATTTTCTGTGTACCAATGACCAGACAGACAAACCAGTTTCAGCCCATTCGACACTGAGAGTGTAACAATATATACACAAGGAGAGCTAGGTATAATTGTTTTAGGGAGTGCACAATCAATATTGTATTAGCTGTGTTTATTACAGACATTCTTCAATAATGAAAAATGGAGGAAGATGTCCAAAATAACGTCTGGTCTGTGAGTACTTTATCACAAAGTCTTCCAGGTACTCAGATCAACAGAGATCTTGTCGCAGTTCTCTCTGGGCTGATTGCCCAGTTGTGATGTTCTTGCTGTGCAGGGTTAGTTGAGCAAACCTCTTCCATGGTCTTTCTAAGATTGAGCCTGTCATTCTGACATAGGGCACACTCCTCATTCTGACCTTATATGATCTGGGGTTGAGTCACCACTGCCTTCTGGTACATCTGGTGTCAGTCTGATGTACTCTCCAATTCTCAGTGATAGATTTTTAACACATCTATGGCAGTAGTGTAACGCTTATCCATGCAGTTCCTCTTTGTCTATGAGTTGTGCAGATGAAGCCATTGCTTGCATTGAAATTTTTTTGTGATCCTGTCACCCATCTGCTTACTGCACTTTTTCCACATACTGTTGTGAAAGTGTTCTGGTCTACTGCAGTGAGATCCACCTCATCCTGATCCATTGCCACCTCCCAGCAGCTTCTCCATGGCCTTGTATTTAGAGAGAACATGACACTATTGGTTTTAACTGCACTGCTTCAAGATTGATGGCTTACTTCAGGAGGACATTGCACCATTCCTTTACCAAGTTTTGAAATTTCAGCAGTTGCCCTTGCACCAACATCTTGTAGATATATCTAACAATTATTTCCTCAATCTGGACACTTAAACACCATAAACAAACTGCTCTCTGATCTGATCAGTCCTTCAAATCTACAAGCTGCTATTATGTACCAACAGTCTTGGCACACTTAAGAAATTTTCAAAGGATTCTCCCTGCTCTTGATTGCAAGAATTGGTTGCAGTCAATTTTTTACTTCTAGATAGTTTGCAATGTTCTTGTAGTGCACCTTGTGCATTCTCCAGGGTTTCATTTGATGGCTTTGTGCTATCATACAATTCTCTACCTTTGTGACCATTAAAATACTGGTGGTTAGTTAGTAACAAAGTGCTTTATTAATCAAAAGGAACTTGCAGAGAGAAAGAGAGAGCATTTCTTACCTTTTATCTGCAATAAAAACAGAAAATGCTGGAAATGTTCTCACAAAATGTCTCAGAACTGCAACGTTACCACTGTTTCTCCTTTCACACATACTGCCTGACCTGCTGAGTGTTTCCAGCACTTACTGTTTTTATTTCAGATTTCCAGCACTGCAGATTTTTTGATTTTCATTATTTTTCATCTGTCGTTGTCTCCCCAATATAAGTCAGCTCCATGAGTAAAGTTTTCTCTTCATGATATTTATTCTGTAGTCAATTTACTTGCCTGGAATTCAAGTGGCTTGGGATCTTTACTTGTTCTATGGTATATTCAAGCAAACGAGGCACTTTAGGAGCATGTGAAAGAAGAAGGCGTTGGCTTGTTCTGCCACTCAATATACTTAGTGACTGAGCCTCTACAGCCCACTTGGGTAGAGAATTCCAAGCATTCACTTCTCTCACTCCTGAAAGACCAACCCATGTTTTGAGATGGTGACCCCTGTTCTAAACACCCCAGCTTGGGGAAACATTCAACATCTACCCTGTCAAACCCATAAGCAGTTGAATGATATTGTCTCTCATTCTGCTAACTCTAGTGAGTTCACCCACAGTTTGCTAAGTCTCTCCCCAAATCCTAGGCATCAAAATGGTGAACATTTCTTTCACTAATTCTTTTGCAAATCTATCTTTCCTTACATAGGGAGACCAGAACTATGTAAAAAGAAATACAAGGGTGGTCTTGCCAGGGCCCTATATAATTTCAGTGATACACCTAACTTCCACTCAAATCCTGTTGCAATACAAGTCAACATAGAATTTGTCCTCCAATTGCTTGTTACACATGCACTTTAATATTCAGTGCTTTGTGCAGAGGGACATGCAGAGGTCTCTCTGAACATTAACACCTTTCAACCTCCTGTCATTAAAAGAAACTACTTTTCTACTTTTACTATCAAAGAGAATAACCTCACATTTTTCCCACTATATTCCTTCTGCCATGACATCACCTATTCACTCAGCTTGTTTACATCTCCCTGAATTCACCTCACAGCTCACACTGATATGTACCTTTCAATTACCAGTAAACCTGGATATTACACGGTCCCCTCATCTAAGTCATTGATGTTGGTGGTGAACAGCACTGATAGCTGTGGCATCTTGTCACAGCCTCCCAACCTGTAAATGACCTATTTACACCATGTGTGTTTTCTGTTTTATTAAAAAGAAGAACTTATGGGGAGAGAAAACATTTCTGTGTGCCAGATAGATAAACCAGATCTAAACCACATACACATTTATGTAAGAAAGAGGGCAACTGTTGCACAGTTCTTAGAAGGGTATACAGACATACTAGAGAAGTGACATATATCACTTGTGGGTACAGAGGTACTGGTTTTTATTTTTTCCTTCTGTTTTGGTGCAGCAAGTTGGGGACAGGTTGGTGGGAAGTAGTGGAAGGGGGTTTAATCCATACAATTTAAACCCTTTTCCGATCCTTGCAGACAATACATTGGATTGATGCTGACTGCTGTGTCAGTTATTGGCTTGTCAGTTACTGCCATGCAAGTTATTGGCTGCACATTCTTTTTTTTAAATTTTATTTACAGCGTGGTAACAGGTCCTTCCGGCCCAACGAGTCCGCGCCGCCCATTTTGAACCCAAATTAACCTACCCATACATCTTTGCAATGTGGGAGGAAACCGGAGCACCCGGAGGAAACCCACGCAGACACGGGAGAACGTACAAACTCCTTACAGACAGCGATGGGAGCTGAACCCCGATTGCTGACACTGTAATAGCGTCGCGCTAACCGCTACGCTAACATTCGGCAGGGGATGCAATATTGTGGATGTAAGTCTGCACCTCTGAAAGGAGAAGAGGCAGCAAGAAGCGATATGGGCCCTTTGTGATTTGAATCTGTGTTTGAATGAATTGAAGAATTGCAGAACAGTGAAGAAAACCTCCCCAAATGTGTACAACCTCATCAGCAGTCAGAACTAATCTAGAAATAACTTTTGTGAATACTTTCTGATTCCTTTCAACAGATTTGGGGGTGGTGGTTAGGGGTGGGGGAGGGAGGGCATGATGTTTAACATTGGGTTCAGCTGTCCAAGACTGGCTTTTGGAAAGTGTGGCTGGAAAACAGGAGTGGTGGTTTCACTACTGGCACCTTCATCACAATGCTTTGCAGACTCCCAGTGATCAACAGGCACTCAGACCGAATTAATGATATGAGCGCCCTGTTAATGGATGTTACAAGGCCTAATTTACTCTGCTGGGAAACCAAACAACCACACAAAACAATGCTAAACTAGTATTCCATATCGCGTTTAAAGACTAGTTACATACTTGAAAATCAAACTTAAAATCTCTTTTATTTAGCCATTTTTATTACTTGGCTGAATTGATGATTCCTAGTTTATAGCAATGGTACAGCAAAATAGCTGTCCATAATTAAAAGCAATCTTACAGCTCTTGTGTAACAAACAATCTGCTGGAAGAACTCAGCGGGTCAACAGTAGCTGTGACAGGAAAGGAATTGTTGACGTTTCGGGTTGAAACCCTGCATCAGGACTGAGAGTGGAGAAGTGAGATGGCCAGTATAAAGAGGGGAAGGGGAGTAGTGAGACAGGGGCCCGAGGTCATTGGTGGACTGAGGAGGGATGTAAGATGACAGGCAGGTATTGCCAGAAAGGAGAGGGGAGCAGGGGTGCAGTTGAGAGACAGTGGCAGGGGATGCTAGATGGAGGCAGAGAGAGAGAGAGAGAGATTATTGAGAGGCATTTGAGCAATGTGGGGAAAGGGGAGTGTGAAGATGGGAGACAGCTGCTGGTGGGAGATAAGCTGGGACACAAAGGGCTACCAGTGCCGGACTCTGATGTAAAGGAGGTGAGAATGGGGACCATTAGGGGAGAGGTGATTGGCAGTTGGAACCAGAACCAGATGGAGGGGTGGGGGTGGGGGAACCTGTGGGTGAACTGTGTGTGTGTGGTGGGTGGATGGACCAGGAAGGGGAGGGGACAAAAAGAGGTGATAGGGGGCTGGGGGGTATGAGAGAAAGGGGACAAAAATGGGAGGACCAGAGGAGGATCAGAAGGTGGGGGAGGGGGGAGAAAACAACTCACCAGAGGGAGTGGGGGTGTTGACCTAAAATTGGAAAACTCAATGTCCATGCCATTGGGTTGTAGACTACCCAGGCAGAATATGAGGTGTTGTTCCTTCAGCTGGCATTTCAGTTCTTGTACCGGGTATCAACTGAATGGTGCACTCAATTGCTAAGTGGCATGTCTAATAAGCTGACTAGTTAGGCTTCCAACCTTCGTATCCTGATACATCAGGGGATGATTTCATTTGGTGACACCACTAATTGCTGTGAAGTCAGCCAGGATTCGGCATGGCCATTTTCCTCTTTACCCCACTGCTGGTGGTTCAGGACTGCCAACCTCCCAATACAACCTGCTGCTCATAAGCAGAGCCAATAGGTGTTGGGTGTAGGAGTGAGAAGGAGAGTGGGGGTGGTCACATATGCCCCCCCCACCCCCTCCTCACCCCAGGTCCTAAAATTATTGGTGGTGGGCCCACACAATGGCCCGATCCTGGAGTGAACACCATCACCCCACACACATTACGATGGAAAGAGATCTCTGCTACTGCTTCATTTGATGTTTCATAATCTCATCTCAGAGCTCAGGGAACGTTAGTGGGGAATGGGAGTGTTCCATGAGCTAGCATCAACTAGATGGGCCAAATGTCACAATGCGAGATGGAGGAAGTGGCCTGGTTACACATACCTTCTAATATATAGCAACCATTAGATTACACAGTGAAGCTCGGAGCTGTAAATGTTCAAAGGATATTGTCTGAGCCGACTTCTGGGCTGATTTTGCAGGAAGCAGAGCTCAGTGTATAATGCTTTTCTTCAAATTTGTAATAATTGTACCTGACCATTCTTGATGAAAATAAGATTCAAAACCTAGAGATCCAGAAATTCTTCAGTGTTTTATTTCATTTCTTTGCCAGCTATCCAAGGGAATTTAATCAAAACTCAGATCTATATTTGTAAAAGGATATTTACTGTGCAGTTCTTGTGTTGCACTAAACTCGTTCAGGATCCATCTTTATCACACAATTTTATATACTGTTGTACCTAGACACTGCAGATTAGTTGACACTTACTGCCTTCAACTTAGTTTGTTCTGTTTCAATTCATAGAATTGTACAGAACAGAAAAAGGCCCTTCAGCCCAACTTGTCCACACCAACCAAGTTGCTCTCCTGAATTAGTCCAATTTTCCTGCATTTGGCCCATATCCCACAAATCCATTCCTATCCGTGTACCTGTCCAAATGTCTTTTAAGCAGTATAAATGTTCATAGCCCCACCTCTGATTATTCATTTATGCAACGGCAAAGGAACGTACACAAATTAGTTTACGACATGCTTATGTATGGAGGTGCCTGGACAAATGCAATGCATCAAAAGACATTTGACAAGTTTTGAGAAACTTGCTGAAAATAATTTGCATATGTCTGGGCAATGAGCAGTGCAGACCACAGATTATGCTGGAGTAAGCCTTCACACAACTGGGTAAGGCGTGCTTTAGTGTGACTCAAAGGGGCTTCGCCTGACTTTCCCTTGGCTGTGGTATCCGGTGCATTGTTCCTTCTACGTAAATCCCTAAAATTTGTACTTGCTCCTTTTTCCCATATGCCATTTATTACAGATATCCTTCAGGAACACTCACCTTCCCCCCACCAATAGATACTGGCCAATTTGCAAACTCTCTTCCAACCTTCTCAACTGTTCAGGATTGCAAACCCCTGTGCCCTTATTCCCCAATGATCCTCAGTGTCACCATTTATAATCTTTGCTCCCTCCTACACCACTCCATCTAGTCTTCTCTCAACTGCAGCCTTCCCTCCTGCAACCTTTGGCCCTCAAACTACCTCACTTTCTCTACCAGCTGTATAGTAGTGGGTAATGGAATGTTGCTGTGAGGTTCCAACGAGCCAAAGTGCATCACCAGTTGCTTCCCAACCATTTTCCCCACCCCTTTCCCCCGGAGAATCACATGTTCAACATGCATTTTCAGGTATAAATCAATTGCTAGGCCAGAGCTCTTTACGAGACTAGAGTACTTATTAATAGTGTGGAGCTGTCATGACCATGTATAAACTATGTATTAATTTAACAAAGGTGGCACTTAATACATATCAATCACTTATAGCAGTGACACATTCTGTTGTGAAAGTTGGATGTGTTGAGTGCAGCAGGCTGTAATTGAGAAGTAATCTTTCTGTTGAGTCTGTCTCTTAAATGCCAGTCTATTCAATGGTTGCTAATTAATTTGAGCTGGAAGATAGCTGCGGTGAAGTTTTTTGTTTTTTTTAAATGTACTTAATGCCTCTAAGAAGAGGTGTTAGGTAATTGGAGTGAAGTTAGTGCTGCATACAGAACGGCATTTGGTGCAACTTGTAATTTTCTTGTTACCTGATAGAAGTGTTTCAGATTTTTTGTGGCACAGATTCATACAGCACAGAAACAGACCTTTCGCCCGACTAGTCCGGGCTGATCCCTTCCAAGCTGGTCTCATTTGCCTGTGTTTGGCTGATATCCTTCTAAATGTTTCCTATCCATGTACCTGTCCAACTGTCGTTTAAAAGTTGTTATTATACCTGCCTCAACCACTTCCTCTGGCAGCTCATTCCATATACGTACCACCCCCCTGTGTAAAAAAAAAGCTGCCCCTCAAGTTCCTATTAAATTTTTCCCCTTTCACCTTAACCTTATGCCCTCCAGTTCTTGATTTCCCAATCTTGGGGGAAAACACTGAGTGCATTCGCCCTATCTATGCCCCTCATGATTTTATTCACCTCTATAAGATCACCTCTCAATCTCTTGTACTCCAAGGAATAAAGTCCTAGCCTGTCCAACCTCTTCCTATAACTCAGTTTCTCGAGTTCTGGAAACATACTCGTAAATCTTTTCTGCATTCTTTCCAGTTTAGTAACATCTTTCCTATAGCAGGGTGACCAAAACTGAACACAATCCTCCAAGTGCAGCCTCACCAGCATCCTGTAGAACTGCAACATAACCTCCCAACTTCTATACTCAGTGCCCTGACTGATGACGGCCAGTGTGCCAAAAGTCTTCTTCACCATCCTATCTACCTGTGACGCCGCTTTCAGGGAACCATGTACCTGAACTCCAAGCTCCCTCTGCTCTACTATACACTCCAGGGCCCTACTGTTTACTGTGAAAGTCCTACCTTGATGTGACTTTCCAAAATGCAATACCTCACACTTAACTGAATTAAACTCCATTTGCCATTCCTTGGCCCACTTACTCAGCTGCTCAAGATCCCCCTGTAACTCCTAATAACCTTCTTTACTGTCTATGACACCACCTATTTTAGTGTCATCTGAAAATAAGATAGTCAGAATCTTCTTCCATGGTAGGGGTATTAAAAACAAGTGGGCACAGGTTTAAGGTGACAGGAAGGAGTTTTAGAGGGGATCTGAGGAAAAAGTGTTTTTACAGAATGGTTGATAACTGGAATGCGCTGGTGGAATCAAATACAATCACTACATTTAAGAGGCATTTAGAAAGACACTTCAATAGGCAGGGCATAGAAGGATATGGACCTAATGTGGGCAAATGGGATTGGTATTAATTGGCAGAAGGGTTGGCATGGATGTGGTGGCTGGAAGGGCCCATTTCTATGCTGCACAAGTCTATCACTCTATGGGAAGATGACTTGCTGTAACTGACAGATGTCAATCACATTAATAAATGTAACAGATTTTATGTTTCTACCTTTGGCTCTAATTTGATTCTACTTATCCCTCTCATAAAATGGAGAACTCTTGTGCAATTGATCTAAAGCCACAAGGGTGTTCCACTGCTGCTTCCCACATGAAACCAGCAACCTCCTGAAGCTCGTTTCCATTTTGCTGGGAAACTGCTTGGGGACAGGCATAAGGTGCTCTGATTTAGACAAAACCCAGGCTCCTATTCTGATCAGGCTTCAGGCTTTATTATTCCAGCCTAGAAACTACTTCCTTCCTCTACTTCCATCTGCAGTAGGTGCCCTGCCCATCCCAGAAAGTCAAAAATATAGGGTAGAAGTCCAAGGTGAAACTAAACCTAAATCATTGGAACACCAAGGAGCTAAATATTAATGCTAGAAAAATAAAATAATCACGAATCAATGTAGAATGAAATTCAATATAACTTTTCTTTCCCAGAGAGGAACTAGGATGTGCATCCTACTACTATAGTGATTTGGGTGAATGGTATTAATGCCTTTCAAGAGAAGCTAAGTTGGAAAGAAAGGAATAGAAGGATACACTGTCAGGGTTGGATGAGGTAAGGTTGGAGAAGACTCATGTGAAGCAAGCACCCAGGTTGAACGTGCTCATTTAGTGATAAAGAACCACTGTGAGGTTCACTACTTGCTCCAACGGAGGAGAAATATCAAAGGGCCAACAATAGGAAAGTACCTGGTTACAGTCTGAGAATACTGTTATGAACAGATAAATGTCAGTCAAAAAAAAAGCCGAGATACTGCAGTATGATCACAGTACATCAAATAGCTACTAACCACTTGAGGCATGAAAGATTTGATCTCCGCTGAAGCAAATTAAACAAGTAAACTCTATGGTTTAATAGCCCTCTCCTTACACCACAAAGTAAAAAATGTTTAACTTTATTTCTGGAATACTGAAGAGGATATAGGTGACCTGACAAGATAGCTTTATATCACAGCAAATTCTAACCTTAGAAGAATTAAACTGTAAGCTATTAAATCACTCAAAGCCATCATCAAAACTGCAGTCTTCCTGTAAGTTTGCAAAGTTGAATCCTCAAAAGAAATGAAGCCTGCGCAAAATGTACATTGAAATATTAATATGATAGCTGAGATGTATTTAATTAATCTGCCGTTCTTATTTTTAGTATACATTCAGAAGACTTTGTTTTAGAACTGTTTAGTTTGCACTTCTTTCTGATTCAGGAGGGTTGTCACACATTGCTTCCTCCACTGCAGCCACTCTAGCCAAAGGGGTGTCAAGCCAATTGCTGCACTCCTGTCACTATCAAAGCCCAAGTCAGCAAACTCAGGACAGCCATATGGTTCCAAACAAAGAGCCTCCCTCAGCTGACCTCCACTTGCTCCCATTTCCATGAAGTAATGTTGTTGACATTTGTTTTATGGGAAGAGTCTTGGTTGGAAAAAGCACAGTCTCCCACCATCCCACTGAAGAACAGGCACATTGGAATTCATGGGAATAATCAGTTGTTAGTTCAGTGGGTGGCACGCTCATCACTGAATCAGATGATCCTGAATTCATGCCTCAATTTAGAAGATTCAGCACAATCTGGACTGGTGATCCACTGCAGTAATGATGTGGCGCTGTTGAAGAAATTCTTCAGATGAGTCATTAAACTAAAAAAGCAACAAGATGCTGGAGGAACTCAGCAGGTCAGGCAGCATCCGTGGAGAAAACCAGATATCCTGATATCCTGCCTCTCATGGAGAATAAAAAATCTCAAGGCAGAATTTGAAGATCAGGGTACGTTCTCATGAGCCCACCAGCTAATGGTTATCACTCCAACATTCGTGGAACAGACGTTCTAATAACTATCACCTTCTTGTTTGTGGGATTTCACTGTGTGCAAATTAGCAGCCATATTTCATACACTAACAGAAATGACACTCATAACAGTGACGGCACTCCAAAATACTTCATTAGCTTCAGAGCACAAAGCCACAGGGATATACTGAAGTTGCAAAATGCACTATGGAAATGTAAATATGTCACATCAAACACAGGCCTACAGCAGCCGAGAATGCAAACACCCTCCATGTGCCCCAACTAAGAACACACAGTCTCTTCTTACTGTCATTGAGAACACACACACTCCCCTTCTACCCCCACTGAGAACACACGCACTCCCCTTCTACCCCCACTGAGAACACATGCACTCCCCTTCTACCCCCACTGAGAACACATGCACTCCCCTTCTCCCCCCACTGAGAACACATGCACTCCCTGCCAACCTCCAATGAGAACACGCACTCCCACTAATGGCCAAGTACGTACTCAGAAAGGCCTGCATCCAAAACAAAAATCTCTTACCATCAGCTGTCAACGCACATCGTGTCCTCTTACCACCAGATGAGAAAAAGCACACCCATGTATCATCAGCTAAGAACATGAACTGCCTCCTATCACATTCATCCTTTAATTCGTCAGGACTTCAACTAAATTCTTTAGTATGGTGCATAGAACTGATCATGCCGCTGTTGGCATGGTCAAGTACAGGCACTGTATGCATTCCCAGGTTTTTCTCCATGTTCTGATCTCAGTCATTGTATGGCTACTTTCCATGATGTTTGCTGTTAGTGTTTGGATCAGTGGTTTGTGGAGTGGGGAGGAATTGCCTGAAATTAAAATAATGGCTTGTGGAAGGAACCAAACGAATTCTGCAGCTTAATTCAATGAATTTCCCTGCTAACACAGGTAAAGTTATTACTGATATACAGAACTGAAGAAATCATTTATCACTCAAATTCATAATAATGTCAACATTGTCTCTTAAAAGTATTAATGTTAATTGATTCAGTGGATCATATCTCGCTAATAACTTGATAAATAATTACAGGTACTCCCATACTGACATGTGTATCCATGGCCTCCTCTACTGCCACGTTGAGGCCAAATGCAGGTTGGAGGAACAACACCTCATGTTCCGCCTTGGGAGTCTCCAACCTGGCGGCCTCAACATCGATTTCCCTAACTTCCGGTAACCCCACCTCTTTTTCTTCCCCCCCCACCACTCCTTTGTCTTCCCTTATTCCCGTGGCTCCCTTCCCCCACCTTGATGACCTGCCCCCCTCCTCTCCTCCCCTCCCCCATTCTTTATTCCATGGTCCACTGCCCTCTCCTACCAGATTCCTTCTTCTTCAGCCCTTGGCCTCTTCTACCTATCACCCCTCAGCTTATTACATCTTTCCCTCACCACTCCCCCACCCACTACCTTCCCCCTCTCACCTGGACTCACCTATGCCCTGCCAGCCTGTGCTCCTCCCCCTCCCCCCACCTTCTTATTCTGGCCTCTGCCCTCTTCCTTTCCAGTCCTGATGAAGTGTTTCAGCCCGAAACGTTGACTGTTTATTTCCCTCCATGGATGCTGCCTGACCTACTGAGCTCCTCCAGCGCTTTTTGTGTATTGCTCCAGATTCCATCATCTGCAGAACTTCTTGTGTCATAGGTATATATTAGTTCTTTTTCTGTTATGGTTTATTTTCTTCAAACCTGCTGAGTGCACACTGTCTGCAAACACAGCTCCAACAGAGATCCAACAAAATGGCATCTGCCAAGGATGAAAGCACTGACACATGATAAGCACCTGCTGGCTTGGACAGATTAACTAATTCTATATGCATTCAATTTTATATATCTGCTACTTAAATTTTATACATTACTACAGTATATGAAATATGGTGTCTGAAGTTAAATGAAACTTTAGTTTCGAGGTACTTCAAGTATTAATTTGTAGGAGTTATTTTCCTAGTATCAGTGATGGAAGGAGTTATTTTCCTAGTATCAGTGATGGACAGCTTCATCCATGTCCAATGCAATACAAAAAACAATGCATGCAACCCCTAGTGCAGAGATTAAACAAGAAAAATGGCTCAGAGTATAACGTGATAAATCTCCCAGTAACAGTTTGTCTTTTTTTACAACTTACCTGTGGCAGAAAAGGTTTGTGGCTGCCAAAATGTACTCAGAACATTGTTCCATGGAGCCAGATTACTTAAAATTTATGTATCTAGTAAAGATTTGCCTGCTAATAAGTTTCCCAAGACACAACACTTTGATCCGTCTAGAATATTGGGATAGATACAGGTGTTTCATGTTTTTGGTTACATGTAATTTGAGCATTATTACAAGACAGTTAGTGCCTGTGTTTGCAAAGATAGGCTGAAATCTAATTGATAATGGGCCTCATTTTCAAATGGTTGGTTAACTGTGGATGAAATTTGAACATCCCCAGTCACCTTGCCGGTCATGCAACATGAATGTTGACCTGCTGCAGTGCTGACAAAGGTCCGATAGAAAGTAATGAGTACCTGAGGAAGGGTGGATCTGGAAAGGTCAAACACAGGTCAATGGCATTCAGGATTAGCACTCTGGGTCTGTCTGGCTCCATGTAAGGTCTTTTTTTAAAAATTGTCAAGACATGACCTTGTCTCTGTACCTGCATGCCTGATATTTTCTTCTCCATGGACTTTTGAAGTTCTCTTTGTCATACAATATATGTAAAAATCCAGATCGTACATACTTTCTACCATACGCAGGGCAATTCAATTTTAGTTCTTGTGGCCTTTCACAATGCTTACAACATTTAAACCACCTTGTTCTACTTTCCCTATTCTCACTCTTCACCACATGTAATGGCCACCTGACATTTCTGGCTCTCCCAGCTTTGCATATCTGCACGAGAATTTCTGGCATTAACTCTGTCTCATGTGGCAGCCGTCTCCTCAGCCTGTCCAGGACACCACAAACAATCCAAGCTCTGATGAATCTGCAAAACTGCTGTTATCTGCTAGCAGACTTGGCTCCGTTAAGAAAGTATGAAAGAATTCTTCCTCCCCCGATTGTGTGAAAAGAATGGGCAACGATGAGCTGTTTCATTTCTAGGTGGACTGCAGTGTGTTTTACAGGGAACCATTGAATTGTACAGGGTTTGCTTTGAAGGCTTTGTGGTCTGGTACTATTACCATACCCATGCCATATCCTGTCCTTGGGTCCATTTTGGTACACTAGCATATTTATTTACATTCGTTCTAGTTTACCTTGTATATCCTGTTCAATATGCAGTGGAAAGTTTGTTTGAATTCTTTAGACAGGTTACTTGCCTGGAAATCCAGTGACTCAGGTTTCTTTATTTGTTCCATTGTGCGCACCTCACTTGAATCGAACACCTTGCTATCCCTTGATGTGTACATCTGTTATCTAAATTGGAAGAGCTCTCATCTGATGTTTGGTACTTGGAGACAAAACTGTTATCTACATTTCATTGTTATATCATGTGGCTGCATTATTCCTGAACATACTGGAGAACAGCCACTAAGTTAAACTAACAAAGTACTATATTAAACAAACAAACTTACATAACATATACTTGATATAAATATTACATAGTGCAATAGAATTTCTAGACCAGGCTGTTTTAGTGATGTTGTTTGAAAGATGCATTAATTTGAATACCAGGAGAACTGCCTTGTTCTTAAGTGGTAAGTGCAATCAGATCTTTTGCAGCTGTTGGAAGGCTCATTTTAGTTTAATATCTCACCGAAAAGATTGCACCTACTGCATAATTATATAAATAATACAGGAGTGGGAGGGGAAGAGAGATAGAAAGAGTATTTATTTTTCTGTGTGCCTACTCCCAAACAGGTAAATTCGATCTGGCTCATTTGACATTAACAATATTAGTTGCACAGTATAATTTCTAAAGGGGTACAGTCCCAAAAGATAAGCCACATATGTTGCAAAGACCTAATCAAACATAATTAGCTTGAGTCTCACATTGACATGAAGACTTACTTTCTGCAATAATTCACAGGCCATACAGAGGCAACTGATTTTTGCGGAAGTGGCATCCAAACTTGTGGTATATGCTTTTGGACTGCAGATGTCCAGGGATAAGCATACAATACCCAAGGAGAATCTGGAAGCAATCTGGTGATCTAGTGTAGTTCTAGAATCGTACAGTAAGTACATGATCTGTTTTCTCATACAATGGTAATGCATAGTTGACATAAATATTGCATAATGCAATAGAATTTCTAGACCAGTCTGTTTTAATGATGTTGTTTGAAAGACGTATTAGTTTGCATAGCAGAAGAACTGCCTTGTTCTCAAGTAATGAGTGCAATCAGGTCTTTTGCAGCTGTTGGAAGGATAGTTTTAGTTTAATATCTCGCCGATAAGATCGTACCTATTACAGAGCAGAAAATCCTCACTGCTGCACTGGAACATTAGTTTAGATTACATGCTAAGCAACTAGTGTTTACATCAATATGTGGAAAATTATAGATGTAATCGTCATTTTCAAAAGACTACCCTCTGCAGGTAAGGTATCTGAAACTTTAACCAAAGATTGTGCTAAAATATTGGGCGCTGTAAAACTCTGGCAGTTACAGTCATTCTTCCCAGTTTGACCTGTATGTGATTTTATTTTATTATATTTTGGATTAGTCTGACTAAAGTCCATAGAGGTCAAATGAAGAATCATCAGTCCATTTAAAAAATTGATGTGGATATTTGTGTAAGAAGGAGAGAATAGCAGAGGAAAGATTGGTGTTCAAATTGGCCTGAGCGTTTGCTTTTATGTTCAGCACAGATTTCAAAGCTAAGTTAGGCAGCTGAGGTTTTCTAGACTAAACACTTCAGTTTGTTATGTGATATATTTTTCCCCTTTCAGTAGAACATTGAGCAGTCTTCCATGAAGGGGGTCAAATGGAGGAGGTTGATTTAGTTTCCCTGTAGGATGACAGAAAAACAGAAATAAATAATTAAAATGAGTTTGTTCTTGTAGATTCCATCACAGGCAGTGCTAATATTGTAATTATTTATTCAGTCAAATTTGCAATAAACTCAATTATCTGTTTCAGATTAATAGCACCCAATGCGCTTTCCCATTTTTGACTTAGCAGTAAGCGTCTTCTCATTTTATAACTCTGAATGCCAGAGTACTGTGGTGGACTCGCCTTGTATAGATTGGAAACTTGTTTTTTGTATTAAGTAATTCAATGTGAAATTTAAACTGTTCTTAAATTGAAGAGAATGTACTGCTTTTAATATAGAGCTCATCATTTTCAATGATAGGATAAGCCATAGCCATTGAAAGAATGCTAGTGCGTAGCACTGGGAGGATCAATGAATCATGTTTTACATTGCAATCCACACTCGTGAACTCAATGATCTTTCACAAAGAAAGTATTTTCATTCAGTCCATGGGCAGCAGTAGAAAGCATGTACAATAACCTGCAGTAGGGGTGACTTGGGGACAGCAAGAGAAGTACAGAAAGAAAATGAAGCATTATGTTTCAAAAAGACAGAGTGACAAATGCTGGAACCTGGTGTCAGATTTCTGAATGCTGCCTTCAACCATCTTTATTTGGTCTGTTTGTTGGATTGGAAGCTTGTAATTGAAAGCCTCATACCAAGAGTTGTCTGATTTTAATAAGTCTGTGGACAGGAGGTGAATGAAGTCCGTCTTCTTGGCATCTTTCTGTTTGGTATCGCTATAAATACGTCTGCCCATTCAAAACATTGAACTGGAAGCATCCACAAACCTGACCATGTCTCCAAAGGTGAATTTCTGCCATGTGAACCACCAAAACAGCTCCAGAATCAAACTTCTTAAATTTTATTTTGGGATAATATTTTTGCAATAGATTTTATTTATGTTTTACTTCTCTTTTGAGACAAAGGCCTAGAAAGTCCTGAAACTCTGTATGTTACACTGCAGTTTCCTGAGTTGCTCACTGGAAGACACTGAAAAGAGAAAACAATTGGGACCTGATGAAAAACATGTTTTCCTTCTTTAAGGCTTTTTTCATGCAATAAGGCTTCAAGAAATCTCTTATGCACATTAGATACGATGCAATTTTGAAAAAATTTGGTTTTTGATATAAATTATTCTTTTGCCATAAACATGCATTGAAAGATTAAGAAAAAGTCTGAGTGAGGGAAAATTGTAAAAATCAGCATTAAAACCCTTTGGCGTGGAGTTTGTGCTTTGAGTGGAATTGAAATCCAGGTACAAATTGTGCCCAAAGTAGTTCCAGTTTTAGAAGATTCTCTCTGTAGCTATAAGCCATCATAACTGGGAACATTTGAATACAACGTTATGTATAAATAGATGAAAATTGGTTTATTATAAAAAGTAAGCTCTTAAAACCAATTGTCCAGGGTTAAGCTAATGAGTATCCAGATGTTAAATAGCCTAAAATGACTTCTAATTTTAAAAAAAATCTACTGAATCATTTACTGCTTATATTTCTTTACATGACAATTCTTTAGTACAATATGTCTATTCAAAGTATTTAGAAAAATGCTTAATAGTGGTTTTACACCTAAAAATAAAATTTCTGAAGCTTAATTCTGGAGCCTGTTCACCCTCATAAGTGGGTGAAAATGGCTGAAATTCATCCTGAGAAACATGGACAGGTTTGTGGATGCTTCCAGCTCACTGTTTTTATAGTGCATTTTCCACTGAATGCAATCAGTGCTTAAAGTTCTAAGGTCCCTTTGTGTTGGCTTTCAATAATTGGTGAAGAATTGTGTTGAAAATGCAAAGCAACTGAGGGTGAATTCCACAAGTGTGACTTTATGTCCTGTTATACACAAAATGTCGGACTTAAATTTACAGCACATTCTGTAATTTTGCATAGAAAGCTGAAGATATATTAGTCACACCAGAGGATTGTGGCAGCAGTTTTGTGGAACCAAAGTAAAAAAAATGAGGATACACAGTAGTGTAAGAACAGGCACACACTTTGTATTTCCTTGATCTTGTACAAAATACTTGGTACTACACCATTCTTAATGCACAAGCCGTTAGAAAATCTATGAGAATTTAGTGGGTTACAGAAACACCAGTGTGCATAATACAGTTTAATTTTTGTTTCTATTTATGTTAAAACATGAAGTTAGCAATTAACATGTACATTAGCCTAAGCAATTTGACATTATTTCATCTCTTTTAAATATTGCTTTTAAATTAATGAATAAAACAGTGCTATGCCAAAGCATTAAGAATATTTGAAGTGAGATCAATTTTATGTTATGTACACTAATTTAAAGATGATAGATCTTTGATTCCACCTTTCAGATACAGGCTTATCTCTTAAAGAAAATACTTCCATTATGAATGTTTCCTTCTCTTTAGATTGAATATTGAATGTAGAAACTATCATTTAAAGTTTCAGTGATACAAGCATGGTTAATAATGCAACGTTAGATACTTCTGTGAAAGTATTCATTGTGTTTTAGATTATTATATTTGTAAGTGTTTGAATTTAAATTTGCAGTAAAACATTTCTGTATAACACGTTGACATGTTTTGCTTTTCTAAAAATGCTGTACAAATGCAAATTGTTGTTCGATGTACTCTCTTTACTGATTACTCTCCAGTGCTCCAAAAGACATGGTGAAATATGCTTGGAGAGATGATGTCATCTGGAGCTTTCTAATGTGCTTCAAATTTCCCAGAGAGAGCTCGAGAGTAGGCTAATTAGTTGCACTGAAGGAGACAATATAAAGGATGAATCTTGCCTGACAGTTTTACAAATTCTGTATGGAAGATAAAATAAGCCAACAGGAGTCTAGATTTTTTCTTGTGCTACAGAATATGCAAGTCAAAAGAAATTGATTAGCTTTAATCAGACCTTGGTGAAAGTACGATGTGCAGTTTGCTTCTTGAGCTGTCTCTCAGGTTTGAGGACGATGTGCATCCACTCTAGTTCTGTAGATTTGGAAGTAGCTGAAGTTATCAAAGTAGGATCTGCAGAAGCTGCCACAGGTGGGCCAGGAGATGCCTGCTGGGTCAGGTGGGTGGTTTGGAAGGTGGTGCGTTCCTTCATTGAGAGGTAGCTCCCGAGATGTGGGAAATTGTCCACATTTTCCAAGGTCCCGCCATAGACCTTAGACCTTTATTGTTGGAGGGCGGAGTTGTACAGTGGGGACTGGTTGGTGGAGGATGTTTGTTTTGTGGCTGCTTAGTTTAAAGCTCATCCTCTTGTATTCTTCAGTGAATGAGCTGACGCTAATTTGGATTGTAGAATGTAGAACAGTGTAGCACAGGAACAGGCCCTTTGGCCCAAGATGTCTGTGTTGAACATGATGCTGAATTAAACTAAATGTCTTCTGACTGTACATGTTCTATATCCCTCCATTCCCTGCATATTCATGTGTCTATCTAAAGGCCTTTTAAATGTCACTGTTGTATCTGCTTCCACCACTACCCCTGGCAGCCCGTTCCAGGCACCTACCACCCTCTCTGTAAGAAAAACTTGCACTGCGCATCTTTAAACTTTCCCCTTCTCACCTTAAATGCATGTCTTCTAATATTTGACATCTCTACCCTGGAAAAATATTCTGACTGTCTAACCTATCTCTGCCTATCATAGTTTTGTAAACTTCTATCGGGTCTCCCTTCAGCCTCTGACACTCCAGAGAAAACAACTCAAGTTTGTCCAGCCCCTCCTTATAGCTCATGCCCTCTAATCTGGGCAGCATCCTGGTAAACATCTTATGCATCCTTTCCAAAACCTCCACATCCTTCCAGGAATGGGGTGACCAGAACTGCACACAACACTCCAAGTGCAGTCTAACCAAAGTTTTATATTGCTGCAACATGACTTCCTTACTCTTATATTCAATGCCCCATTCAATGAAGGCAAGCATGCCATATGCCTTCTTTACCACCCTATCTACTTTTAGTGAGCTTGTAGACTTGGACCCCAAGATCCCTCTGCACATCAGTGCTGTTAAGGGTCCTGCCATTAACTGTACACCTTCCCCTTATATTTGACCTCC
Source organism: Pristis pectinata (assembly GCF_009764475.1). Taxonomy (NCBI): domain Eukaryota; kingdom Metazoa; phylum Chordata; class Chondrichthyes; order Rhinopristiformes; family Pristidae; genus Pristis; species Pristis pectinata. The sequence goes on from NC_067416.1 coordinate 34,981,272, forward strand.
CAAAGTGCAACTACCTCACACTTGCCCAGATTAAACGCCATCTGCCATTTCTCTACTCATATCTGTAAATGATCTACATCCCACTGTATCCTTTGATAGCCCCCTACACTGTCCACAACTCCACCAATCTTTGTGTCATCTGCAAACTTACTAACCCACCTATCTACGTTTTCATCTCAGTCATTCATATATATCACAAACAACAGAGGCCCCAGCACTGATCCCTGTGGAACAGCACTGGTCACAGACCTCCAGTCACAACAACACCCTTCCACCATTACCCTCTGTCTTCCATGGGCAAGCCAAATCTAAATCCAAGCTATAAGTCACCATGGATCCCATGCATTTTAATCTTCTGGGTTAGCCTACAATGAGGAACCTTGTCAAAAGCTTTACTGAAGTCCATGTAGACAACATCCACTGCCCTACCCTCATCAATAATCTTCATCACCTCTTCAAAAAATTCAATCAAATTTGTAAGACATCACTTGGCCCCCACAAAGCCATGCTGACTATCCCTAATCAGTCCATGTTATTCCAAATGTGCATAAATTCTGTCCCTATGATTCCTTTCCAATAACTTTCCTACCACTGATATGACGCTCACTGGCCTATAATTTCCTGATTATCCCCATTTCCCTTTTTGAACTAAGGAACAACATTGGCTACTCTCCAGTCCTCTGGGACCTCACCTGTGGCTAGAGAGAATACAAAGATCTTCATCATGGCCCCAGCAATCTCCTCTCTTGCCCCTTTCAATAGCCTGGGATATATCCCATCAGGCCCTAGGGATTTACCACCTTAATGCTCTTCAATAGACCCAGCACCACCGCCTTCTTGATCTCAAAACGCCATAGCACATTAGCATGCCCCACACTGCTTTCACTGTCCTCCATGTTCTCCCCTTTAATGAATACCGATGCAAGGTACTCATTTAGTACCTTGCCCACAACCTCTGACTCCAGACATAAATTCCCTCCTTTATCCTTGACAGCTCCTACCTTCCCCTAGTTATCCTCTTGTTTTTAATGCAAATATAAATTGCTTTGGGATTCTCTTTAGTCCTACTTGCCAGGGACATTTCATGGCCCCTTTTGGCCTTCCTCCCTGCTTGAGCTCTTTCTTGCTATCTTTATATTCCTCGAGGGCCCTGTCTTATTTTAGCTTTCTAAACCTTAAACAAGCTTCCTTTTCCTTTTTGACTAAGTTCATAATCTCTCTCATCATCCAAGGTTCCCTTACCCTGCTCCTTGTACTTCCTCCTTACTGGAACATGCCAATCCTGAGCTCTGATGAGCTGGTCTTTAAACAACTCCCACATGTCAGATGTGGACTTGCCCAATAACAGCCACGTCCAGTTAACTCCTCTAGCTCCTGTCTAATAATGTTGTAATTTGCCCGCCCCCAATTTAATACAGACTTACCCTTATTCATAACTATCTTAACACTGTTGTGGTCACTGTTCCCAAAATGTTCTCCCACTGAAAGACCAGTCACCTGGCCAGTCTCATTTCCCAAAGCAAGTTCTTGGCCTCCGAACATGCACAGCCACAAGTGTTGTCTGCCTGCTGCAGCTCGCTGACTAACATTGGGGTGACATTGGTTCTGGAGTTGATGCAACATAGTTTGTAAACTTTCCCATTCATCCTGTAGATTAGCTTCACTCCAGAAGTTTGTTGGAAATGAGGCGCAGCATTGCAGTAAGAAAGAATAGGAATAGTGTTTGTGCGATGATGCATCCTTGCTTGACACCAGGCTGCACTGAGATTGGGTCTGTGTGGTTCGGATCGCATCTGGTAATGCATCATATAGCAGGCATAAAATGAAGATGAATTTCTGCATGCAACCCCAGTCAACTGATGGAATCTTTGTGGGGCCAAGACAAGCCAGGTACAGTGCTGCTCCCGGCTTTTCTCTTGCAGCTGATGTTTGGTGAAGATTACATCCACTGTGCCTTGAGGTAGACAGAATCCACTGTGCGATTTGGGAACCAGCTCTTTGTCCACTGGAAGGAAGTGATTGAGGACACCAGTGGTAATGACCTTCCCCGTAGAAGACTGCAGGGAGACCCCTCTGTGGTTCCTACGGTCAGATTTCTCTCCTTTATCCAAAGATAGCCATGATTACGACATTGCTTTCTTTTCCCAGAGATTGTAGATGAGGCTGTGAATTTGTTTCTGAAATTCTTCGCCACCATGTTTTCGAACTTCAAGGATACCACTTGCTCCAAAGTCCATGTTTTTTTAGTGGCATATGACTTTTCAACTTCTTACAATCACAACATTTAAATGACATTTGGTCAGGTATGTTTATAAAAGTTTAGATATGGGCCATATGCAGGCAAATGGGACTAGCTCAGATAGGCAACTTGGTTGGCGTGGGTGAGTTGGGCCCAAGTGCCTGCTTTGATGCTGTATTACTCTATGACTCTTTAACTCTTCTTGTTAGTCAGAGTTGATAGGAGGCTGGACTGGATGGTTTGTTTTGGGATGGAATCAAGAACACTAATATTAAGGACAGAGTCATGGTTAAGGGGAGCTCTGAAGTATGCCTTCAGTGGTCACTGACTGCCCCTCTGTCCTTGATAAATTCACCTCTGTTTTTGAAGCTTAATAGATGTGCCTTTGGGTATTTGAGCCCTAGAGGGCTTTGACAGAGCCGAAGAAGCAGTGCATGCCATGGGTATCAGTGATTTTTTGGACCCCTTGCACTTTTTCCATCCTCCATCTGCTTTGTATGTTGAGGATAACTTGCATGCACTCACCCTTCAGGTGCCTGTACAACCAGGTGCCGTGTTGCACTCCACACAACTAGCAGGAGATACAGAGTTTACAATGTAGAGTGCAGTGCAGATTCACTAAGCTGCTAAATGGTGTGATGTAAAAATTGAGGCCTCGAAATTCTATCATGTGTACGTGGATAGGAAACGTTTAGAGGGATATGGGCCAAATGCAGACAATTGGGACTTGCACAGGTAAGGTAAGATAAGATATCTTTATTAGTCACATGTACATCGAAACACACAGTGAAATACATCTTTTGCGTAGAGTGTTCTGGGGGCAGCCCGCAAGTGTCGCCACGCTTCCGGCGTCAACATAGCATGCCCACAACTTCCTAACCTGTATGTCTTTGGAATGTGGGAGGAAACCGGAGCACCCGGAGGAAACCCACGCAGTCATGGGGAGAACGTACAAGCTCCTTACAGATAGCGGCCAGAATTGAACCCGGGTCACCTGTGCTGTAATAGCGTTACGCTAACCGCTACACAGGCACTTTGGTTAGAATGGATGTGTTGGGCAGAAGGATATATTTCTATAATTCTATAACTTTATGACTAGATATAATCTGAAAGTTACTTCCTGCATGCAAGATGTACTTTTGGAAATGTTATCTCAATCATCTGCTTGTGTGCATAACACTGGGCTTGTGCAATGGCATCATTTGGTGTACAACTGATCAATGACATCACTCGCGCACTTCTTTGAATCAGCATGTATGCTTTACAAACAGCATTGGCCTTGAACTCCAGAGAATGCCTTAACTGAAGCGCTGCTCCTGTATCACAAAGAGGGTCTGTCCATAATTGCCTCAGTGTTGGGGAGGCAGTGAAGAATCCACCAAGCTGGGTGATTCTTCCTTAAGACAAGATTTTGTTTCTCCAAATAGCATAAGTGACAGAACCTCTGCCCCCCAACCCCAAACTGGGAAAAGTACCATCAATGTATTAAAACATTGTGCTTATGCATTTTCTTTAACATTTAGTTTGTTGGTTGTTTATTGCTGATGTGAAAAGTATTTTTTTGGCCATTCGTGAAGGATTGGCCACTTGGTTAACAAAGAGTCTGTTCACTCTACAAATAGATTGGGAAGTAGTGCTCTGCAAAAAGGTGACTGATGGCAGATTCTGGGGGCAAGATGTTTCAAGGCTGGTGGCTATACAATGACATGTCCAGGAGTAGGTCATATCATTATTGGCAACCCTACCATTCAGGTGTCACAGAGTTGGTGGAGTGGGAAGCAGGGGCTGCTGAGGCAAAAGGTAGAAAATTCCTTACCACAGTATTGTTTGTGTTGGCTGAAGGTTGAGAAAGCAAAGAAATGTTTAAATACCTCTTCTTGACAAATTGAATTAATTATCAATTCTCTTAAGTAAATTTTGTTGAAGTATCTTGTTGATTATTCCATTCTGTCTTCTGGGTGATCAGGTAGATTGATAGATGAAGCAGAGAGTTCTTTGCACGTTTACGGTATCCATCTCGGCAACGTGCCAAGTACCCAGCTGCTGATCCTGCACAGAGCAGTGATGGGTTAGGATAACCAATAGAATGGCAACTTTGCTAAAAAGCCTAATCTTGGTAAGATGTAACATTGGATTAATGTGCGGTAAGTCAACGATGCCTGTGCTTTATATTTGCTTGCTTTTTAATGGATTCAAATGTGCTGTGTGCTATTTTACCACTTGCTGGCTAACAGAGTTTCTCCTTTTGTGGTTTGGCAGCTCTTACAAATGTAAAGCTCTGGGCCATCGATCGACCATGTTTTCAGACTATAATGATGAGGACAGGACTAATCAAGCATGCCGAGTATATGGAATTTCTAAAGAGGTTCGTTATTTTTGTTGTATTTGTTTCATCCCTGTTTGAAATGACGTAAAGGTCAACTTCCACCCACTCTTTATCTAGAACATCATAACAACTACTATTAACCAGCTTGTTGCTTTGCTTGCTCCCACAATCCCTATGCTGCTCCCAGTAAGTCAAACTGTTAATCCAACCTCTTCACTTGATTTAATCACGTGCAATGTTCATTTGAAGTTTGAAAATGCTATTGTGAAACTCCAGATGTATGTGTGGGCAACATAAGCCAAAAAGCAATGACTTTATCTGATTGCAGATATTGGCTGTATAAATTATGACTCACCTGTTTCAGATTGTGACACAACAAAAACACCAACAGCTATCTTTTCAAAATCAACTGGTGCACATTGACAATTATATGTTTTCATTACAGAGAGGTTGATAGAGAAAATTATTTTAATTTATTGATGTAAGAAATATGTTGCTGAGAAATTAAAGCTGATGGGCATATCATTGAAAATATTAAAAAAATAGTTTTGAAACTGATCACTTGAAGATTGGTGGGAGACAGAATGGAAATCAAACAAGACTTTTTTTCATGTCACCATATCTATAAAATAACAAGATAATCAAACTAATCCTAAATTTTAAGGAAAGAACATGATTTAAGTTTGAAAGGTGACTCAGTGGTGAACATTTCACAGGAAGGCAATGAGTCAAATAATTTGTGATTCGGGCAAGTTTGCAATTTCCTGATAGTCAAGCAGTATAATCTCCTAAATTATGCAAGGAGTAATATTTTTCAAATGTGCAGCACACCAATATTAAACTTTTACTCTTGTTTAAGCTGTGAGAGAGAAGTTGCTGTTCTTTGTTTATCTTGGCATACAGGGATTGCTTAAGAGTATCATTTAGGAGAAAACCATGACTAAGGAAGGGAATGCAGAGGGGTGACAAACAGGGCATGGGAACGATAGTGTGACACACACACTAATCCTTCCCAGTGGACTTTTCAATGTTTCTTCTTAAAATTTAGGATTGGTTTGATGATCTTATTTTATGGTGACACTGAAAGAAGTCTTGTATATTTTTCCTTAGATTTGCATCTGTGTTTCTGCCATCTGTGAATTTCCTGCAAAAGTTTAACTTGTATCTAAATTTGATTTATTTCATAAAATAACTAGTATAAATGAAACAGTGCATCTTGAATTTAATCCTGTTCTAGATATTCTGGTTATTGGTTTGAGACCAGGAACTGGAGCATCATCTTCAGCCAGGCAGATCCTTTCCAATCCCTGGTTTTGAATTGGATGTCTATTATTCAGGAATTTTATAGATGCAAAAATGACATTATATACAATATTGTCTATGGCTCAGTAGGCAGCAGTTGTGCCTGTGAGTCAGTATGTTGTGGATTCAGGTGCCACTCAGTTGAATGTAAAAGATCCCATTACACTGAGATATAGAAGAGCAGTTAGTGCTGCTGCCTCACAGCTCCAGCAACCCCACTTCAACCCTGACTTCATGCATGGATGGAGTTTTTCTTGTTCTCCCTGTGACCATGTAGGCTCCCCTCACCCACCCACCCACGAGTGCTCTGGTTTCCTCCCACATCCTGAAGACATGCTGGTGGGTTAATTAGCTGCAACAAATTGCTTCTTGGGTAGGTGTTGTCTGGAGGATCAGGGGTTGGATAGTTGATGGACATGTGAGAGCGAATAGGTTACAGGGAAATGGAGCTAAGGGGAATCTCCACCGGAGCTGGCATGGGCTCAATAGGCCAAATAGCCTTCTATATCATAAGAAATATGAGAGTTCTCCCTGTGTATTCGGCAATTTGAGGTGTACAGTTTTGTATATTACAACATTATTTCATGGACTGTGAAGAGCCTTATCATAAAAAATACAATGTTATAAGTCTTTCATTCTTGAAGATCTCATCACAGTTTAAAACAAAGGGTTAAACTGTTATTTGTTGAACAGTTATCCTAACCACTATCAGCCATCTCAAAATCACCAAGGTCGCCTTCCGTACATTAGTCCTCCCTCCCAGGTTGTTTAAAGCCTTCCTGATAATGTCCATGGGTTTCCCAGCCACCACTAAAAATTGTTCCTTCCTCTTGTTCTCCCTCTGATTGCTGCCCTTCCAACATCACTACCCCCTTACTATTGCTATCTCAACCCTTTATGATCACTGAACTCTCATTTCTCCATTCCCTGTTTAGTGCCTGCCCCTAGACACTGCCTGACCAGCTGAGTATTTCCAGCAACATTTAAGTTCAAACCAATGAAATACTTCAGAAGTTCTGGATTTTGTGCTTGGAGCTACATAAACACTGGTTCCATCCTTCTGTTAAAAGGCAGCATTTCTCAATGACTGTCAGAAAGCAAAAAATCTGGAGAATCTAGAAAATTGCAATTAAAACAGAGAATGCTGGAACTGGAAGCTAAAATGTTGAATTGAAAAGATTTTAAACCATAAATTTGTATTTGTACTAACGTGGCACAGGGTGATTATAATTCATATGGAGCTAAAGTGTCTTTATTTTGGTCCCTGAACCATGCTGAATTACTTATTCTTATGTTGTACCCCACAAATGTGTCTACCATTAACATCCATGCCCCTAAACAAGGGAAGCTCAGGAGACTTCCTGATTACTTTGCTGAGCAGGAACTCTTTTTGGGATTAGACTTGGCAGTTAAGTTCCATCAGTTTAAAGTGATCGATACTCTCAGTTTATTCATGAGCACAGAGTGAAACATTGCCTAAAGAGTAGAGAAAATTGAGAAATAATATAAAATCAGTGTTGGTAATATAGGTTGCATTCTGAATGCACTAATTTTGAAATTCTTTTTCAAACACATTTAAAGAATGAAAATGGTTAAAAACAAGATAGCATAAAACTTAGCGTTTTCTTCCTAATCTTGAAGTCAGAATCCCCATTCAACTAACGTGGCTTCCGATATTGTGTCAGGTCTGGTTAGCAGAGGATTACAGTAGCAGATAGACCAGCCTAATGTTAAGGAATTACAACTTGATTTGGTTCCGCCACCGGAGTCCAGCGATGGAGTAGAGTGGCAGTTGCAGAACATGTCGGTGTAAGTCTGGGACCTGGTGAACACTGGTGATTCTAAATGACAACTAGTACAATTCAGCCCATAATAAAACTTACAATAGTAAAAACTCAGATTTATACTTGCCAACAATATACATAACGATTCAACTTCATAGTATCAATGTGCTGGAAGTTGGTGGGAAATGCCAGCAGTTCCAGATACAACTGGATATAATTACCAGTAAATTTGGGATCCGTGAATGTGGAAGTCCCAAACTTGCTTGCAAAGCCATGCAGAGTCCAGTTCAGAGTCAACCATGTGAATGGGGGATCTGGAGCCACATTTATGTCAGACTATGTAAAAATGATTGATCTCTTTCTGTAAAAGACATTAGCAGAATGTATTCATGTTTAAGGGCATATTTAAGATTGGTGGTATGACTTTCATACATTGTTGCACCTGACACTACTATTTAATTTGGAGTTACTGCCATCAATATAAGATGTTTTGTTTTGGCTCTCCTTCGATCTAATTGTTTCTTCTTGCAGCAACACAAATAAACCCACACACACACACACACCACAGTAGTGAATCTGTTTGATTTTTACAGAAACCTGACAGCTTCATGGTTGAATTTACTGATACCAGTATTTGATAACAAGATTAGCTAAACTGAACACAACTTTTCAAGTTAAATTAGTCACCAGAATTGGCATAGAGAAACTTTAAAATTTCATCTTTAAGGTGAGCTCTCTAGCAAGTAAAATGAAAGCATTCTGTAGTGCAGTTTGAATCCATAGACCCCTGAATCAGAGGAAAGGTATCATCGAGTTAAGTCAAGTAGCACTTAGAGGCACTTATTAATGAGAAGGGGAACAATAAAGTTATGTAATCATAAAGGGAATTCAGTGTGGCTAAATTAAGAAATCAAAATCCACTGAAGCAGTGATAATTTTAGCTCAATAATCATGCGCTTTTGAAACAGTTAGATTTCCTTTGTTGGGTATCACAGCTGACAGGAGGTAGACTAGGGTAGATTTTCTTTATCATCACAGTAGTGACAGATCTTCACAGACCCACCCAACCCGTTCCAGTGATCTTGATGAGTAAATTCCTGCAGTCACAGTAATTTAAATGATTATGCTGGGCAATTTGCAGTTAAGAAGGCCTATGGGATGTTAGCTTTCATAAATCGTGGGATTGAGTTTAAGAGCCGCGAAGTGATGATGCAGCTTTACAAAACTCTAGTTAGACCACACTTAGAGTACTGCGTTCAGTTTTGGTCGCCGCATTATAGGAAGGATGTGGAGGCGTTGGGAGAGGGTGCAGAGGAGATTTACCAGGAGGCTGCCTGGATTAAAGCGTATGGAATATGAGGAAAGGCTTAAGGTGCTAGGGCTTTATTCACTGGAAAGGAGGAGGATGAGAGGAAACATGATAGAGGTATATAATATATTGAGAGGAATAGATAGAGTAGACAGCCACGCACCTCCTTCCCAGGGCACCAATGCTCAGGACGAGGGGGCATGGCTTTAAGGTTATGGGTGGGATGTTCAGGGGAGATGTCAGAGGGAGGTTTTTCACCCAGAGAGTGGTTGGTGCATGGAATGCACTGCCTGGGGTGGTGGTGGAGGCAGATACATTGGACAGGTTCAAGAGTTTGTTGGATAGGCACATGGAGGAATGTGAGATAGAGGGATATGCGGGAGGAAAGGGTTAGATAGTGTGAGGGTGGTTTGATGGACGGCACAACATGGTGGGCCGAAGGGCCTGTTTTGTGCTGTATGGTTCTATGGTATTTAGATGGTGAAGGAGGGTGGGATTGGGCAGAGTTTTGGATGGCTGGAGAAAGGAGAGTGTGGCTTGGCACTTCAGATTTGGTCTATCGTGGGGCAAAAAGTTGGAGTGGTGGTGGTGGTGCTGTAGGAGTGATGGGGATGACCGTGCAATGTGGAGGGATTGGGGAGGGGAACTCACTGATGCAGATGGATAAACATTTGATAGATAAATATTTGAAAGATTGAGGAATTGAGCTCTATGGGGAACTGTCCTAGTTGAAGCCAGCATAGATCAGCTAAGATCATATTGAATAGCGGGGCAGGCTTGAGGGGCCTGGTGACCTACTCCTGCTCCTATTTTCTTGTGTTGTTCATAAGGTTGTCATTGACTTAACTGGCAGGCTTGAGGGGCCTGGTGACCTACTCCTGCTCCTATTTTCTTGTGTTGTTCATAAGGTTGTTATTGACTTAACTGGCAGGCTTCCTGGTCTGCCATGCACCAGAAAGACCATGTTGTCTCAGGAGTGCCCAGTGATGCCCACTCAGGACATCATGGTCCAAGTTCCACAACGGTGCTTCAAGAGCTCCCCCACCATGATGATTGCATCAGAGTTCTGAGCCAGTTCACATGCCAGACATATCCAGTCACATTCCTGAAGCAACGTTAATGACTCAGAAATGGTTGTTATCACATTTCACTCTGGTTAAAATAAAATTCAATGGTATAACACTGCAAACAAAACAACATTCTGTAATTGACTTTCTGGATTTAACTGGACATGATTTGCATTTTATTTATCTGGTTGGAGATGCCAAAATAGTTGATTCCAGTGGGAAATTCCAGCTGTAGGAAAGGCAGTGGACCCACTCCCTCAACACATACAGGTACCGCGCTGGTTTGTCACAACAGCTGCAGGCATCAGTATGCTCTCGGTTGTTTAGAAAGGCTGAGATTTGCAGACAGCACCACCTATTGTTTTTGTCTGCTTTATGCAGTTGGATTTGTCACTTGAATTCAGGAGTTACAACATAGGCACATATATTGAAGCACACAAATTCAGAGCAAGAGCAGGCCACTCAGCCCCTCCCCCCAACTCTGTCATTCAAGGAGATCATGGCTGATCTAATTGTAACCTCATTCCTACCTACCAGTGGTAACTTTCATCCCCTTGCTCACCAAGTATGTTTCTATCTCTGGCTTAACAATATTCAAAGACTTCACTTTCACTGCCCTTCAAGAAAGAGTTTCACTCACAGCTCACTAAGAGAAAATATTTCACCTCATCTCCAGGTTAAATGGGTAACCTTTTACTTTTAAACTGTGAATCCTAGCTCTGGATTCTCCCACAAGTGGAAATATCTTTTGAGACCCTTATTAAGGCCCTTCAGGATCTTCGAAGTAGAATTTTGGGGCAGGAGCTAAAATCGATTTTTAAATGATTGAAAAATAAAGTCAGTGGATGGCCATTGATCTGAAACATTAACTCGCTTTTTCCACTTTGAGTACAACCAGCATTTTCATTTTTTATTTCACGTTACCAGCAATTGCAATTTTTTTTTGCTTAATGATTAAAATAACTTGTATGACTTACTGGATAGAGAAATCAGGTTTAGTGTATCCCCTTATCACTTATAGTACAATAAATCAGTAGATCTTCATATCAGTAGATCTTCTTTCTCATTTATATTACAATACTGTACTCCCATTTCAGTAGATTTAAACTGCAGCAAATATAGGGGGAGAAAATCAAAAGCTTGTATATACATGTTGAAAACTTGGTGACATGTAAATTTTATGATATCATGCAATCCTTACATGTGCCCTGCACCAACTGCATTATTTAACTATAATGAAGGACTGGTGTACAGAGATTACTGGACATGTGCAGTGGTATATAATGCATGCCTAAAAGTGAGTGCAAAATCCATTTGTGCTTGCATACCTCATTATCTTACTTGTGAATATGAGGCCTGTTTCAGCAGAACATAAAGGGGGCCTGCTTGGGTCCAGCACTGAGAACTGGTTGCAAGTAGGTGCCCTTTAAGCTTGAAAGTTTACTTCTCTCTTGGACCCAAGCAGCATAGCCTAACCCAGCCAAACTATTCCCCACCCACTCCCCCCACAGCTCATCACTACATCTCAATTTCAGACCACAACCACACCAAGCAGGTGGTGGCAACCCATACTTGACCTGATACAACCTCTAATGTCCATTCTCCCCAACCCTCCCTCACTCACCTGGGCCCCCCTCCATTCTGACCTTTGATTTTTGAACTGTGACCTATCTGTTTTCCCCTGCTCACTCTGCAATGATTGAGGAAATGGTGGAAAGGTTATTGTGTGTTAAATATGCAAAGCAGTTACCATGGTGTGAGAAGCCTTGGGTCTCGAGTGCAACAGAGTTTTGCAGTGACAGACCCTAACACAAAACATGCATTGGTCCACCACAACACATATTTGACCTGGCTTTCCCAGCGTGGAAGAATTCCTAGGCCTATATCTTTCATGCAAACTCAAAGAAATAGAGCATTGCTTGATCATTTCGATTTATTACAGCAGACAATTTATACTTGCATTTTGAGAGGTTTCAGGGCTGTCAGAAGATGATCTTCTTCAATAGAATGTGCACTTTTGAGCATTTTAAAAGCTTAGCAAGATCACTAATCACATTTGTTAATTAGTTACCCTTGTGCCAAACCAAGAGGATGTGGCTGAGTTGATGGTACAGTGATTTGAGGCTATGATCCAATAAATAGTGACTGGGTGGAGGTATGACTTGAGACTGGGTGATCCAGTGAATCAGGACTGGGTGATCCAATAAATTGGATCTGGATGGGCCAGTGAATTGGGATTGGATTATCTAATAAATTGGAACAGGGTGATCAAGTGCATTGGGATTGAGTGATCTGTTGAATTGGGACTGGGTGATTCAGTGAATTTGAACTGTGTAATTCAGTGAATCGAGACTAGGTGACTCAGTGAGTTGTCACAGGATGATTCAGTGAAACAGGACTACGTGATTCAGTGAATTGGGGCTGAATGATCCAGTGATTCAGGACTGGGTGATCCTGTGAATTGGGACCAGGTGAACCTGTAAATTGAGATTGGCTGATCCTATGAATTGGGACTGGATGAACCAGCGATTTGTAAGGAGTGGAGCAGTGAATTAACATCAGTTCTCCCTTTGGATTCATCTCTGCTTCCGCTCACAGGCAGACTGAACATATAGGTACAGGAATCCATGGGGAAAATCCAGTAAATTAGTAAACAATGTTCCAAAAAGACCAAGGATGCTATGTGTGTGAGTGAAATGTTTGCATGTGGCTACTTTGGCTTTACATGTGGGGAAATGGAATGCAAATGAAGAGAAGTCAGGATAATGCAGTAATGCAGGAGTGGTTGAAGACGTGATTTGTTGTGGGTGGACCAATGAATTGACATCCTTTCACCCTTTGGATACATCTCCACTTTCAAGATATTAACAGGTTTTCATAATAATTTATCTTAAAGTTCACTTTAGTTGTTTTTAGTCATCTCCTGACATTTTAGCACATTGTCACAGCATTTAAGGCCCCATACTTCCTGGACTTTAGGCAAGTGTTTCACCATATTTTGCCATAAGCATAAAGGAATCCCATTTGCCTACAAAGACAGGGTTCCAGCTGCAAACCAGATCTGAGGAAGTTCAATTGTTGCAGCATTGACAGTATTTTTGGGAGCCAATTTCACATTTCTACTATTGTGTGGGTGAAAATATATTTGATATTTGGTTTATGATTATCACATGTACCCAGAATCAGTGAAAAGCTTTGTTTAGATGCCATATAGACAGATCATCCATACACAAGTACATCAAGGTAGTACAAAAGGAAAACAATAACAGAATGCAGAGTATAGTTTTAAAGTTACAGAGAAAGTGCAGTGCAGGTAGACAAATAAGCTGCAGGGGCCACAACGAGGTAGATGGAGAGATCAAGAATTCATCTTTATCGTATAAGAGGTCCGTTCAAGAGTCTTCCTGGTTCCAACCCAAGTGTAGAGGCTGTTCCCACTATAATTGCCTGTTTATCAATGTTTCAGGTTGAAAGGCAGAGTTCCTCAGGCATTGCTGAGCAGATGGACTTCCAGCAGCCAGCTCACCAGTGAAGAGGGTCCTTTGCCAAACCTCCCCCTCACTAATGGGAGCAGAAGAATCCTGGCCCTCGCATCAGCAGGTGACCTCTTCTTCCAGCGATCCAGGATCCGCTGAGAATTTTTGGTGCACCTGAATTGCTGAACAGCAAAAGCCTCAGACTGAGTGAGATCACAGGAAGGACCAGAGTCTCCAACTCAGACTGTTTGGTGTGGTTGGTTGATAGTGGGGACCATGTAAGAAAGATAATTGCAAAGGATCTTTCAACCTCTGAAGTATAGCTTACCCTACACATTTCCAAACTATTTTCCAGCCATTGAAAGAAATACTTCCTGATGTTTGAACCCTCTTCTCCTGCTGCTACGAAATATCTATTCTGGGTTTTTTTTAAAGCCTCAATGAGTCTGCACAAGGTAGTTTTCAACGACTGTGAAGCTTTCACTTTCGTTAAGTAATTTTCGCCTGCACACAATGGCCTTATTTGCTAGTCTTCAGTCTTGCATTTTTAAAAATAGATCTGGCCAAGTAACAAAAGAACTTTTCATTTTGAAATTGTAATGGCTAATTCATTAATTATTTGTCAGAATTCAGCCCCAGAAAAAGCTGACCACAACAACAAATTCTGCAATCCCTTGGGTTTGACATCTCCAAGTTTGCAGATGATATAAAGCTTCAGGGGAATGCAAGCTGTGAAGCAGATACAAAGTCTGTCATGTTACATAGACAAGTTGGGTGTGCGGGCAATGGATGACAGATGGAATTTAGCATGAATAAATATGAAGTTATCCACGGTTCCAAAAACAGAAAGACAGATTACTATCCTAGTGGTGGTTGATTGGTGAAGGGGTAGATGCAATGAGACCCAAGTGTCCTTGTACACCAAGCATTGAGGTGGAGCAAGCACTTGAGGTAGATAGTATGTTGGCCTTCATTGGCTGAGGATTTGAATAAGAATATCTTGCTGCTTGGTGAGACCCTATCTGGAGCTTTATGCAAAATGCTGGTCTTCTTACCAAAGGAAAGATGTCCTTTCCAATGGACAGAGTGCAACAAAGATTTATTAGATTGATTCCTGGGATGGCAGGACTGATTGGGCCTATATTCGTTAGAGCTCAGTAGAATGAGGGACATCTCACAGAAACCAGGAAAATTCAAACAATACTAGATAGACAAAATCCAGGGAAGATGTTCCAGATAGCTAGAGAACCATAAGTCACTGCCTCTGGATACAGGGTATAACATTTAGAACCAAGGTCAGGACAGATTTTAAAACTTTATTTACAGCATGGTAACAGACCCTTCTGGCCCAATGAGTCCACACTGCCCATTTAAACCCATGTTAACCTACCTTTACATCTTTGGAATGTGGGAGGAAACTGGAGCACTGGGAGGAAACCCACAGACACAGGGAGAACATACAAACTCCTTACAGACAGCAACGGGAATTGAACCCTGATCACTGGCGCTATAATAGCGTCATGCTAACTGCTGTGCTCCCGTGCTGCCCTACACACATTTCTTCACTCAGACAGTGGAAAACTTGTGGAATTCTCTACCATAGAAGGCAAAGGAGGCCAAGTCATTAAATATACCCAATAAGGAGGCAGATATATTTCTTAATGCTGAAGGGATCAAGGATATGGGATGAAATGGGTACAGGGTATTGAAAGAGATGTTCAATCATAATTGTGCTAAATGGTAGTGTGGGTCTGAAAGGCCAGAGGGCCTTCTTCCACTCTTATTTTCCCAGGTTTCTAACAATCAAACTAAATTACATTACATTTGTATACAGTTGGTTCACTCTTTTCTCCAGTTTTTTTTAAAGTATAAAAGAATTTTTTAAAGAATAAATTCTAATTTCCTTGAAGCCATTCTTCTGAGGTGACTTAATTATCAGCAAAAATAAAATCCAGACCAATTTTGGGCCTGTTGCACATCAAGTAGATGCATTGAAAATGACAGTGCTGGAGAGGATCACAAGCCATAAATTAATCCTGCGGTTTGCTATCCTGTTCCAATGACAGTAAACGTGTACTCTCAGACTGACTGTTCCTCATGCTGATTTACAACAATGCTTTTAAGGTGAACATGTTGATTGTGATCCTTCTCTGGGAATTGAACCTTTTTCCTAAATAACTCCATTAAGAATTCTTTTTGCACCACTGTAGTATGTATTGGATTTTGTTTTCCCAGAGGGGTTCACTTCCTTTGTTTATTGAAGTGGAATCCAGGAATCTCTCATGTAAATTATGGAATTATTCTCATTTTGAAATTGGAGAAAATTAACTTTACAGGCTCATTGCAAGTTGAAGAACAGAATTTTTGGTAAGGGTGTGGCTTTAATGCTGACATCACTAGAATGCAGAATGGATGGCCAGATGAGGCCCACTGTAACACATCAATGATTGGTATTGTGGGACAAGCTATATTTTGTGCTCTGGCTTCAAAATTCAACTCTTGGCATCATTACTGATGAATCTACCATAACAGCTCAGACCAATATGTTGCTCCTGTTGAACAGTTCTTGAAAGGAAATGCAGAACTTCAGCTCACAGACTCTGTACATTTTAAGCAGTGCTTCATCCTCTATTCTAATCCATTTGAAATCAAGGTCAACATTCCATTAGCTACCTCAATTAATTTTTATACCTGTGCTCCAGCTCTCAATTTTGTGTCAACTTCAAAGCTGTGCCAATATCAAGCAGGGTTAAAACCAGAAATGAAGAAACAGGGCAGAGATCTGGCATAATGCATTGGCACCTGATCATCCACAACAGATGCCTAAATTTTGCATTGGTAGCAGTCAGCTTTACAGATTTTCTTCCTTCCAACATCTGAAGACAATTTAAAATTAAATTCTGTCTCTGTTTCATAATTATTTCAAAGCCGGGATTGAGAGCCAAGTGACGCTCTCCCTGAATGGAATAATACAATCAGGGACGCAATTATTTCCAATATTTATTCCAGACCACACAAGGGACAGCACAGTCTAATTTTCATCCTACCTTTAGTTCCATTCTGTTGCACACATAGCTGAATAAACAATTGTGTGGTGTAAAATTAGTTTTAAAAATGTTTGGGAGAGAAGGTACTTACTCTGGTGTGACAAATATCTATCTTTCATCCTTCACTTCTTTATGTTCTATCCTGGCTTGTGAAGGCACACAATCTTCCTCAAACTCCCCCTCCCCAATTTTCATTTTCTTCCCTTGATTTGGTGGCAACTGTACTTTAGTTGTTGGGTAGGTCAAATAAGTTAACAAGCCTTACAGTTTCTACTCCTGGCTCAAATCAGTTGTGAAAAGTTAGGTAATGATCTTATGTAAAATGAGTACATTTTTTAGTTTTTTTTCCCCCCCCACATCAGTTGGAAGATTTGTGTCTTTAATTTGTTTTTGAAGCCAGAACTATTGTAAATACTGCATCATGCTATTGTAAATGGCAAGCTTGGATTTCCACTGAGCACTAGTCAAATGTTATTTATTGACAGATTGATGGAAGTTTCATGACTGGGAGCATGGTGACCCTCATGACTGATTACTTTTTAGATTTATAATGCAAATTTGGTCAGCAGTGTTGGAACTTAATTTTGTAATTCAGGAAGGTTGTACTCCATAACCTGTTAATGCTCAATTTTAATGAAAAGAAAATATTTTGCTATTTGTGACATGCATTCATTGAGGGACAGGAAACTGGATATTGAAAGCCAGAAACAATTTCACAACAGCATGCTAATAGATGCCTTACTAAATATTCAAATTGAGAGTTTGCTTTGTCTTTTCCAATTTGGTCATCACTACTTTCCCTTGATATCTCAATTCATTTAGCCTGGATTTTATGCTCAGGCTGATCTCCTGATTGAGTTCCTACTTACCATTATAGCATCTGCAAGAGAGTGAAGCTGGTTCCAATGTCAGTAGCAAGGCTGCACACTGCCGCAATCCTTTCTATTCATAAAACCAGTCACATGGGCTGGGGGTTGGAGGTGAGTTTGGGGGTGCAGATCAAACCCAACCAGAGAACTGAAGAAATGCAACCCCTAGCTTAGCCATTTTCTAAAGTTGTCAAAACATGAAATATTTCTGACACTTAGAAACTCACATTTCAAAACTACAATGTTATAGAGCTATATAGCATGGAAACAGGCCCTTCAGCCCAACTTATCCATGCTGACCAAGATGCCCATCTAAGCTAGGAAATGGACAATCCACTAATGAACAGTCCAGATGAAGGGTTTCGACAAAATGTTGACTGTCCATTTCCCTCCTCAGGTGCTGCCTGACCTGCTGAGTTCTTCCAGCAGTTTGGTTTTTTTTGCTTGATTTCAGCACCTGCAATCTCTTGCGTCTCCATCTGCCTACCTAAGCACGTCCTATTTGCCTGTGGTTAGCCCATATCCCTTTGTCTTTCCTATCATATACCTGTACTATTGTACTAAGGTGTGCCTATACTACCCATGTACTATTAAAAAGTTGAATATAATTATTGAGGAGCTTTAAAAGTGTCATATTTAAAAGCATTTGAATACTTCCAAATAAACTCAAGCAATTAGAAACATTCTTCAAATAATAATGCTCACCTTAATTTCTAGCCCACATTATTAAATTGCATGCCCTGGCACTAGTGACTGAAAAGCAAAAACAAACTTCAGATGCTGCAAGTGTAAAAAAACAAAATTTTGGAAATACTCAGCAGGTCAGGCAGCATCTTTGCGAAGGGAAACAGAGCTATTGTTTCAAGTCAAAGACCTGAGCTGTGATGAAGGTTCTGAAATGTTAACATTAACTCTTTCTCTTCACAAAAATGTGGCCAGAACTGCTGCGTATTACCAGCATTTTCTGTTTTTATCCCTGGTGCTAGTGTTGGGAAATTGATACTGTTTATAGTGTCCCACTGCCCTAATATGATCTTCTTCCTATGTAGTCCCTCAGGAAGGAGGATGATTTGCTTCCACTCCAGTTTGTGGCTGATGAGGCAAATGTGGGAACCACAGACCCTTCCATAAATGGGCAGATGGTGGCTGATGGGGTGGGTGACATGTCCCTGAGAGATTTCCACCACTTAAGTAGGGCTACTGTGTGCTCCCAATGCATGGACTTAAAGTTCAATACCATCCTGAATTTTTCTTCTCCATTTTGTGTAGTCATAGGCCAGGGATTCCCAAGTCAGTGGGAAAGTTGCACTTCAAGGAACACATCCTTCATACTTTCCCTCTGTCCACCTAGTAATTTCCTCCCATAACTGAAGTAGAATGTTAGTTCTGGGAATCAGGCATATGGATAGCACTGCCTGTCCAAAGGAGCTGATTGAGTGTAACAAAGATCTCAATGCTGGGGATGTTGGCATGGGAGATGACATTGATGTTTGTTCTCTTACCCTGCAGTGAATTGAGGATTTTGTTGGAGACGATATTGGTGGTATCTTTTCACTACCTTGTGTTATCTTATGCCATTCCTTATTCAAAGAAGCAAGCTTGAGTTACACTGCACATGATGCAAATTCAGAAGTAGTCTCATCTCTTAAACTTTTATGGCAGCTGTAACAGCCTCTTTTGTTTTATTGCTGTGTTACCATTGAGGCACATTCAAACTGCTTCACTCCAATGTGAAAGTGACAGTATAAATGCACCCACAAATAGCTTTATTTTTGTACAAAAAGTCCTTGGCTGATTAAACAAATAGATTGATATAGGTTCATTCTAGAGGAACAAAGTTAGGTCAAAAGGAACCTCTGAGGATTATTTTCTTTAAAAACTGAATGAGTTGAGTTCCTGCCCTTTAAATTAGATTAGAAATAATAAATGAATTTTAGTTTTGAAACAAGCCAAGAAGAGTGCCTTGCTTTGACTTTTATATTGTACTGATGATGGCAATGACAAAGCCAAGATAAGGGTATAAAATGCAAAAATGCTTTAAGTATTCAGCAGGCCAGACATCATGTGAAGAGAGATAAACAGGGTTAAGATTCTAGGTCAATGATTTTTTGTCAATAAGAATTGTATGACTATTTATTCCACTGTCCCACTTTATGTTTAGATCTATGTTTGACTAATGGCAGGTAGCTTATAGTCTTGTTAAATAGCAAGTGGCTAATGAAGGAACCTTCTTTTATTCCAGTGTTCCAACATTCCAAAACATTTCAGAAGAAATACTCAGCAAGCTAGCCGATGTTCTTGAAGAGGTGAGTGATGGCATCTAAAACACACCCATGTTCAATCCACAACAGTAGATTGACAAATTAGTTAAAACAAAGTTTATTTGCTTTGTTTTAACTAATTTACTTAAGTGTACTTTATATAAATCAACATTAAATAAAAACAAAGTTTGATAGTGATATTGGGAAAGTAGTAGATCTCAACTATAGCAGAAGTATATGGAGACCATTGAGATCTGGAAGAAACATCTGCTTTGTGTCTGAATCATGAAGAAATTTGTCTGTTGTTCTGCTGTTGTCCTAGCTATAGATCATGGGGAAGCATTGTGCAGACTATTTGGTCCAGGACACAATCACACTCCTTAAGCTAAATGTAACATTAATTATACAACACACTTACTCAAATACTGGCAGCCAGTCTATATGAATCAATACAACTCTTCAAAATGGAACCTACTCATCTCTTCCTTACAAAGCAACAAGGACTATACTTGAGAGGCAATACATTGACAATGAAGTACTTTGATGTACCTTGAGAGAGTGACTTACTATAAAAATGCATCTTTTCTCATTCATGATGTACTGGGAGGGCAGCCTTTCAAACCTACATCAAGAATTGATGCAATTATTTTCAATCCAAACAATATAGCTCACTTCATATAAAGGTACTTAGTGTTCAACATGCATTTAATAAACATGCACATAACAGACCTGGCCATTTGCAATACAAGCTGTATTTTAATGCATTGCACATAATGAATAAACAAGTAATTGGAGCAACCCTTTTCAAAGTTCTTAGAGTTGCCTCTGTTTTGTTTTTAAACACTTAGCAGACCAGATAAGAGAAAATTAGATTTTTTCCAGATTTTTATACTGGATTCACTAATGACCTTTATCAATGGATACTAAGACAGGAGTTAATATGACTTGTTAAATAAGTGTTTCAGGTACATTTACTTCCTAAAGAAAATTGGTTACTTGAGAAACTTTGAATGTAAAAAATGGAAACAAGGTTCAGTCCAGTAGAGCTCAGTTGTTCATAACTCTTTGGTTGCTTTTTATTTTACTCCTCTTTTGGACTTCAATCCTATTGCCTGAAAAGTTCTCCTGAAGGAACAGCTGTAGTGGTAGGCACACTACAGTTTGTCCTGCATGAGTTTCATGAACTTGGGACTTGCCAAAGTTTATCCCCAGCAGCTATATTTGAGCACAAAATTTAGGCTCACCTAAGCCCCACCTAATCTCTCAGGTGGACATTAAAGATGCAAGAAGAGTAGGAGACCTCTTCACTGTGCCCTAGCCACATTTACCCTGTAACAAGCATCACTGGAGCAGGTTGTCAGGTTGTTAAGGAGGCACAAGAGACTGCAGATGCTGGAATCTGGAGCAAAAAAAATTAGCTACTGGGGGAACTCAGCTGGGCAGGCAACATTTGTGGAGGGAAACAGACTGTTGCTGTTTCAGTCTTTTAGACTTTTCAGTCCAAACAAAGACCCTGTACTTTCAGTCCAGATGAAGGGACTCAACCCCAAGTTCCTCCAGCAGCTCATTTTTAATCTGGTTATCAACCTGTTAATATTTGTGGGGTTTTGCTACAAGCACACTAACAGTGACAATTCCTGTAATCATGACAGTGACTACATGTTGGTTGTAAAACACTTTGGGATGTTCTAAGATCACTTAGTGTACCTTATAGATCAAAGGTCTTATGTTCCTTCACATATCTTAATCTTATACTCCCATTTTCATTTAGTGAGAAAATCTGATGTAATATTTTGAAGACATAATAGAGAAGCAAACTTTTGCCCACATGGAGTTTGCTCACCAGTATTTTAGTGAATGTGTTGTATAATTAATGTTACAATATTGGATACTGATGTGAACAGATGATAAATTGGTTTTGCCATTGCTTTTGTCCTTGGTTTTAAAGTTGCTGACCTAGAAATTGGATTGGTCAGATCATTTTGTCAGTATGCTGCAAGGTCCACATTTTTTGATGTAGAATTATGATTGTGCTTCAGAATTACAGCATGATATACCTTGCATTATTTATCAAATGTAATTGCATGATGCTGTGTTCTCTGCAGAGTAGGCAATTGGTGATGCTGGTCCATGTGCAATTTTGATTTGGTGCAGACCCAGCCAAATTGGCTTCTAATATGATTGGGAGCAGGAGGATAGGATCCAAAGACAAGCCCTTCTTGAAGGAGGGAACTAAAGGAGGAAGAGACAATAATAGACCTGGCCAGGGAGGCTTATCCCATAAGACTACTATCCGATTTGGCACCTACAGAGCCCTATTCTGATATCTCTACCAATATCTGAGCTTACTGTGATAGATGCTGGGTGGCCTCCTCTTTCATTGTCTACCTGCTCACAATATGTGATGGAGGTAGCTGAAAGTTCTCAGCTATATAATGGAGGGTGCAATAGTTTGATCTAAAACCAGTGTATTATGCCTAAGGGAGACTACAATGGGATGAGGGAGGAGTTAGCTAGCATAGACTGGAAACATAGGCTATATGGTGGGGCAGTTGAGGAACAGTGGAAGACTTTCAAAGAGATTTTTCCAGTGCTCAACAAAAGTATATTCTAGTTAAAAGCAAGGACAGTAAGGGTAGGGAGAGCCAACCTTGGATAACTAAGGAAATAAAAGGCAGCCCTCAAACTAAAAGCTCATGCATACAAAGTAGTCAAGAGTAGTGGGAAACTGGAAGATTGGGAAAACTTTAAAAAGCAACAAAGAACCACTAAGCAAGCAATAAGGAAAGGGAAGATAGATTATGAAAGTAAATTAACAAAATATAAAAACAGATAGTAAAGTTTTTATAATTATATAAAGTGGAAAAGGGTGGCTAATGTGAATGTAGGTCCCTTGGAAGTTGAGAAGGCGAATTAATACTGGGTAATGTGGAAATGGCCGAGACCCTGAATGACTATTTTGTGTTGGTCTTCACAGTGGAGGACACATCTAACATGCCAAAGTGATGTTATGGATGTGATGGGAGGTGAGGACCTCTATATAATCACTGTCACTAAAGAGGCAGTGATGAGCAAACTGGTGGGCCTAAAGGTAGACAAGTCCCCTGGTCCTAATGGGATGCATCCCAGGGTACTGAAAGAAATGGCAAAAGTTATAGTAGAGGCATGTCATAATTTACCAAAATTCTCTGTACTGAGCAGGTCCTGGCAGATTGGAAGACAGCAGATGTCACACCACTGTTTAAAAAGTATGTAGGCAAAAGGGAGGTAACTGTAGGCCAGTTAGCTTAATGTCTGTAGTCAGGAAAATGCCTGAAGCTATCATTAAGGAAGTAGTGAGACATCTGGTGAGAAATGGTTCCATCAGGCAGATGTAACATGGATTCAGGAAGGGCTTACTGGAGTTCTTTGAGGATATAATGAGTGCAGTGGATAGAATAGAATCAGAACACTACAGCACAGAAAATAGGCCATCTGGCCCTTCTAGTCTGTGCCAAAACAGTATTCTGCTAGTCCCATTTACCTGCACCCAGTCCATAACCCTCCAGACCTCTCTTGTCCATGTATCTATCCAATTTATTCTTAAAACTCAAGAGTGAGCCTGCATTCACTACATCAGATGGCAGCCCATTCCATACTCCCACCACTGAGTGAAGAAGTTCCCCCTAAACTTTTCCCCTTTCATCCTAAAGCCATGTCCTCTTACTTCTCTCCTAATCTAGGTGGAAAGAGCCTACTCGCATTAACTCTGTCTATACCCCTCAATTTTGTAAACCTATATCAAATCTCCCCTCATTCTTCTGCACTCCAAGGAATAAAGTCCTAACCTGTTCAGTCTTCCCCTGTAACTCAACTCCTGAAGACCTGGCAACATTCTAGTAAGTCTCCTCTGCATTCTTTCAAATAGCCTTCCTATAGTGAGGTGACCAGAACTGCACACAGTACTCCAAATTTGGCCTCACCAATATCTTATACAACCTCACCATAACATCCCAACTCCTATACTCAATTCTTTGATTTAAGAATGCCAGGATGCCAAATGCCTTCTTTACAACTGTCTACCTGCGACACCACTTTCAGGGAATTATGTATCTGAACTCCCAGATCCCTTTGTTCCTCCGTACTCCTCAGTGCCCTACCATTTACTGTGTACGTCCTGCCTTGATTTGTCCTTCCAAAATGCAACACCTCACTTGTCTGCACTAAATTCCATCTGCCATTTTCTGGCCCATTCTTCCAGTTGGTTTAGATCCCTCTGCAAGCTTTGAAAGCCTCCCTCACTGTCCACTACACCTCCAACCTTAGTATCATCAGCAAACTTGCTGATCCAATTTACCACATTGTAGGTTGTTGTCTATATCAATGATCTAGATGACAATGGCCCCCAGCACAGATCCCTAAAGCACACCTAGTCATAGGCCTCCAGTCTGAGAAACAATCATCCACTACCACTGTCTTCTCCCACACAGCCAATTTCAAATCCAGTTTACAGCCTCTCCATGGATACCTAGTGTCTGAACCTTCTGAACTAACCTCCCATGTGGGACCTTGTCAAAGGCCTTAAAGTCCATGTAGACAACATCCACAGTCTTTCCTTTATCTACTTTCTTGGTAACCTCCTCGAAAGACTCCACAAGATTCATTAAACATGATCTACCATGCACAAATCTATGCTGACTATCCCTAATCAGCCCTTGGCTGTCCAAATACTTGTATATCCGATCTCTCAGAACACCTTCCAATAGTTTACCCACTACTGATGTCAGGCTCACTGGCCTGTAATTACCTGGTTTACTTTTAGATCCTTTTTTAAACAGAATTACATGAGCTACTCTCCAGTCCTCTGGCACCACACCTGTGGCTAAGGACATTTTAAATATATCTGCCAGGGCCTCTGCAATTTCTACACTAGTCCCTCTCAATGTCCAAGGAAATATCTTATCAGGCCCAGGGATTTATCTACCTTTATTTGCTGTAAAGCAGCAAGCACCTCCTCCTCTTTAATCTCTATATGTTCCGTGACACTATTGCCTGTTTCCCTTCCTTCCATATCCACTATGCCAGTTTCCTGAGTAAATACTGATGCAAAAAAAACTGTTTAAGATCTCCCCATCTCCTGACACTCCACACACAGATGATCACTGATCTTCTAGGGGACCAATTTTGTCCCTTACTATCCTTTTACTCTCCATATACTTGTAGAAACCCTTTGGGTTTACCTTCACATTATCCGCCAAAGCAGCCTCATGTCTTTTTTCTCTTCCTGATTTCCTTTAGTATTTTCTTACTTTTTCTATACTCAAGTACCTCATTTGTTCCTGATTACCTATACCTGCTATACACCTTTCTTAACCAGATCGCAATATCCCTTGAAAACCAAGGTTCACTCTGCTTGTTAACTTTGGCCTTTAATCCTGGCAGGAACATGCAAACTCTGCACTTTCAAAATTTCACCTTTGAAGGCCTTCCACTTATTGAGCACATCCTTGCCAGAAAACAACTAATCCCAATCCACTCTTCCTAGATCCTTTCTCATTTCCAGAAAATTGGCCTTTCTCCAATTTAGAACCTCAACCCGAGGACCAGACCTGTCCTTATCCATAATTAACTTGAAACTATTGACATTATGGTCACTGGACCCAAAATGCTCACCTACACAAACTTGTCACCTGACCTGTCTGGTTCCCTAATAGGAGATCAAGTATTGAATTCTCTCATTGGTACCTCTATATATTGATTTAGAAAACTTCCCTGAACAAATTTGACAAATTCCAAGCCATCCAGCCCTTTTACAGTGTGGGAGTCCTGGTCAATGTGTGGAAAGTTAAACTCCCCTACTATTACAACTTTGTTTCTTACATCGGTCTGTTATCTCACTACAGATTTGCTCCTCCAATTCCTTCTGACTATTGGGTGGTCTATAATACAACCCTATTAGTGTGGCCATATCTTTCCTATTCCTCAGCTCCACCCATATGGAGTCAGTAGATGAGTTCTCCGGGCTGTCCTGTCTACGCACAGCTGTGATATTTTCCCTGACTAGTAATGCCACTGCTCCCCCTTTATCACATCTGAAACAACAGAACCCCAGTACATTAAGCTGCCAATCCTACCCCTCCTGCATCCAAGTCTCAATAATAGCAATAATGAGATGATCCCACGTGCCAATCCACACCCTAAGCTCATCTGCCTTACCTACAATACTTCTTGCATTGAAATAGATGCACTGAGAACATTTCAATCACGTACAAACCTTTGATTTCTGTCAATACCTGCAGTCCTTGCATGACTTCCTCCTCCACCTCATTATCTGCTTTAACACTCTGGTTCCCCTCCCCCTGCAAATCTAGTTTAAACCCCCCAGAGCAGCACTAGCAAACCTACCCACAAGTATGTTAGTCCCCCTCCAGTTCAGGTGAAAACCATCCTGTCAGAACAGGTCCCACCTTCCCTGGAACAAAGCCCAATTGTCTAGAAACATGAAGCCCTCCCTCCTGCACCAATTCCTTGGCCACATATTTAGCTGCATGATCCTCCTATTTCTGGCCTCACTAGCTTGTGGCACAGGTAGCAATCCTGAGATTGCAACCTTGGAGGTCCTGTCCTTCAACTTTGCACCTAATTCTCTAAACTCTTTGCAGGACCTCCTTCTCTTTCCTATCCACATCATTGGTCCCTACATGGACCATGACATCCGGCTGCTCACCCTCCCTCCTGAGAATATCGAGAGCTCAATCTGAGATATCGCAGACCCTGGCACCAGGGAGGCAACAGACCATCCAGGATTCTTGATCTCTCCCACACAACCTCCTATCTGTCCCCCTAACTATCAAATTCCCCTATCACTACTGTCTTCTTTTCCCTCCTTCCTTTCTGAGCTGAGGGTCCCATCTCAGTGCCAGATGGCCAACCACTGCAGTTTGTCCCTGGTAGGTCATCCCCACCAGCAGTATCCAAAATGGTATACTTATTGTTGATGGGAACAGCCACAGGGGTGCTCTGCTCTTTCAGTCTATACCCCTTTCCTTTCCTGACAGTCACCCAGCTATCTGCCTCCTGACTTTTAGGGGTGACTATCTCCCTGAAACACCTGTCTATTTCTGGCTCTGCCTCACAAATGATCTAGAGTTCATCCAGCTCCAGTTCCCTAACTCAGTTTGTCAGGAGCTGCAGCTGAATGCACCTTTTACAGGTATAGTCATCAGGGACAAGTGTGCTGTCCCTGACTTCCCACATACTGCATACAGAGCACACAACCACCCTAGCTGCTGCCATCACAACCTACTCCTAAGCTAATTAAATTAAAGGAACTTACCAGCCTTACCTTTCTGGGAGCAAGCTCTTCCTCAGCCTCTGTTCACCAAAGCCTCAAAACTCCACTCTTACCCTGGGCCACTCCTCTTCAGTTACTCCTCCTTATATTTGTCCCTGCCAATTACCTCAAGTACACACTCCCAATAATCAAGCACTCAACATTCTGTTTAACCCTTCAGTTGCCCTCCACTTATTAAGCTTTTGAAATACATTCGCCGGACCTGAAAGGGAACTGCTGCTCCAACGGCTACTGGGCTCCTTCTGTAAAAGAAAAGCCCGCGAAACACACAAGCTTTTGAAATACACTCACCCGACCTGAAAGGGACCTGCTGCTCCAACGACTGCCGGGCTCCTTCTATCTCCTTCCGGGATAGAGGGCAACAGGTGGATTTGTATACTTGGATTTCCACAAGGTGCTTGATAAGGTGCCACATAAAAGACTTATCTATAAGATAAGGATGCATGGAGTTGGGGGTGATATATTAGCATGGATAGAGGATTAGTTAACCAGTAGGAGGCAGAGAGTTGGGATAAATGGGTGTTTCTCTGGTTGACAATCAATGGTGAGCAGGGTGCCACAGGGGTTGGTGCTGGGCTTGCAGCTGTTCACGATACACATTAACGATTTGGAAGAGGGGACCGAGTGTAGTGTATCTAAGTTTGCTGATGACAATAAATTGAGTGGAAAATCAAATTGTGCAGAGGATGCGGAGAGTCTGCAGAGAGATATAGATAGGTTAAGTGAGTGGGCAAGGGTCTGGCAGATGGAGTACAATGTTGGTAAATGCAAAATCATCCACTTTGGAAGGAAAAATAGAAGATCAAATTATTAGTTAAATGGTGAAAGATTGCAGCATTCTTGTGCATGAATTGCTAAAGGTTGGTTTGCAGGTGCAACAAGTTATCAAGAAGGCAGATGGAATGTTGGCCTTCATTGCTGGAGGGATTGAATTTAGGAGCAGGAAGGTTATGCTGCAACTGTACAGGGTACCGGTGAGGCCGGACCTGGAGTACTGCATGCATTTCTGGTCTCCTTACTTGAGGAAAGATATAAAGTCTTTGGAGGCGATGCAGAGGAGGTTCACCAGGTTGATTCTGGAGATGAGGGGGTTAGCCTATGAGGAGATATTGAGTCACCTGGGACTATACTCGCTGGAATTCATTAGAATGAGATGGGATCTTATAGAAATATATAAAATTATGAAAGGGATTTTCATAATCAAGAAAATTATGAAAGAGTAGTGAATCTGTGGAATTCTCTGCCCAGGGATGCAGTAGAGGCTACCTCATTAAATATATTTAAGACACAGTTAGATTGACTTTTGCATAGTAGGGGCATTAAGGAATATGGGAAGAAGGCAGGTAGGTGGATCTGAGTCCACGGCCAGATCAGCCATGGTCTTAATGGCAGAGCAGACTCGACGTGCCAGATGGCCTCCTCCTGCTCCTATTTCTTATGTTCTTATGTTCTCATATCTGCAAAGAGAAAGTACAGTGGGTCTAACCTTGATGAGGGCAGCAGCAAATAAGGTTGACATTATATGTTAATTAGAACCATAGAGTTGTACAGCATAGAAACAGACCCACCACGTTTATGCTGATCATATAGAACATAGAACAATTACAGCACAATTCAGGCCCTTTGGCCCACAAAGCTGTGCAGAACATGTCCCTACCCTAGAAATTACTAGGCTTACCCATAGCCCTCTATTTTACTCAGCTCCATATACCTATCTAACAGTCTCTTGAAAGACCCTATCGTATCAGCCTCCACCACCGTTTCCGGCAGCCCATTCCACGCACTCACCACTCCCTGAGTAAAAAACTTACCCCTGACATCTCCTCTATATCTACTCCCCAGCACCTTAAACCTATGTCCTCTCGTGGCCACCAATTCAGCCCTGGGGAAAAGCCTCTGACTATCTACCCTATCAATACCTCTCATCATCTTATACACCTCAATCAGGTCCCCCCTCATCCTCCGTCTCTCCAAGGAGAAAAGGCTGAGTTCCCTCAACCTGCTTTCATAAGGCATGCTCCGCATTCCAGGCAGCATCCTTGTAAATCTCCTCTGCACCCTCTCTATGGCTTCCACATCTTTCCTGTAGTGAGGCGACCAGATCTGAGCACAATACGACCAGAACTGAGCACAATATAGTAATCCCATTTCCCTGCATTAATTCCATATCCCTCTAAGCCTTGCGAGAAGGAACAATAGTATGATGAGAAGTCGGATGTGAGAAAAAGGATTTGAATGATTGCACAGTCAACGTCATTGATCTCTGTGCCACCACCAGCCATGATTCTCAGTCGATGACATTTAAAAGTACATAAGATAACTTAATGGACATAAAGGGAATTGGGAATCAGGTGGCAGAGAGGACTGAGGCACGAGATCAGAAATGGTCTGCTTGCAAGGCAAAACAAGTCCAAAGGGTCACAGAGCCTATTACTTTATTCCTAATGTACTTGCTGGAAAACACCTTATTGCAGCCCATAGCCTACATAGTTGCATCCAACCTAAAGGATGAGGCCACTGATCTAGTTGAGTTGGCATCATGTGAGTCACAGTAAACAGACAAGGAAGAGCATACAGGACTGGAACCCTTAGAGGTTGCCACATGGCTGTAATCAGTCATTTCTTCTCAAACTTAGGAGCTGTGTCACTCTCCAGTAACCTCTTAGAGCAGAAGGAGCTAAATGTTCTGGGACTGTGGACTAGCAATTAGTAACCTGCCTGACTGAGGTCTGTATGGGGAACAACTTAGCTGTTGCTCATGTGGACCATCACTGCTGGGCTCTGGGGTTCCTGGGTAGAAGTCGGATGGGGAACTGTGGGGGTGGGGGGGGCAGGGCAGTAGTGGGAAGAATGGCAGGACTGTGGAATGCAGCTTCCTTTGGATTGGGAAAACACTCTCATTTTAATAAGAGAAATCTTAGGTTTTGTTGTAGTCATTGGGTTGAAGGTGTGGTGGGGCTGGAGTGAGTATCTAGGTTATGACAAAATAGCATGTCTAGAGACAGAACTTGAATAAAATAGGCTTCAAATTCACAGAAGCTGAAAGCAAATAAACTGCTTGCCCTGTTTGGACACTGTAAAGTTCAATGTATTAAAGAGCGATATGACAGGAAGAAAGATTAGAAATATGCAGAGCTGTGGGTTTGGGGTTTACAACTGTAAGAACAAACTAAAATTTAATAAAAGGAAGGGATAGTCAGACTTGGATGATCTAGCTGTTAACAGAAAGATTGTACAGGGTCCCACTTTGTAAGGTACAAGGCATCTATTAAAATGATGCAATGTATAAGAAATGACCAGATCTCCAGAAATAAACAGTTGGTTGATCCTTTCGCAATCTAGTAATGAAAAGACAGAAGTGCAGTATTATTTGTCTAACGGAAGAATTGGTATGCAGAAGAGCATTGAACAATTCATGCAATGAAATTGTTAAGTGCTTTCAGAAATCATAGAAATATGTAACACAGGAGACTGTTCGGCTGATTGTGCTGGCCAAAATGGACTCCAAGTTAATCCCACTCATGGTCCTCAGCCCTGCAAGTTAAGGCTCTTCAAGTGCTCATCCAGGCATGTTTTAAATATGGTGAGGGTTTCTGCCTGCCAGTGAAATAATCTTTCCCAACTCTGCTCTAATCCTTCTTCCAATTAACTGAAATCCATGTCCCTTTGACACTGTGACACTTCCCTCTTATTGTTATGCCCTGGTTGCTGTATCTACTGGTGTGAATGCAGTGCAGCTATATATAGAGCATTCCAAAAGGCTTCCAAAGGGAATCTCTGTGATGTCATTACAGTCTGCATGGCAAAAATTCTCTGAGAGTAATACAATGTGTCATTGGAGGATAATTTCCAAACATTCTTTGTATCAGATTACAAAATCTTCTCCTGTTTGATAAAAAGAATCCTTTCTTTCTTTTTCAATCTTTTTATTAGTTTTCAAATTAATACAGATTAATATATCAATGTTTGTACATGTAATACAGAGATCAGGAGAACAATCATGACATGGATAATCATAAAGAACAGTAAAGTACAAAAAAAATCTGTAGATCCAACGATCTGTTAGTGAATATAATATAAAAGAAAAAGATTTATTATAAAATATAAAAGAAAGAAAAAAAATCCCCAAAACAATAAGAAAAATTATAAACAATATATCAAACCAAACTAAGCTAAAGAAAAAAAAATTTAAAAAAAAAACAGAAAAAATCTGGACTAAGATTTCTCAATAGAAACAGAGCAATATTATGTCGTCAACTCAATAAAAGGAATCCAAAAGCAGATTATTACATAATTGGAGAAGGATTACTGATCGGTGAAGTACAGAGGAATCTAGGTGTTCTTGCTTAGGTTTAGGGGAACATTAGAGGGAACTCTTCACTCAAAGAGTGGTGGGAGTGTGGAATGGGCTGCTATTTGATGTTGGAAATGCGGGCTCGCTCTTAACTTTTAAGAATAAATTGGATAGATACATGGACGAGAGAGGTCTGGAGGGGTATGGGCTGGGGGGCAGGTAAATGGGACTAGCAGAATAATGTTTTGGCACAGACTAGAAGGGCTGAATGGCCTGTTTTCTGTGCTGTAGTTTTCTATGGTTCTATTGTGCACGAATCTCTAAAAAGTCAAAAGACAGGTGCAGCAAGTGGTTAGGAAAGCAAGTTACGTATCGGTCATTATTGCAAATGAGTTGGAGTTTATAAATAGGGAAGTATTGTTACAATTGTACAGGTGAGGCCTCACCTGGTATTGTGCATAGTTTTGGTCCTATTAAGAAAGGATTACTGGCACTGGAGGCAGTCCAGATGAGATTCACTCAGCTAATTCCTGGGATGAGAGGTTATCCTATCGGGAGTAGCTAAAGAACAATGAGGAGTGATCTCATTGAAACGTAAAAGATCCTGAGGGGTAGATGAAGAGATCTTTCTACTAGTGGGAGAATCTCAAACAAGGAGACATAGAGGCAAAATTAGGAGATGTTCATTTAAAACTGAACTGAGCAGGGACAACCTCTCACAAAGGGTGGTGAATCTCTGGAATTCTCTACCCAAGAGGGTTGTGGAGCTTAGATCATTGGGGATATTTAATGAGGAAATAGATACATTTTGTAAAGTCAGAAAATTGAAGACTAGGGGAAACCGGCACAGAAGATGAGGCATAGGGCAGATCAGCCATGATTATATTGAATACTGGGGCAGGCTTGAAGGTCTGAATGGCCTAATCCTGCTCCTATTTTCTTATGTTCTTACATCCTGAGATCCATGGAAAGTGGTTGAAATACTGTTGAGAATTAGACCTTTCAATGTATACATAGATGGATGCTGGGACATTCAATGGTGGCTCTAAACTTTTACCCATATGATAAGCCTTCTGTGTCTCCTGGC
The DNA here is from genome assembly GCF_009764475.1 of Pristis pectinata. NCBI lineage: Eukaryota > Metazoa > Chordata > Chondrichthyes > Rhinopristiformes > Pristidae > Pristis > Pristis pectinata. The sequence continues at coordinate 35,013,666 of NC_067416.1, forward strand.
TGCATCAAGCCTACATCTAATTAAAAATGTGCAATGTTGTGAAATGAAAATATGCTGAACGATGCTCATTTGAGGTGGGAATTCAGTCTAGTTTTACTTGGCATCCAACAAATGCACATTAACAAGTCTGAGTGAAGAGTTTAGAAATGTCATCCCGATGTTGCCAACCTAAATATGGTGATTGACTTCAGTAGAACACAATATTGGGAGGGTTGTACAATGGGTGGCCGATACCATGGCGCCCAAGTTTGAATGAGAGACAAAGGACAAATTTCTACCTCAATCTCCTGGATATTGCTTTGAGCAAACCAAATGAAAAATTATAGGCCATGAAAAAAAGTGTGCTTTCAGCCATTTTCATTCAAGAGTTCTGTTTATCAGTTATAAAGATGTCGAACACATAAAGACAGTTCATTGAGCCAGCAGGGACAGGATGTCATGTGATGAGGCCATGAGGAATTCATCCAACTGGTGTTGACAGTCTACATCAGCTCAAGTGAAAGCTCTCTCGCGGTTGGAGGCACTCGAGAAGTCAGCTGAGTCTCAGCCTATAAAAAGATCCAAGTTATCCAATAATTGTAATCACATGGTTTTGATTTAAGAGGAGCAGCTTGTAAGACAGCCAGCAGCACAGGCACTATTGAGAAAACGGGTTCATAGAATCCCTGCGTAGGTGTCTTGCAGCCTGATTCCTGAGATGTGTTTTCCAGTTGACAGAAATTTAGGTAAACAGTTGTAATTATCCAAGTTCCCAAGCTCTTTGCACCATATGAACTGGGCATCAGAGGGAAGGCAAAATGTGGGTCTTGTATCCTTATAGGTGAGATGTCTAGTTTTTACACTTCATGCCTCTATATTGCTGCTGGCTGAACCTTTAGCTGCAGGGATTGAGAGGGAAAATAAGAATTCCAAAGAGAGATCAAAGACTGATGCAGTCACACCAAACTTTCTTCTCTCACTATAATCACCCCAACGCAAGAAGCAGGCCCTCAGAAGTAGTATCAGAAAATCTTTGTCCTTGCCTGCTGTGCTTCAGCAGAGTGTCAATAATTAGTCAGGAATTAGTCTTTCTCAACTTCAGAACATCCTGTGGCACATTACAGCTAATAAACATTTGTAGTGTAACCACTGTTGTAAAATAGAGAGCACAGAAGCCAAATTTATGCACAGCAAAATCTCTTAAAAATATATTGGTCAGATAATCAATTTTATAATTGCAAATGGTGGAGCTTCGCCATAGCCTCTTTGTCATTTGTACCAGGCGACTAACAGGCCAGTCAGTAATCCTTAAAGCTACTACATCAGCATCGCAGGCAGTCCTTGGGTTATGGCAGGGTTCCATTCCTGAGAACTGTTTGTAACCCGAACTGTTCATAAATTGGAAGTTAACAAAAACAATGTGTGGGAGAGGATCACAGAAACAGCTGTTATGGGAGAGTGAGCAGGCACGGGAAGAGCAGCTGCCAGACGGCCTCGCTGACTCAGTGAGTGAATCTGCTCAATGCTCCCAGCTCTGCTGGGCTCGACCCAGACCCCCATTGTTGCGACTAGGGGTGGGGGGGATGGTGCATGGTGTGTGGGTGCTGGGGAAAGAAGGCATGCAGAAATGCTGTGTTCTTACCAGGCAAAAGGTGCCTGCAGCCCCACAGCAGCCAGCAACTCCATCCTCATCCATCCCGATGGTCTCCCAAACTCACATTCATATGTATAGGGTGTTCGTAACCTGTAAATGCATGAGGAGGAGCAATCTGACCCCAGCTGGCCTCTGGGTTGGCCCACACTGGGTTTTCTCCCCTCCCCGCCAACCCACCAACTCCTCTGTGCATGTTTTCTTTTTCAGCCTACTCTGTATTGCTGTCTTCTGTCTCAACTTGATCACAGAGCTGGTTGATTCACCACCCTTCTGCCTCCCTAGTTCACGAGGATATCTGCTGGTTTGCAGGATACCTGTGATGGCTCATTGACTGCATTCTGATGAGGCATTGCAAGGAATATATTAAGTGTGTAGCATGGACTTACAGCGGTCTTGGGGCCTGCCTTAATTAAGCCGTAAAGTGGCCTTGATGATGCTTTTAATGCCAGCCCATCATGTAGTCATTACCTTTCTGCTTAATGTTGACTCCACTGTCCATTCCTGGATGCACTGTGCTGGGACAACAATACTCATTCTTAAGTTGCCATTAATTTTTAGTGATTTCTTCCTCTCTCTTCTACCCCTGTGCCTTTGCCAACTTTCCTTTGTTATCAGCTGCATCTCAGTGCATGAAAGGCTGACTCATTTTCTGGATTCCCAACAGCCGTCCCCATGGGGAAAACAAAAATCAATGTTCCACTCACTGCCTCCTCCAGATGTCTCCTACAATCCTGGGAACGTCACATGATACAGATTGAAAAATTGTATAGACACTGACATATTTCACTGCGTCAAGGACTTCTAGTGTTAACTGAATAAAATTGTTACCAGTATTCAACAGCTTACCTGAGCTAATAAATGCAATTTCTGTTATAGAAATGAGATTCTGTGACCAGAGAAGCAATAGCTTTAGGTATTGTTCCGATTCCTCTGAGAACTGCACACAAGTTCAACCTGGAAATATTTGATGATAGGCTCCTCTGTCATGGATTTAAGTCAAAGATTGGGTACAATATAACTGAATGACAGAACAGGCTCAAAAAGTTGAATGGCCTTTTCTTGCTCCCATGGTTAATGGTTAGCACAATGGAAACCACTCCATCAAGGATGTCGTTAAGGCTGAGCACCGAAGAACCTTGACGACAATCAGGGGTGCTTTACCTGACCAAGGTACATATGAAACCTCAGCAGTGCTGTAAATAGTTCATGCTGATCTCTCTGCTCTACAGAATAACTGACCAAGAGTCCATCCTGGGGAGCAACTTTACCAATCAGCTGGCAAAACTGGAATGCTTTTCACTGTCCAGTGTAAGCAACTCTCCCCTTCATGCTTATGATTTGGGCTCGTGTATCATTTAGTACATGGAAATAGCATCAGAATATGTGTTTCAAGAAAAAATAATGCAACAATTAAATCAGATGCAATGAACCAGATTATCTTGCAGTATAATGATTTCAGCAGCTGCATCTTACAATGGTATACTTGATAGTAAAACTCTTGGTAAAGAATTATTAAAACTTTAAAGCTTTTTGGGAGTAAGTGCACAATCAAACGATCTCTGATTCATTGCATGTCTGAATGACCAATTTCAACACGCAACCCTTACTTCAAAGGTCCAAAGGTCCTGTGAAAATAAATCTGTGCCAAGAATAACTAACAGAGAGTGAAGTGCGATGTGCTTGTGACAGATTGGATTCTCCACTAAAACTTAACATACTTTTTATAATGCTTTATTCCAATGTCTGACATCTGTTCAGGATAACTCTAAAATGTAATAAACTTGATCAGTGTATCTACCAATCCCATGAATGAAGATGAGATCCTTTGTCTCGATATTCTCTCAAAATGTTGTCCCAGATATTCAATCAGGAATTCTTTGGAGCTCTCTACTTTAGAGAACTTTTACTGAGTACGTTCAAGGCTAAGACCAACAATCTTTTGAGGTATGGGAATAGGGCAGGGAAATAGACATGAGGTATAGGATCAGTCATGATCTTATTGAGTGGAAGAACATTTTTAAAGGACAGCAGATGTCCTCGTCCCACTTCCTTTCCTTCAGGCTACAAATATGGAGGACTTAGGGTCTCTGCAGAACTAGGGTGAGCTTATATGAGAGATACCAATAATGCTTCCAATCTGTAGTCCCACTGAACTCTGTCTCAATACAGAATCCTTCTAGTTTGGGGGACTCTTATCAAAATGGGTGTTCCCAGGTCCAGCATGGCACAGTTAATATAGACAGATAGTGCCAAAGTCTTTTAATTCTGCCCTAACAATGTGTCTTAATGTCAAATTCCTTCTGCTCTCATCGGCTTTTCAATAATCATCATCCCACACAGATTGGCATAGTTCGATCAGGAAGTGCTGAACTATGTGCAGACCAGACAAACGAACTCATGCACTCTGGAAGCTAAATGACAAGGTATCAATGCAGGATGTTCAACCAGAATTAACCAATGAATGACCTTTTATCGCATGAAGGACTGTAATTAAATATTCATTGAAAACACATGCAACAGGATTATTGAAGCTTGTATTGGTACAGCACCTTTAATGCAGTAGAATGTTTCACAAGACAGTTACCAAACACAGGTAATTGTAGAGGTGATGGAAATGATGGGGAGGGGAATGGGATCGTGGAGGGATTCAAAAACAAGGAAGAGAATTTTAAAATCAAAGCATTGCTTCACAGGGAGCAGTGTAGCTCATTGGGTATGTAGGTGATGGGTGAACAGGAATTAGTGTGAGTAAGGATGCAGAAGGCAGAGTTTTGGATTGCATTGAGTCAGTAGAGAATGGGAAGCCAGCCAGCTGTGCATTGGAATGGTTGAGTGCAATAGATTGTACTACAGATGGCTGCAGTATCTCATGGTAGACTGTGGGGTCAAGAAATCTTCCTCTTCCCCTGTAGAGATGTAGCTAATGGGATCTGTACAGTGTTGGCAAACTTGTAAGGTGTTGTGAAGAGGCTGAAGTGGTGGACATTATTATCCTGCTAACCAACGGTCTCCTTTTATAGAATTCCCTTGGACTGAGGTGAGATATGAGTGGGTTGTATAATCAACAGATTCCTCCTTTACCCCTGATGCCCTCTGATATGTCCTTCTCATCTACAATGCCTTGAACCTAATCACGGTTGTCCAAATCCTCCAGCATAATGCAGTTGTGGCAGTGAATGTAACCAAAAGTGTTGATTGGTTTCTCAAGATACCTGGAAGTGCATAGCAGGCCATTCTTCCTGTGCTATGGTAACAGAACAGAAATAAACATTACAGCACTTGCTGTAAGAATCCTCAGCAATGCTGAGTGATGACATCAGGACTGCGTGTACATCTAAATGCCAATGAATGAGTAAACAGGACACAAACATGCAAAGACAAAGATAATACTAGATGTGTACTTGGGGCAGAGTTTTTTATTTTTCACTGTCCTCCTCCCATATCCCTAATGCTGACACTCTCCAATGCGGCTTTTTTGAATGCTAAAGGGGATCTTCTTCCTCTAAGTCAATTCCTTACTTTTATGCACCACCTTGTCCTGTGGAATTTTGCAGTTTTCAAGAGCTTTTAACTATAGAACCCAAATGCCCATGGTCAGTGTGATATATCTCATATCTAGGTCGTGCTGCAACAGTTTATTGTATGCTGCCGTTTTAAGAGATTACTTTGGAATGGTATTTTGTTGTAAACTGCTATATGAAAATGTGTCGTGCTGCAGAATGGTCTTGCATGTGAAGAATCTGAAGAACAAAACATCGTCTAGGAGTTCTGCACAGGTCAGCAGTGAAAGTGAAAGGAAGCTAAGTCTGCCATGCGGATATATGGGAAGTTGTTAAGGAGCCCTACCTTCAGTCATTTGCTGCCAAATACTCTTGACTTGTTGCAGAATTTTTTTTTAACTTGCAGTGTGGACATTGCTGGCAAGGCCTGCATTTATTGTCCATCCTTAATTGCCCTTGAGAAGGTGATGGAGGCCACTTTCTTCAACTGTTGCAGTTCTTCTGGTGAAGCAGTTCCCGCAATGCTGTTGGGGAAGGAATTACAGGATTTGGACCCAGCAACAATAATGAAGTATTTTCAAGTCAAGATGGTGTTGCTGTGGAGGAGATTCACCTGCTGCCCTTGTCCCCCTCGATGGTAGATGTTATGGCCTGTCAGTATGACCCAGATGGGTATCTGCTGGCATTCTGTGGTTGACACACTAGCCTTGCACCAGTGGTTGATCGAATTAATTTTAGGGTGTTGGATGGAGTGTCAATCAAGCAGGCTATTTTATCCTGGATAATATCGAGCTTCTTGGAAAATAAAGATATTCTATCTTGGTCCTGAGTTGTGCCTTGTAGATAGAGGAAAAGTTTTGGTGTGTCAGGAGGTGTCATTCACCACAGGATACCCAGCCTCTGACTTGCTATCATAGCTGCAGTGTTGATGTGCCAGTCCACTTTAGTTTCTGGTCAATGATGACCCTTGGATGTTGATGATGGGGGCTTGACAATGGTCGTAATTGAATGACAAGGGTCGGTGTTTGGTCATTTTGTTTACCTTCTCGACTACCTGCCCCTAGATTTTGATGTGATTTTTCTAGGGAAGGTGTGCTAGAGTAACAAATAAAACAAGGACTCCTTTCTCTTTCTCTGGTGTAGAGGTAATCATGTTTGCCTCACACTCAAAAGATTCCCAGTTTGATCCTGGAAAGAAGCATACTTTATGGGATGCTCCTCAAGTTCTGGTTGCACCAGCCTCACGCTCCTGATTTTTGGGCACTCAGTGTGGAGAGTGGGACAAATCATTCAGACAATCTCTTCAACTGACTGCTCTTGGTCCCAGCCAAGGAGGCCAGGTCCAGACAGTGCGCCATCGAGGGGTCCATCTGAGACAACTACGTGACCCTCTTCTGAGAATACGTCTGTGCCCAGGTGTTCCTGGAGAGGGAACATGTGATGTCCACTGGTTCTCTGGAGCTCTTCCAGGTCCGATGGGCACTGAAGGCGATAGGTGCATTCTGGACAAGGATAATAATGTTTTAATTTGAGAATGATATAAGATTTGTAGATATTTAACCAAAAATGATGTAAATATTGTTAATATGTAAATAAAACTTTAAAAAAAATTCTCCTTCACCTCACTTCGTGGAATCATAGCGTTTCAGCGGTACTAAACATTGGTTAGGCCATACTTGGAGCACTGTATGCAGTCCTGGTCACCACATTACAGGAAAGATGTGGAGGGTGCAGGAAAGATTCACAAGTATGTTACCTGGATTGGAGGGCTTGAGTTATAAAGAGAGATTGGATAGGCTGGGTTTGTTTTTTCTGGAGCAAAGGAGGCTGAGAGGTGACATGATAGGGTATGTAGAATTATGAGAGGCACAGATAGGGTAGATGGTCAGAGTCTGTTTCCCATGTTAGGGATGTCTAAAACCAGAGGGCATGTTTAAAGTGAGAGGAGAAAGGTTTAAGGAGGATCTGAGGGGTAAATTTTTCACACAAAGAGTAGTTGGTATCTGGAATGAGCTGTCGGAGGAGGTGATGGAGGCAGGAACAGTAAAAACATTTAAGAGGAACAAGCAATCTGCTGGAGGAACTCAGCAGGTCGAGCAACATCTGTGGGAGGAAAGGAACTGTTGACATTCCGAGTCGAAACCCTGCATCCTTCTGATGCTGGTTTTCTACCTGAAACGTCGACAATTCCTTTCTTCCCACAGGTGCTACTCGACCCACTGAGTTCATCCATCAGATTGTTTGTTTTTCCAGATTCCAGCATCTGCAATCTCTTAGGTCTAACATTTAAGAGGCATTTGGACAGTACTTGAATGAGCAGGACATAGAGGAGTATGGAATTAATGTAGGGAAGTGGGATTAGTATAGATAGGCACGCTGGTCAGCATAGACACAGAGGGCCGAAGGGCCTGTTCCTACGCCGTACCACTCTATGACTCTATCTCAAGTATTTCTGTGTAAGCTTTCCACTTCACTTTAGTCATTCATCTTCATACATCAACTTGTATTGGTCAGCAGATTGTGCAGCTCTTTAAGTGGCTTTGCATAAGAATTACTGGCAGCTGAGCACATGGTGACGTAGGATGCCCATTCTGTGGGAGCAAATTTTCAGTCAGAAGAATTGACTGGATCTTTGGCACTACCTGTAGCCACATGTTATTTCCATACTAACATTTGCATGACCAATTATGTGTTTAGAAATAGCAGTGAATCTACTTCTCATGGACTGATTTTTATTTAATGAGTTCATTTTCCTAGACCCTGTGTTTGAAACTTAGCAACTATTGTACATAACAAAGGAAAAGTGTTTCATGTATGCAGCACTAATGAGTAGCAAGCTTGTCAGCATCTTTAAATGATACCCGTAAAATCACAAATCCTTCTTTCAATTTATTAGCAAAGAAAGAACACGTATTTCCATATTATTTTTCATATCCTCAGGATCCACAATCTGATTTACAGCCAATTAGCTTTGAAGTGCAGACACCATTATATAAGGAGACAAGAAAGTTATTTATTTGTATTTTTATGCTCTACAAACAGCCAGGACAAAAATGATTGGTGCCCGGACAAAAATGATCGGTAAGGTTTTGTTGACACAAGAGAGACTGCAGATGCTGGAAATCTGGAGCAACCAGACATGAAATGCTGGAGGAACTCAACAGGTCAGGCAGCATCTATGGAGGGAAATGAACAGTCGATGTTCTGGGCTGAGACCCTTCACTGGGACCGGAAAGAAAGAGGGATGAAACCAGAATAAAAAGGTTGGGGGGGGGAGGGGGAGGAGCACGAGCTGGCGAGTGCTAGGTGAGTCCAGGTGAGGGGTGAAGGTAGGTGGGGGAGAGGGGGGAAGTGGGAATGATGTGAGAAGCTGGGAGGTGAAAGGTGGAAGAGGCAATGGGTTGAACAAGATAGAATCTGATAGGAGAGCACAGTAGACCATGGAATAAAGGGAAGAAGGTGGGGAACTAGAGGGAGAAAGGTGTGGCTGACAGGCAGGTTGGGAGGACAGGGGAGCGGAAAAAGAAGGGGTAAAGGGCCAGAGGGATAAGGGAAAACCAAAGGGGGGGGAAGGAGAAAAAAATGGGGGGAGTGATTATCAGAAGTTAGAGAAATCGATGTTGATGCAGTCAGGTTGGAGACTACCAAGACAAAAAATGAGGTATTGTTCCTCTAATATGCGTTTAGTCTCAACTTGGCAGTAGAGGAGGCCATGGACAGACATGTCAGTGTGGGAAGGGGAAGTGGAATTAAAATGGCTGGCCACTGGGAGATCCTGTCTGTTCCAGGGGATGGAGCGAAGGTGCTTGGCGAAGCGATCCCCCAATTTGCGTTGGGTCTCGCTGATGTACAGGAGGCAGCACCGGGAGCACTAGAGGCAATAAATGCCCTGATGGATTCACACGTGAAGCGCTGCCTCACCCAACTCTTTCTCCGCTACATTGATAACTGCATTGGTGCTGCTTCTTGTACCCATGTTGCACTCATCAATTTCATCAACTTCGCCACCAACTTCCACCCTGCCCTCAAGTTCACTTGGTCCATCCCCAACACCTCTCTCCCCTTTCTTGATCTCTATGTCTCCATCTCTGGAGACAGATTATCTACCAACATCTTTTACAAACCCACTGACTCCCACAGTTACCCTGACTACGCCTCTTCCCACCCTGTCACTTGCAAGAATGTTATTCCCTTCTCTCAGTTCCTCCGTCTCCGTCGCATCTGTTTCCATGATGGAGCCTTCCATTCCAGGACATTTGAAATGTCCTCTCTCTTCAGAAAACGGGGTTTCGCCTCCTCTGCTATCAATGCAGCCCTCACTCGCATCTCCTCCATTTCCCGCACATCTGCCCACTCCCCATACACCCCCCCCCGACATAAGAAGGATCGGATTCCCCTTATCTTCACCTACCACCCCATGAGCCTCCGTATCCAACATATCATTCTCTGTAACTTCTGCCATCTCCAATGGGATCCCACCACGAGACACATCTTCCCCTCCCTTCCGCTCATCGCTCCTCACCAATCCCCCTCCAGGCACTTATCCCTGCAACCATGCCCTACACATCCTCCCTCACCACCATTCAAGGCCCTAAACAGTCCTTCCAGCAGAGGCAGCACTTCACATTTGAATCCGTCGGAGTCATTTATTGGATCTGGTGCTCCTGGTGTGGCCTCCTTTACATCGGTGAGACCCGACGCAGATTGGCGGACTGCTTCGTCAAGCACCTTCAATCCGTCCACCACAACAGCCAGGACCTCCTGGCGGCCGCCCACTTCAATTCCACATCCCACTCCCATACTAACATTTCTTGTCCATCGTCTCCTCTACTGCTAAGTTGAGGCTAAATGTGGAGTAGAGGAACAACACCTCATATTCTGTCTTGGTGGTCTCCAACCTGACAGCATCAATGTTGATTTCCCTAACTTCTGGTAACTCCCCCCTTTTTTTCCTCCTTCCCCCACCCCTCCCCGCTCTGGTTTTCCCTTATCCCTCTGGCCCTTTTACCCCTTCTCTTTCCTCTCCCCCGCTCTCCTGACCTGCCCGTCACCCACACCTTCCTCCCTCTGGTTCCCCACCTCCTTCCCTTTATTCCATGGTCTACTGTCTTCTCCTATCAGATTCCATCTTGTTCAACTCTTTGCCTCTTCCACCTTTCACCCCCCAGCTTCTCACATCATTCCCACTTCCCCCCTCTCCCCCACCTACCTACCTTACCCCTCTCACCTGGATTCACCTGACACCCGCCAGCTCGTGCACCTCCCCACCTCCCCCACCTCTTTTATTCTGGCTTCTGCCCTTTTCTTTCCAGTCCTGTTGAAGGATCTCAGCCCAAAATGTCGACTGTTTATTTCCCTCTGATAGATGCTGCCTGACCTGCTGAGTTCCTCCAGCACTCTGTGTGTGTTGCTTCAGTTAGGTTTTGTTGATGATTTTTGCTGATGTATAAATGCAGGCCATAAGACTGTGAGAATCTCCTTTTCTTCAGACTGTGGACCAGATCAGTGTGTGTCCACTTCTATTGAAAGATGGAGCCCTGTTTAAAACCACATCCAAATGATAACAGACAGGATTATAATGTACAGCAGTGGGAGGGTTTGGAAGTGGTGAACAATTAAAACTGACAGCACAACAGGAAGTGGTCTGCAACAGACTGGATTAGTGTTTAACACCCACCCTTTGGTCTGCAGGGAACATACTTAGGAGAACCAGGCTGTCAATTTCAGTTCTCAATTACTGCAATATCAACATGGCTTATGGAATTTCACTGTGGGCCAGCGACACCTGGGGAAGGTCCTAACTCGTCACTTATTGACATGTTCCTCTGTTGTGGACTGAAGACATGGCAGAGAAATATCTCGATAAGTGGTGAAATGTCATAGCTCTTTCCTGCCTAGTTACACCATGGAATCCTAGAGTCACACAGCCACAGAGACAGGCCCTTTGGTCCACCGTGTCCATGCCAACCATGCTGGAAGGTTAGTTTTACAACCCTGGAGGTTTGTATGTCTGATATATGCTCCTGTCTATTAAATCATTATGGTACTCATTGCATTACTGTGGACTTCTGATGAGGACCGAGTTGACCTGTAGCACCAGCCAGAGCTGGAGGTGCATTAACCAGCTAAATACTGACCTGCTCCAGAGAGGTGCACATCACAGGTGGTCATAATCATCACACAAAGAGTAAAGAGGATAAGCTTCCTCAAAGTCTCTAAACCCTAGTATCTTGGATGGCTCAGGGTGTTAGCATCAATTGAGGGCAGCTATTTGGTAGCTTGCTGGTGAAAGACCCAGTGCCAAGTAGTCCTGGTGGCCACACTTTATCAGTGATTGTCTGAGTGATCATTGCCCTTCTTTGCCTCATTCCAGAGCGTGGCCAAAGACACTTGCTGAATAATGCAGGATCAGGGCAGCACTAGTGGAACCACTGCCTAAACGGCACCAAACATTAGGGTTCAGTGCTGGCCTCGTGTTCTGTTTGTGTGGAGTTTGCACGTTCTCCTTATGATGTGAGGGTTTCCTACGGGTGCTCTGGTTTTATCCCACACCTCATAGACATGTAGATTGGTAGTTTAATTGGTAAATTGCCCCTAGTGTATAGGTGAGTGATAGAATCTGGGGGGAGTTGATGACAGTATGGGGAGAATAACATGGGATTAATGTAGGATTAGAGTAAACGAGTGGTAAATGGTTGCCGCAGACCTGGGGGCTGAAGGGCCTGTTTGTGTGCTGTATTGCTCCATGAAAGCAGAGTCATGCAGATGCACAAGACAGGTGACTGACTCCATGTCCTGGGAAAGAAGGAGCCATTTTTCTGTGATGAAAAGCACATGAAGAGCATGCACTTGGGTTTGTGCCTCTGTTTGCCTTTCAGTGTGTCACTGACTGTATGCATTACCCAGGAAAGTTCATGAGCTACAAAGACATCTATTCCCCCATGAAAGTATAATTTGTGTCTATCCACTTGAAAATCATTCTGCAGGTGTGTGCAAGATTCAAAGGACAGCTGCCATGGTGTATTTATCCTGCAGCAGTCCACCCTCCATGATCCTTAAACATCTCCTAGTAAACTACAAGTCTTTATCATCTCTGTTGTCTGTGGCTTTGGCAGAGGCTGAAGCTGACTGCTTAGGTCTGTGTTCTGACTGTTGAGATCTCCTGGTTGAGGCACCTTGAGACTGTGAGGGTCCTGCAATCAACTCCATTATCTGGATACCTGTTATTTAATTCCCCCATGCCTCCATCTCTTTGGCCAAGCACAGCAGAATCCCAGAGCCTTGTCCTCTGACGCGATCAATTGTGAGATAACTGTAAGGTCACCTGCACTTCTCTGCCTTCAGTTCTCTGCTCTCCACCCTGCGAGGAGGGAAAGAGGAATCCATGAGTGAGAATAATTTATGCGTTGAATGTATGGAAGGAGGTCAGTGGTGGGTGACTAAGGGAGAGGCATTATTAATCAAGGAAGGTACCAAAGCAGTGCTGAGTCATGATATAAAGACAGTGGATAAAAATGTGGAATCGGTTTGGGTTGAAATCATGAATAAGATAAGATATCTTTATTAGTCACATGTACATCGAAACACACAGCGATATGCATCTTTTGCGTAGAGTGTTCTGGGGGCAGCCCGCAAGTGTCGCCACGCTTCCAGCACCAACATAACATGCCCACAACTTCCTAACCCGTACATCTTTGGAATGTGGGAGGAAACCGCAGCACCCGGAGGAAACCCACGCAGACATGGGGAGAACGTACAAACTCCTTACAGACAGCGGCGGGAATTGAACCCAGGTCGCTGGCGCTGTAATAGCATTAAGCTAACCGGAAGGAAGACACCTGTGGGAGTAGTCTACAGACCCTCAAAATGTGACTTCTCAACAGATAGAACGTAAATGGGGAAATATCAAGGGTACATTTGAAGGGAACTCCAATTATCATGAGAGATTTTAACCTACATATTGACTGGACAAAACAAACTGGCAAGGGTATCACAGAAGAAGAATTTGCAGAATGCGCCAGTGATTGCTTTTTAAAGCAGTACATTGCAGAGCCTGTGCAGGAATGGGCTAGTTTAGATTTGGTCTTATGTAATGAGGAAGGATAAAAAGGGATCTTGTGGTTAAAGATCCTCTCGGGGGTGGTAACCACAATATGGTAGTATTCCACATGCAGTTTGAGGTTGAATACCATAGATCCATAGCCAGTGTCTTCAATTTAAATAAGGGCAATTATAATGGTATGAGGGAGAAATTGTTTAAGGTGGACTGGGTAAACAAGTAGATGAACAGATATTCAAACAGCTAGTATATAATGCTCTGCAAGAGTTTACCCCAGTCAAAAAGAGGGATTCCATGAAAAAGAGACACAATCCATGATTAACAAAGGAGGTAAAGAATAATGTTGAAAAATAGGGTATGCAAAGTGGCAAGGGTGAGTGGTACAGATATGGTTTTGTTACCTAAAAAAGATATAGTAACATTGGAGGCAGTCCATAGGAGATTCATCAGTTTAATTCTTGGGATAAAATAATTCCCCAGTAACTACAGAACCCTGCTTTACAAAATGACTGATGTGACATGTTAGAACCATAGAACACTACAGCACAGAAAACAGGCCATTCGGCCCTTCTAGTCTGTGCCAAAACGTTATTCCACTAGTCCCATTTACCTGCACCCAGTCCATAACCCTCCAGACCTCTCCAGTCCATGTATCTATCCAATTTATTCTTAAAACTCAAGAGTGAGCCCCCATTTACTACATCAGATGGCAGCCCGTTCCATGCTCCCACCACTCTTTGAGTGAAGAAGTTCCCCCTAATGTTCCCCCTTTCACCCTAAAGTCATGTCCTCTCGTACTTATCTCTCCTAATCTAGGTGGAAGGAGCCTATTCGCATTAACTCTGTCTATACCCCTCCTAATTTTGTAAACCTCTATCAAATCTCCCCTCATTCTTCTGCGCTCCAAAGAATAAAGTCCTAACCTGTTCAGTCTTCCCCTGTAACTTAACTCTTGAAGACCCGGCAACATTCTAGTAAATCTCCTCCGTACTCTTGTACTCCAAATTTGGCTGTCCATTGGCTGCTTGCAGTTCCAACTGCATTTATATGTACATTACAAAATGCCAAACACGTTGAGTAACATATTTGGTATTTCAGTTCTATTTCATTGGGATGGACTGCACTTTGTTCAGAACCAAAGCCCACTTGTCCTCTTCTGATCAGCTCGACTTCAGGTTCCTTTGCAAGGTGGAGGTACAGAATGGGCTGGAGTTCAAGTGTGAACCCTTCTTCCACTGGACTCAGCACTGAATCACTAGCTTGTTCCAGATTCTACTGAGCCAAAAGGCTCGACACAACTTTGTGTCTGGCCTCTCAGTCAGCATAGATCTATTTATTTGAACAGAGATTACCAACTTGGGTGGAAAGGTGAATGCAATTAAACATTTAGTATTTTGTTTCTATATTTTAATTTAAATTGCATCTTTAATGAACTATGAGTTAAATGTGTTTTAAACATATTATTTTAAACCTTTAAAATATTTTTATTAATTTTTGATTATTTTTATTTTTACTTTTTTACTTTAAGTTTTTCTGTCTATTTCAACTGTTTCTTATGTCTCTAATCAGGAAGATTTAGAAACTATTAAAAAGTTCTTGCCTTAGACAGCAAGAGCTGTCAAAGGACCCTCAGGACAGTGTGAGGGGGCGGGCCTCGAGTACCACTCAGGCTCAGTTGCTGCTCACAGATTACCTGGCTCTGCAAAACCACACAACAATGTGCCATCAAGTTTGAATGAACCTGCAGGGCCTCAAAACCTTACTGCGGCCATGGGGATTGGATGGGGGAGGTGGGCTACAAATTTGAGGAGGTGGTCAAGTCAAACATGATCTAGCGCAACGTATATAAAAAAAAACTTGCATTACATAGTTCAATTTCTGGGCTTTATCTTCTCTGTATTTCCAATTTGGTAAAGTTTAGTATAGCTAACAGCATTTCCTGTATTCATGACACACAGTATTTCTCTGTTTTTCAGACGTTTGGGAGAAAAGAATGCCAAATTATTGGTGCTTCCTTCCACACAATAGCTTTTGAAAAACATTGATGTGCCCCATCCATTATCTACACTTTATATTTAATTATTTGTGGACACACATCCTGACCTTTATTTCATTGCTCTGGTGGTCTCGAATTTCATTGCAAATTGAGAACATGCCTGATGGTTGCCCTGAAGGCAGTGCTGCCTTCAACAGCTTGCTATGTTTATTGATGCTACCAATAACTTGGTGTCAAGCATTTTTAAACAAAGACACAATAGCATTGACTTGCAATGTGGTGTTGCAGTTTGACACGTCTGCCTCAGGCCCTACCAATCTGCCTCAGGCAGGATCACAGCCTGAAATTCTGGAGCATCTTTTACTTGTTCGAATGTCCTATAAGTCAAAGACCAAATAATGTTTTAAAGCCCAGTTAATTGAAACAAAATAACAGAAGAGTGGGATTGCAGTACATTATAATTTGACATCTGATATCAAAATCAAAGGGCTTAGCCTGTCAGCATAGACAATGGTTTTTCTCCAACTTGCTATCATTGTATAATTTATGTTTTGTGTGTTGTCTGAACCGACGTGCCTGTGATGCTGCTGCAACCAAGTTTTTCATTATACCTGTCCCTCATTATCCTTGTGCAGAAGACAATAAACGACTTGGCTTGACTTGACTTTCACCTGGTGTTTAACTATGACATTGCTTTTACTTTAGTCAGTGGAGAGAGATTTAAATCCTAAACCAGCAAGATGCCCAGTCAATTTTATTGTTCTGGGCATCATGTAAATGCCCATCTGATACTCTTAGATAGCCACATGAATGATAGAAAATGAAGGGTTATGTGGGAGGGAAGGGTTAGATAGATCTTAGAGCAGGATAAACTCTGTGTGCAACATCGTGGGCCGAAGGGCCTGTACAGTGCTGTAATGTTCTATGTTCTATGATGCAAGCTGTGCAGGTCCAGTTGATAATTACAAGGCAGCCATACACTGCTCAGTGGCAATTGAGTAAGTTTGTTTGCAGGGTGAAGGTTGGTGAGAGGAGTAGGGGATTTGTGGAGCAGGAGGAATTTGGGGGAATGGAAATATTTCTTGGCAACCTCAAAGTGACAGAACTCTGATTTGCATATATTTATGATCTCAAATGCGAATCATGTGGACACATCAATTGCTTGGTGGGGTGAATGGTGACAGAATGTGAAACAATTTGATTTTAATTCCCAGTCTGCTTATATTCAACCAATTGGAGGGAATTAACATCCACCCCATATTTATCATTGAACAGTGTGAAGTGATTGTGCTGCTGAACTGGTTGTGTACAAGGAGTAAAAGGATGTGACATCAGAGACACAGTATGAAACATGAGGTGTAATACTTAGTGAATATGATGAACATCTCAGCATACAAGTCCTTAACAGAAAATAATGCAGTTTGTAGAGACTATGAATCTCCAATGACTATTTCAGTAGCTGGATCAGTACATTGTTCTTTAAAACTTTGTTGCATCTGACACAACACCCTCTCCTAGAATGGCAATAGTACGGTGTTGATATTTTGGTACTGATCTGTTGCTCTCACTCGGAGGCAATTCATCCTGATTATCTGCCATTTTTCCTGCTCCAAAACATTTAAAAATCTTTATTCTTATCTTCAAACCTTCACCTTACTTAATTCAACACCTTCACATTGCCTTCCCCACAAACCTTCCAGATGTATCTTCCTCTGCCTCACCACTGCAGGCAGAGCTTTCAGCCAAGCCAAGTTCTTTGAGGTTTCTTTCCAGAGCTCCTCTCAGACTCTTTCTCCTTCTCAAAATGTAAACTCTCATCTCAGGTTCACTAAAGTAATTCTCTTCATATTGAACTGTAATTTATAATTAGATGCCTCGCTCATGAAAGGACAAGTTGAAGAAAATCATCGTCAATAAGATAACAGAAGGTAGTCCTCTGAAATTGGAATGTAAATGCAATGTAAAAGTGCTTTCTGCTGACACGGACCAAATAAAATGGGCAAGCAATCTTTTCTATTTTTTGTTGAAGCATATAAGATTCTGAGGAGGCTTGACAGGGTAGTTGAGGAGACAATGTTTCCCACTGTGGGGAAATCTGGAAGCAGGGAGCATGGTTTTACAATAAGGGGGTCACTCATTTAAGGTGGAGATGAGAAGGAATTTCTTCTCAGAAACAGGCCCAATAGCCCATCATGTCCATGCTGACCATTAAGTTCTTAGCGAGACTAATCCCATTTACTAGGACCTGATCCATCGCCTTCTATGCCATGGCGATTCAAGTGCTTGACTAGATGCTTGTTAAATGTTGTGAGAGTACCTGCCTCCACCACCATTCAGGCAGTGCATTCCAGATTCCAACCACCTTCCTCAAGGTGAAGAGGTCCTTCCTCAAGTTCCCTCTGAACCTCTTACCCCTTACCCTCAATCTATGCTCTCTAATTTTAGATACCTCTGCTATGGGGAAAATTTTCATATTATCTACCCTATTTATACCCCTCATAATTTTGTATACCTCTATCAGGTACCTCCTTAGCCTCCTCCATTCCAAGGAAAACAAACCGAGCTTATCCAGTCTCTCCTCGTAACTGAAGCACTCCATTCCAGTTAACATCCTGGTAAACCTCTTCTGCATCCCAGTGAAGTCTATAGCATACTTTTAAAATTAAGTCTTTGAAAGTGAGTTACAGAACTAGACTACTGTTTCTAAGATTTCCCATCACATATGTACATTCAGAAATTTACCATAATGTAGCTATAAATGCATGCAGACCATGTTAGACAAGGGCACCAAAATTTCTTGGATTTGCTTCAGTATTACTTTGTGAATATTTCTTAGATATCTTGTAGAGATTGTCTAAGAAATTTTGCTGCCTCTCTGCCTCCCCCTTGTGCTTGAATTGGTTTGCATATGCTTAGGTTGGGAGACATAAAGTGAGATTAAATGTAAAAATGTTTCATTAAGTACTTAGCTCCTGCTTTGTAATAGGGGCTTGGGAGTACATGTAATGTGTATCTCCCCTACTGGCCTAATAATTAAAGGCACAATCTAATGTCAGTAGAAAAACCAAGATTCTATTCATGGTCTGTGCTGAATTAATTGATTTCTTCTATTACAGAGGTTGGGGCATATCTCAGTTTAGAGTGCAGGGTAAAATGAACCCAGCTATGTACTCTTAATTGTAGCCCAGTTATCCAGATAAGAATGAGTGCCCATGTAAACATGAGAAAAAAGTTGTAGCAGACTGATCTACAATGTGCTCAGCTGCTAAATAGCCAGCCCAATAACACTGATTTTTAAGGTTCATTTGTGTGACGTGCCGGACGACTGGAAAGAAGGAACTGAAATAGAATACTGTTTACCTAATATTGCTTTTGAATGGCGTATGATTCAGTTTTGTAGGATTTTAATTTAATATTCTTCAGCCATTGAACAGTTTACCACAGAGGACCATGTACTCTCAATTCAGTGTTGAGAATGATGATGAATTTTGTTTTCTTTTCCTCACAGACTTATTATGAAGATGGGGAGTACATCATTAGACAGGGAGCCCGAGGAGACACTTTCTTCATAATTAGCAAAGGGAAGGTAAGATGTCTCTGGAAATTAATACCGTTAACAGGGTGTGCCAAAGAATGCAATTACAACCAAGCTAACCCATGCTGGATCTTGGTTTCTGCAATTGCTCACTGTATATAGTGTTGCTACTAAAGCATTCAAATACAGGACTAAAATGTTACAATACAACTTTGTTTGAGATTTTAAAGAACAGGTTCTACTTTAAGAGCATGCCTTGGATACATGCTGGACTATTGTTTAAAGTCATATCATATCTTCAACTGACGATAGTATTTTCCCAGCAATTGCACAGGGCCATGACCATATGTTGTGTCAGATCAAAAGTTAAATGTTATTCAGTTCTCCTTCTCCCTCAGATGACCAACTCATTTAGTGGATGCTGATTCATTTAATTCCTCTGTGTGAGAAAGCCCTAATTCTGGCTGGGTCAGAGATCACCCTGTACAATGGAAACATCTGCTTTTGGCACACACACATCCAAATATATACATGTTACAAATAGCAGAGGCCTTTAGACAGGTAATGAGTGCTGCAGGTAATCTTGCCTGGCTGTTGTCCTCAAGGTGTCACACAATTCCATCATTCTGGAGCAAAATCCCTCAATCAGCACCTACTTAGTGCTGTGTTATAATGGTGTTGGCACTCTTTGCAATCCTTATTATAATGGAAATTATTTTTAAATATTTCATTCTTTACATATACCAATCGACCCACTAAGCCAGTTGCCTGAGGCAGCTTCTGTTCTTGACTGGAATATGTCAGCCTTTGTAAGAATGAAATATAAATGTGAAAATTACTTCTGACAGTTGTACTGATCGACATGCTTAGAAAAATGACTAATTTATAAACTTCACAGCAAATGGAGCTTGGCTTATGTGATGCCACTAATCTTAGCAAAGAATAGTTGCGGTTTTAGAAAAAAATTGTAGTATTAATAATTTGTGGGACTCTATATATGGAGGTTCTACTCAGTTCCGAAGGAGCAGGACAAGATTATTATTCGGTTTTGATGGAACCTGAAATGTAGTTATTCAGCCAAGTAAGCTTTTTGTAGCTTCAATCTGCAAAAGCAATACTTTTCTCACCACACAGAATTATTAATGCCATTTGTGTTGTAACTTAATTTAATTTGACTGCTGCCTTTCCTCATCTAGTGACTTAATTATGACTTTTTTCATATTAATGAGATTCTTGACCATGCCCTTTACTATTTTAGTTTTGAGGAATTGCTTGAGTTAACTATTATGATATAAAGGACCAAGATTAAGTTATAAACTGTATTATTAGTCTTAGATTGTCCCAGCAAATACACACAATGGACAATGTGATTTCCTTTGTGTGATTGTAGAGACATCTATATTTTGGTTTCTATATTAATGTTTTTATGTGCACATAAAAGTAAAGGATTCTGTGCACATGAACACCTTCTACATTTCTATCAAGATACATCTTCCATCAACTCTTATGTCATTTTCTTCTTCCTAACTCATTTTAAAGGAACACCCAAACCTGATTGTGGAGTAAGTGGAACTCCAGATGTATCATTCAATTTCCATTTCATTTCTTATAAAATATTTCTTGTTCTGAAATGTTTCTTGCATTGGACTTGCATATGCCCTGCCACTTTAGGGGGTAGCTGTATTTCTGAATCTTAATTCTAAACTATGGTTTGGTTTCAGTGCTGTCTCTAACTATGCCTAAGCAGGCTGTGGGATGGAGCAGTTTGTGGCAGTGGAAAGATTGGTTTCATGGGAACAGTGGATCCATCTGAATCCAGTGCATTGTGCGCCCTTGCAGTGAATCAGCAGTTGGTAGCAATACTGATTATGAAGCAGCTCCTTAACTTTGTCTGACAGATGAATGAAGAGGAGATTTAAGCACAGGGAGGAGAAATCAGTACAAGCTATATCCAAATTTAATTCCTCTGATAAGATGGGTAGCTGTTACATGATCATATTAGAAGGTAATTGTTCAATGTGGAACAGAAAATCCCAAGTTCCCTACTTGGTTTGCAATGAGTGAGTTGACCTCAGCCAGGAAGTTAGCCAAGCAACAACATACATGACTTGAGGGTGGGAAAATCATTCAGAGGTTATGTTCTGAATCCATATACAGAGTCCCAAATTTCCTATGTGCACAAAGGAAATTCATTATTTAACTGTTAAGGTTAAATAGCCAGATCAACGCCATTACATGGACCATGTGGCTGAGAGATCTGGAAACCTCTCAGTCTGTGAAGAATCATTTTTGACAGTAGACTGTATCTTCGGAGGAAATTCACATTAAAGAGAAATGATCTGCAGTCCCATTACTAGAAGTGACAATGTGATTGGTTTGTTGGCAGGTGAATGTAACACGGGAAGAGTCATCAAATGAAGAAGCTGTGTTTCTTCGCACATTAGGGAAGGGGGATTGGTTTGGAGAAAAGGCTCTTCAGGGGTAAGTTCAACGGAAAATGTACTGATGGCTACAGAAGTTATTAACAATTAATTTCTCATTGTAAATGGTATAACTATCGCAAGAAGCTTCCATTTTCAACACTTGTCAGTTTTGATCCAACAAGACAGTTTTCAGATTTAGAGATCTAAAGCCAAATCCCTTGTATGGCCCCTTTATGTTAGAGTGTTACTTCTCTATAGAAGCAGCCACAAGCTAACCTGATTCTGCTGGCACCCCAGTGTTTGCATATGGATATTTTGAACAATGGTGGGCATTTTGCAAAAGTCTCGCCAATGAGATTGGATAATCATAAAACAAAAACAAAACTACAGCTAGGTTCACTTTCCATATAGTCCTTTGTATTCAGCAGTCTATTATAATATCTTAAAGCAATGATCACTATATCCACTGCAATGTCAAGAATAAATTACATCACCTATTATGACTGGGAACTCACTGCCAATGTGCACTGAATCCACTGTGGATATGTTGCATTTCTTGTCTAGTGGCCATTGTGTTGTTTTGTTACTGCCCCTCCACTCCCATCAAGGGGTGGGGTACTGTAATGGTTAAATTACTGGAATAACATCTAGATTTCTTGACCATTAGTCTACAGAAATGAGTACCGATCCTACCAAGGTAGTGGGGGGGATTTAAATTTAAATAACTAAAAGAAATCTTGTCTCAGTAATTTAGAAACTCATCTGGTGCCCTCACCTGGTCTGACCTATATGCAGCTCCAGATCCAATGCGGTTAACTGCCTCCTTAATACAGGAGCAATTAGGAATGGACACTAAACACCAGTATTGCTAGCAGTGTCCCTTACACCATTAATAAAGCCCCTCAATCAGTAAAGAGTCCATCCTGTGCAAAGAGGATGGATCAAAAGCTTTAGTACTGAAACACAAGCTTATCATAAGCAAAAGACTTGGCAAGCATAATGTCATATAGAAAGAAGATAAAATGATTATTAGGAACAGAATGTTGATAGTGCAAGCTGGTCCCATTAACACAGACTCTAAAGCTTGTTTGGCCAGCACCCCTACTTCGCACAAGGACTCAAAAGTCATACACCGGGCAACTCAGCTTTCTGTAATGTGAACCAGTTGTCTAACATTTGGGTTTAATCTACCTGGAGCTTGAAAGATATTTCAAGGCATTTCCAACATATGAATTTTCACAAGGATCTTCATTGATGATGATCAGGTGATAAAGCAGCTTTTATTGGCCAGATAATTTTTATATGTCAAGACAGCAACCTGACATGACTCCCTGTTTGTTTGAAAACTAATCTATGTCGCTTGATGTATTAGCGTATTTAACTTCGTTTAACATAGTGCTGAGAGAGATCTCAGAAACATATCCAAGGCATTTGGCTAGTGCTATCCCAGGTCCTGGAAATGATATGTTAGCCAGTCACCAATATTTCTCAGGTCACCAGTATTTCTTTTGCAGCCATTAGCAGGAGGACATGCTTCAAGGTCAACCTGTGATATTTCTGCTTGGGTTGGGGACTGCAAACCATGTGTGCATTTGGATTGGCTTCGGCGTGCCCATAATAAGACCTGAGTTTCATTCATTTAGACTTGTGGAATGCTTCAGTGCTGTTCATTTAAGCTCCAAATCACACTCGGGGCAACCTGTTTAATGTGTATTATAGGTTTCCACCAGGACTACTGGTATTTGTGGCACATAGAAACCAGTGAGATTCTATGGATATGCCTGCTTCGCTCAACAGGTTAAGATAACATTTGAATGGACTCTTGTCCCTGCGTTGTTACTCTGACTTCCCCTGTATGTCATGTTGCAAAGAGTTTCCATTTTCATTGGTTGCTTCAGCTTTCCTTGTGCATTCTTTCCTCATCGGCATCTCTTGAAGTAGATGTGGAAGCATCTATTTCAGCAAATAAGATGATGCTGGAGGAACTCAACAGGCAATCAGTGTTCAGGTCGGGACCCTTCTTCAGGACAGTGATAGGTGGACAAAAGAGGGGAGGCGGGGATTGGAATAGGGTGGTGATAGATAGATGCAGGTAAGAGATAGTGATAGGCAGGTGCGGGGGAGGAGGGGAGAGCAGATCCACTGGGGATGGGTCAAAGGTAAGAAGAGTGAAGGAAAAAACGCTGGGAAAGGGAAGAAGTGTTGGGGGGGGGTGGTTTGTGGGGAAAGGGGGTGGAGATTACCTGAAGCGGGAGAATTCAATATTCATGCTGTTAGGTTGCAAGGTTCCGACGAAAAATGAGGTCCTGTTCCTCCACCATACTTCTTCTCTTCTTCCCTTTCCCAGCTTTTTTTTTTCTTCTCTCTTCTTACCTTTTACCCATCCCCCGGTGGATCTACTCTCCCCTCTTCCCCCGCACCTCTTTTGTCCACCTATCACTGCTCTGCTTTTTCCTCCTATTTATTGGGCTTCCCCTTTTCCTATCTTCAGTCCTGAAGGAGGATCCTGACCTGAACGTTGACCGCCTGCTTTTCTCCATGGATGCTGCCTGGCCTGCTGAGTTCCTCCAGCATTATCATGTTTTTCATCTTGATATTCCAGCATCTGCAGTCCATTGTTTCTCTACTTCAGCAAATAGTCCATTATTACTAGTTGCTGATGTTGAATAGGGAGGCTTTTGTGAAATAGTGGATTTGATTCATTGCTGCATCAAAATGCAATGTTCTTGACATTCCAAGAATATGGCCGTGAAAGTGGATCATGAGATCCTAACATTTAGTGAATAGATCTGAAGTTCTGCTCTCTGATGTTTTAGTAAAAGTGCTAGTGATAAGTTGATGAAGTGCTAGGGTGTATTTTGTGCTGGTATGTGTCTTCTCCATGAGAGGAGGAAAATTGGGTAAAAATTTCTTATCTACGTCTCGTGAAGCAATTGTGGGCACAACTGCTTTAGTAAATAGTCCATTAATAATGGTGAACAATGTTAGGGGATTGGTTATGTGCCATTTTCCAAAGAAGCATGAGTTGGTTATCCTAATCTCAGCAATTCTTCATGAGTTCTGTTACACTATATGTGAATGAGTTTCTTCTTGATTTAGTGATTTTAAGCTTGTTCAGTTTTGAGTTTATTAAGATTTAAGTACAAATATAATATTACCCTTAAGACAAAATAATCGTTTCTGTCAAAGGTAACTGTTGAGACAAGGCTCAGTTTTATAGGCATTTATATTGAGTAAGTGCCCTGTATTACACTGTGGTTTCTGAAACTGCAATGTTGATGGTTTTGGAATATTGCTTTCTCAAGATGTTGACCCACAATAAGAAGAGCCTGGGCTGCAAAGAAAGGTCTTTCCAAGTGGGTTCCAATAACAGGGATATCAGCATTAGGAATTCTGTGATACACAATCCTGCACCTGCAAGGAATTTTATGGGAAAAGTTGTAGAAGAATGCAAGAATGACAGGCTCCCCATTAAATTTGGTGATAGCAGGGAATGGAATGCAATGCAGCTAAATGGTTTTAATGTACACCATCTTGGTTTATGATTCATTGGAGCATTGCTAATCGGGCTGTTATCCCATTAAAATCAATGGAGTTATAATCAGTCAGGCTGTGTGTTATGATAATTTCTGCCAGATTAGAGCCAGATGGTGAGAATTGCCTTCTAATATCTCTGATTCTATACAGAAACATATAAAATCCGGAATGAAAGGGCTTACGTATGATGAGCGTTTGTCGGCTCTTGGACTGTACTCACTGGAGTACAGAAGAATGAGAGGGGACCTCATAGAGACACTTAAAATATTGAAAGGACTGAACAGAGTAGATGTGGCTAGGCTGTTTCCCTTGGTGGGTGAGTCCAGGACCAGAGGGCACAATCTTAGAATTAGAGGGTACAGGTTTAAAACAGAGATGAGGAGAAATTTCTTTAGCAAGAGGGTGGTGAATTTGTGGAATTCCTTGCCAGGTACAGCAGTGGAGGCCAGGTCATTGGAGGTGTTTAAGGAAGAGATAGATAGATATCCAAATAGTCAGGGTATCAAGGGATATGGGGATAAGGCTGGAAATCGGGGTTAGAATAGTGTGGGTTTTTTTGGCCCCCCCAATTTCTCATTTCTTTTTCTTTTTTCCCTTTTCCTTGGAGCAGACTCGATGGGCCGCATGGCCGACTTCTGCTCCCTTGTCTTGTGATCTTGTGATAAAAGAATTCAACACACTCCCCAACGAGAAAGGTAGCTTTAAGAGTCAAATCTAATCCAATTCACAACAGGCATGTGGAGCACAATGGGTGGAGGTGGGGCGACCATGTTTTCAAAATGTCGAGTGGGGTAGATGCCACCTAAAAGAAAATGGGTCATTGTTCAGACAATTTCGTAATAGGATGTGTTTTAACCCCACTCACACAATTGATATGAGTCCTGTGAAGGATCATAAGCTCAGTAAGAGGAAAATAGGGTGAAAATTTCTTTTCTCGTCTACATCTCGTGAAGCAATGGTGGACACAACCGCTTTAGTAAATAGTCCATTGTTTACTGCAAGTTCAGTTGCAAACTCTACTGGTACTAATGTTTAAAGTTGGCAGATTCTAGGACCTCATGGTCCGTCTTGGTCAGGTTCCTGATGCTCATGGTGAGAGACTGGGCTCATGTATATCAGACTCAGGAAAGCTTCTGTTAGTTCTGGTTACATCAATTATCCAACCTGGCCATTGCAGCTCATAGCCTAAGCAAATGGAACACTGGTTTGAAATGGGAAATGAGCTCAGACTGAGGCAGCATGGATGATAGATCCTGTGGATTTCATCCCTGCTGCTACCGCCTTGCTCTCTGCACAGCCATCTCTAGCCCTGGCTCCCCCCATAGAAATGTCTCACAGTCATTCAATGCAGGGGCAGGGCTGATCCTTGCCATTGTGATATTTCAACCAAGTTGGGACAGGTGATCATCATATCCCCTTCCTTTAGTCCCTTACTTTCCCAAAAGATTTTAGAGCAAATAATGAGAACATCTTCTGTCCTCTGCCTTGTAACATATCGATTCCTCAAATCCCTTATTAGATGCTTAGTCTAGTCCCACTCCCTGTACAATATTCCATACAGTCTAATTCTGGCCTCCCCTCCTTCTGAAGTAAAAACAGAAAATGTTGGAGAAGCTCAGTAGGTCAGGCAGTATTAGTGGAAAGAGAAGCAGTTATCGTTTCAGATCCAGGACGCTTCGTCATGACAGCACAGATCATAGACCTGAAGTGTTTCTCTTTCCACAGATGCTGTCTGACTGCTGAGTTTTTCCAGCATTTTCTGTTTTTATTTCAGATTTTATTCTAATTTTTCCCTCATTCCTGGACACTTTGATATCCTACCATGTCGAATCCTGGTTTCCCTTAAATCTTTGCACATTTTAACATGCCGTGAGTCTGCCTCTGTCTCCTCTGCTTCCCAAATCCTTCATAATCCCACTGTATCATCCTTTTCTCTGCTAAATCTTCACACCCATTATATCCCATCCAGTGCATTCTTGGTCTTCCCTAAATCTTTGCACCATTTAATATGCAGCCCAGACCAATCCTATTATCCCCAAATTTTCTCACCCTTTAATATCTCAGCCCGGCTAATGCTAGTCACCACTCTTTATTAGACTTTTTAATATCCTAACTAGTTTAATCCAACTCATTCGTATATCTCTGTAACAATTAGTATCCCAACCATCTTGATCCACACAGCCTGTTTCCATGCTGTATGGCTCTATGATTAACTGCCCCGAAAGTCCATTCCCCTGACTGTTACCTCCATGACCTTGGTCTGGCCCATGACCTTGCTCCACCTCTGTGACCTTGGTCTTCCCCCGTGGTCTCGCTCTGCTTCCGTGATCTCACTCCATCTCCGTGACCTTGCTCCGCCTCTGTGACCTCGCTCTGCCTCTGTGACCTCACTCTGCCTCTGTGACCTTGCTCTGTCTCCGTGACCTCACTCCATCTCCATGACCTTGCTCTGCCTCTGTGACCTCACTCTGTCTCCGTGACCTCGCTCTATCTCCGTGACCTTGCTCCGCCTCTGTGACCTCACTCTGCCTCCTTGACCTCGCTCTATCTCCGTGACCTTGCTCCACCTCTGTGACCTCGCTCTTTCTCCGCGACCTTGCTCCGCCTCCGTGACCTTGCTCTGTCTCTGTGACCTCGCTCTATCTCTGTGACCTCGCTCTATCTCCATGACCTCACTCTGTCTCCGTGACCTCGCTCTGTCTCCGTGACCTCGCTACGCCTCCGTGACCTCGCTCTGTCTCTGTGACCTTGCTCCGCCTCTGTAACCTTGCTCCGCCTCTGTAACCTCGCTCCACCTCCATGACCTTGCTCCACCTCTCTGACCTCACTCTTTCTCTGTGACCTCACTCCATCTCCATGGCCTTGCTCTGCCTCTAGATCCTGCTCTCCAATCAGCAATTGTTTAACACACCTTTGTAGGCACTGGCCAAACTCAGAGCAAGAGAATCTATTTCCTCTGATAGCAAATTAAGAATTAGATGACATAATATTTAAATAAGAGAGAGGCTTGTCATCAACAAAACAAGTAAACATTTTTTACTAAAGGGTTGTAGAAATCTGGAATTCTCAACTGCAAAAGGATGTTGCAGGACCATTATAACTTTGACACCAGTGGTTAGTAAGTATCTATAAGGGAAGGATTTTAGTGTTAAGCCAACTAAATAAAGTTGAGGTACAGACCAACCATCATCTAGACAAAAAGGGCTAATTGGCCTTTGTCTGTTCCTATAAATTACACAACACCCCTCTAAAGAGATAATTGCAGTCTGTTTTTGAGAAGAAATTCACAGCAATAGTGGAGTGGAGCTGTAAATAAATAAACAGTACTCGTCAAATTGCCCGAAAGGAATAACTGGAGGCCAGGAGGTTTGCCATATTTTTTTGCATCCTGTGTGGTGCTGACGCCTAGAGGATAATAAACTGCAATTTCAAGCAGGCTAATGGTGCTTAACTATGCTGCAGGGACTGCAATCTGTCCCTCTGAAGCAGGAACATAATAGTTGCAGTGAGCAGTAATTCAATTTCTGCAGAGGTTACATTGCACAGTCAGTTCGTTAATGGGACTTTAATCGTAGTAGAACTCAAACACTGAAGTCTGATTTGCCCTGGTCTTTTGATTTAGTAAGGGAATTAAATTATATGAAGTGCATGCATCTGAAGCTTTTAACCAAAAGAAGCCTTGTGGTGATATTGAAGCTCTGTTGGGTTCAACACCTGTATATGATTGAAGTTTTAGGGTGAGCATCTATGCACAGTGGAAGTTGAAGGGAGGTATATATACTGTATGAATGGCTGATAATAAATCATGGAATTCTGGTGACATGAGTTCTGAGCAGTGTACAAAATGATCGGAATTGTGATGGATTGCTCTCAGCTAATGGTTAACCTTTGCAATGTATACCTGTTAACTAATTGCTGATGTTTGTTTTAGTTGTCTGTTTATTCTGCTTTCTACTTATTGATGATGTTATTCTTCACTCATTGTAAAGATGAGCTCAGAAATAACTCTAGGTGACAGACTATAATTGATAAAAGCAATGCCTACATTTGGAGACAAGTCAGCAACAGTGGGAATGATTTGGGAATTCCCCTTCTATTCCATCTTGATGTCCCAGAAATGTAAATGACTGAGGTTGTATGATTTATATGTAACTATTCTGCACTCAGTTGATTTTCCTGGAGAAATTACCTTTTTTTTTCCTGGGAGAAAATGCTGCAGTTTGTTTCCACTGCTCTTTAACATGATTTTTACTGAGTAATTTAAATGTTTACTATGCAGAAGACTGTTTACTGTGAGTCATACCCCACCTTCAATTCATTAGTGAGTGCTGGCAATGAATATTCCCAAAGGAGATGCCAGATGAAAGTAGAAACTACTGGAATGCTTCGGTAGTTCAGGTGGCACCTGCAGTGAGATTGCTGTGTTAAATTAAACTGAAAAGTGCCAAAGATGCTTTAAGTTTCACTAAGTGATGATGCTGAATTCTGGTTGTTTTGCCTTCATAACAACAAAATCAGGTGCAATGTTTCAGGTCAGTTACTACATTGTACCTAAAGCATTAATTCCATGTGTTTCTCAATGATGTTGTCTGATCTGCTGACTATTTCCAGCATTTTCTGCTGTATTTCACATTTTTGTTATCCACAGTATTTTGCATTTGAAGTATTGATACCTGGCCCATGTTTAACTTTTATGCAAGGTTGCAGCATAGTTTATACAAGATGACTGCAATAGATGAGTAATCAGTACAAGGAACTATAGGCATAGGATTACATGTAAAAGCTTTAGGACAGAGACCAGGAGAAACCTGTTTCCTGGTTAACTCTGTTCCTTTCTCCACAGTCGCTGCTGAGTGCTTCCAGCATGTTTTATTTTTGTATCTTCCAAAGTTATCTTGATTCAGGAATTGTCCCTTTAGATAGAAATAAAAGGCAATTGTAAGTTCGATATCCAGGAAAGGAAAGTAACAAAAAAGAGCAAGAAATTATAGTCCTTTTAGTCCAACATGTCTGTTGTGAGGAAGTTAGTGGAATCTGTAATTAAAGACAGAGTGAATGAGCACTTGGAAGAACGTGTGTTGATAAAAAATTAACCCAATTCAGCTTTTAGAAGAGCTAACTGAAATAGTTGGTCAGGGAATGGCAATGGGTGGAGTTTATGTGGGCTTCCAGAGGCACTCAGTGAAATTCCAAATAAGAGGCTCTCAGCTAAAATTATGGCTCATAGAACTAAAGGCAAATTATTAATCTGTTAGCAGATTGGTTAAGTGGTAAATGAGATAGAAAATTGATTATAGTTATGAACTTGAGATGAAAGCACTCCTCCTAGTGGTGTGTACAAGAACCCAAACTGGAGCCTCAACTATTCATCATGTTAAGAATTTTAGACTTACATCATTAAACTGTAGTTGTCAGACACAAAAATAATCAAAACCTTAAAAGAACATCAGCCCTGTAGTCATCAGGACAACTTTAATGCCTAGAAGGCTGAAACATAAAGTTGAGGAGGTTAAGCTACATCAATACAAAGTCCAGGTTAAACCAGATCTGTGAGCAGTTCCTGACACTGCACCTGAGAAAAGTTATAAGCAGCCTTGGAAGGAAATGCAGTGACAATTCAGTGGAAAGTTACCAGAACTCCAAGAGGTAGATTATAAGAAGTAATTGCATAAACTAAGCTTGCACAAAGACAACCAAGGGGTGAGTTCATTGTTGTTAGGATCTTGAAGGGAGTTGATAAGTTAGAGAGAAAAGCATTTGCCGCATTGAGGGACCTAACATTAAAATCAGAGCCAGTCTTTTCAGGAAGGAAGATGGGCCGCACTCCTTCACTTAAAGGCTGGTAGAAATGTGGAACTCTCAGCCCCAAATGCACTAGATCCTAACTCATTTAATAGGAGACCTTTTCCAAGCATGGGTATTAAGGAAAGTGAACTCTTGACAGGCTTAGACATAGTGGATATCATTGACAAGTTTTAGAATTTGAATGGTGTACTCTTTTTTGACATTCTGGAGTGGATCATGGGAGTATAATCACAAAATTTCACTTTGAACAATATGAAAGATTATCACAGATGATAAAAAAACTAGTCAAAGAATTAGATAAGGCTGGTAGTATTAGACTGGGAACATAATATACTGCAATCCACAAGCAATCTGCTTTATACTATTCACTGTTATCTCCCATTAATTATGTTTTGCCTTGTTTATGGGTTATTTCAGACAGATATTAAATCAATGACACTTTAATGAACATTGAAATGCTTGGCTAGAAATTCCAGTCTACCTTAATTGGTCCTGTGCTGAGATTGTACGATTTTGGACTGAACATGCCACTTGGTGCTCAGTTCAGTTGCTGAGGTCAAGATGGCTGGCCTGTGGTCAGGAAAATTAGTTCGGTGTTTTCTGTATTTATTTCAGACTAACTGTTTGGGTGGTGGTACGGTGGTGGTAGTGAATAAGGGGTGGGAGGTGATATGGGATGGGGGAGGGGGAAAAGGTAGAAATCAGGTTGGCAGTTTGCAGTGGGGTGGATGGGGAAGGAAAATCAGACCAGTAGTTTGCATGGTGGCCATCTCTGCATCTTGGTGGCAAATCTGGGCCAACTGATCAGTCAAACTGGAGCTGCAGGAGGGTGATCGGGATGTGGGGTGGGTGTGGGTTGTTGTTGCAGCGCAGGGAAGGTGGACGGCTAAAGGGTGAATAACTGTAATACGATACGGGTAGATGTCTCTTTGTGCTGGGTAGACCATCTTATCGTGGAACTGCCCAATGTTACCCTGCAATATTCCAAAAGGAATGTTGCACAAGGAAACAAAACTCTCCTGCACACCTGACACACAAGGAGTGTAAGGGTGATTGATGGAATAATTTGATACAATCTGAAAACGTTTGCAATGCGTTTCATTTGGGAAGGCAGTATTGATTTTCAGTTGCATAACATTGAAACAAACAATGTTAATACAACTGAATTTCAAGGTAACTCTTGTCACAATATCAGTTATACATCCTTTTCCAACTAACAGATCACCTTAAATCATTTATATATCTCATACTTTTTTAACAATCATTTAGAATGAATTGCATCCATGTGATAAGCAGGCAGCACCTCCGGAATTTCTGTTGCGAAGTGCAGTGTTCTGCCAGTGAGATAAGAACTGAGAAGTGTTCATTCGTTGTCACAATCTGCGGCAGGCTGAACATTGTATATTAGGTGGAGGATTTGCCTTAGGTTTTAAACACTGATAGATTTATTTGAGTCTTATGCTCTTTCGTCTGATTATACAATAAGCACAATAAGTTCTCTCCGAAGTGTTTCAGTAAATTGTGGAAACATACTCAGGATTGTACAGATTGGCTTTGGAGAGGGAAGGTTAAATTTTAAGCAGAACTGAATGCCTTAAGTGTAAGATGGAGACATAAGACTGCAGATGCTGGAAGCTGGAGCACCAAACAATCTGCTGGTGAAACTCAGAGGGTTGAGCAGCATGATCGCAACTTGAAACATCGGCAATTCCTTTCTCCCCACAGATGCTGCCTAACCTGCCGAATTCCTTCAGCAGATTGTTTGTTGCATTGAGTGCAAAGTTGGGATCAGGCAGATTTATACCTGAAGGTGTTTACCTGGAAGGCCTTGCAAGGCAAGGATGGAGTTTGCTGCACCAATCAGGATTTGATAGACTTTCTTCAGGAATGAAGACAGGAGGTGGGTGGATGGATATGCATGTCCTCTCATTCTTGTAGAATATAAATTGCAAATAAATTAATGTTTCAATTTAATAATTCTGAATTGAGTAGACAAAGAGAAATTATTTTCTTAAATGGGGTAGTCCAGAACAAGGGGAATAAAGTTTAAAATGAAAAGCCAGGCATCCTGAGGTGAAGTCAGGAACCACTTCTTCACACAAAGGTTTTGTGGGAATCTGGAAAACTATTCCCAATGGTTTTTGAGGCTGGGTTAATAGAAATTTCAAAACTGAGATTAAGCAAGATTACAAAGCATTATGGTAACAAATTGCTTAAATGGAGTTAAGATGCCATCGACCATGATCTAAAGAAAGGCGGAAGGGCTGAATTCCTTCTTTGCCTGGGTTTTTTTCCCTTTTCCTCCTCCTCCTCCTTCCTCTTTATCCTTCATCCTTCCACTACCTCTTCCTCTTCTTTCCCTTAGGATCAAGGATGGTTCACTTCCACCCTTTCTTTTGAGCTCTGTGGTGGCTCATGAGCTCAGTGTGAGAACCACAGACTCTTCCACAGATGGGGCAGGACACGGCTGACAGGGTGGTAGGCGAATAGTTTATGAGGTGGTTCACTCCTTCAACTGCTGTATGTTCCCAATGTAAGTCCTTAAGGTTCTTAGTTCTATCCTGAGTGTTCTTCTCCACACTGGGTCATCATAGGGCACAAGTTCCCAGTAATCAGTGTGGATGTTGCATTTCTTCAAGGAGGCTTTCAGCACATCCTTGAATCTCTTCCTCTGTCCACATGGTAACCTGATCTTCCTCAACTCTCAAAGTCACGGACACCGAGATTATTGGCTTGATGATAGGAGGCAGAGGGTAGTGGTGGAAGTCGATGACTACTGGTGTGCCACAGGGGTTGGTGTTGTGACCTTCGCTGTTTGTGATATATATTAATGACTTGGATGAGAATGCGGGATGTATGATTAGTAAGTTTGCAGACGACACAAAAATTGCATGTATTGCAGTTAGCGAGGAAAGGCTACAGCAGGGTACAGATCAGCTGGAAAGTTGGATGGAGCATTGGCAGATGGAATTTACTCGCAACAAGTGCAAGGTGATTCATTTCGGAAAGTCAAGTAGGGGTAGGACAGCAAATGGAAGCCCATTCTAAGGAACGTTGATAAACAGAGGGACCTAGGGGTCCAAGTCCATAGTTCCCTGAAACGGGAAACACGGGTGGATAGAGTGGTGAAGAAGGCATGTGTCCTGCTGGCCTTCATAAGTCAGAGCATGGAATATAAGAGTTGGGATGTTATGTTGCGGCTTTAAAAAACACTTGGAGCATTGTATGCATTTCTGGTCACTGTAGGAAGGATGTGATTGTGCTGGTAAAAGTGCAGAGGAGATTCACCAGGATGTTACATGGATTAGAGGGCTTTATTTATGGGGAGAGATTGGATAGGCTGGACTTGTTTTCCCTGGAGTGAAGGTGGCTGAGGGGTGACCTGATAGAAGTATATCAGATTATGAGAGGCAGAGATAGGGTAGAGAATCAAAATCTTTTTTCCCATGACTACTGGTCAAAACAAGGGGGCATAGCTTTAAGGTGCAAGGTAGGAGTTTTAAAGGGAATCTGAGGGGTACGTTTTTTACACAGAGAGTGGTTAATGTCTGGTATTAGCTGTCAGAGGAGGAGGTGGAATCAGATACAGTCACTACATTTAAGGGGCATTTAGGCAGTCACTCAGTAAGCAAGGCATAGAAGGATACGGTCCTAATGCAGGCAAATGGAATGAGTGTCGATGGGCAAAAATGTTAGCATAGACATGGTGGGCTGAAGGGCCTGTTGCTGTGTTGTACAACTCTGTGATGCCATGACTCAAAGATGGGCCAGTAGTCAGAGATGAAATGAACATGGTAGACTGAATGAATGAGCTTTTGACTTAGTAATCTGCTCTTGAATATACAGTAGAAGACCAAGCTGTGACGTAATTGTAGTTTTTAAGATGATTAAAGGCTTTGATAGGGTTAGTAGATAGAAACTATTTGCTTTGGTGGCAGATTCCAAAACAAGCGGATGATATAGAAATCAGTGTCAGGTGTTCAGGGGTGTTGTCAAAAAATACTTTGTCACTGAAACACAGAAGCTAGTGCTCTCTCCTAAGATGCTTTGCAGGAGTGCATTCAGATAAAAGTTGATACTGACCCAAAGGAGATATTTGGACTGATGATTAAATGCCAGAAAAATAAGTATGTTTTGAAGGAAAAGGAAATGGACTTACAATGGGAAAATGGAAGGGTATTTACTCAAGAACTCTGATCACTCCTCCTCTAAAAGGAGACTTGTGCACTTTTTGTTCATAAGCTCTATAACCAGGAGTACGACAAGTTAGCATTCGTGGAAATAGTGCCACATCAGCGAGAATGCCTCATAAAATGGTGCTTTCCAACTGCACGTTCTGGGAGTGCAGCCTCCCACTGAGGAGCAGCTACCAGTTTGATCCTGCATTTTTAGCCCTGCGTTGCAACACACAGTTATAGTCATACAGCACAGAAACAAGCCCTTTGGCGCACCGTGTCTATGCTGACCAAGTTACTTTCATCAGACTAAAGTTTCTACAAAATTCATATATTGCACTCCAGTTTTAAGGATAGTGGGCGTAAAAATTGGCTGCTTTTTGCATCATATCCAGAACTCTATTCATATTCCTCTTTAATACAAGAAAATATTTCCATCTGAGAGAAAAATGCATCCAGTGTTTTTGAAGGCAAAAGCATATCAATGGAGTTTTATGCTAAATCATTTGTCTGAAGTTAAGCCACTTCATGAGGATCTCTGAATAATTGAGAAAGCAATGAAAGGACAGCTTTGAAGTTAAATATGAAGTTTGCCTTTTTCCTGATGCTTTCCCTGCAGTGCCCCTGTAGTTGGCTCTTTGCTTGGAGCTGCTGATGTGGATAGCTGGGTGGTTGTTAATAGTTCTGTTTTAATGGAGCTGTTAGAAAACGTATCTCTGTGCGGTCTGTTCTCTCTTTATGACGTCTGTGATTAATAGAACTGACAGCCTGTCCTAGAAATTTCCAACTCAGCTATGCACGTTGGCAAGACTCTTTCATTCTGTTAGGAAGTATTGTCACTTGAAGGAAGCTGTGTAGATGTAGTCTTAATATGAAGCAGGGAACAATTTTTGCATTAATAGATCATGTAATTAGCCTTTACATGTTTATTGGATTCATGTAATTAGTGTGTCATTTTTTTTTTACTATGACAGGTCATTAGAAAATAGAAATGTTAGCTTATGTGCTACAGTTAGAGATTGTTTTCCTGGAAGTACTCAATAGAGATGAATCATGGTGGTTTGGACTTGACTGCTTGAAACAATTCGCACCAAAACAACAACAGTGAAGATTTTGTGGAGGATTTTGCATCCAGAAAGTATTGACAGTTTAGTCTAAAACGATACTTCCTAAAAAACTATAGTTTTCAGAATGTATTTGGGTGACTAATGTGACTACCAAAATGAGTAACTACTTGCACAAAGTTGTGAATTGTATGTTTGTTGATGGATTGACAACCGAGGTGAAGGCTGTGATGAGTGATTAAGGAAATGGGAGGCAGAATAATTGGGTATGATTCTTCTTCACCTCCAGGCTCCAGTATGTATTGCATCTCTCCTTGGGCTGAGAACATCTGTTGGTGCTCTGTCTGAAATTTGTTTCTGAAATGATTGAGTTATTGTGCATACATGACATTTTCCCTTCTATTTATCCCACTATTTGCTTTTGTTTCACGTCAATAAACCACCATCTTCTATGCACCTACAGTTGTTTCCGCAGATTCTTTCTCTCCCTCAACTTTAATCACTTTCCAGTAAACTAACAACTTATTTTATTTTTAAATGGGTATTTGGTTATTCTATTTTTCTGAATCTTTAGCTAATTTATTTTTAATAATTGGGGTTTTAGGCAAAACCGAGCTTAAATGCATAGTGCTGATGCCCTTTTTTAAAGGTGTTTGCCTTTCATCCAGTTTTCTCCTTGCTGTTTACTAAGACAAAGGTAAGCAATGAGTGATGAATCAGATCACTGGCAGTATTATTTGGTGGGGTCAGCAACATGCTAGTTCTTACATTTTCAATAACTCAAACCTTCCATTTGTGGAGAGCACATTAGTTGCTCTAATGAGGATAGTTCAGTTTATGAATGAAACTAATGTGATTTTAATAAGTATTTCTAAAATAAGTTATTGGGCAGCTAATTTTTCATATATTCCAAAGATCAATGCATATATTAATTTAATATAGTCAGGATAACATACGCAAATCGAAAGATAAATTAATGATATATATCAATTAGATATAACTTAAGGTTCAGGGTCCAAGTCACATTCTAGAGATTTGAATACAAAAATCTAGGCTTGTGCTGCAGCAGAGTAGGGAGGGATTGCTTCGTTTTTAAATGTAACATTAAACTATAGCCCCATCTTCTCCTAGGTGGATGCAAGATATTTCATGCCATCATTTCAAAGAGCTTTTCTTATTGATTTTGCAGTGTCACTAGGAAGACCAGCATTTATTGCCCCTCAAAAAAGCAAAACAAAAACTGCAAATGTTGGAAATTTGAAATAAAAAGGAAATCTGAAAGGTCATCAGCCTGAAACATTAACTCTTCTTCTGCCTCCACAGATGCTGCCTGTCTGCTTAGTATTTCCAGCATTCTCTGTTTTAATTTATTGTGCATCACTAATCACCCTTGAAAGGGTAGTGGTGATGCCTTCTTAGACCACTGCAGTTCTTCTGATAAAAGTGCTCCAAGCAATGCAGTTGAATAAGAAGTTGGAGAGTTAGACCTAGTGTCCTGGACAATGTTTATCCTTCAGTCACCACTTACATTGAATTGTTTTTGTAGACAATACAAATTATTTTTTTCTTGAGTGAGTGGCCTAACAATCACTCCAGGTCATTTTGGCCCACCCTGAAAATCTGACCAAGCACCTCACAGTGTGAATTAGGCATGCACCATGAAATGGTTTCCTCCCTGCGCAACACTCCCCTTTGAAACACTACAGGGGAACTTAGATGAAGTTGTCACTGCTATAACCAGTGGTGGATTGAGACCCGTCACTCCTCTAGTTACCTTTAATCCTTTTTCACAGCCCTGAAGCAGCATTGAATCCACCAACCCCCACCCCACTCCAGTCTCACACCACCAGTTCTCGCCAGCTACTTCCCTTCAACCATTTGATTTTTGAACCAACCTGCACCACCCAGTCACCACCTCAGTACAGCAACACTATGACCACTTTACACTACAATAAACACGACTTTGACTTTGAAATCACTCATGAACACTTGAGGCCCTGGATTTGTTTCCCCAAACTTCCATTCCTCCCTCTACCCCACTCTCCTGAAGTCCAAACCCACCTCCCCAACTCTTGGTTCACCCGCTGCTGCCTCCCCCTTCTGAAGGTTCCTCTTGTCTTCTCACCTATGTTTTTCCAATGGAGGGCTCATTCTTTAACGAGCCCCACTTACTTACCTGATCGCAGCCCTTGATTCTTAGCCACAATCCTCAGCCTTAACCCTTCCGTCCACTTGGGTAGCCTAATATATGAGCATTAAATAGTCCAATTCCAGGTAACCCACACCCCCTGCATACTTATCCCACTCCCACAAGTCCACCTAGGTTCCCTCTCCTTTTGTTCATCTTTCCCATTTCTATCTTCCCATACCCACACACCTATCCACCTGGGTTTCTTCTCCCCTGGCCTACCCTTCCTATTCCCCCCACCCCGTCCCCACCTGTCTCCATCTGCCCATTTTTTTCCTTAACTGTTTCCACCTATCAGCCACTAGCTTCTGTCTCCTCACTCCCCCTCCCTCAACAGGCATCATCTGGTTCAACCTATCACCTACCAGCCTCTGTCTCACCCCTATATACTGGCTATCTTCCCTCTACACTATCAATCCTGACGCAGGGTCTCCACCTGAAACACCAACCATCTCTTTGCCTCCACACATACTGCTTAACCCACTGAGTTCTTCCAGCAATTTGTTTTTTACTCCAGATTTCACAACTGCAGTGTCTCTTGTTCTTTCTTTATTTCACTTTTATTTTACATTTATGCACAGTAGTGCAATAAATTTTCCGGTGAACCTGGTGTGTTTAAAGAGAGTGGGAAATATAACCCGGTGACATCCACTTTATATGAACAAACGAATATAGACAATTCAGGCAAGTAAGTGTCCATTCTTCTGTGGTGCCTTCCCATGGGTGCTCAGCTATCATTTCCCATTCTGGAATGTCCAAAGATTGGCTTTGTTATGGCCCCTTTGCTGCATCCTTACAGTGCCCTGCTCTCCATTTTGCAAATCGCTGCCAAAATATGCACAAAGCATCAAGTCTTAAAAATTGTCACGGAATCACACCAGCCACATAATGAAAGCAGACCAATGAGCCAAAGACCTTTCTACTTGCCCACTGTTCCCCAGTGCAACCTGAAGTAGCTACAAGTTCATGACAAACTGCGTGCAGGTTGTTATAATAAATATTGAAATGAGCTGACAATTTATGGCAATGTCAGTGCTGTGGATAGTAATTATTTTCAATATCATAGAACATAACAGCACAGTACAGGTCCTTTGGCCCACAATGCTGTGCTGACATTTTATCCTGCTCTAAGATCTATCTAACCCTTCCCTCCCACATAGCCTCCCATTTCTCTATCATTCATGTGTTGATCTAAGAGTCTCTTAAATGTCCCTAATGTATCTGCCCCCACAACCACTGCCGGCAGTGCGTTCCACGCATCCACCACTCTCTGTGTAGAAAAACTTACCCCTGACATCCCCCTTGTACCTTCCTCCAATCACCTTAAAATTATGTCCCCTCGTGTTAGCCATTGTCGCTCTGGGAAAAAGTTTCATTTTTTCTTTTCTTTTCATTTTTCTTTTAACTTATTCCTCTTTTGGGATCTGAGTTTTGCTGACAAGGCCAGTATTTATTGACCATCTATAAATGCCCCTAAGAAGGTTGGGTGAGACACCTTCATGAACTGCTTCTGATCAAGGTCCTCCCATAGAGCAACTTCTCAGATTTAGACCCAGTGATAATGAAGGAACAGCTATATATCTCCAAGTCAGGAGGGTGTGTGCCTTTGTGGGGAGCGTGCAGGAGGTGGCATTCCCATATGCCTGCTACCCTTATCCTTCTAGGTAGTAGAAGTTGCAGGTTTGGGAGATTCTGTTAAGAGTTGTTTAGGTGAGTAACAGCAGTGCATTTTATAAATGATATGCACTGCAGCCACTGCACACAGGTATTGGAGGGAACAGATACTTATGGTGGTCTACATCATAAGGAAATATGAAAATAGATATATGGATGGTAGCAATCAAATGGGTTGCTTTTTCCTGGATGCTGTCAAGCTTCTTGAGTGTTGTTAGAGCTGCACTCACCCAGACAAACAGAAAGTATTCCATCACACTCCTGATGTGTGTCTTAAAGATGGTGAAAAGTAAGACCACCATAACAATGGTAGGTTACCAAAACTTAACCAAAGCTAGTTTGTGATGTGTTTGTTGTTAACAGTTGGCATGAAATAGTACTGCAGATTTAAGAGCATTTGATACAGTAAGTAGCCACTTTAGGGTTTGTCATTTTTATATAAAGACACAGGTGACTTTAGGAATCTCCACTCCTACCAACTTGAAAAAAAACAGACTCCCTTTGATTTGTTTGTTGTGAGGCAGAATGTGGTAAAATCTACCTCAAATTCTGAGTTTATATGGCATTCTTACCTGTGTTTCTTTTAAAAGAACTCGAATCTACTAATAGTGATCTGCTGACTTGAATATGAGCCCTCTATTAATTTAGTACTTATCAGCAACTGTACACTGCAACAGGGAAGATGAAAGGGCAGAATATTAAAATCACTTCATTGAGGTTGAGAGGGATTTTGGTCTGGTTTGAGGTTCCATCTATGAGCGATCATTTTATAGATGCATAGGTTCTAAAGCCAACTCCCTGCATGACCCTGTTAGTTAAAGCAGTGACTTGTGGCACAATAGAAACTAAAGGATCTATTTTAACCCAACTGGTGAGAATAGGACAAATGCCACATGATTTTTGACTCCATTGAAAATAGTTTTGATTCCATTGGAAATAATCCACTTGAAATATTATGTTAATGTTGGGCCTTCGGTTCCAAAGAAATGATCAAGTTCTAGGGAAGGGAACTTGTTCATGGAATGTGCTCCTGATTACTGCCTAGGCACCAATTATTGTTGATGTGCTGCATGAGAATGGGACTGGTCTAATATATCTTACCATAAAATAAACTGCAAGAACTCACAGTTGAAGCTCATAAATTAATAACTCTCTCCAGGGGGAGTTGTCAGGCAGCACCTGACAAACTGAATTTTTGTTAATAATTACATCCTAAGTACATCCACTGAAGTCAGCACCATCTGAGGAAATATTTCTGGGAAGTGGTTGTCATTGGTGTTCTGTATGCAATGCAAACCACATTGGTCACCATGTCCCAGTGAACCCAGAAATAAGGTAAGCTCATGAATGGATAGAAATTTGCATTGTTCATCACTAATATGTCAATGATGTGAATTTGTTCAAAGCCAATGATTCAGCTCTCACCCTGTTGATTTACTTTCATCTTCATGCTGCACTGAATTTCTAATGTGAGACTGTGGAATTCCATTTGCACACAGTTTATGAAGGTCATCTGAAGATTGGCTGTAAATGCACTGTGTACAGATCCTGTATTTACTCTATCATTTACTCAAACTTATATCTCTTTCAAATGTTATTTCCTTGTTTTCAAATCTCCTCAATCCCATTACACACCCTTACACACTCTTTCTTTCTCTCTCTCGTTTTCTCTCTCTCTCTGTAATATCCTCCAGCCTTACAACCCCCTGAAATTTCTGTGCCTCTTCAGTTCATGATAACTTTCTATCCTCTGCCCTGATCTCTTGAATTCTCTGCAAGATTTATCTAGGTCTCAAGTCCTTCCACCCCCTTTTGAAGTACCTCATAAATTTTAGCTCACCTGATGTTATGTCTTTAAGTATAACATGTGGATTAATAATACTCCTGGAATACATTCTGCCCATTGAATCTATGCTGGCTCACACAGCAATCCATTACTCACTAATTTTCCCTGTAATCTACTCCCCCCAGATTTCCATCAACTCCCCACTACCACCCCCAGATTCTACCAGTCACTTTCATACAAGGGGCAATTTACAGTGGCCAGTTAACCTACCAGCCACATACCTTTAGGATAGAGGAGGAAACTGGAGCTCCTGGAAGAAATCTACACAGTCACAGGGAGAATGTGCAAAATCCACATATCCAACACCAGAAGTCGGGATTGAACCCAGGTTGCTGGAGCTGTGAGGCAGCAGCGCTACCTGCAGTGCCACAGTACTACCCAGAGTGAATGTTCCTGAGCCCCTGCGATGTGCCAGTCACCAGCCTCACCTCTTGAGGGGTCTGTGACCAGTTACTAGTTCACAGACTCTCAATCTATACAGAGCACTGTAAATTTCAATTAGATCTCCTATTCTTCTAAACTCTAAATAATAGTTTCAGTCTATTCATTATTTCCTCATATGGAAAACCCACCGTTTCTGCTGCACTCTTTTAATGGCAAGTGCATCCTTTCTTAGGTAAGGAGTCCAAAACTATATACAATGCTCTAGGTGCTGTCTCACCAAGACCCTGTGCAATTGCAATAAGACTTAGGTACTCTTGTAATCAAACACTCTCGTAATAAAGATCATGTTTTTCATTTGCCCTCCTAATCACTTGCTGCACTTGTTGGCCTTCAACAACTTGTGTGCAGGCACAACCAGGTCTCTTTCACCATTTAATAAATACTCTGCTTTTCTGTTATGTGCACACACATGTGGATGACCTCACATTTTTCCAAATTATGTTCCATTTTCCATTTTCTTGATTACTCATTTAGTTTGTCCATGTTCCCTTGAAACATCTTTACATCCTCTTATGTGTTCATAATTCCACCTATTTTAGTATTGTCAGCAAATTTGGAAACATGATGTAACACCCCTCAATTGAATCGTTGATATAGATTGAGAATAGATGGGATGCAAGCACCTATCCCTCCAGTACCTCACTAATCAAAGAGTCATTGAGTCATACAGCATGGAAACAGGCCCTTCAGCCCAACTGGTCCATGCCGGCCAAGATACCCATTCAAGCTAGTCCCAGTTGTC
This sequence comes from Pristis pectinata, assembly GCF_009764475.1. Classification (NCBI taxonomy): domain Eukaryota; kingdom Metazoa; phylum Chordata; class Chondrichthyes; order Rhinopristiformes; family Pristidae; genus Pristis; species Pristis pectinata. Next base: position 35,056,287 of record NC_067416.1, read on the forward strand.
AGCGTTTGGCCCATAACCTTCCATACCTTTCCTATCCATGTACCTTTTAAATGTTGTTATTGTACCTGTCTCAACCACTTCCTCTGGCAGCTCTTTCCACATACATACAATCCTTTGTGTAAAAATGTTGCCCCTCAAATTCCTAGTAAATCTTTCCCCTCTCACCTAAACCTATGCCCTCTAGTTCTTGATTCCCCAATCCTGGAAAAAAGACTGAGTGCATTCAACCCTGTCCAAGCCCCTCATGATTTTATACACCTTTATATGATCACCCCTCGTTCTCCTACGCTACAAGGAATAAAGTCCTTACCTGTCCAACCTCTCCCGATAACAGTCCCTCAAGTCCTGGCAACATCCTTGTAAATCTTTTCTGCACTCTTTCCAGTTTAATAATATATTTCCTATAGCAGGCTGATCAAAACTGAACACAATGCTCCAAGTGCGACCTCACCAGTGTTTTGTACAACTGCACCAGTCACGGAGAGGTAGAGCATGGAAACAAGCCCTTTGGCCACCAATGCCCAACCTTCAACCACCCATTTACACTAACGGTACATTAATCCCAATTTTTATTCTCCACACAGTCATAGTCTGCCAAGCTATTTATTCTCACTCTTTGCTTTCTGTTCAGTAACCAGTTCTCAATCAATGGTAGTACTTTACCCGCAATTTAATGTGGGAAATTGATCTCTTATGTGAGACCTTATCAAAAGCCTTCTGGAAATTCAAATACACGCATGCACTGGTTCCCCTTTACCTATCCTACTAGTTGCATCCTCAAAAGAATTTAACAGATTAGTCAAACATGGTTTATACATTCACTTTGACTCTGCTTAATCCTGTTATTATGCATGTTAATCCGTCATTGTGTAAACAGGAATCCTAATCGCAAGTAAAATGTATCAGAACATTACAATCACTAAATAATTTGCTACTCTCCATTTAAAGGTATACAGGTTAAGCTGTTTATAGTTTGATTTGGCTGTAAACCTTTTGTGGTTTATTCACTGCTCTTTCGTCATTATTTGCACTTAAAATGCATTCCTGAAAGGCAGCTGGCTTTCATGTAAGTGAAAACTTACAGCCTTGTGTTTACTGACAAGAATGTTTTCTGTCTTTTTTGAATTTCTTCAATTAAGCCCCTCAGATTTGCAGCTATTGTAGGGTTGGCCCATGAGAGACTCTGAGGGATATTATTTACTTGTTAACAGCTGAACATTTTGTACTTGCAAACCTCACCCAGAGGAATCCATAGCCACATGTATTGTTCAAAGAACTCAGACTTCTATATTGCTGTCCTGGGCAAATACATCTTGTATTTAAATCCACTTTTAAACTTTTGAGTACTACCATGTGAAAAGGAGTCAACCCTTTTGTTTACCTCATTATTTACTGTTTGCTCAATCATTGCGGTTCAGAAAATGTGATATGTGGCGCATTCATGGGTAAATTTTATAGTTGCTTGTATCCAGAGCACAAGTCTTATGATGATAGTGTTACATGTTTAAGACACCTGCTGAAATACTGGGGCCTGAATATGGCTCTGCACTTGTGCCCATGGGCAATCATAATCTTGATGCAAACCAACTATTCAACTTAAATATTGGAGAAGTTTGAGCATGAGCAAATTGCACATGCCGCTGAAATACTCAGGAACTCATGATGATCTTTTACATTCACACATCAAACATTCTGAATGAATGAATCTCTGTGCTTTTCATCATTGATGAAGGCTTTGCAACTGACCTGAAAATGCACCATGCATTTCATTATGAGTTGGTTAGCCTTTACCTGTAGGCTGCCCCATTGAAGGCTGCCTCACCTGCTGCCTTTGCAGCACAACTTATCACTGCCAGGAAGATGTAACAGAACATTTCAATCACTAAATAATTTGCTACTCTCCATTTAAAACTCTGTGGATTAAGCTGTTTATAGTTTGGCTTGGCAGTAGAACTTCAGAGCTCATCCACTGCCCTTTTGTCATTGCTTGCATTTAAGAGTTTACTTCAGGGTGCCAGTACACACAAACCACTCATGTCCAGTGCTGATCCTAAATTACACGCAAGATCACAACTATTGAATTGAATGGTAATGTTTCTTCACCTTCGCTGTCTTCCTGCTTGTCATTCATTGCCTGTTCAAATGATGATTCTTGGCTATCTGAAAGGGGAAAGATACAGGAGTAAGGTTGTGATGGGCTGGGAGAAAGGACATAATAAATGCATGCTTACCCCTTCTGCAGCTTGTATATCAGAGAGAGAGAAGCTGTATTTGAGCAGTGAAATTAAGTATGAGGGTATACTCATTTTCAAGTTTCAGCCCTGCTGCTGGTCACAGACCCAGTAATGGCCACTT